>NW_027507785.1:318790162-319390162 GCF_037356315.1 Lithobates pipiens
GGGTGGGTGTGGGGGGGGGGGGGGGGGGGGGGTGGGGGGGGGGGGGGGGGGGGGGCACCGCTCACAGCTTCTTCAGGTTTTGATGTGAGATAGTACACTCTCCACCACCATCACTGCTGCCACTGATCCCACCCCCCCACCACCATAACCGCTGCCACTTATCCAATTCCATTCCCCCCACCACTATCACCATTGCCACTGATCCTATCCCCCCACCAGCATAACCGCTGCCCCAGATCCCATCCCCCCCATTACCATCGCCGCTGCCACTGATCCCATCCCCCCACCTCCATCACCGCTGCCACTTATTCCCATCCCCTCACCACCATCACCACTGCCACTGATCCCACCCCCCACCACCATAACCGCTGCCACTTATCCCATTCCCCCCACCACTATCACCATTGCCACTGATCCTATCCCCCCACCAGCATAACCGCTGCCCCAGATCCCACCCCCCCATTACCATCGCCGCTGCCACTTATCCCATTCCATTCCCCCCGCCACTATCACCATTGCCACTGATCCTATCCCCCACCAGAATAACCGCTGCCCCAGATCCCATCCCCCCATTACCATCGCCGCTGCCACTGATCCCATCCCCCCACCACCATCACCGCTGCAACTTATCCCATCCCCCCACCACCACCACCACTGCCACTGATCCCACCCCCCACCACCATAACCGCTGCCACTTATCCCATTCCCCCACCACTATCACCATTGCCACTGATCCTATCCCCCACCAGCATAACCGCTGCCCCAGATCCCACCCCCCATTACCATCGCCGCTGCCACTGATCCCATCCCCCCACCTCCATCACCGCTGCCACTTATCCCATTCCCCACCACCATAACCACTGCCACTGATCCCACCCCCCACCACCATAACCGCTGCCACTTATCCCATTCCCCCCACCACTATCACCATTGCCACTGATCCTATCCCCCCACCAGCATAACCGCTGCCCCAGATCCCACCCCCCCCCATTACCATCGCCGCTGCCACTGATCCCATCCCCCCACCTCCATCACCGCTGCCACTTATCCCACCCCCCCACCACCATCACCACTGCCACTGATCCCACCCCCCCCCCACCATAACCGCTGCCACTTATCCCATTCCCCCCACCACTATCACCATTGCCACTGATCCTATCCCCCCACCACCATAAACCGCTGCCCCAGATCCCACCCCCCCCCCATCACCATCACCGCTGCCACTGATCCTGTCCCCCACCACAATCACCGCTGCCACTGATCCCACCCCCCACCATCACAGCTGCCACTGATCCCACCCCCCACCACCACCATCACCGCTTATTTTTGGGGTAGGGCTTGCCATGCATTGCGCTATCTTTCTCTTCCTCTCCCTCCCTGCCTGTCAGGAATCCCCAGTGTGAATATAGTAAAAGTGGTTGTAAAATCCTTGAATCCTCTCTATTACAGTAGTATATAATGTAAAATGTGTTTCTGTAATCTAATTGTGCCAAATACCTTCTTATATCTGTGACCCACCGGAGTTCTCTTCCCCACTCCGAGCACTGCAGGGGGGGGGGGGGGAGGGGGGCGAGATTCCCCGCTGACAGCTGGGAGAAGAGGAGAGCAGCGGGAGTTCTCATTGTGACAAATACCGGCGCTGTACCGAAGGTATTTGACACATTTAAATTACAGAAACTCACACATTTTACATTATATGCTACTGTAATAGAGAGTATTCTAGGATTTTACAACCACTTTAAACTAGGGCTTATTTGGGGGTAGGGCTTATATTGCAGCCCTCCCCGAAAATCACAGTAGGTCTTATTTTCAGGGTAGGTCTTATTTTTGGGGAAACACTTTAGCTAGCACCGTTCCTAGATCTTTCTGTAAACTACAGAACACCTCCCCCATGTTGTGGAGATGAAAAAAAGGGGGAGGTGCTTTGCAGCCCTTTGACACTACCTGTCCTAGTATAAGAACGCTGTTTCTCCATAGATACAGTGCAGTTAGTGAGCGTTACCACCCTAGGACAGGAAGAGTGATAATGACAGAATCACCAGATGCTAATAAAGAGAAAAAAAAAAGACTTAAATAAAGAAAACAAATGCAGCCACCACATCTAAGGCTAGGTTCAGATATTTGCATGTCGGGAATGTCGACGAAATAGCGTGATTTTTCGGACACGCAGATGAACGCGCTGCCCTTTAGCCAGGGTTGGTGCAAGGATTTTTGACACCCTAGGCGAAACCTCATTTTGCCACCCCCTGGCTCCACCCCCTTTTCCCTGCCCATGTATACCCCACCTTTTTAATGAAGCACCCATCAAATGCTGCTTCCCCAGTGCCCATCAAATACAGCCTACCAGCGCCCATCAATGAATGTTTGCTTGCTTCCATTCATTCCGGAGTCGGGACTACAGACACAGTCCTCCATCGCAGCTGCACCTCTGACACTATGTGCGACTGTCTGCTGATGCTTAGACATAGTTGCTTGCTGCAGAGAGAAGAGAGTAGGAATACCAGTTGGCCCAGGCGCCCTAGGCAGCAGGGTGCCCTAGACGGCTGCCTAGTTTGCCTAGTGGTAGCACCGGCCTTGCCTTTAGCGTGACTGTCTGCTGATGCTGAGACTTAGTTGCTTGCTGCAGAGAGAAGAGAGTAGGAACACCAGTTGGCCCGGGTGCCCTAGGCAGCATTGCGCCCTAGGCAGCTGCCTAGTTTGCCTAGTGGTAGCACCGGCCTTGCCTTTAGCGTGACTGTCTGCTGATGCTGAGACTTAGTTGCTTGCTGCAGAGAGAAGAGAGTAGGAACACCAGTTGGCCCGGGTGCCCTAGGCAGCAGGGTGCCCTAGGCGGCTGCCTAGTTTGCCTAGTGGTAGCACCGGCCTTGCCTTTAGCGTGACATGTGGCCCTTGACACATGACAGCGCCATTCATTTTTGATGGTCCCTCTCCACATCTGTGAAGAAGCTATTTGAAATGAATGGGCTGCCCTACGTGTCATATGTGGGAATGTGCTGAAAGCGCATGCGCTCTTGGTCACCTAAGCCTAAGGACCAGTGACCTGCAATAGATAAAAAAAATTTTTTTTGGGGGGGGGTATTTGGGTTTAGATTCACTTTAATTTTTTTTATAAAATCAAACAAGAAGTGGCAGGATGATGATTTCCTGCCCGATACGGCGATGCCGTCAAATATCCTCCAATGCCGGAGCTCGGCCAGCTGTGACCCGGGCTGCATATTTGAAGCCAGTTCGACGCATTTTGTCTATTTGCCTAGCTGAGTGTTTTTCCTGCATGGCAAGCAGATGCCAGCTCCAAGGTATAAAAGCCCGGTACACAGGATCCGACTTTCATCCCCGAACAAACAAAACCCTGAATCTGAGTCAACATCAGATATTGGAGTTTTGGACGCAGAACAGAACGATAATCTTTTTTGAAACTTTCTGGATTCTAAATAAAAAATAAATAAAAAAAGAGAACCTCCCTCAGCGCTGACACAAGTTCAGACCGGAAGGTTGGTTCTTTTTCAAAATTTTTTCTTTTTAAAAAGGCCAGCGGCCGCAGTGAGCCAATAGTGATTTATTTAAAAAAATGACAAAGCTAAGAGGCTTGTAAGGACAGAAAAAAGAGGTAAACATTAACACAAATGTATTAAAAATTAGCAATGAATGGGACAATTGTAATGCCAGCCAAAAAAAAATAAAAAATCCCTAGGTAAAGATAAACTAAAGAAGGGTTAGATTCTGTGTCTTAATAATACTTATTTATGAGGAATTTGATTGTAATGCTAGAAAACTGTACGGCATGAGAGAGAGAGAGAGCTTTTACTACTTTTTACATAATTGGACTTCTCTCAAGATCAGGGGTAGGCAATTCATTTTCCCAAGGGGCCACATGTCAGAGAAATGGCAGAAGCCGGACTTTGCCAGTATCTGAAATTGCACCCCTGTGCGCCTGCGCGGCGGAATAGCACTCCGGCGCATACGGGTGCACGGTACAGTGGGACGGGCGCATACGGGTGTGTGATACAGCGTGCCGGTGCAGGCGCATGCGTGCTGAAGCGCGCACAACCTGAGATCCCTCTTGCTGGCCTATAAAAGTGGTCCAGCCCCTTGAAGGCAATTCCACATCCTTGCCGCCCTTAGACCCCTTTCACATCAAGGCGTTTTGCAGGCGCTATAGCGTTAGAAATAGTGCCTGCAAAACGCCCTAAAGAAGCTGCACCATTGTGTGTAGTGTGAAAGCCCCGAGGGCTTTCACACTACAGCGGTGCGCTGGCAGGACGTCAGAAAAAAGTCCTGCCAGCAGCTTCTTTGGAGCGGTGAAGGAGCGGTGTGTTTACCGGTCCTCCACCGCTGCTCCCCATTGAAATCAATGGGGCAGCGCTGTAATGCCGCCGGCAAAACGCCGCTATTGCGGCGTATTGCCGGCGGTTTTAACCCTTTCGCGGCCGCTAGCGGGGGGTAAAAGCGTCCCGCTAGCGGCCGAAATGCGCCGCAAATCCGGCGGTAAAACGCCGCTAAAAATAGCGGCGTTTTACCGCCGACGCAAGGTGCGGTGTGGTGTGAAAGGGGTCTTACAGTAAAGAACCCTCTATGTAGTTTAAGGTTAAACCTCTTTTCTTCTAATTTTAATGAGTGGCCATGTGTCTTGTTAGACTCCCTTCCGCGAAAAGGTTTTATCCCTATTGTGGGGTCACCAGTACGGTGTTTGTATATTGAAATCATGAAAAAAAGAAAATAGAGGTAGGTGTGGCGCTGTCATTTAAATAGCTTAAATAATTAGTGATATAATGATGTGCCTAGTACAACTAATTAACATAGCTTGTGAAAAATAAAAATAAAAACAAAATCTATAGTATGTAATGATATAGATGTAGAAAAATGCAGAAAAAATGCACAAAATTCTAGTATAAGATGTGATACTGAAATCATATCCCCTCTCAAGCGTCTCTTCTCCAGAGAGAATAAGTTCAGTGCTCACAACCTTTCCTCATAACTAATATCCTCCAGACCCTTTATTAGCTTTGTTGCCCTTCTTTGTACTCCCTCCATTTCCAGTACATCCTTCCTAAGGACTGGTGCCCAGAACTGGACAGTATACTCCAGGTGCGGCCGGACCAGAGTCTTGTAGATCGGGAGAATTATCGTTTTATCTCTGGAGTTGATCCCCTTTTTAATGCCAATATTCTGTTTGCTTTGTTAGCAGCAGCTTGGCATTGCATGCCATTGCTGAGCCCATCATCTACTAGGACCCCCAGGTCCTTTTCCATCCTAGATTCCCCCAGAGGCTCTACTCCCAGTGTATAGATTGCATTCATATTTTTGCCACCCAAATTAATTATTTTACATTTTTCTACATTGAACCTCATTTGCCATGTAGTTGCCCACCCCATTCATTTGTTCAGATCTCTTTGCAAAGTTTCCACATCCTGCGGAGAAGTTATTGCCCTGCTTAGCTTAGTATCGTCCGCAAATACAGAGATTGAACTGTTTACCCCATCCCCATCCTCCAGGTTGTTTATGAACAAAATAAATAGAGTTGGTCCCAGTACAGAATGCTGGGGGACCCCTCTACCCACCCCTGACCATTCCGAGTACCCCCCATTTATCACCACCCTCTGAACTCGCCCTTGTAGCCAGTTTTCAATCCATGTGCTCACCCTATGGTCCATGCCAATGGACCTTACCATCCAAAACAAACTTTATTGGTTTTACAACCACTTTAAACATCAATGTGATGTTTGAATGAATGACTTGTATAGCACTACCTATGTGAACTGAATCGCCTCAGGGTGCTTTATTGCCACCAGAGTCCATCTGTGGCTTTGCTCTGTAAGGTTCTGACACGCTTATAAACACATACAACATTGACATACACATATTAAGGCCAATTTTTTTTAGACAAGGTCTAATTAACCTACCAGCATGTCTTTGGAGTGTGGGAGGAAACCGGAGTACCCAGAGTAAATCCACGCAGGCACAGGGAGAACATGCAAACTACAGGCAGATGGTGTCGTGGTCGGGATTTGAACCAGCAACCCTATTGCTGCTAGGTGAAAGTGCTAACCACTACACCACTGTGCTGCCCTGCTTCAGGTGACAGGTCCTCTTTAGAGAAAAATTTCATGGCTCCATTCCCCCCCCCCCCCCCCCTTTCTCGGTAGACGGCAGAAGCTGCCACCATTGCCTGGCGCTTAAAGGCCTCACTTACAGAAATGGTGTGAAATATTGATTTCTCTTCTAGCGGGGAACAAGTAATGCGCTGAAATGCTTCTTGGACAAAAGACGAGGGCCGATGTTTGATTTGAAATATGGATTATCCTGCACAATTTACACTTGACCTTCTTGCCTCCGCTTTTTTTTTTTTCTTTTCAATTTTTAGCTTTCGTCTGAGGGTTTCAGTCATATTTCTGAGCGCGAAGCGGTTCGGCTCAAGACGCCGGTGAACCGCAGGCCTCTGTACCCCTGCCAGACACTTCGCTGCCGGAGAAAAAAAAAAGGCCGTATTGGACGCGGAATTCTCAAAGGTTAGAAGTCCCGGCGATCGTTTGCTTTGTAAAACACTCCATCATTTCCACCGATGAATATTTATTGAAAGGGAGACGCTCAGATACTGCCCCGTTGGACTGCTGAGAAATCATTTCTCTGTCTGGTTTTTGCGCTCTGACCGAGATTTATGATTTGATAATTGTCTGAAAGAAAAACATCTACGAAAATGGAAGTTGCATAAGTTTAACCTTAAGCGCGGGGGCCCGACCTCCGGTGTTGGAAGACGGCTGCGCTGTCCTGGAAATGACAGGAAAAAAAAAAAAGTCAGTTCTTAAAGCCGAACGCCAAACGGCGAAATAGATGTAAAAAAAATGTGAGAGCTGTTTTGCTTATCAATGACTTCTCTCCATCCATTCCTGAGATTTTCACAGCTCTGACACATAGCAGCACCCTCTCTAGTAGGGGTGGGGTCTGATTTTTCCATGTTTTGTTTAGGTACGGGGCTTCTTGGAAATCCTCGGGTCCTATACTGCTTGCCTGACAAACTTCCCCCTACGTTAATTGGGTGAGACCAATGGTTTGGTCCAAACTTTGGCTGTTCAGGTGTTGGTCCTGCTTGCCCTGGCAGATGATGTCGAATAAGAGATTGGAATTAAAATTTTTCAGGAGCCATGGCAAGGAAGAACTACCAGGGTCGCAAAGGTCACGCTTGCAAGCGGGCCCTGAAGCTCCGCCACTGTGGGGGTGTCCCAAGACAGAAAGAAGGGAGCCAACTACAGAGCATGTGGAAGGGTCCTGCTACATGACTGTAATAAAGGGCCCCCGCCACAAAAGTAAAGGGCCCTGGGCTCAGAGGAAAAGGCTCTGGGACCTATAGAAAGGACTCCCAAGACCAGTGGGTTGGAACTTTAATTTTTCAGGAGCCATGGCAAGGAAGATTATTCCACTCCAGTGGTGGAACTACCAGGTTCACAAAGGTCCCACTTGCAACTGAGGCCTGATGCTCCACCACTGTGGGGGAGTCCCAAGATTGCAGGAAGGGGGCCCACTGCAGAGCATGTGGAAGGGTCCTCCTGTAGGACTGTAATAAAGGGCCCCACCATGGGAGTAGAGGGTCCTGGGCTCAGAGGAAAAGGCTCTGGGACCTATGGAAAGGGCTCCTGAGACCAGTGGGTTGAAACTTTAATTTTTCAGGAGCCATGGCAAGGAAGATTATTCCACTTCAGTGGTGGAACTACCAGGGTCACAAAGGTCCCACTTGCGACCAAGCCCTGATGCTCCACCACTGTGGGGATTTCCCGAGACTGCAGGAACGGGGCCCACTGCAGAGCATGTGGAAGGGTCCTCCTGCAGGACTGTAATAAAGGGCCATGGGAGTAGAGGGCTCTGGGCTTCGAGGAAAAGGCCTCCGGGATCCCTGGACCAGTGAATGGAACTTAAATTTTTCAGGAGCCATGCCAAGGAAGATTACTCCACCTCAGTGGTTGAACTACCAGGGTCACAAAGGTCGTGCTTGCAACTGGGCCCTGACGCTCCGCCACCATTGAGGAGGTCCCAAGACACCAGGAACGGGGTCCACTGCAGAACACGTAAAAGGGTCCTGGCAGGACCATAATAAAGGGCCCCCCATGGGATTAAAGGGCCTAGGGTTCAGAGGAAATGGCTCTGGGACTGATGGAAATGGCCACAGGGGGTCTGGGGGCCCTTCATGGTTTCTTGCACCGGGGACCTGTAGGTTCTAATTACACCTCTGCTCCACCTACTCCTGAAATTAAGTACCATAGTTTACCCTGACGAAGGGGTACTGGGTGGCTCCGAAACACTGCACTTGGTCCTTTGTGATGCGATCTTTCTGCAATAAAATTTTTGGATGATATCTGATGATCCATGGTGTGCTGGTGAACCTCTGCTGCTGTTGCTCTGGGAAATTTTATTTAACCACTTTCTGTCTGAGGCAGTTTTTAGCAATTTTTCGCACAAGTCCCCTTGTGGTAGCTTTAGGCAGGTAACAGGCACAAAGAAGCTAACCAAGCACAGATTATACTTGATTAGCTGCTTCCCTGGCTGTAACTGCCAGGAAATCACAGCCCTGAAATCAAAGTGATGAAATCCACATGGTTTCCGGATTCAATCATCACAAAGGAGATCAGCGACTTAAATTTAACTGCTTTCTATTGGAGGCAATTTTTAAAATTTTACACACAAATCCCCATTGTGATAGCTATGGGCAGGTGACAGCTACAAAGAAGCTAACCAAGCACAGATTGTGCTTGATTAACTGCTTCTCTGGCAATAACAGCAAAGGAATGAGAGTTTCGAAAACCAGAAGTGATGAAATCCTCATTGTTTCTTGATTCATTCATCACAGAGAAGAACAGGGATTGAATGTTCCTTCATCTGCTCCGTGTGAAGCAGCCCCAACCGCTTACCCCGCTCCCGTGCTCTCCTAAGAATTGGGAGAGCCCGGGAACCACACACATATATACCGTATATACTCGAGTATAAGCCGAGTTTTTCAGCACATTTTTTTCTGCTGAAAATGCCCCCATCGGCTTATACTCGAGTCAAGCATTTTTCTGCAGCAGAGAATGACATTTCCAGGACCGACTTTGGGGCCACTTTAGGGTCCTGTATGTCGGGGCCACTTGGTGCTAGGAATGCCAAATTGGTGTGCAAACCCAGTGGAACTAGCACTACAACATATCCAAAGCTGGGGTGCCTAGCACCAAGTAACCCAGAGATACGGGGCCCCAAATTCGGTTCGGAAAATGTCATTCTCTGCTGGAGAAAAGTGCTTGCCTTTTTCTGAACAGAATTTGGGGCCCCGTATCTCTGGGTCAATTGGTGCTAGGAACCCCAGCTTTGGATATGTTTTAGTGCTAGTCCGCTGGGTTTGCACGCCAAATTTGGGGTTCCTAGCACCAAGTGGCCCCGAGATACAGGGCCCCGAAGTCAGTCAACTGTGTCCATCTGCAGCAATGTCATTTTGGGACCCTTCGGGTCCAGAGACCCCATTTTTTTTTTACCTGCAGCTAGGGGGCATCTGGGAACCCTTAACTACCGAGTTTGAAGTTCGGGGACCTATATCTGTAAATGAGCATAGTGAGGCATGCAAATGAGGCTGCAAATGGGCATTGTTGAACCTCTTTTCCACTTACAGTAGCTGCGTATTTCTCACCCTAGGCTTATACTCCAGTCAATAAGTTTTCCCATTTTTTTGTGGTAAAATTGGGTGCCTCGGCTTATACTCGAGTATATACGGTGTATATATATATATATATATATATATATATATATATATATATATATATATATATATATATATATATATATATATATACATACATCAGCCAGCAAATGGTTAATTACCTGGGAGCCACAGCCCGTGGCACTACTGTGCATGTGCTCAAAGCACGTCCAAAGCTTGGCCCAAACAAATGATTTAAAGTGAATTGGAACTTGGGAGTTAGGCTTTGATATAAAAGTGCGATGATTTATAATTAGACGAGCCCAGTCCTTCGTATCACATAAACACTCACTCCATCGTGTCCCGCTTCCCTCACTTCCTTTAGATTGTAAGCTGCTGTGGGCAGGGCCCTCCTCTTTTGTTTCATTGTCTCTTATGTAACTTTAAATGTTGTATGTTTATTTTTTGATTTCCCCAGGCTGGAAAGTGCTGCAGAATATCCTGGCGCAATATAAATAAAGTGTAATAATAACTCTCATTCTATGAGTTTTCGTTTCCATACACGTGAAAGAGATCACTAATGTCGTCACGAGCATCTTGTCCTCAGTTAGGGTTCACATGGACAGTATGGCGGTCCAACATGCAGGTAAGACCTACTGCCAGTGGCGTAACTAGAACCTTCAGGGCCCCGATGCAAGAAACCATGAAGGGCCCCCCTGAACCCCAGCCAGGGCCCTTCCCTCCAAGTCCGGCGGTGGAAGAGATGAGGTCCTTTTCTCCAAGGCAGATGAAGTTACTGCCCCCAGGTGAGAAGGGGTCCCTGTCTCCACGTGAGAAGGGGTCCCTGTCCCCAGGGGGATATAGAGGGGGTATTTAATAGTGTGTGCTAGCTGCCTATGCTGCTGCTGGCCATATGTAGAGGGGGCTGCATGGGCATCACAGGGCCCAGTTGCGGTCGCGACTGCTGCACCCCCTATAGTTACGCCCCTGCCTACTGCCCATAATCAGAAAACGTGTAACCGTTTCAGCCAAGCATTTGCAACTACAGAAATGGGAAGGGCTAGGAGCAATTGAGGAATAGTAGGGCAATGGGGTACAAAAATGTTTTCTAACCACGCCAAGAGACCCATGGGTATTTTTGTACAATCCTATCTTCCACAAAGAGATCTCCTGAAATACTGTCTACTGCTTCATGGTTCTGGTGTCCACCATTTCTCAAGCACATCACATGCCATTTTAGTTGTAACAATTACCCTCATTCCGGGAGTTTTTTTACATCCCCAAGAATCAGAACACAACCCCCCCCCCCCCCCGTCATGTGTATCTTTTCCTCAGTTGGGATTCACATAGACGTTATGGCGGTCCAACTTGCAGGTGAGAGCCTACTGCTCTTATGCCGCGTACACACGATCGTAATTCTCGTCGGAAAAAGCTCTGATGGTTTTCCCGACGGAATTCGGCTCAAGCTGTCTTGCCTACACACGGTCACGTCAAATTCCGATCGTTTATAACGCGGTGACGTACAACATGTACGACGTGACTAGAAAAAGAAAGTTCAATAGCCAGTAGCCAATAGCTTCCGTCTCGTAGTTGAATCTGAGCATTTGGCATGTCAGAATTGCATACACATGATCGGAATTACCGAAAGAAAGTTTTTCCGTCTGGAAAATTGAGAACATGCTATAAATTTTTGGCTGACGGAAATTCGGACAGCTAAATTCCGATGGAGCAGACACGCGGTCGCATTTTCCGATGAAAAGCTCTCATCGGTCTTTTTCTGGCCGGAATTCCCATCGTGTGTATGCGGCATTAGACAGCAAACACGTGTGACAGGGTCAGCCAAGCATTTGTAACTACAGAAATGGCTAAGGGATAGGAGAAATTGGGTAATGGCAAGGCCATGGGGTACAAAAATGTTTTTGAACCATCCAATGGGACCCATAGGTAGCTTCGTACAATTCTAGCTCCCACAAAGAGATCTCCTGAAATACTGTCTGTTGCTCCATAATCATGGTGTCCACCATCTATCTCTCATACAGATCACATGCCACTTTTAGGTGTAATAATAATAACTCTCATTCTTTGAGTTTTTATTTCTACCTCCGAGGATGAGAACACTACCCCGTCATGTGTACTTTGTCCTTAGTTGGGATTCTCATGGATGGTATTGTGGTGTCACCCAGGCATGTACTGGCCATCGGGACTACCGGGAGTTTCCCGGTGGGCCGATGGCTCAGTGGGCCACTCTGATGTAAGGGGGCTGCTGTTGGGGCACTCTGATGTAAGGGGGCTGCTGATGGGACACTCTGATGTAAGGGGGTGCTGATGGGACACTCTGATGTAAGGGGGCGCTGATGGGATGCTCTGATGTAAGGGGGCTGGTAATGGGACACTCTGATGTAAGGGGGTACTGATGGGACACTCTGTTGTAAGGGGGCTGGTGATGGGACACTCTGATGTAAGGGGGTGCTGATGGGATGCTCTGATGTAAGGGGGCTGGTAATGGGACACTCTTATGTAAGGGGGTGCTGATGGGACACTCTGTTGTAAGGGGGCTGGTGATGGGACACTCTGATGTAAGGGGGTGCTGATGGGACACTCTGATGTAAGGGGGCTGGTAATGGGACACTCTGATGTAAGGGAGTGCTGATGGGACACTCTGATGTAAGGGGGCTGCTGATGGGACACTCTGATGTAAGGGGGTGCTGATGGGACACTCTGATGTAAGGGGGCTGGTAATGGGACACTCTGATGTAAGGGAGTGCTGATGGGACACTCTGATGTAAGGGGGTGCTGATGGGACACTCTGATGTAAGGGAGTGCTGATGGGACACTCTGATGTAAGGGGGTGCTGATGGGACACTCTGATGTAAGGGAGTGCTGATGGGACACTCTGATGTAAGGGGGTGCTGATGGGACGCTCTGATGTAAGGGAGTGCTGATGGGACACTCTGATGTAAGGGGGTGCTGATGGGACACTCTGATGTAAGGGGGTGCTGATGGGACACTCTGATGTAAGGGGGTGCTGATGGGACACTCTGAAGTAAGGGGGTGCTGATGGGACACTCTGATGTAAGGGGGTGCTGATGGGACGCTCTGATGTAAGGGTACAGGTAATGGGACACTCTGATATAAGGGGTGCTGATGGGACACTCTGTTATAAGGGGGCTGGTGATGGGACACTCTGATGTAAGGGAGTGCTGATGGGACACTCTGATGTAAGGGAGTGCTGATGGGACACTCTGATGTAAGGGGGTGCTGATGGGACACTCTGATGTAAGGGAGTGCTGATGGGACACTCTGATGTAAGGGGGTGCTGATGGGACGCTCTGATGTAAGGGGGCTGGTAATGGGACACTCTGATGTAGGGGAGTGCTGATGGGACACTCTGATGTAAGGGAGTGCTGATGGGACACTCTGATGTAAGGGGGTGCTGATGGGACACTCTGATGTAAGGGGGTGCTGATGGGACACTCTGATGTAAGGGGGTGCTGATGGGACGCTCTGATGTAAGGGGGTGCTGATGGGACGCTCTGATGTAAGGGTACAGGTAATGGGACACTCTGATATAAGGGGTGCTGATGGGACACTCTGTTATAAGGGGGCTGGTGATGGGACACTCTGATGTAAGGGAGTGCTGATGGGACACTCAAAATGTAAGTGGGCCGGTCTGGAGGAATTCCAGGGCCACATTTCTGTCCCAGTCCAGCCCTGGTGTCACCAACAGCTCCAAGTTCCTGTTTGCGATCAGTAGCCAGTGAACGGGGCTCCCGATCCAGTGACCACTGGAACAGCCAATCACAATAACCACACGATCAGGAAGGTCGCCTCTGCCTCCCATTTTTCAGAACTCCTTAGAGAGCCAGTGGGGGGCCAACACCAAGGGGTTAAAGTGGACCTCCACCCTTAATAAAAGTTCATTTTGCCCCACCTTCTCCCACTTCCCTCTCTCACATTTGGCTATTATTTCACCCCCCTGAATTTTGCTTTTGCCATAAGAATAAGGGTCCCAGCAAAGCTCTACGGCACACCTGCACACACACGAGTTTCCCACGCATGCGTGAAGACGGGTTGGCATGGGAAGCCCAAAGCCTGTTGTCTTTGTGCGTGTGCAGAAAATCCCCCTTTGTTTCCCAGCAGAGCCCTCCGGTACACCTGTGCAGGTGCCAAAATAAAGATGGCGGAGCCAAAATGAAAGGGGGCTGAAGTCCTTCTTTAAGCAGCTGCAGCACCACATCTGTATCCAGCTACAAATCACCAGATATGAGATTGGCACAGTAGCTACGAAGTTGCCAGCGTGACGCGACCCCAAGAATGAAATGTTGGCCCCTAGAACAGAAATGGCGGAGGGTTGGTGAGGGGACTGTGAGGTCAGCCCCAACATAAGGTCAATCCGCAGCGACCCTCAGCAAGACAGGAGCACTCGGCACCCCTTGGTTATGCGCCGGCGGTTCTTCTGGCTGTGAGTCACGTCAGTGCAATGATCCGTCCGCCATTTATCACACACGGAACGTTCCGGAGAATAAGCAGAGCTTACCAAATATATTACAAGTCTATTTACTCAGCTGCATCTCGCAAATATTAGGTGAGCGGAGATCTCTCAGCCGTTTACAGGAAGATTAGCGAGGTGAACAAAATCGTTATTGAGAGTTCTGAATTCCCCATCCTATTGTTACCCGCGAGCTACGCCCGCCGCGTTCCCGGTTAGAATTCCAGCAAACAGTCACATGACCGTCCAGATAAATTCTACGTCGAGTTATGAACATTTATTGATCATTCAGTGTAGTAGTCACTACAGCAGTAAATGTTGGTAATATTAATCCAGCTGTACCTAATACCAATATTCTCCTCGGTCAATACCCCCCACAAATATGCATTTCTTAAGCCACCCCAGCCTGAAATGCCCCCCCCCCCCCCTGCCGTCACATCAGAAGCTCCTCCCTTTCACATTAGATCTGCCCATTTACATCAGAGTCCTCAGTGCTCCCTCCTATCACATCAGAGTCCTGGGTCCTCCCTCCTATCACATCAGAGACCCCAGTCCTCCCTCCTATCACATCAGAGTCCTCAGGTCCCCCTCCTATCACACCAGAGTCCTCAGTTCCTCCTCCTTTCACACCAGAATTTTCAGTTTCCCCTCCTGTCACATCAGAGTTTTCAGTCCTCCCTCCTATCAAACCAGAGCCCGCAGTCCTCCTATCACCTCAGAGTTCAGAGTTCCTCCCTTTTTACATCCTCAAATGTTAACGTTCCACATCAGAGCCCTCAGTCATATCAAAGCTCTCACCCATCACCCCCCTTTACATCAGAGTCCACAGTCCCCTCTTTTTTCACATTGGTGTCCTAAATCCCCCCTCTTATCACTTTAGAGTCCTCAGTCCTCCCTCCTATTACATCAGAGTCCTCAGTCCCCCCTCCTTTCACATCAGAGTCGTCAGTTTCCCCTCCTTTCACACCAGAGTCCTCAGTCCCCCCCCCCTGTCACATCAGAGTCTTTAGTCCTCCCTCCTATCAAACCAGAGCCCTTAGTCTTCATGTTTCAAATCAGAGGCATCTGTCCTGCCACCTTTTACATCAGAGTTCTGAGTCCCCCCTTTTTTACATCCTCAAATCTTCACCTTCCACATTAGAGTCCGCAGTCATATTAAAGCTCTCACCCATCACCCCACTTCACATCAGAATCCACAGTCCCCTCTTTCTTCACACTGGAGTCCTGAGTCTTCCCTCATTTCACACCAGAGTCCTCAGTCCCCAAGTTCCACATCAGAGCCCTCAGTCCTCCCTCCTTTCACACCAGAGTCCTCAGTCCTCCCTCCTTTCATACCAGAGTCCTCAGTCCCCAAGTTCCACATCAGAGCCCTCAGTCCTACCTCCTTTCACACCAGAGTCCTCAGTCCTCCCTCCTTTCACACCAGAGTCCTCAGTCCCCAAGTTCCACATCAGAGCCCTCAGTCCTCCCTCCTTTCACACCAGAGTCCTCAGTCCTCCCTCCTTTCACACCAGAGTCCTCAGTCCCCAAGTTCCACATCAGAGCCCTCAGTCCTACCTCCTTTCACACCATAGTCCTCAGTCCTCCCTCCTTTCACACCAGAGTCCTCAGTCCCCAAGTTCCACATCAGAGCCCTCAGTCCTACCTCCTTTCACACCAGAGTCCTCAGTCCTCCCTCCTTTCACACCAGAGTCCTCGGTCCCCAAGTTCAACATCAGAGTTCTCAGTCTTTCCTCTTTTCACATCAGAGCCCTCAGTCTCAACTTTTTTCACATCAGAGACATCCGCCCCCCCCCCTCCTTTTCACATCAGAGTTCTGAATGCCCCCTCTTTTCACATCTGAGTCCTCAGTCTCACCCTTTTTTCACATAAGAGACCTCTGCCCCCCCTTTTCACATCAGAGTTCTGAATCCCCCCTCTTTTTACATCTGAGTCCTCAGTCTCACCCTTTTTTCACATAAGAGACCTCTGCCCCCCCCTTTTCACATCAGAGTTCTGAATCCCCCCTCTTTTTACATCAGAGTCCTCAAATCCCTACCTTCCACATCAGAGCCATCAGTTCATCGCCCCCTCACCCATCATCCCCCTTCACACCAAAGCCATCATTCCTTTCCCACCTTCGCATTAGACTCCTCAGTCCTCCCTCTTTCACATCAGAACCCTCAGTTGCCCCCATCCCACTTTCCCATCAGAGTCTTCAGCCTCCCCCTTCAGACCAGGGAATGTGCAATCTTCACCACAACGCAGCTGGGGCAGCTCGGTAGTGGGACGGAGGAAGCGCAGGTGGAGACAGAGAAGGACTTGTGTCCCATTCTAAATGCTGAGATAGCCCTCGATACCTTCTGCCCTAAAGTAGCATCATGGATTTCCTTGGTGCTGGTCGCCAGCCATAGAAATGTATGGGGCTGTGCAAGGATACAGGATGCAGCGCCTCACCCTGGGGAAGAAATGCTGGTCTAGTCATTACAGTGCATTAAAAAAAATATATAAATGAACTAGTTGAAAAAGTTTTAGGTCTCCTTCACATGTCTATATAGTGGTAACCTGCACTTCTTCTCGTGCATTAGTGCAACACACGTTCATTTTTAACATCATACAAAACACTAAGTCCATGGTCTCCAAACTGCGGCCCAGGGGCTGGATGCAGCCCTTTGCTGGCTTTTATCTCACCTTAGGGAACTATTCCTTCCACGGACCACAATGATGGGGCACTATTCCTCCCACTGACACCAATGATGGGGCACTATTCCTCCCACTGACACCAATGATGGGGCACTATTCCTCCCACTGACACCAATGATGGGGCACTATTCCTCCCACTGACACCAATGATGGGGCACTATTCCTCCCACTGACACCAATGATGGGGCACTATTCCTCCCACTGACACCAATGATGGGGCACTATTCCTCCCACTGATACCAATGATGGGGCACTATTCCCTCCACTGACCGCAATGATGGGCCACTATTCCTCTCACCGATACCAATAATGGGACACTATTTCTCCCACTGATACCAATGATGGGGCGCTAATTCTTCCACTGACACCAATGATGGGGCACTATTCCTCTCACCGATACCAATGATGGGGCACTATTCCTCTCATGATACCAATGATGGGGCACTATTCCTCTCACCGATACCAATAATGGGACACTATTTCTCCCACTGATACCAATGATGGGGCGCTAATTCTTCCACTGACACCAATGATGGGGCACTATTCCTCTCACCGATACCAATGATGGGGCACTATTCCTCTCACGATACCAATGATGGGGCACTATTCCTCTCACGATACCAATGATGGGCCACTATTCCTCTCACCGATACCAATAATGGGACACTATTTCTCCCACTGATACCAATGATGGGGCGCTAATTCTTCCACTGACACCAATGATGGGGCACTATTTCTCTCACCGATACCAATGATGGGGCACTATTCCTCTCACCGATACCAATGATGGGGCACTATTCCTGTCACTGATACCAATGATGGGGCGCTAATTCTCCCACTGACACCAATGATGGGGCGCTATTCCTCTCACCGATACCAATGATGGGGCACTATTCCTCTCACCGATACCAATGATGGGGCACTATTCCTCTCACCGATACCAATGATGGGGCATTATTCCTCTTACTGATACCAATGGTGGGGCACTATTCCTCTCACTGATACCAATGGTGGGGCACTATTCCTCTCACTGATACCAATGGTGGGGCACTATTCATCTCACCGATACCAATGATTGGGCACTATTCCTCCCACTGATACCAATGATGGGGCACTATTCCCTCCACTGACCGCAATGATGGGCCACTATTCCTCTCACCGATACCAATAATGGGACACTATTTCCCCCACTGATACCAATGATGGGGCGCTAATTCTTCCACTGACACCAATGATGGGGCACTATTCCTCTCACCGATACCAATGATGGGGCACTATTCTTCTCACGATACCAATGATGGGGCACTATTCCTCTCACGATACCAATGATGGGGCACTATTCCTCTCACGATACCAATGATGGGGCACTATTCCTCTCACTGATACTAATGATGGTGCGCTAATTCTTCCACTGACACCAATGATGAGGCACTATTCCTCTCACCGATACCAATGATGGGGCACTATTTCTCTCACCGATACCAATGATGGGGCATTATTCCTCTCACTGATACCAATGATGGGGCACTATTCCTCTCACTGATACCAATGGTGGGGCACTATTCTTTCCACTCACACCAATGATGTGGCACTATTCCTTCCTCTGACAATAATGATGGGCCACTATTCCTCCCACTGATACCAATGATGGGACATTATTCTTCCCACTGATGCCAATGATGGGGCATTGTTTACTCCAATTGATATCGGAGCATTTTCTACTTAATTGGCCACAGTTCGGCCCACTCAAAGTCTGAAGGACTTTGTTTAGAAAGTTTGGCGACCCCTGCACTAAGGCAATCCACCTGTATTGTAGCGTTCTGCCATGCGTGTTAACGCATTGGTAGTGCATTGCATTAAAATAAAAGGCTGTGAGTTTTTTTGGTATTTTTTTGGCCCACATGCATAGCATTGGCAGTCCATAATTTACCCTGGGCTGTCATACTGTAATGCACATTAATGCGCGACAAAACGCATGTTAAAACACGTGCTAGATTGCCTTAACGCAGTACATTTTAACACAAGACATAACACGCAGCATAGAAGTAAATGGGCCCTTAAAAATCAAATAAAAAATGTATCAGATGGAATTCTGATTCAGTCCCGCCTCAGATCTTTAATCCACTGAGTTGTCCCCCAGTGCCTGAAACATGACAATGAATGTGATATTTCCCAGTTTGTGTAAAAATGAAAAGTTGCAATTTATTTACACAGCAGAAAAAAAAAAACCATGAAGATTGGGATAAATCTGCAAAGAAAGCACAAGAACTTCCCTGCGCTGGTTTATAAATATCTCCCAATATCTTTCATTTCCCGGGGACAAGAAGAACGCCGGGGCCGCCAATATACATAGAGAGCGAGCCCAGAGAACCTTCCGTCTTCCTCACAGTTTAATATACTTCGGGACATTGAAGTTTTAAGAAGAAAGATGCTGATGTTCCATATGTCTGCCTCCAGGGCGCCAACGGATAGAAGTAAATATTAATGGAATCTCGGATCTTAAATAGATATTGAGGAGGAATGTGACCCCGAGGGAACTCCATGGGAAATGTACGTTTCCTGGGGTCTGGAATGGATGGAGAAGACAACGCTCAGATCCCACCAAGACTCTGGATGTCTTCTGTTACACACCACCGATGTAGGGAACCCATATCTACTGTATATAAGGTATAAAACGCCAAGGAGGAGGAGCCCGACTATGGGCAACGGTCCAATCATCAGTCAGAACTGAGTTTATAGCAGTAAGATCAATTCTGATTGGTGGATTGGAGTGACTGTACCTTGTATAGAGGTATCACATGATGTATTTAATAAGCCTGAAAGTGTTTTCACAGCCGCCATGTACTTTATATTGTTTATATGGATATACTGCTACATTGTAACAATATTAACCACTTTGCTTACCGGGGCACTTAAACCCCCCTCCTGCCCAGACCAATTTTCAGATTTCAGCGCTGTCGCACTTTGAATGACAATTGCGCAGTCGTGCTGCACTGTACTCAAATGAAGTTTTTATGATTTTTTTCACACAAATGGAGCTTTCTTTTGGTGGTATTTAATCACTGCAGGGGTTTTATTTTCTGCTAAACAAACAAACAAATACAGAAATTTTTTGAAACCCCCCCCCCCCCCCAAAAAAAAACATGTTTCGTAGTTTGTTATAAAATTTTGTAAACGGGTAATTTTCCTCCTTCATTGATATTCACTGATGGGCTGCACAGATAAGACAGCACTGTTGGCCCACACTGATGGGCTGCACTGATAAGACAGCACTGATGGGCTGCACTGATAAGACAGCACTGATGGGCCGCAATGATGGGCTGCACTGATAAGACAACACTGATGGGCCGCACTGATGGGCTGCACTGATGGGCATTGGGCACTGATAAGACAGCACTGATGGGCCACACTGATGGGCTGCATTGATAAGACAGCACTGATGGGCTGCACTGATGGGCACTGATAAGACAGCACTGATGGGCCGCACTGATAAGACAGCACTGATGGGCCACACTGATGGGCCATACTGTTGGGCTGCACTGATGAGCATTGGGCACTGATAAGACAGCACTGATGGACCACACTAATGAGCTGCATTGATAAGACAGCACTGGTGGGCTGCACTGATGGGCACTGATAAGACAGCACTGATGGGCCGCACTGATGGGCTGCACTGATAAGACAGCACTGATGGGTCGCACTGATAAGACAGCACTGATGGGCTGCACTGATGGGCACTGATAAGACAGCACTGATGGGCCGCTCTGATGGGCTGCACTGATAAGACAGCACTGATGAGCTGCACTGATGAGCTGCACTGATGGGCTGCACTGATAAGACAGCACTGATGGGCTGCACTGATAAGACAGCACTGATGGGCTGCACTGATAAGACAGCACTGATGGGCTGCACTGATAAGACAGCACTGATGGGCTGCACTGATAAGACAGCACTGATGGGCTGCACTGATGGGCACTGATAAGACAGCACTGATGGGCCGCTCTGATGAGCTTCACTGATAACACAGCACTGATGGGCCGCACTGATGAGTGGCACAGATGGTTGGCACTGATAGATGTCACTGATGGGCACTGATAGGTGGCACTGATGGGCACTGGTAGGTGGTATTGATAGTTAGCACTGGTGATGAGGCACTTTGGTGGTGATTTTTATAGGTGGCTGTGTGGGCACTAATAGGTGACACTGTGGATACTGATGGGTGGTACTGTGGGCACTGGTAGGTGGTGCTGGTGGGCACTGGTAGGTGGTGCTGGTGGGCACTGGTAGGTGGCACAGAAGCCTCTGCAGAGGCTCTCTGCGATCGGGATTGATGTCCCTCTCACAGCCGCCAGCGATCGGCTTTTTTTTTCTCCTCACGCTACCAGCATGATGTTGCTGATGTCTTCTTCTTTACTAAATTAAACGTGTGAACAACAAGTGTCAGTGGTTAGTCAGTACAGTTGTCGCCAGAAAATACAATACAAACAGTGGCGGCCCATCCATTAGTAGCGCCCGAGCGCTGCTCCCTCTATCCACAGCCGCCACCCCCTATTCATGCTCTATCCATCGGTTTTTTTTTTTGTTGAAGCACCTGATTAGAGCCAGAGGCTCTAATAGGCTTCAAAATAGAGTCCGGGCGCAGAGCATCGCGCTACGAACCCACCCAGGTTGTTACAACAGCAAATTAATATTTGCTGTTGCAATACTGATCCTCCTCGCACCCAATCGGGAAGCCTGTCTTATACCCATCACCTGATTGGCTGAAAGGACAGACGATCCTATTGGACGCTTAGGAGGAGGGGAGGAGACACGCGGCGAAAGTGAGGAGAAGGGAAGAGGAGAAGATACAGGAACCGCTACCCAATGCCCCGATGCCCCCAACGTAGCCGGAGGCCCGCTAATGCCCCGGCTTTAGCTTTGAGGTGCCGCAGGGGGTGGGGGTGTGGTTATTTGCAAAGAAACACAAGCTGCCACTTAATACAAAATACACCACAACACATGACATCGCTTCCGATTTTTTATTCTGTCGTCCGCAAATTTTCGTAACTTTAGTAACCTTTTCATTTTCTACTTGCGACTAGCAAGCAAAAATAGTCGCTGTGGTCCGATTTCTGGATCATGTGTACGGGGGGGGCACTAGGCCCAAAGGGGGTTAATTTAAACAATACAATAATTGTTTCCATTACATATCATAATAAAAGTCACTTACCTGCAGAACACAATGACTGCAGCTGTTCAATACAAACTTGCCATGGGGTTCCCCTTTAAGCAGTCATTTTGTTCGGCGGGTAAGTGACTCCCCCCCCCTCCCCGATGACGGGATCGCGGTCGTTGGATCGTCATAAAATGTAAACGGTCGCTCAGGTTTTTAACGAGGTGGAGAAAACGTTCCGTTACTTCCAGAATTTATTACCTCCTGTACAGAACAACAAAAAACGACCCCGTCCCCTTCTTCCTTTAACGGCCGCCACCGACCGTATTTTTTTTTTTTTCATTTTTATGAACTTTTTTATTTTATTTTTATGTGTGCTTAGGTAATACGGCGTTTTAAAATATTGTTTTTTTTTTTTTTATGAGCGTTGCCGTGGAACATTAAACTGGAAAACGTTTTAAAGTGCGGAGAAGAATTGCTGCGGATCCCTGATTGTTAATTAGCATCGCCTGGTATGAAAATGAGGCAAGATCACCACCTACTGTAAGACTGACTCATCTACACCTCCAGGAATCATCGGGGGGAATCCGCTCACACAGGCAGACCCCGAGGGGGGGAACTTTACCGCATTGGTCAGAACTTTTTGGCCTTTAAAGACCAAGGAAACATTAAACTCTAAGCAAACTAAAATCCCACATCAGATTTAATATGTTAAAGTAATTTCTAAAGGCATTTGCAATATTTTTTTTAAATTCATTAAAATAATCCCTGGTGATCCTGCCATTAAGGTCCTTGTTTGGGCACTTCCTGTTTAAAGGGTGACAACGCTCTGGCCCCTGTCTCACAGTCGTCACGTGGGAGGGGGGGCTTCTGAAGGAGACCGTTTCCAGTTTTATCACACATCACCCTCACCTGTCACACCCTGGGGGCTCTGCGCAGGCTATGATGATATCACTGCTACTTTTTTTTTTTACAAGGTAATATCTGGGTTTGCAAACCCAATTACTAAAATTTTCACACCTCAGTCCCGGAAGGGTTTACCCCCCCCCCCTTCATGACCAGGCTATTTTTTGCGATACGGCACTGCGTTACTTTGACTGACAATTGCGCGGTCGTGCGATGCTGTACCCAAATAAAATTGATGTCCATTTTTTTTTCTCCACAAATAAAGCTTTCTTTTGGTGGTATTTGATCTCCTATTTGTTTTTTTGTTTTTTAGCGCTATAAGAAAAAAAAGCGACAATTTTGAAAAAATATATTATAATATATATTTATTTTATATTAAATATATTATATTATATTATATATTATATTTTATATTATATATCATATTATATTATATTATATTATATTATATTATATTTCTATTATAATATTCAATATTTTATACTTTCTGCTATAATACATATCCAATAAAAAATAAAAAAAAATCTAATGTCTTCATAAAATGAAGACAACAGCTACATATTTTTGGTAAAAAAAGAAATAAAAAAAAATCCCAATAAGCCTATATTGATTGGTTTGCACAAAAGTTAAAGCTTCTACAAACTATGGGATATTTTTATGGAATATTTATTTATTTTTACTAGTAATGGCAGAGATCATTGATTTTTAGCGGGACTGTGACATTGTGGTGGACAAATCGGACACTTTTTTGGGGGACCATTATTACAGCGATCAGCAATAAAAATATGCACTGTACTAATGACACTGGCAGGGAAGGGGTTAACACCGGGGGGGGGGGGGGTGATCAAAGGGTTAAGTGTGTCCCTAAGGGATGCTTTCCATAGCTCCCAACTGTCCCTGATTTCGAAGGACTGTCCCTGATTTCGAAGGACTGTCTCTGATTTGGAGCAATGTCCCGCTGTCCCTCTTTCCTCCTCATTTGTGCCTCATTTTGGTCTGCTCTATATAGTTGTCAAAAAAATTCACTTTTTATCTATCAAAAAGTGTTTACCGGCGCTAAACCTTTCATCCAATTCCTAAATTGCTGCATTTGTAAATTTCAAAAGCCAATATGAAGTAGTGGTAAAAACTACCCACTTGTGGATTTAACCAATCTTGTTTTTTTTTTTGTATAATTCTCCTTTAAGGGGGCGTGGCAAGGGGTGTGTCCTATGCCTGCATACTTTTGCTGATAGGGCGTCCCTCATTCCCATCGCAAAAGGTAGGGAGGTGTGGCTTTCTAACTGTGATGGTTTGACTGGGGAAAGAAAGAGACCTGTGTTCCTGCTTAGCAGAAACACAAGATCTCTCTCTTTCCCTCTTATAGAATAATCGTTCTGCCACTTCCGGGAATGATCGCGGATGATAGCCGGCGGCCAGAGGCCCGGCTCCCCTTCTGGCCAATCAGCACCAGTGGCAGGTGGTGGTATTTTTTGGGGGGGCGGCAAACAATCCACCCGATGTACAATCCTGGAAACCCATTGGTATCCATGCGTCCGGCATGTAGATTAGAGGGCCGGACGCATGGATTAGGGGGGTTGGCTCCCCTGCACCCTGCATTACGAGCCACCACTGATCGGTGCGCGATCGCGCCTCCTCCAGAACTACTGCACGGAACTATGAAGAGAAGGTATTTTGCTAATCATCTAATAAAAATAAAGCACCACATCCCTTGAAAGATAATTAGAAATTTGAAGATGTATTTGGGATTTTTAAGGTGTAAAATTATAACAAAATTGTTTATAAAAAGGTAGAAATGTATTTATTACGGGTAAGCATTGATATTACAGTACTAATACACGCGCTTACTGATTTCATCGCTACGTGTTTCTTTCTCCGCTGACGTGTCTTTATAAAAATTCTTTCTACTTCTAGTGCTCACTGTGCCTGATATCAATACATTCTCCTGAAGAAGCCAATTACCAAGGCGTAACGTGTAGAGATGAAATCAGTCAGCTCATGTGTAATAGTACTGTAATATCAATGCTTACCCTTTTGTATGTCTGTCTTTAATGTTCTAATAAATTTCTACCTTTTATAAACAATTTTGTTATAATTTTGCATCTTAAAAAATCCCAAATACGTCTTCAAATTTCTATGTACAGGGACGTTGTTTCGCGCAGCCGGGCCGCCTTGTAAATGTGCTGAAGGATGTCTGGAATAGGTTAATATATTAAAGTTATTTCAAAAGTAATTTGCAATATATTTTAAATTCAATAAATGACCCCCCCACCGGTGGATCCTGCCATAAGGGTCCTTGTTTAGGCCTTTCCTGTTAAAGGGTGACAACACTCCGTCCCTGTCTCACAGTGTGCTATTGTGTTGTCACCCAGGTTTTCAATGGAGACTACAAGTGTCCTGATTTGTCACATATTATGCAGGCATGGTCCACTGCTGTCACCATCAGAAGGCCCGCCTTGGGGGCTCTGCTCTCTGCACAGGCGATGATACGCGGATTGTGTGTGAAACCCCCTCCCCCCACAGTCAGGTCCATACGATGTACAAACCTGGCAGCGAAAGAGTTAAAAAAGAAAAGAAAACAAAATAACTCATAGGAAAGGTGCCCATAGGCACATGCCTACAGTGCCTAGTGGAAAATCCGACCCCGGTGGTGAGATTATAGAAAAGGGTCTGGGAATTACTTCCCCGTGTTTCTCGGAGGTAGGGCAGCCCATTGACATGAATGGGAGGCCCTACATAAGACGTGTGGGAACAAGCGGACAATGCGGAGAGAGCCATCTGCTCACTAGGTCACATGGTACCGGACTAATGATTATGAGGGTAATGGCGAACATTCAGAGGGGGTCCGCTCTTAGCTGGAGAGTTTCATTTGCAACATTTTTTGCTTTAAAAGGCAAGGAGTGAAAACATAGAACTTCAGACAAAATCCTTTTAAGAGAAGTATCACTGAAAGCCGCCGTAGGTGTGTTTGGGAACCCTTCTCCGGCTTCACACGCAGGGGGTTCCCAGATTTCCAGCCTACAGATGAAAGGGGGTGGTGTGGACTTGTACATTATAGTAATATCAGGATCAGCCTTTATCAGCCTTTTTCACCCCAGTGGAACCCCTAAAATCATTTTTGGGTCTCGGGAAATGTGGCCCTTTGCTTTCTTTTATTATTCGCCCCCGCCCCCCCCCACTGTAAGCAACAGTGGGGCATAGTTTCTGCCACTGACGGCAATGATGGGGCACTATTCTTGTCACTGATAGCAACGGTGGGACACTATTCCTCCCATTGCCACCGATGATGGGACATTATTACTCCCACTGACAGCAATGATGGGGCACTATTCCTCCCACTGATGTGAATGGTAGGGCACTATGGCTCCTACTGACACCAGCAATGGAAAACTATTCCCCCCACTGAAAACAATGCTGGAGCAGTATTACTGCCACTGACACCAATGATTGGGCACTATTCCTCCCACTGACACCAATGATGGGGCACTATTTCTCCCACTGGCACCAATGGTGGAGCAGTATTACTGCCACTGACACCAATGATGGGGTACTATTCCTCCCACTGATGTGAATGGTAGGGCACTATGGCTCCTACTGACACCAACAATGGAAAACTACCCCCCCCCCCCCACTGAAAACAATGCTGGAGCAGTATTACTGCCACTGACACCAACGATGGGGAACAATTCCTCCCTCTGACACCAATGATGGGGCACTATTTCTCCCAATAGCACCAATAATGGGGCACTATTCCTCCCACTGGCACCAATGGTGGAGCAGTATTACTGCCACTGACACCAATGATGGGGCACTATTCCTCCCACTGACACCAATGATGGAGCACTATTCCTCCTACTGACACCAATGATGGGGTACTATTCCTCCCACTGATGTGATTGGTAGGGCACTATGGCTCCTACTGACACCAACAATGGAAAACTACCCCCCCCCCCCCACTGAAAACAATGCTGGAGCAGTATTACTGCCACTGACACCAACGATGGGGAACAATTCCTCCCTCTGACACCAATGATGGGGCACTATTTCTCCCAATAGCACCAATGATGGGGCACTATTCCTCCCACTGGCACCAATGGTGGAGCAGTATTCCTCCCACTGACACCAATGATGGGGCACTATTCCTCCCACTGACACCAATGATGGGGCACTATTCCTCCCACTAACACCAGTTATGGGGCACTATTCCTTCCATTGATACCAACGATGAGGCACTTTTCTTCCCACTAATACCAATGATGGGGTATTATTTACTCGCAGTAAATTTTCTACTCCCACTGGTCACAGTCTGCCCCCCCCCCCAAAGTCTGAAGGACAGAAAACTGGCCCTTTGTTTCGGAATGTTTGGAGCCCCAATGTTCTAGAGCAGGGGTCTCCAAACTTTTCAAACAAAGGGCCAGTTTATTGTCCTTCAGACTTCATGAGGGCCAGATTGTGGCCAGCGGGGGCAGAAAATGTCCTGGGCCTGGCATCATTCAGAATAAATATGGTCCATATGTCAATAGGTGGAGGAGTCGTGCTCCTATTAGTAGGAAGAATAGCATCTCATCATTGGTATCAGTGGAAGAAATGGTGCCCCATTGTTGGTGTAAGTTGGAGGAATAGTGCCTCGTATCACTGGGAGGAATAGTGCCCCAAGGGCCAGATAAAGGCTAGCAAAGGGCCACATCTGGCCCTCGGGCCGCAGTTTGGAGCCCCCATGTTCTAGAGGAACCCTAAGGCTCCACAGAACCCTGGTTGAGAATGGTTGGTCTGGATGAAAGACTGAAGCTCTATGTGCTGTGAAAGCATCTCAAGGTTTCATTTCCAATTGTGTCCGGAGCCTGATGCCCCACCCCTCTCAATTACATTCATCATAAGTCATCGGAACTTTAAAAATTCAAAATGGTTACCCCCCCCCCCCCCCCTCGTAACAGGTACAGATCCAGGAGATCAAGGGCAGAAACTGCCCTCCGCTGAAAAGAATTTGGAAAATTTCTACCAACTCCCACCAAAAATCGAAAACAAAAAATATCAATTAAGGGCGGAGTGACCCTTTAAGCTCGCCGCTTATTTAACCTTCCACTTTGGTCATCGCGTTTTTCGCTCTCTGAGAAATTCCACGCTAATCCGGACCCTAATTAAGTGTGTTATTTTTGTAATGCGGTATACCATCCCGGGGCAAGCCGGGGCTTATGGAGGAGAAGGACATTAATGCCACTCTCACAAGTCACTCTCTGGGTATATGGGGGGGGGGGGGTGCGATGCTGGTGGTGCGGGAGGGGTACGTGTGCCTTATATAGCTTTATTTTATATGTGAGTACTGAGAGATCGGCAGTGCCGGCTAATACCACCATAAGGAACCATTTAGGGAGATGAGGCTGTTAATGTCACATTTACCAAGTGCTAATCCCTCTAATAAGAGCCACGGTGCTGTAAAAGTCAAGGAAGATATCACATGGCACTGACTTATGGGGGATCCAATTTATTTCCTCTCACCCTACTGTGTGGCAGGCCCTGATGGAAGCTTTCCCACACTGACCCCACAAGGAATAGATTTTTTTTTTTTTTGCTGTTTTAAAACGAAACTCCGGAAAAGCAGATATCTGCTAAATGTCTAAATCCATTCACCCCCCCGTGTATTCTTCTTGCATCTTGGTGAGTTTTGTGTCTTTTCTTCCAGATCTGTGCAGTAATCCATTGTGAGACTTTCCCTTTCTGCAAAAAAAGACCAGTCATTGCTGCTCTCTCTCTCCTTGTGCAGGGTGACTGGTCTTGTCTCCGCCCACTCCTGCTGTTTTCTGCACTTAGCCTGTAGTGGGTGGAGCCTGTTGAGTCCCTCCCACAGCTCTGCTCCCTCCTCTTTTATGCGGGGGGGGGGGCTGGTCTTGTCTCCACCCCCTCCTGTAGTTTCCTGCAGGCATTCTGTAGTGGGTGGAGCCTGCAGGGTCCAGGGCCGATGCTACTACTAGGCAAACTAGGCAGCTGCCTAGGGCGCACTTCTGCCTAGGGCACCCGGGGCCACTGGTGTTCCTACTCTCTTCTCTCTGCAGCAAGCAACTATGGCTCAGCATCACCAGGTAGCCGCCGCTTCGTTCACACATAGTGTCAGAGGAGCAGTGGCGGCAGAGGACTGTGTTTGTGTCCCGACTCCCGAATGAATGTAAGCAAGCAAACATTTATTGATGGGCACTGGTGAGGCTGCCTTTGATGCGCGCTGGTAGGCTGCATTTTATGGGTTATTTTTCAATAAAAAGGTGGGGTATACATGGGGCTATGTAAAGGGGGTGGAGTCAGGGGTGGAGCCAAGGGCAAGGGGGGTGGCAAAATTAGGTTTTGCCTAGGGTGTCAAAAATCCTTGCACCAACCCTGGCTGGGTCCCTCCCACAGCTCTGATCTCTCTCCTTGTGCAGGGTGACTGGTCTTGTCTCCGCCCCCTCCTGTAGTTTCCTGCAGGCATTCTGTAGTGGGTGGAGCCTGCTGGGTCCCTCCCACAGCCCTGCTCTCTCCTTGTGCAGGAGGACTGGTCTTGTTTCCGCCCCCTCCTGTAGTTTTCTGCAGGCAGCCTGCAGTAGGTGGGGCCTGCTGGGCCCCTCCCACAGCTTTGCTCTCTCTCTCTCTCTCTCTCCTTGTACAGGGTGGCTGGTCTTGTCTTCGCCCCCTCCTGTGGTTTTCTGCAGGCAAGCCATAGTGGGTGGGGCCTGCTTGGCCCCTCCCACGGCTCTGCTCTTTGCATAGGCTATATACAGCGCAGTGATGATATCACTGCTACTTTTGCAAGGTGTTATCTGTGTTTGCAAAGGCATTTGGTGCACACAAAAGGATTGATATCCATTGTTGCTATTAGAAGAATATAATTAAAGCATAACTAACTAATTTAACTGTGGGCAGCTTCAGCTGCTGCCTGTTCACTTCCTGATTTTACACAGACACACAAAAGCACACCTCCAGCTCTGAAGTCCTCATTGGTCCTCTTATGACTCACCCCCCCCCCCCCTTCATGGCAAACTCTCACGAGAGAGAGCTGTGCATGATGTCATAAGCCTAGGCTAATGACCAGATAAGAAGCTGGAAGTGGACTGTATAAGGTATTTACTGGCAGAAAAAAAAATGCTTTACTATCCAAAGTTAAAACAACAACAAGGGCAGAAGATTTAATAGAAGGAAAGACACAAACATGACTGAAGTTCTGCTTTAAATAGGCTCTACCTGACCCAAGATGGCTACAAGAGTCACATGGGGTAGCAGCATCCAATCAGATAGCTTCCCCAGTGACCCAGGAAACCATAGAGGACCCATGTTCTTCTTGACTTCCTCTCCAGCTGCAATGCCGCTGCGGAAGAGCGCTACCTGCAGTGGAGAAGGTAGACTGCACTTTCCTACAAACGTATAGGCTTGACAAAGACTGCCCTGAGACAGGACCTTCCTAAATTTAGGGATTAGGGGTCATTCTCTGGTCTGTTTTCTTATTACACACTGTATACTCTATTTTGCTACTGTTTTACTTATTTGTTGGAGGTGTTATTGCTTTTTCCATTTTTTTGGGGGGTTATTGTAGTATTGTATATATTGTTGCAGTAATTATCCCCTCTTCAGCCCGGATGTGTCGGAGCGCAGTGCTGCTTACAGTCTTGGGCTCTGGAAAGAGGGGACCCGTGAACATAGTGACTTCTTCAGGGGTAAGGGATTAGGGGTCATTCTCTGGTCTGTTTTCTTATTACACACCGTATACTCTATTTTTCTACTGTTTTACTTATTTGTTGGAGGGGTTATTGCTTTTTCCATTTTTTTAGTTATTGTAGTATTGTAGATATTGTTGCAATAATTATCCCCTCTTCAACCCGGTTGTTACATAGTTACATAGTAGGTGAGGTTGAAAAAAGACACAAGTCCAACCCATGTGTGTGATTATATGTCAGTATTACATTGTATACCCCTGTATGTTGCGGTCATTCAAGTGCTTATCTAATAGTGTCGGAGCGCAGTGCTGCTTACAGTCTTGGGCTCTGGAATCGGGGACCCGTGAACACAGTGACTTCTTCAGGGGTAAGCGCTACATAGCAACCTCTTGGCACCGACAGTACGCCTCTCGATTGGTGTGCATATTTGTGTACCAGAATGTAAATACAGCTGTGCTGAGAGCGCACATCTTCTTATCGGGAGATCACCGGACTGCTGTGTCCCATCATGGTGGCCCCCAGGATCATAAACGCCTAACTCTGCCTCCCAGCATCTGAAACCCCTTAAAAGGCCAGGAGGCGCCAATGGGTTAAAAATCGGTTGCTTAGCCTGAATTTCTTTGTTACCGAGTAATAATTAAAAAAGGAAATAATATGACTTTATTTAATCCCTATGACACATCGGCTTTGGTCATCCTGTTGCCCATTGTTCACCATGAGTCACCCCTCTACACCCTTCCCAGTCACCGATGGGTAAGGCTGAGCACGGTCTGAGCAGATGGGTCACTGCAGTTGGCTTCCTCTCATCTAACGAAAAGCATATGTGCCGTAAATCTTGTCTCCTTCTTATTAAGTGGGAACATGTTCTCTATTACGTTCTGCACTCGGCTGGGTGGGAATCAATAAGACGATTTGCCTTCTTAATCAATTTCCCCGTCTCTTATTTACCTTGAAGAACTGAGGAGGAGCAGCCAGAGACCCGGGCCGTGCCCTGAGCCTGTGTTCTGAACAGAGAGTGGACCTAACGTCTGATACATTGTTTCATTTTAACTGAGTATTGTGTAAATGTAACACTTCCAGGTATTTATTACCTTTCCCTGAAATCACAGTACACCCCTGACCATGCCTTCATCGGCTTTTCTCTCCAGGATGGTGCCATTTTTTTTTCAGGCGCAATCCAGGGTTGCCATCTATTTCTTGAGCTCAGAGACGACACAACCATGTAAATCAGTGGAGGCTGGTGTTTTTTGTTTTTTTTGGGGGCGGGGCTGCAAACAACCACCCAATCCACCCCACCCAGCGCAATTACCCCATCTTAGCCGGTGGCAGGCAGCGGGGTGCAGCAGCTCCATGTCCTCTCCTCCATGGTGGCTTCCAGCTTCTCTCCTCCTCCTCCTAGACAGACCAGTGATGGTGAACCTTGGCACCCCAGATGTTTTGGAACTACATTTCCCATGATGCTCAACTACACTGCAGTGTGCATGAGCATCATGGGGAAATGTAGTTCCAAAACATCTGGGGTGCCAAGGTTCGCCAATCACTGTCCTAGGCGTTCAATAGGATCACCAGTCCTTTCAGCCAATTGGGTGAACGGTGTCAAAACCCGCTTCCTGATTGGCCGGGAGGAGGATCAGTGTTACAACAGCGAATGTTCATTCGCTGTTGTAACACACCTAGGTGGGATCGGAGCGCACTCTCTGCGACCCAAGCCCAATCTATATTGAAGCCTATTAGAGCCTTAGGCTATAATCGGTGCTTCAAAAAAAAAAAACAGCCCCTACGCATTGGAATCCAAGCACCTGTGTCCCGAAAGGGGCCGGAAGCAAGGATAGGGGAGGCGGCCCCCGTGCACTCTTAATGAATAGGCCGCCCCTGATGTAAATCCAGCCCTTCACCTTGCGACTGGTTACAATGTTGCAGTCTCATCACTGGGGGGAGAGGAGAAAAAAAACAACAATCTTCTAAGCTAATCTGGTTGGAGGAAGCGAGGATCCCCCCTCGAAACACATCACCCATCTGGAGGGTCCTCTGGCTTGCTGTGGAATAGTCTCAGTCAGGGCTGCTGTCAGAAATCGCAGCCCCACCTCCGCATACAGCGTACCTGACAGGGCCCCCCAAGTTAAAAAAAAAAAAATGTTTGTAAAATGATTTTTTCCATTTCTTAAAAATGTTTTCCTATAGTTTTAAAAAAGATTTTTTTACATTTTTTTTTACAACACTGTTGAGGGGGGGCTTGGATTAAATATCAGGGGTCTAACAGGCCCCTGACATCTTACTGTCAGGTCACCTTGAGGCGAGGTGACAGGTGCACACCGTAGGGATCTGGAGTGCACCACAAGGTTGTGGACCCTACGGCTGACTGCTGCAGATGGGGGACAGATCCCACTGGGGTTAGAGCGTAAGATTCCCTGGAGCGCGGAGTCTAAGAGCCAGCAGGTGTTCACCAGTGCCTCTGATGGTGAGGATGGACTTGGCTGCAACTGGCTCCAGGTCGCGACCCCCAGGGTCCCCCAGCTCACACCTACAGTAGGCAACAGGAGGATAGGGATGGTGAGGGACAAAGCCAAGGTCGGGGCCACAAGCAGACAAGAATAGTAGGGTACACGCCAAAAGGTCAGGATCACAGGCAAACAGGGATAGTCAAGACACGCCAAAGTCGGTAACGGAAAACAGTAGCAGAGCACACGGCAGGAAACAGGAAGCTAACACACAAAGGAATACACAATGGTTGAATCAGCACTAATGGCCTGCAGTGCACAGGTTAATATAGGGCTCCCTGATAGGGCCTGGGGTGGAGCCATGCTTAGAGGAGAGGTCATAAAAACCACCAGGTGGAAGTGGCTGGCCTCTTAGTCTGAAGACATGAGGGGAGGTAAGCAAACACAGGAAGATCAATGCATAACCATGACACTTACCTTTGAGACAGAGAAAGGATTTGAGGACACAGATTCTTCAATTCTTTTCTCTGTAGCCTCAGGTGCACTGAAGATGAATGAACAGGAGACAGAGGTTCCTGTTCATTCATAAACCGAAGCATAAAAAACACAGTTTATCATGCTCAGTTATCAAGGGACACAGGAGCGATTGGTAGTGATCGCTCACTGTGTCCAATTCATTAATGGAAGGGGCCAGTAAATTACATATTTACCCGCCCCTTCCCTTACTCTCTATCCACCTGTGCAGAAAGTGGCAGGAGAGGGAAGCTGGCAACGCTGCGGGGGGGGGGGGGGGGGGGGGGACAAGTTGGGGACTGGGCTCACATGTGGGAATCAGATGTGGGCAGCACTGGGAGGGGGATCGGTGTGGTGGGATGGGAGGACAATTACAGAATAATGCACTGTGTCTGTGTCTCTCCCTCTAGCAGCTGAAAACCGGCAGCAGGAAGAGGAGAGAAACTCACTTTCAGCTGTTGGAGGGAGAGACACAGACACAGTACATTATTCTTTAATTGTCTTCCTGTCCTGCTGCAATGATTGATCCCCCTGCTGTCTGGGCCCCCCCCCTGTGAGCCCAGTACCCCCCTATCAATGACCCTAGTCTCTGTGACCTGGGTGCCTTTTGCCTACTCTTTATATGCTATGATCATTGATTTGCTTGTGAGTATACTTCCTTTTACTTACTATTAAAGATACCACTTGTTTAATGCACAAGGCTGATGCGCCCTCTTATTTTTCTTTTGCTGGGGGAGAGGAGACTGAGGAAGTGCCTTCTCCTGCCTGCAGCAGACTGATGACATCATCTCAGCCTAGGCAAAGCCACTAGGCCAGGGGCATATAATCAGTGCTTGTGGTCAAGGTAGATGGGGCACACTGTGCACTCACTGACTATACATTGGGGATTTGGGGGTTAGCCTGGGCTGCCTGTGGTCTCTGCATGCAGTCTCCAGCATAACCCCTCCCCCATTTATTGGTTACTAGGATGCTGGTACTTTTTGCTATTAGGACACACTAGTCCCATACCTCCCAACCTTTTCAGATAGGAATGAGTGACACCTGTTCACAAAGGTATGTAGGCATAGGACACGCCCCCTGCCACGACCCCTTAAAGGAGAATTATACAACAAAAAACGATTAGTTAAACCCACAAGTGCTTTTTTTTTTTACCACTGCTGTTACTTTAAATTGGCTTTTTAAATGTACAAATGCAGCAATTTAGAAATTGAATGAAAGGTTTAGCACTGGGAAACACTTTCTGAAAGATAAAAAGTGCATTTTATATACAATTATATAGATCAGACCAAAATGAGGAGGAACGAGGGACACAGGGACAGAGGGATTTTGTTCCAAATCAGGGACAGTCCCTTGACATCAGGGACAGTTGGGAGCTATGTAGTCCTAATGCAGACTCAGTTTAGGCTATAGAGTGTATTCTTCCCTATTTCTGTTATAAATCATTGTTCAAACCCCGAAGAAGGAGTCCTTTCCCCCCGAAACATGTTGAATGTACATGATGCTTTTGACCAATTCAATTGGAACTTCACTCTCCCAATCAATATTGATTATTTTTAATCCTTATGCTGCTAGCATTAGTGAATAAATTAGTGGAAAGTATATCATATTTACTTGTTTTATACTTTTTTTTTTAATTATACATTTCCTCAGTTGCTTCCTGCTTTCTGGCCTAGACAAATTATGTCATTCATCTCAGAAGTCTTCAGGAGGTTAGGGGAGGAGTAGCTGTTTTCTCAGCTAAGCACAACTTCCTGCCTGCATGCCTTAGCTAAGGGCAGGTGAATTCCAGGAAATAAATACTATATAAACGATTAGATTGTAAGCTCTTCTGAGCAGGACCCTCTTAATCCTCTTGTATTTTATTTTATTCTAACTGTATTTTTTTCTTTTTTATATTGTAAAGCGCTGTGGAAACTTTTGGAGCTATATCAATTCTGTATAATAATAATAATATAAATCATCTGCCCTTCCTCAAGATGGCTGCAGCCAGAAATGCTAGGGGGGTGTTTTCAAAGTGATTTCCAAACAAAATAAAGCATGGAGACATGGATGGGGGAGTTCACTTTAAATATTACAAATGCATTAAACCATTTCTTACCCCAACACTTCCTATTTCTGATATAGGGCTGCTGTACCATGGACTTATATGAGGGAGTATCCAGTTATGTGGAATCCCTGGTCTTCCTGCCAGTCCCTCTGCTTTCCTATTAAAAACTGACCACACCGAACACACCGTGGTCAGCTAGTTCCCTAGCTATTCTGGGAACTCAGCCTGCTCTACTCCAATGATCAGACTTGTCCTGACACGTGTCCTCTGCATTCACTGGGAAGCTCAGTGTGCTGCTGCATCTCCTTCCCCAGCTCTTATACAGCTGAGAAGGTGATCGTTTACAATCACTTTAAATAGTTTTTTTTTTGTTTGCAGTGCTCAGGGGCAGTGAAGATCCGGTTTGGGTGTGATAACCATTGTTTAAGTCTTAACAAAGGAGTCCTTTCCCCTAAAACCTGTTGGCTGTACCAGATGTTTTTAATCAATTAGGTTGGTATCAGTTGCTATCAGCTCTGAGGAAGGGGGTATGACCCCCGAAACGTGTAAGCCTGCCAATTGAGTGACGCATCGGGACGGGTGACGCTATCCTATGATTGGATCTGAGCTTGGTATTATATACTGCTTGTAGTTTATTACTTTTCTGCGTATGGAATTGGCGTTTTCTGTTTGTTGTAATAAACGTTTTTGGTAACGCACCAGACATTTGCACCCTCCTGTTTGTTTTTTTCACAGTTTCATACAGAATGAGACGTAACCTAAGGAAGCAACATTGTTTTTGTTGTGTGTTGTCTTCAGACGCACGCCGACTTCTCCGGCTCTGCTGGGAGCGTCATTCGAGGAAACTTGTGACAAAACCCACTGTTGTTTGTATGGTGGACGCAATCCAAGAGAAGATCCATCCAGAGAATAGAATATACTGGGGCCTCAAGTAACGGCGCTTCTTTATCTACGACTAAACTGAACATATGTCTCCGTGGTGAGGATACAAAGATTGCGACAAGGCATTTTATTGTTGTGCGCAACATGGAAAATCTCTTCCCGGGCCTCATAGATGAAAACGTCGAAGCTTGCATTCACACCAAAGTAAATCTATAGGGCAGGGCCAGATCTAGCCTGTCTGATGTGGGGGTGCAGTAAAAAATGGCAGGGGAGCAGAGGATGGGAGGTCAGCAGGACATTGTACAGGGGGTCAGCAGGACATTGTACAGGGGGTCAGCATGGCAGAGGATAGGGTCAGCAGTTTGTAGGGCAGTGTAGAGAAGGTCAGCAGGGATTGTACAGTAATTGGTAAAGCAGAGTACAATGGTCAGCATTGGAGAAGCACAGGACAGGCGATCACCAATGGAGAGGGAGAGGACAGGGGGATCACCAGTGGAGAGGGAGAGGACAGGGGGAACACCAGTGGAGAGGGAGAGGACAGGGGGAACACCAGTGGAGAGGCAAAGGACAGGGGGATCGCCAGTGGAGAGACAGAGGACAGGCTAATCACCTGGGGAGAAGCAGAGGACAGGGGGATCACCAATGGAGAGCAAGAGGACAGGCTAATCACCTGGGGAGAAGCAGGGGACAGGGGGATCGCCAGTGGAGAGGCAGAGAACAGGGCAATTACCAGAGGAAAGGCAGAGGACAGGGGGATCGCCAGAGGAGAGGCAGAGGACAGGGGGATTCCCAGAGGAGAGGGAGAGAACAGGGGGATCCCCAGAGGAGAAGCAGAGGACAGGGAGATTGTCAAAGGAGGGGCATATGACAGGGGGGATTGTCAGTGGAGAGGCAGAGGACAGGAGGATCCCCGGTGGAGAGGCTGAGGACAGGGGGATCCCCAGTGGAGAGGCTGAGGACAGAGGGATCACCAGTGGAGAGGCTGAGGACAGGGGGATCACTGCTGACAGGGCTTTCTTCCCCTCTCTTCACTGCACACAGCTCTTTCTCTCCTCTCTGCACAAGCAGAAATGATATTCCTTTGCACACAGCTACGATCTGCAAAATGTGTAACTGGCTGCTATGTTGCAGTCCTGTGATATTCCATGGTCGGAATGGTAGCACACTTCCAGTAGCCACCTACACACTGTGCAGATTGTGGCTTTGTGTGAAGGAATATGATCTCAGCTATGTGCAGGGAGGGGAGAAGTTGCTCAGCAGCCAGTACAGCATCCAGGTGTGGAGGAGGGTTGCTGAGTGGTTTTGGAGGGGGCGGGGGGGGGGCAACTGAAATAAGGGGGGCTAAGCCCCCCCCCAGAACCCCCTTGGCTACTGCCATGCTATAGGGCCCTGATGGAGCCACCTGGCAACCGCATGCAATGCACATGATTGTGGCGTGGCGGTTGTGCCTCTGAAAAGTGATCCACTGCAGAAATAATATGCCAGATCTGGACACTTGAGTCTAAGGCTAGGTTTATACCATACAGGTTCATCCTAGCACACATGCATTCCCATGCATCACATGAAGGGCAGCCCATTCATTTCAATCTTATCTTTCCTCCCAAATCTGGCTCTCCCTGGCCCGCCCCTTACATTCATTGGCTTTTAGTTCTATTAATCAGGTGGGACTCTGCATCACATGTGGGCGTTGCATGCAAATACAGCCCGCCTAAGAAAACCCACTGCTCCAGGCTGACAACCGCCCATCAAGGCATTGTGATATTTGCATAACTCCTCCCAAGAGCCAGCCCACTGCTTAAATCATAATGTAGGGCTCTTGAGAGGAGAACTAAGGCAGGAACCTCCTGTCCCCTCCCACCAGCCATGATCTGCCTGCATTACATAGAGAAGCACGGAGACATAGAAACATGGAAAAGTGAGGGCAGAAAAAAGACAAGTAGTCCATCGAGTCTGCCCGTTTTTTTTATGGTGACAGTGATGACATCAACAGGTCTAAAATAAGGTAATGAAAATGGAAAGAGTTTAGCCAAAAATGGAAACATTATAAGCAAAATAAAGATACAATTGTGCCCCCCCCCCCCCCCCCCACTGCACTGTCCGTATATCCCTGATGCCATCTTGTAATAAATGTTGCTTATTTTCTCTCGTCATACTATTATCTAAATTTTTTGCAGAAAAAGGAATCATTCATGTCTGACAAGAAGGAATCGGATTCCTCGGATATTTGGGGTTTCAGGGATCACCTTACAGGTTGTTCCCTCCACTCCCTGAAAGGGAGATTTTTATTATCATTGTGTACAGCGGGAGGTAGAAGAATCCCCTGTGTGCCGGACACAAAGCTCCGACTGTTCCCATCCCCAGCTAATACTCACCTTGGCACACAGCGCACAAACTTTTTTTTTCTTCTAATAATACCGACTGATAACTGGCCAGATTTTTCCAGCTCATCTGAGATTTCCAAATTATTATTTTTTATTGGAGAGGAAATTCTTGGTAAACTGAGATTCGTAAGTCGACCCCGAGAATTGTCCTCCTGCCTGAGTTATGGGCAGGAGGCTTAAAGTGGAGGCAAATCCTAAGGCTGCGCATTTAGAGAACGTGCACAAAAGCTTGTTATTTTTAACAAGTTCTTTCTCACGCACAGTATAGGCACACTTACAATGGCTATACCATATGTGTGAGACTTTTTTTTCACAACCTAGATGCACAGAGGGGACCAAAATCCAAGGAGCACCTTTGAGCTTTCAAGGGGCAAAAAACGATGTGTCTAATTTCCAGGTGTATTTCTTGAGACCCTGAAATACCAATACCGGACCCATAAAATTTCCACATTTTGGAAAGCAAACATCCTAAAAATTAAGAGGCATGGTGAGTCTTTTGAAAACTTCATTTTTTTTGCCTAAAGTTTGTGGAAAATGTGGAATGAAAATAATTTTTTTTCATTTTTTTCACAATTAATAATATGCTTGATATAGGCATACTTAGAATTACATACCAAACACAATCTGCTACACCTGAGTATGGAGATGCCACATGTGTGAGACTTTTTTCGCAGCCTAGATGCCAAGAGGAGCCCAAAATCCAAGGAGCACCTTCAGGCTGTCATGAATGACAGCTGTTGTTTACACAATGTGATCACTGTGATTGGTCGCAGCAATCACATAGTACCAGGGCAAATCACAACAGCCAATATGTGATCCACTGTGTCCAAAGGAAACAGCAGTCACAAATTGCACTGCTGCATGCTCTAGAGAGCATACACGAGTGGCTGATGTGGGAGGACATCAGTGCTGCTCCTGTGCACCCATTAAAGGATGCTGCACCCTCTCTTCAATCACTCTTCAACCACCCCCCCTATGACTAATGGATAGATTCATGCATAGCATGAATTTATTCATGGTCGCTGTAGCCACCCCCTATTCAGGCATCAGGCCCCTTTTTGGATGGCAGGTGCCTGAATTACAGCGACGGGGGATGTTTTTGAAGCACCTGATTAGATCCATAGGCTCTAATAGGCTTAAAAAAAAGCAAAGTACTGCGCTCGCAGTTCACCCAGGTGTGTTAGAACAGCAAATTAATATTTGCTTACCTAACACTGAACCGTCTCTCAGCCAATTAGGTGCCTGATTGGCTGAAAGGATAGACGCTATGATTGGACGCCTATCGGGAGGAGGGGAGGAGATGCACTGAGGACACAGGAGCCGCTGTCTGACCCGCTGCAAGGTCTCATCGCTCGCCGCCATCACCCACCGCCACCGAGACAGGGTAAGTGCCAGGCAGACGCAAGTGGGCGGGGGGGGGGGTCAAAGTGACACTATTTGATGGGCACAGTGGCGGCATTTGATGGGAGACAGTGGCAGAATGTGATAGAGCACAGTGGCACTATTTGATGGGCTCAGTGGCAGCCTTTGATGGGGCACAGTGGCACTATTTGATGGGCACAGTGGCTGTGTTTGATGGGGCACAGTGGCAGCATTTGATGGGGCACAGTGGCAGCGTTTGATGGAGGACAGTGTCAGCGTTTGATGGGCACAGTGGCAGCGCTTGATGGGCACAGTGGCTGCATTTGAGGGGCTCAGTGGCAGCGTTTGATGGGCACAGTGGCTGCATTTTTTGGGGCATAGTGGCAGCGTTTGATGGACACATTGGCAGCGTTTGATGGGGCACAATGGCAGCGTTTTATGGGGCACAGTGGCAGCGTTTGATGGGCACAGTAGCAGCATTTGATGGTCACAGTGGCTGTGTTTGATGAGCAAAGTAATGCTGCAATTGATGTTTTTTTTTTTTCAGAATTTTTCAGTTTGTTTGGGGCACCCCAAAAATTTTGAGCACCAGCCGCCACTGGTTTATATACATGGGAAGTGGTTAAGTTAGGGTTTTCGGTATATGGGTCCACGACAACCTAGGCTCAATGAAAGTGGGTTGAGTGATGCTGGCACATAGAGGACATTTAGTGGCAGAAAAGTGTACTGCAAGGGAAACCTCTAGATTGAAGTTGAATGTTGCAGCAAAAGCTGGTGTTGTTATCGTATCTTTTAAATGTTTTTTTTGGGTGGCGTTGGGGTTCCATTGTATGAAGAGAAGGCCTTTTATGATTCTCACCACAGCAAACTGAAATCTGACTGGTCCGCTGAACAACTACTTTATTTAAAAAAAAAAATCCCTAATGCTTTTCTGCATTTCCTTAAGATGCACAGAAATAAACAAAATACAAATATACGAGGAAAAAAAAAAAAAATCTCCCCGTGAGACGTGCTTATCACTCATAGACAGTGATGGACGAACTTCCGACGGGACGTTTCGCGAACGCGAAACGCGAACGGACACAAACGTTCGCGAAAACGACCGTTCGCCGCGGGCTCCATTGACTTCAATGGGAGGCGAATTTCGCAAACCTTTAGGTCGAATTTGCGGCCACGGGGTAATTATTAGGGGGTAGCACGTAGTCCCACCACCTGGACAATAGCATAATACATGTATGAGGTGAATTTGGGATCGATAACTACAAGCATTTTTTTTTTATTTGGGAAATTGTTCTGACAATTCAGGACTATGGAGCTAATGAAGGCAATGGAGGAGAGGGAAGGTCAGGGACCAGGGTAGGCAAACAAGAGGGTGCAGGAGATACAGAGCACTGACAGCAGCACCGTAATACAGAGCACTGACATCAGCACCGTGACATACAGCGCTGACAGCAGCTCCGTGACATACAGCGCTGACAGCAGCTCCGTGACATACAGCGCTGACAGCAGCTCCGTGACATACAGCGCTGACAGCAGCTCCGTGACATACAGCGCTGACAGCAGCTCCGTGACATACAGCGCTGACAGCAGCACCGTGACATACAGCGCTGACAGCAGCTCCGTGACATACAGCGCTGACAGCAGCTCCGTGACATACAGCGCTGACAGCAGCTCCGTGACATACAGCACTGACAGCAGCTCCGTGACATACAGCGCTGACAGCAGCTCCGTGACATACAGCGCTGACAGCAGCACCGTGACATACAGCGCTGACAGCAGCTCCGTGACATACAGCGCTGACAGCAGCTCCGTGACATACAGCGCTGACAGCAGCTCCGTGACATACAGCGCTGACAGCAGCTCCGTGACATACAGCGCTGACAGCAGCTCCGTGACATACAGCGCTGACAGCAGCACCGTGACATACAGCGCTGACAGCAGCTCCGTGACATACAGCGCTGACAGCAGCTCCGTGACATACAGCGCTGACAGCAGCTCCGTGACATACAGCACTGACAGCAGCTCCGTGACATACAGCGCTGACAGCAGCTCCGTGACATACAGCGCTGACAGCAGCACCGTGACATACAGCGCTGACAGCAGCTCCGTGACATACAGCGCTGACAGCAGCTCCGTGACATACAGCGCTGACAGCAGCTCCGTGACATACAGCGCTGACAGCAGCTCCGTGACATACAGCGCTGACAGCAGCTCCGTGACATACAGCGCTGACAGCAGCTCCGTGACATACAGCGCTGACAGCAGCTCCGTGACATACAGCGCTGACAGCAGCTCCGTGACATACAGCGCTGACAGCAGCTCCGTGACATACAGCGCTGACAGCAGCTCCGTGACATACAGCGCTGACAGCAGCTCCGTGACATACAGCGCTGACAGCAGCTCCGTGACATACAGCGCTGACAGCAGCACCGTAAGCAGCCCCAGGAGGAAGTCAGCACAGCACAGGGATGGTGTGATCCCCTCATAATAAGAACCCCCAGGAGGAAGTCAGCACAGCACAGGGATGGTGGGAGCCCCTCATAATAAGAACACCCAGGAGGAAGTCAGCACAGCACAGGGATGGTGGGAACCCCTCATAATAAGCAGCCCCAGTAGAAATATGACACCGCTCAACCTCTTCAAAGAGGAGGGTAGGGGCATATAGTACGGTGTGCTTTTTTGGGTCAGGGAAGTGAGCCAAATGAATTAAGAAGGTCTGTGTGCTTGATTCCAAAAATTGTTTATAGACATATACATGGTCTACTGATCACATGTGTTGAATTCCTCCGAGATCCATGCCTCATTCATTTTTAGAAATGTGAGGTAGTTAACACTGTGGTGAGCTAGGCGAGTACGCTTATCGGTCACAATCCCCCCTGCTGCGCTGAACGTCCTTTCGGACAGGACACTGGATGAGGGGCAAGCCAACAGTTCGATTGCAAATTGGGCAAGCTCTGGCCAGAGGTCAAGCCTGCCCACCCAGTAGTCTAGGGGTTCATCACTCCTCAGAGCGTCCACATCGGCCGTTAACCCAATGTAGTCGGACACCTGACGGTCTAGGCGTTCCCTGATGCTGGATCCGGATGACACCTGTCGATGGGTCGGCTGAAAGAATGACCTCATATCCGAAGTCACCAACACATCTTCAAACCGGCCTCTTCTTGCAGGCGCTGTTGGATTGGTACCCGCAAATCCTTCTCTGGGAGTGGGAATTGCTCCTCTGCCAGCGCACGCAAAAGCAGAATGCAGCATTTCTCGAAGCAAGGCCTGGAAGTGCTGCATTCTGACAGCCCTCTGCGACGGCGGTAACATTTCCGCCATTTTGTGTTTGTACCGGGGGTCTAAGTACGTTGCCACCCAGTACTGGTCCTTGACCCTCATGCTTTTTATACGGGGGTCCCTATTAAAACACTGGAGCATGAAGGCCCCCATTTGCACTAAAGTGGAAGCGGTGTGGTGGCCTGGCTCCTGCTCATCATCCAGGATAATGTCGTCCTCTTCATTCTCCTCTCCCCATCCTCGCACAACAGGGATCCCAGAAAGGTTTAAAGCATGCTCTTCTTGCTCCTGCTCATCCGCCCCGGCACCATCCTCCTCTGACTCCTCATCAGACTCCTGTTGTTGACTTGTCTCAGATAGAGTAGCCCCCCCTGGGAATTCATCCAGCATTGCGACTTCCTCATCTTCCCGCTCCTGCTCCTCCACAGCCTGATCAATGACACGACGCAATGCACGCTCCAGAAAGAAGGCATAAGGTACCATGTCACTGATGGCGCCATGGCTGCGACTGACCAGTTTGGTGATCTCCTCAAATGGCCGCAGAAGTCTGCATGTGTCGCGCATGAGCAGCCACTGGCGCGGTGAAAAAAAACCCAGCTCCCCAGAACCGTTTCTTTCGCAGAGTTCATACAGGTAGACGTTAACTGCACGTTTCTGCTGGAGCAGCCTATCAAGCATATAGAAGGTTGAGTTCCATCGCGTCGGGCAATCGCAAATAAGACGTCTGACCGGCAGATGGTGTCGCCGCTGAATGTCAGCAAGGCGAGCCATGGCCGTGTAAGATCTTCTGAAATGGGCCGAGATTTTCCTTGCCTGCCGCAAGATGTCCTGGACCCCAGGGTATTTGACAAGGAATCGCTGCACGACCAAGTTTAAGACGTGTGCCATGCACGGCACGTGCGTGATTTTGCCCTGTTTCAATGCGCTAAGCAGATTGGCACCGTTGTCACACACCACTTTACCAACTGTCAAATTGAGCGGTGTTAGCCACTCATCTGCCTGTGAACGCAAAGCTGAAAGGAGTGCCGGGCCAGTGTGGCTCTTTGCTTCCAGGCACAACAGACGCAGCACGGCATGGCAACGTCTCACCTGGCATGTGGAATAGGTTCTGGGGAGCTTGGGCGGTGCAGTGGAAGAGACGCTAGCAGCGGAAAAGGAGGAGGCAGCTGAGGAGGAGAGGGAGGAGGATGGAGTAGGAGGAGGAGAAGAAGAGTCAGGCCTGCATGCAATCCGTGGCGGTAAAACCAAATCTACACGGGTGCCACGGGTTACATGCTTGACGGCCGTCAGAAGGTTCACCCAGTGGGCAGTAAAACTGATATACCTTCCCTGCCCGTGTTTGCTAGACCACGTGTCTGTGGTCAGATGTATCTTGGCACCGACACTGTGTGCCAGAGATACATTCACTTGCCGCTGAACATGGCCATATAGCTCTGGGATGCCCTTCTCTGAGAAATACTTCCTTCCTGGGACCTTCCATTGTGGTGTTCCAATGGCCACAAATTTGCGAAAGGCCTCCGAGTCCACCAGTTTATATGGCAGTAGTTGGCGGGCTATGAGTTCTGACAAGCCAGCCGCCAACCGTTGGGCAAGAGGGTTATCCGGCGTCATCATTTTTTTACGCTCAAACATTAGGCCCACGGAAGCCTGCCTTTTTGCAGAAAAATGTGAGCTTGGCGTGATGGAAGGTGGAGTGGAGGACAATTGTGAGGAGAGAGGAGAAGGAGAAGTAGAAGACGAGGCTGGACGGTGAGAGCCTGCAGTGTGGCTTTGTGTGTTCCGTTGCTCCCACTGGGCTCGGTGATGGCTGCTCATGTGCCTTCTTAAGGCGGTCGTCCCTAGGTGAGTATTGGGCTTACCGCGACTAACGCGTTGACTGCAAAGATTGCAGATGGCAACGCTATTGTCAGCAGCGGACACGTTAAAAAAAGCCCACACTGCGGAGCCATGTGCCGGTGTCCTGGGAGCGCCAGATGTGACCGTACATGGTCGATGACTCGCTCCTGATACATTTGCAGTCTGCTTTGTCCCTGCTGTGCAATGTAAGTCATTGCTGCTTCTCCTCCCTATCTGCTGGTCCATATCTCCCTCTGAACTCCCCTCCTCTTCCTCTCTTGTGGGCACCCACGTGACATCACTAGACACGTCATCATCAACGTCACCTTCCCCACCGCTATAAGTAGAGTAGGCAGCAACACCGGGGACCAACCTCCTCCTTGGGCTGATCTGGGTACTGGCGTCAGACTGCTGAGTAGCGCTTGTTGCTACCTCCTCTTCCTGATCCAATACCAAGAGTGGCTGCGCATCAGAAATGTCCTCTTGATATGGATCGGAAAATAATTCCAGTGACTCAAGCGGAAGGTATGTGGTGGTGGTGGTGGTGGTCGTGTTGTTGGTGGTAGTGTCTTTGGGGGTGCACATAGCAGAGAGTGAAGAAGAGGGTGCAGATCGAGAGGATGAGGAGGGTGCAGAAGAGTAAGGCTGAGCGAGCCACTCAACCAAGTCTGGTGCATCCTTTAAAGTAATTGAACGCACCTTCTGCAACTTCCCACTTTGGCTCAAGCCTGTTGCTCCTGCCCTACCCCTACCACCCCTGCGGAAGGGCCTGCCTCTTCCTCTGCATGTCATTTTTTAAATGACCCTGTGACAAAACTCTTAGTCCCTATACCGCTGAAGGACTGCTGCAGTATAGGTGAGCGGTCAGCAGTGGTGCACGTCAACCCTATCTATTGTGGACCTATAGCGGTCCTTACAGAACAGCAGACTGTACCGCACTCAAGCCTATGTACCGTAGCACCCTATACCAAGTTACCAGTCCTTATAAGAACTTTTGTGGACCAAGCAGGTTGTGTATTAGTGTTTAGCAGACTGTACGTCAGTCCCTATACCGCTGAAGGACTGCTGCAGTATAGGGCAGCGGTCAGCAGTGGTGCACGTCAACCCTATCTATTGTGGACCGATAGCGGTCCTTACAGAACAGCAGACTGTACCGCACTCAAGCCTATGTACCGTAGCACCCTATACCAAGTTACCAGTCCTTATAAGAACTTTTGTGGACCAAGCAGGTTGTGTATTAGTGTTTAGCAGACTGTACGTCAGTCCCTATACCGCTGAAGGACTGCTGCAGTATAGGGCAGCGGTCAGCAGTGGTGCACGTCAACCCTATCTATTGTGGACCGATAGCGGTCCTTACAGAACAGCAGACTGTACCGCACTCAAGCCTATGTACCGTAGCACCCTATACCAAGTTACCAGTCCTTATAAGAACTTTTGTGGAACAAGCAGGTTGTGTGTTAGTGATTAGCAGACTGTACGTCAGTCCCTATACCAATGAAGGACTGCTGCAGTATAGGGCAGCGGTCAGCAGTAGTGCACGGCAACCCTATGTATTGTGGACCGATAGCGGTCCTTACAGAACAGCAGACTGTACCGCACTCAAGCCTATGTACCGTAGCACCCTATACCAAGTTACCAGTCCTTATAAGAACTTTTGTGGACCAAGCAGGTTGTGTATTAGTGTTTAGCAGACTGTACGTCAGTCCCTATACCGCTGAAGGACTGCTGCAGTATAGGGCAGCGGTCAGCAGTGGTGCACGTCAACCCTATGTATTGTGGACCGATAGCGGTCCTTACAGAACAGCAGACTGTAACGCACTCAGGCCTATGTACCGTAGCACCCTATACCAAGTTACCAGTCCTTATAAGAACTTTTGTGGACCAAGCAGGTTGTGTGTTAGTGATTAGCAGACTGTACGTCAGTCCCTATACCAATGAAGGACTGCTGCAGTATAGGGCAGCGGTCAGCAGTAGTGCACGGCAACCCTATGTATTGTGGACCGATAGCGGTCCTTACAGAACAGCAGACTGTAACGCACTCAGGCCTATGTACCGTAGCACCCTATACCAAGTTACCAGTCCTTATAAAAACTTTTGTGGACCAAGCAGGTTGTGTGTTAGTGTTTAGCAGACTGTGCGTCAGTCCCTATACCGCTGAAGGACTGCTGCAGTATAGGGCAGCGGTCAGCAGTGGTGCACGTCAACCCTATCTATTGTGGACCGATAGCGGTCCTTACAGAACAGCAGACTGTACCGCACTCAAGCCTATGTACCGTAGCACCCTATACCAAGTTACCAGTCCTTATAAGAACTTTTGTGGACCAAGCAGGTTGTGTATTAGTGTTTAGCAGACTGTACGTCAGTCCCTATACCGCTGAAGGACTGCTGCAGTATAGGGCAGCGGTCAGCAGTGGTGCACGTCAACCCTATGTATTGTGGACCGATAGCGGTCCTTACAGAACAGCAGACTGTAACGCACTCAGGCCTATGTACCGTAGCACCCTATACCAAGTTACCAGTCCTTATAAGAACTTTTGTGGACCAAGCAGGTTGTGTGTTAGTGATTAGCAGACTGTACGTCAGTCCCTATACCAATGAAGGACTGCTGCAGTATAGGGCAGCGGTCAGCAGTAGTGCACGGCAACCCTATGTATTGTGGACCGATAGCGGTCCTTACAGAACAGCAGACTGTACTGCACTCAGGCCTATGTACCGTAGCACCCTATACCAAGTTACCAGTCCTTATAAAAACTTTTGTGGACCAAGCAGGTTGTGTGTTAGTGTTTAGCAGACTGTGCGTCAGTCCCTATACCGCTGAAGGACTGCTGCAGTATAGGGCAGCGGTCAGCAGTAGTGCACGGCAACCCTATGTATTGTGGACCGATAGCGGTCCTTACAGAACAGCAGACTGTAACGCACTCAGGCCTATGTACCGTAGCACCCTATACCAAGTTACCAGTCCTTATAAGAACTTTTGTGGACCAAGCAGGTTGTGTGTTAGTGATTAGCAGACTGTACGTCAGTCCCTATACCAATGAAGGACTGCTGCAGTATAGGGCAGCGGTCAGCAGTAGTGCACGGCAACCCTATGTATTGTGGACCGATAGCGGTCCTTACAGAACAGCAGACTGTACCGCACCCAAGCCTATGTACCGTAGCACCCTAGACAGACCAAGTTACCAGTCCTGATAAAGAGCTTTGTGGAACAAGTGAGTTGTGAATGATTAGCAGACTGCAGCAGAAGGGCAGCAGTCAAGTATAATATTCTTTCTATATTTGGAAGAAAGAATATTATACGTGTACAAGCCTATTACCGTACCACTGATACCAGTCCTGAAAAGAACCTTTGTGGAACTAATAGTAACAGCAAGTCTTTAAAATTATCCTCACTGCCTGACACACTGCTTCCTGCCTGTCCCTATACAAATTGGCAAAAAAGAGTAGGCTGGAACGATTAGCTGGAACAGCTCTTTTGTGGACCTGATAGTAACAGCTAATGATGATGATGATGATGATGATGAAGAAAGACTAATCTGGCTGAGCTGTCCCTAAAATAGCAGCATACAGCGCTCTGTCCCTTTATCTAAACTGACAAAAGAAACTCAGGCTGCTGACCTAACACCTATACCAGTCCTGAAAAGAACTTTTGTGTACCAAATAGCTAGCGTTTTCTCTGTCCCTACTCCACACAGGATCCTTTCCCTACAGTGACAGAAGAAAGAATGTAAAATGGCCACCGGATCGGGTGTATTTATAGGTTAGGGGGAATGTCCAAGTGTCCATGAGCTGTCATGTCTCAATTGGTTGTCCTGTAACACATGATAAACGTGTCACGAAAGGTTAAAGTTCTTGTATACATTAAACACGTAAGTCCGCCGGGGCGAACGACGGAAAAAGGCGTTCGAACCCGCGGACGGCGAAAGTCGGAAATTCGCCGCGAAACGACCGCCGGGCGAACCGTTCGGCCATCACTACTCATAGAGCATTTTTGGCTCCATAAAACGAAGGTCCTCCAAAATTCACTCCACATAAATGTTTCATGGCGTTCTTCGGTGGTGCCCAGGCTTCCAATATTCAGCTGCGAGGGGTGTTTATATTTGAGGAAATCTCTTGAACATTTGCTGCGATCCACCAACAGCTGCTGCTCTGCAGCTCTGGGAATAGCACAGTCATGAATATTCAGGTGCTGGGCCGCCAAACCAAGCAGCCATTAACGCAATAAATGCCTGAGTCCAGCGCAGGAAAGGATTATTGCGTCCCGTCAGAGACGGGTAATCATAAATTCCCACGATGCCAGCTCTCTCTCCGCTACTGTAGTTTAAACATATTGACCGCCATCCTTTTTTTTTTTTTTTTTTTTAAACGCCATCCCTCAGTGAAACACCTGGAAGGCTTGGCACCCGCCTGGCACTTGGCACGGCACCATCTCATATGTTAACGTCCCGAAATTACGGACTCGTTTATTGTGTTAGCTGTCAGGGTTATCAAAATCGCTTACAATCTGGAACAGGCGTCGAGGTTTTCATTTTTTTGAGAACCTGTCGTATTGCCGAGCTGTTTTTTTTTTTTTTTTTTTTTTACAAATGCCAGCTTTAGAGAAGAGGGACGCCAGCCAGAGAAGAGAAAAAATATATAATACTGTAAACAGACGCGCGTCTCCATTTAAAATCTGTCGTTGCAAGGCGTGCTTAAACTGTATGTAAACCCTAAGTAAATGGCATTTCTTTTTTTTTTGTAAATTGCTGCCATTTTTAAAACAAAATTCATGTTTTCTCCTCTTTTTTTTTAAAATCTTTTGTTGCATCTAGGGCTGGGACAAAGGGTGGGCGGGAGGGCCGGCTGCCCTGGGCGCAGTGGTTTACTGGGGGCGCCTTCCTTCTGTTGTAAAGCTGACAGCAGTAGTGACAGCGGCAGTGATTTTGACAAGCAAGTGACTGCTGGGCATAGGATCCTCTAAATTTGCACATCATGAGCCGGGGGGGGGGGGGGGGGGTAGTTTGGAATCTTTGCCCTGGGTGCTGGGTGATCTTGTCCCAGCACTGGTTGCATCTCAATGCTGCTGATCTAGGCTGATCCAGGTATTTCTTAGGGCGGGTTTCCTGGAGGCGAACCATGCCTGGGTAATGTGCGTTTAAATGGGCATTTGTAAATTAGGAATGAACCGATACCATTTTTTTTACGAGTATGAGTACCAATACTTTTTTTTTTTAGTATTCGTCAATACCAGTTTCCGATACCTACCGCAACTGTTTTGTTTACACTTCAGCTGTCAGCAATGGTACAAAGCATTAAAAAGTTATTTACAAATGAAATTATTATATATATATATATTTATTTTTTTATTTTGCGCTTTTTTTTAAATGTGAAATGTGTAAATATATGTTAAAGATGTAATAATTTTAACGAATAAAGCAAACAAATTTTTTTTTAAAATTATTACTAGTTTAAAAAATAGAAGTGAACAAAAAAAAAGTCATCAGTAAAGTAATAATTAAGTGGAGATGGAGAATAAGGAGTTAATTAAGGCTGATTTGAGTAAATTAAGGGTTAATAAGGGGTTAACTAAAGGAACATTTCATAAAAAAAAAAAAAAAGGAACATTTCATAAAAAAAAAAAAAAAACTATTTGACATTTTGCTTTAGACTACATCAGCAGATCGAAGTTCAGCCCTTTCATCTGTAGATGAATAAACAGAAAGATACAAAAAAGAAACAATGTTTCTTTTTATCTTTCTGTTTCAGTGGCTGAGCAATGTTGTTGATAAACATTGCCCAACTGCTTTTTTTTTTTTTTTCTTGAGAGCTCAAATTGCCAAGACTTCTTTAACATGTCAGCTGTTGACAGAGGAACCCCACTGACAGCTGAATAAGTCATTGGTTGTTAAGGACGTGGCGGCTGGCGGCCCGCTCCTGCCCAACGGATAATTGATGGCTTTTTTTATACAATTCAGCTGTCAGTGTCAGTATTTTGCGCTTTTTTTTTAAATGTGAAATGTGTAAATATATGTTAAAGATGTAATAATTTTAACGAACAAAGCAAACAAAAATTTTTTTTTAATTATTACTAGTTTAAAAAATAGAAGTGAACAAAAAAAAAGTCATCAGTAAAGTAATAATTAAGTGGAGATGGAGAAAAAGGAGTTAATTAAGGCTGATTTGAGTAAATAAAGGGTTAATAAGGGGTTAACTAAAGGAACATTTCATAAAAAAACAAAACTATTTGACATTTTGCTTTAGACTACATCAGCAGATCGAAGTTCATCCCTTTCATCTGTAGATGAATAAACAGAAAGATACAAAAAAGAAACAATGTTTCTTTTTATCTTTCTGTTTCAGTGGCTGAGCAATGTTGTTGATAAACATTGCCCAACTGCTTTTTTTCTTTTTTTCTTGAGAGCTCAAATTGCCAGGACTTCTTTAACACGTCAGTTGTTCACAGAGGAACTCCACTGACAGCTGAATAAGTCATTGGTTGTTAAGGACGTGGCGGCCCGCTCCTGCCCGGATTAATTGATGGCTTTTTTTTATACAATTCAGCTGTCAGTGGGGGAATCCTGCTGACAGCTGAAAGAGCCAAACCTGAAATTATCGGTTTTAAGGTATCGGTGTATTTGCACGAGTACTGATACTTGACTGGACAGCACCCTGCAGGCAGCACATGGTCACCGCGTGCACCCCAAAACCGGCCCCTGTAAATGATAGTATAGTGTGGTATTGTTGCAGGTTGGTGTGGTATAGGGCAGGTTGGGGTGATATAGGCAGGTTGGGATGGTTTAGGGCACGTTAGGGTTGTATAGGGCAGGTTAGGGTGGTACAGGGCAGATTAGGGTGGTACAGGGGATTTTGAGGTGGTATAGGGCAGGTTGGTATATGGCAGGTTGGTGTGGTACAGGGCAGGTTGGTGTAGTATAGGGCAGGTTGGGGTGATATAGGCAAGTTGGGATAGTTTAGGGCACGTTAGGGTTGTATAGGGCAGGTTAGGGTGGTACAGGGCAGATTAGGGTGGTACAGGGGAGGTCGAGGTGGTATAGGGCAGGTCGGTATATGGCAGGTTGGTGTGGTATAGGGCAAGTTGGGGTAGCATATGGCAGGTCGGTGTGGTATAGGGCAGGTTGGGGTAGTATAGGCAGGTTGGGCTGGTATAGGGCAGGTTAGGGTGGTACAGGGCAGATTAGGGTGGTACAGGGCAGGTTGAGGTGGTACAGGGCAAGTTAAGACTCTATGCCTGCAGATGGGTGGGCTGCTGTGTCCTCGCCTCTCATCTCCTTCCGCTGCGGGATCAGCAATAGTGAAGTAGTCTGTGGGAGGAGTGGAGGAGGCAGCCACACCCCTGCTCCACCCACCATCTTCGGCTCACTCAGGGATATTAGCCTGACTGAGGAGTGTTACAGGCAGCTTCCCCCTGCACGGCTGAGCGCCGTGTTCGCACCGCTCCACTACAAGCAACAAAGAACAGTGTTTCGCGGCGGCCCCGTGTCACCCCTCTGGTGGGTGTCACCTGGTGCAGGCCACCCCCCCCCCCATGCACCCCCATAGCAATGCCACTGGTGCAATCCTAGTATAAATTATATAATGGAAACCAAACTAAAATCCTCCATCAGATATACATGTGACGCGGTGACAACGCATAAGCACATTTAAGAGATGGTGCGACGTGTTGTCACCCTATAAAAGGAAGTGCCTGAACACGGACCTTCGAGGCAGGATCGTCAGGTATTATATCAAAGATACCAAAAACAATTCTGATATTACATGGCAAAGCTCCTTCACATCTACCTAAAGCTGATTTTAAAAGACAAATGGACACAGCTCTGTAATCGTTAATATAGCATTAATTATATTTTTTTAAATGTAAGCAGTACCTGTATTTCACTTTGAATTTCAACCTCTTGCAGCCCCTGTACAACAGGGCTGAGGTGTGAGGGGAAGAAGCAGCACAAGGAGCCAGTCAGTTCAGTGCTGACAAAAAGAACGCTGATAGGAGGAGAGAACAGATTGACAGAGAGGGATGAGCTCATCACTGTGCCATTTCTCCTTTCACTGTCCGGTTACAGGTTGGGGACTGGTCCGGGATAGACTGGATTCAGAGAAAGGGGGCTGAATGATGCGGTGCATCAGAGTTAAGGACATCTCGTGGCAAAAATGTTCATGGCAGGATCAACAGGGATTATTAATTTAATGAAAGCTGCAGATTTAAAATATTCAAAATTACATTCGAAATTACGAGAGCATTTTAAGCTTATGAGATCTTTTTTCATGTGCCCCCTTAATTTTCACCATTTTCTAGCGGATGATCCCGTTAAGGATACTGAGTCATTTTATACAAATGGGGCCGACAACACTGCTAGTCCAAATTAAATTACAGCAGCGTTGTCACTCTCTCCCCAAAGAACTGGATGGACTGGTGTCTTTATTCAACCTAACTAACTATGAAACTATGAAACTATATTAGGTATCTGCTTGCCGAAATCAGAATTCCTAAGCCCTGATGAAGGGGGTCTGGCCCCCCTCCCCGAAGTGCATTGGATTTGTTCTGCTATGAAACAATTTTATCATTAAAAATCCTGGACTCTTGGACATCTGTTTGGAGTTCCCATTGGGTTGTATAGATATAGGCCAGATGTTGTCAGCCTATAGCGGGCACCTAACAAGGCTAATCCTTGTCTTGGACTGGAGGAGAAGCTGCTGTGGAGGCGCTCTAGTGTACAGCCTAGGTGCTACTAGATGTCAACCCACTTTCTCCCTGAATCCAGGTTATCCTGGACCAGCCCCCCCAACCTGGAAAACTCCACCATTCAAACACGGAAAAAGTCATTGATTCAAATCTGCCTGTACAAGCATTTTTATAGATTTTTCTATCTTATTTTTGAAGACCCCTGACACTGGACAACCAATAGAGGAGGAAAATACTCAACACTTCCAATCTGAAATATAATTTTATTGGCAAAGAAGGTGGAAAAAAATGAACTAATAGCAAATCCATTCATTCCTAAGACCTTGTATCCTATATGTACCTATATGTTTAGTGCATCAGAACTTAAAGCGGGGTTCCACCCTAAAGTGGAACCTCCGCTGATCGGAACCCTCCCCCCCTCCGGTGTCACAATTGGCACCTTTCAGGGGGGAGGGGGGTGGAGATAACTGTCAAAGACAGGTATTTACACCCACTTCTGGGCATAGGCTCCCGTTTACGCCATTTCCTGTCCTGTCTGCTGGGACACACACGGGTCTCAGAGACAGCGCGGACAATTCCTATTGCGCTACGCGACTCGCGCATGCACAGTAGGGAACCGGGAAGTGAAGCCGATTCGCTTCACTTCCTGATTCCCTCACCTAGAATGGTGACTGCAGCAGCCGAGGTCCGAGCGATCGATCGGCCTCGGCTGCCGGCATCGCTGGAACCCGGGACAGGTGAGTGTCCATTTATTAAAAGTCAGCAGCTGTAGTAATTATAGCTGCTGGCTTTTAATATTTTTTTTGTAGGTGGAATCCCTCTTTAACTGCTGAATGGAGATTAGTTGTCTAGCATGTATCTAAGCCAGCCTTCCTCAACCTTTTCAACACAGAGGAACCCTTGAAATAGTTCTTCAGTCTCAGGGACCCCCTGCTAAAAATTAGAACTCTACAACTCATGATACATCAGTGTGATGGTCAGAGGGAAGAATGGTCCTTACACTTGTGGTCTTTGGGAAGAATTACCTCCTTACAGATAGCTAAAAAGATCAATGGTGTGCGTGGGAACTTATCTGAGAGGCAGAAATTGCCCAATGCTGAAGGAACCCCTACAACCTCTGGAGGAACCCTAGGGTTCCACGGAACCCTGGTTGAGAATCACTGATCTAAGCATTTCAAGCATTAGTACCTAATTATAAAGTAGAGGCTCTGTGTCTCATATACACCTACCCTTTCCACGTGTGAATGCCTAATCATAGAGACATCTCAGGTCTACCTATATGTTTTATGCATCCAAATAAGAATAAAGTTTCTATGATTACTAAAACACGTTAAAGGTTCTTGTCTGTTCTACTCATCACCTCCGGATATTTTGAGTGTCATTTTCATCTCTGTGTTATTCTTATACATTCCGGAAGCAGGCCGGGCCAGGATCCACTATTCTATATTATACAGCTATGTTTGTTATCATGACATTTCTAAGAATTTGGATAGAAACACCCGCTCCACAAGTTGACTTAGAAAGTGTGAATTATTTGGAGTTTGTTATCCTCCAGAATGAAAAAAAATAAATATTCCCATATATATTGCTGAGCCTTTACCCATAGAATTTGCCCTCCTATAGTGGGCCATTCATTTGTTGGGACGTTGTTTGGTCTTCCCAACCTCTAAAAAAATTGAATTTCTTAACATAGGAAGGCAAATTCTACAGGTCAAGACATTTCTTTTAAGGACAGTGAGATACACATTTTGGAGAGAGAAGACAACTGGTTTGCAAGTGGTTTGAAAGGGTCCATCTATATAAAAATGGAACAACCTGTTCAGAGATTGTTGTTCCATACAATGACCGTCCTCCACATGTAATGCCATTTTAATATCTCCTGATACTCTATGGAAGAGAAGAAGTGGCATGGAGAAGCTACAAAATGTGCGGGTGAAGACTAAGTGCTACTAGATATGCTGTCACCTGGATAAATGAGAACCTTTACAGACAAATATTCCAATGCATAAAGCTCTGATGAAGGAGGACCTCTGTAATTCATTAGAACCAAATGTTTCAGTCCATAAAGCCCTCCAAAATCAAATATTCCGGTGCATAAAGCTTTAATGAATAGGATCCACATTATGCTCAAGAATCAAACTGGCCTTCTTATCGAAATATTCTAGAGTATAAAGTCATTAAGAAGGTGGTCCCTTTTGTCTTTCAGAACCAAATATCCTAGAGTATCAAGCCTCAAAGAAGGTTGGACCCCTGTTGTCTTCCACACCAGATATTCCAGAGTATAAAGCCATAAAGCAGGTGGGCCGGCCCCTGTTGTCTTTCAGAACCAAATATTCTGGAGAATGAAGCCTTAGAAAAACTGGGTTCTGTTGTCCTCCAAACCAAATATTCCTTAGTATAAAGCCCTAAATAAGGTGGGTCCATGTTGCCTTCTAAACCAAATATTCTAGAGTATAAAGCCCCAAAAAGGTGGACACCTGTTGTCCTACAGAACCAAATATTCCAGAGTATAAAGCCCTAAAGGAGGTGGTCCCCTGTGGTCTTCCAAACCAAAAATTCTAGAGCATGAAGCCTTAAAAAAAGGTCTGCAAGGCAGGGATAAGTAACAAAGGGATATTTAGTAGAAAGCAGCACACATTACACATTGTTAGGCACACATTTACCCCTTTAATCACCAGAGATGTTAACCCCTTCCCAGCCAGTGTCATTAGTACAGTGATAGAGTATATTGTTAACACTGATCACTAGAGATGGCCTTGCGGTTCGCCTGGCTGTCGGTTCGCGGCAAATTTTGCTCGTTCGCGATTCGCCAAACCGGTGGACTTCTGCCGCTGTTCGCGGTGGCCATATTTGTTTACATTGTGAAGAACTTTGACCCATGACACATCCATCATGGGGTACAGGACAGCCAATTGAGACATTTCAGCACATGGGCAATTGGGCATACCCCCTACCTTATAAATAGACCTGATCTGGCAGGCCATTTTACATTCTGTCTTTTGTCAGTGTAGGGACAGGACGCTGTGTGGAGCAGGGACAGTCAGTTTAATCACTAGCTATCACTATTAGGTCCTTTTAAGGACTGGTATAGGTGTACAGTATATAGGGTTGTAATACACTTATAATATACTTTCTTTCAAGTATATTATGGTGCACTTCTGTGCTGCTGAGTGGTTGTTGACCAATTCTGCAGCTGTCTTTTATCAATGTAGGAACTGAGGGACAGTTTGGTGTTTGGAGCAGGGACAGTCTGCAAATCACTAGCTACTAGGTCCACAAAGGTCCTTTTAAGAACTGGTATAGGTGTACAGTATATAGGGTTGTACACGTATAATATACTTTCTTTCAAAGATACAAAGTATATTCTGTATACTCTCTATCACGGTGCTGGTGTCAGTGCTCTCTCTCTATCTCGGTGCTGGTGTGGTCTCAGTGCTCTCTATCACGGTGCTGGTGTCAGTGCTCTCTATCACGGTGCTGGTGTGGTGTCAGTGCTCTCTATCTCTGTGCTGGTGTGGTGTCAGTGCTCTCTATCTCGGTGCTGGTGTCAGTGCTCTCTATCTCGGTGCTGGTGTCAGTGCTCTCTATCTCAGTGCTGGTGTCAGTGCTCTCTATCACGGTGCTGGTGTCAGTGCTCTCTATCTTGGTTCTGGTGTCAGTGCTCAGTCTCTATCGCGGTTCTGGTGTCAGTGCTCAGTCTCAGTGCTGGTGTCAGTGAGGGAGATAGCAGTGCAGAAGCCAATCAGCAGGCAGTGCCAGCACCATGGCTGAGGATCAGCACTGGACTGTCACCTCCGGACCACTGCAGTGGAGCCCTGCATAGGTGGGGGTAAGGACTGGGCAGAGGGAGGGGCTCAAGCACAGGTTGGCACACTGGGACACTGGCACAGGACTGCGCTGCCCTGACTGTGGCACTGATCATCTCCTGCACCCCCTTCATAGCCTGCCCTGACCTTGCCTCTCCTCCATGGCCTTCATGCGCTCCTGAATTGTCAAAATTTCACAGCCCCCCCCCCCCCCGCCGTTTTACTTACCTGACCCCTCGAAAGTCCCGCACTCACCCCCGATGTCCTCTTCACCGCTTAGCCTGGCCGCTGATTGGCTGGAGTGGATGGATTGAAAGCAGCGCAGCCATTGGCTCACGCTGCTGTCAATCACATCCAATGATGCGGCGCGCCGGGGGGGCGGGGCCGTGTGATACAGCGAGCGGCTATAGCTTCTCATCATGCAAGAGGGCTCGCATGAACGTGAGAAGTACCTGCGGGAGGAAGCAGAGACAGCCGCCGAGGGACCCCGGAAGAGCAGGTTCGGGGCCACTCTGTGCAAAACGAGCTGCACAGTGGAGGTAAGTATAACATGTTTGTTATTTAAAAAAAAAAAAAAAATCACTTTACAATCCCTTTAATAAACTGTTTTTGTCTTTGGAATGCTCCTCTGCCTGTAAGCTTTTATGTAGCCAAGGCTGATACATGGGGTGGGCAGGAGGGGGGCGGCTGCCCTGAGCACTGTGATATCATGTGGGGGGGGGGTGCTGCAAGGAGATTGAGGGGGGATTTGTGTTGGGAGGGCGAATGTGGGGAACAGCAGGGGGTAAGAATTGCTAGGAGTGGTGATTTAGGGGGATTTGTGTTGGAAGGGGGGATAAGGGAAGAGGATGTGTGCTAGAAAGGGGGATTTGGGTGGGTTGGGGATTGGGGGGGGGGGGTGGATATTAATATATTCTGGCCATTGGAATGAGTGAATGAGGAAGTGCCAAACGGACCTAGCAATTAAGCATGTTTAGACAGGAGGACTCCACTTCTGTCGAAGTTCCACTTTTAACCTCTACCTGTAATCTGAGAACTGGCACTTCCTGTAGAGAAACTATACAGTATATCCCACAATCCCTGGGTCTCTCAGGCTACTGCTCTGCAGGTGAGAGCTACACAGTAATTAGATCTCAACCTGACACAAACAGAGAGAGCAAATAACAGAGAGATCACTTTCAGTTTCACATCCTTAGCACTTACACATTTGTGACAGTGAAGCATGTATTGGACACTGTGTGCACCAGAACAAGGACACTGCCTGTCCCTTTGGTGTTTAGGGACAAGCAAGATAAATGAATACACGACATCAATCAGCCATGAGGAATCGATCAGCCATGACAATACAAACTGCAGTCACAACATGTGAGCCTATCATTACAAGGTAAGGCAAACAAACAGCACAGGGAATAACATATTATATATTATAATAATATTAATAATAATTAGTGATGGACGAACTTCCGACGGGACGTTTCGCGAACGCGAAACGCGAACGGACACAAACGTTCGCGAAAACGACCGTTCGCCGCGGGCTCCATTGACTTCAATGGGAGGCGAATTTCGCAAACCTTTAGGTCGAATTTGCGGCCACGGGGTAATTATTAGGGGGTAGCACGTAGTCCCACCACCTGGACAATAGCATAATACATGTATGAGGTGAATTTGGGATCGATAACTACAAGCATTTTTTTTTTATTTGGGAAATTGTTCTGACAATTCAGGACTATGGAGCTAATGAAGGCAATGGAGGAGAGGGAAGGTCAGGGACCAGGGTAGGCAAACAAGAGGGTGCAGGAGATACAGAGCACTGACAGCAGCACCGTAATACAGAGCACTGACATCAGCACCGTGACATACAGCGCTGACAGCAGCTCCGTGACATACAGCGCTGACAGCAGCTCCGTGACATACAGCGCTGACAGCAGCTCCGTGACATACAGCGCTGACAGCAGCTCCGTGACATACAGCGCTGACAGCAGCTCCGTGACATACAGCGCTGACAGCAGCACCGTGACATACAGCGCTGACAGCAGCTCCGTGACATACAGCGCTGACAGCAGCTCCGTGACATACAGCGCTGACAGCAGCTCCGTGACATACAGCACTGACAGCAGCTCCGTGACATACAGCGCTGACAGCAGCTCCGTGACATACAGCGCTGACAGCAGCACCGTGACATACAGCGCTGACAGCAGCTCCGTGACATACAGCGCTGACAGCAGCTCCGTGACATACAGCGCTGACAGCAGCTCCGTGACATACAGCGCTGACAGCAGCTCCGTGACATACAGCGCTGACAGCAGCTCCGTGACATACAGCGCTGACAGCAGCTCCGTGACATACAGCGCTGACAGCAGCTCCGTGACATACAGCGCTGACAGCAGCTCCGTGACATACAGCGCTGACAGCAGCTCCGTGACATACAGCGCTGACAGCAGCACCGTAAGCAGCCCCAGGAGGAAGTCAGCACAGCACAGGGATGGTGTGATCCCCTCATAATAAGAACCCCCAGGAGGAAGTCAGCACAGCACAGGGATGGTGGGAGCCCCTCATAATAAGAACACCCAGGAGGAAGTCAGCACAGCACAGGGATGGTGGGAACCCCTCATAATAAGCAGCCCCAGTAGAAATATGACACCGCTCAACCTCTTCAAAGAGGAGGGTAGGGGCATATAGTACGGTGTGCTTTTTTGGGTCAGGGAAGTGAGCCAAATGAATTAAGAAGGTCTGTGTGCTTGATTCCAAAAATTGTTTATAGACATATACATGGTCTACTGATCACATGTGTTGAATTCCTCCGAGATCCATGCCTCATTCATTTTTAGAAATGTGAGGTAGTTAACACTGTGGTGAGCTAGGCGAGTACGCTTATCGGTCACAATCCCCCCTGCTGCGCTGAACGTCCTTTCGGACAGGACACTGGATGAGGGGCAAGCCAACAGTTCGATTGCAAATTGGGCAAGCTCTGGCCAGAGGTCAAGCCTGCCCACCCAGTAGTCTAGGGGTTCATCACTCCTCAGAGCGTCCACATCGGCCGTTAACCCAATGTAGTCGGACACCTGACGGTCTAGGCGTTCCCTGATGCTGGATCCGGATGACACCTGTCGATGGGTCGGCTGAAAGAATGACCTCATATCCGAAGTCACCAACACATCTTCAAACCGGCCTCTTCTTGCAGGCGCTGTTGGATTGGTACCCGCAAATCCTTCTCTGGGAGTGGGAATTGCTCCTCTGCCAGCGCACGCAAAAGCAGAATGCAGCATTTCTCGAAGCAAGGCCTGGAAGTGCTGCATTCTGACAGCCCTCTGCGACGGCGGTAACATTTCCGCCATTTTGTGTTTGTACCGGGGGTCTAAGTACGTTGCCACCCAGTACTGGTCCTTGACCCTCATGCTTTTTATACGGGGGTCCCTATTAAAACACTGGAGCATGAAGGCCCCCATTTGCACTAAAGTGGAAGCGGTGTGGTGGCCTGGCTCCTGCTCATCATCCAGGATAATGTCGTCCTCTTCATTCTCCTCTCCCCATCCTCGCACAACAGGGATCCCAGAAAGGTTTAAAGCATGCTCTTCTTGCTCCTGCTCATCCGCCCCGGCACCATCCTCCTCTGACTCCTCATCAGACTCCTGTTGTTGACTTGTCTCAGATAGAGTAGCCCCCCCTGGGAATTCATCCAGCATTGCGACTTCCTCATCTTCCCGCTCCTGCTCCTCCACAGCCTGATCAATGACACGACGCAATGCACGCTCCAGAAAGAAGGCATAAGGTACCATGTCACTGATGGCGCCATGGCTGCGACTGACCAGTTTGGTGATCTCCTCAAATGGCCGCAGAAGTCTGCATGTGTCGCGCATGAGCAGCCACTGGCGCGGTGAAAAAAAACCCAGCTCCCCAGAACCGTTTCTTTCGCAGAGTTCATACAGGTAGACGTTAACTGCACGTTTCTGCTGGAGCAGCCTATCAAGCATATAGAAGGTTGAGTTCCATCGCGTCGGGCAATCGCAAATAAGACGTCTGACCGGCAGATGGTGTCGCCGCTGAATGTCAGCAAGGCGAGCCATGGCCGTGTAAGATCTTCTGAAATGGGCCGAGATTTTCCTTGCCTGCCGCAAGATGTCCTGGACCCCAGGGTATTTGACAAGGAATCGCTGCACGACCAAGTTTAAGACGTGTGCCATGCACGGCACGTGCGTGATTTTGCCCTGTTTCAATGCGCTAAGCAGATTGGCACCGTTGTCACACACCACTTTACCAACTGTCAAATTGAGCGGTGTTAGCCACTCATCTGCCTGTGAACGCAAAGCTGAAAGGAGTGCCGGGCCAGTGTGGCTCTTTGCTTCCAGGCACAACAGACGCAGCACGGCATGGCAACGTCTCACCTGGCATGTGGAATAGGTTCTGGGGAGCTTGGGCGGTGCAGTGGAAGAGACGCTAGCAGCGGAAAAGGAGGAGGCAGCTGAGGAGGAGAGGGAGGAGGATGGAGTAGGAGGAGGAGAAGAAGAGTCAGGCCTGCATGCAATCCGTGGCGGTAAAACCAAATCTACACGGGTGCCACGGGTTACATGCTTGACGGCCGTCAGAAGGTTCACCCAGTGGGCAGTAAAACTGATATACCTTCCCTGCCCGTGTTTGCTAGACCACGTGTCTGTGGTCAGATGTATCTTGGCACCGACACTGTGTGCCAGAGATACATTCACTTGCCGCTGAACATGGCCATATAGCTCTGGGATGCCCTTCTCTGAGAAATACTTCCTTCCTGGGACCTTCCATTGTGGTGTTCCAATGGCCACAAATTTGCGAAAGGCCTCCGAGTCCACCAGTTTATATGGCAGTAGTTGGCGGGCTATGAGTTCTGACAAGCCAGCCGCCAACCGTTGGGCAAGAGGGTTATCCGGCGTCATCATTTTTTTACGCTCAAACATTAGGCCCACGGAAGCCTGCCTTTTTGCAGAAAAATGTGAGCTTGGCGTGATGGAAGGTGGAGTGGAGGACAATTGTGAGGAGAGAGGAGAAGGAGAAGTAGAAGACGAGGCTGGACGGTGAGAGCCTGCAGTGTGGCTTTGTGTGTTCCGTTGCTCCCACTGGGCTCGGTGATGGCTGCTCATGTGCCTTCTTAAGGCGGTCGTCCCTAGGTGAGTATTGGGCTTACCGCGACTAACGCGTTGACTGCAAAGATTGCAGATGGCAACGCTATTGTCAGCAGCGGACACGTTAAAAAAAGCCCACACTGCGGAGCCATGTGCCGGTGTCCTGGGAGCGCCAGATGTGACCGTACATGGTCGATGACTCGCTCCTGATACATTTGCAGTCTGCTTTGTCCCTGCTGTGCAATGTAAGTCATTGCTGCTTCTCCTCCCTATCTGCTGGTCCATATCTCCCTCTGAACTCCCCTCCTCTTCCTCTCTTGTGGGCACCCACGTGACATCACTAGACACGTCATCATCAACGTCACCTTCCCCACCGCTATAAGTAGAGTAGGCAGCAACACCGGGGACCAACCTCCTCCTTGGGCTGATCTGGGTACTGGCGTCAGACTGCTGAGTAGCGCTTGTTGCTACCTCCTCTTCCTGATCCAATACCAAGAGTGGCTGCGCATCAGAAATGTCCTCTTGATATGGATCGGAAAATAATTCCAGTGACTCAAGCGGAAGGTATGTGGTGGTGGTGGTGGTGGTCGTGTTGTTGGTGGTAGTGTCTTTGGGGGTGCACATAGCAGAGAGTGAAGAAGAGGGTGCAGATCGAGAGGATGAGGAGGGTGCAGAAGAGTAAGGCTGAGCGAGCCACTCAACCAAGTCTGGTGCATCCTTTAAAGTAATTGAACGCACCTTCTGCAACTTCCCACTTTGGCTCAAGCCTGTTGCTCCTGCCCTACCCCTACCACCCCTGCGGAAGGGCCTGCCTCTTCCTCTGCATGTCATTTTTTAAATGACCCTGTGACAAAACTCTTAGTCCCTATACCGCTGAAGGACTGCTGCAGTATAGGTGAGCGGTCAGCAGTGGTGCACGTCAACCCTATCTATTGTGGACCTATAGCGGTCCTTACAGAACAGCAGACTGTACCGCACTCAAGCCTATGTACCGTAGCACCCTATACCAAGTTACCAGTCCTTATAAGAACTTTTGTGGACCAAGCAGGTTGTGTATTAGTGTTTAGCAGACTGTACGTCAGTCCCTATACCGCTGAAGGACTGCTGCAGTATAGGGCAGCGGTCAGCAGTGGTGCACGTCAACCCTATCTATTGTGGACCGATAGCGGTCCTTACAGAACAGCAGACTGTACCGCACTCAAGCCTATGTACCGTAGCACCCTATACCAAGTTACCAGTCCTTATAAGAACTTTTGTGGACCAAGCAGGTTGTGTGTTAGTGTTTAGCAGACTGTGCGTCAGTCCCTATACCGCTGAAGGACTGCTGCAGTATAGGGCAGCGGTCAGCAGTAGTGCACGGCAACCCTATGTATTGTGGACCGATAGCGGTCCTTACAGAACAGCAGACTGTAACGCACTCAGGCCTATGTACCGTAGCACCCTATACCAAGTTACCAGTCCTTATAAGAACTTTTGTGGACCAAGCAGGTTGTGTGTTAGTGATTAGCAGACTGTACGTCAGTCCCTATACCAATGAAGGACTGCTGCAGTATAGGGCAGCGGTCAGCAGTAGTGCACGGCAACCCTATGTATTGTGGACCGATAGCGGTCCTTACAGAACAGCAGACTGTAACGCACTCAGGCCTATGTACCGTAGCACCCTATACCAAGTTACCAGTCCTTATAAAAACTTTTGTGGACCAAGCAGGTTGTGTGTTAGTGTTTAGCAGACTGTGCGTCAGTCCCTATACCGCTGAAGGACTGCTGCAGTATAGGGCAGCGGTCAGCAGTGGTGCACGTCAACCCTATCTATTGTGGACCGATAGCGGTCCTTACAGAACAGCAGACTGTACCGCACTCAAGCCTATGTACCGTAGCACCCTATACCAAGTTACCAGTCCTTATAAGAACTTTTGTGGAACAAGCAGGTTGTGTGTTAGTGATTAGCAGACTGTACGTCAGTCCCTATACCAATGAAGGACTGCTGCAGTATAGGGCAGCGGTCAGCAGTAGTGCACGGCAACCCTATGTATTGTGGACCGATAGCGGTCCTTACAGAACAGCAGACTGTACTGCACTCAGGCCTATGTACCGTAGCACCCTATACCAAGTTACCAGTCCTTATAAAAACTTTTGTGGACCAAGCAGGTTGTGTGTTAGTGTTTAGCAGACTGTGCGTCAGTCCCTATACCGCTGAAGGACTGCTGCAGTATAGGGCAGCGGTCAGCAGTAGTGCACGGCAACCCTATGTATTGTGGACCGATAGCGGTCCTTACAGAACAGCAGACTGTAACGCACTCAGGCCTATGTACCGTAGCACCCTATACCAAGTTACCAGTCCTTATAAGAACTTTTGTGGACCAAGCAGGTTGTGTGTTAGTGATTAGCAGACTGTACGTCAGTCCCTATACCAATGAAGGACTGCTGCAGTATAGGGCAGCGGTCAGCAGTAGTGCACGGCAACCCTATGTATTGTGGACCGATAGCGGTCCTTACAGAACAGCAGACTGTAACGCACTCAGGCCTATGTACCGTAGCACCCTATACCAAGTTACCAGTCCTTATAAAAACTTTTGTGGACCAAGCAGGTTGTGTGTTAGTGTTTAGCAGACTGTGCGTCAGTCCCTATACCGCTGAAGGACTGCTGCAGTATAGGGCAGCGGTCAGCAGTAGTGCACGGCAACCCTATGTATTGTGGACCGATAGCGGTCCTTACAGAACAGCAGACTGTAACGCACTCAGGCCTATGTACCGTAGCACCCTATACCAAGTTACCAGTCCTTATAAGAACTTTTGTGGACCAAGCAGGTTGTGTGTTAGTGATTAGCAGACTGTACGTCAGTCCCTATACCAATGAAGGACTGCTGCAGTATAGGGCAGCGGTCAGCAGTAGTGCACGGCAACCCTATGTATTGTGGACCGATAGCGGTCCTTACAGAACAGCAGACTGTAACGCACTCAGGCCTATGTACCGTAGCACCCTATACCAAGTTACCAGTCCTTATAAGAACTTTTGTGGAACAAGCAGGTTGTGTGTTAGTGATTAGCAGACTGTACGTCAGTCCCTATACCAATGAAGGACTGCTGCAGTATAGGGCAGCGGTCAGCAGTAGTGCACGGCAACCCTATGTATTGTGGACCGATAGCGGTCCTTACAGAACAGCAGACTGTAACGCACTCAGGCCTATGTACCGTAGCACCCTATACCAAGTTACCAGTCCTTATAAGAACTTTTGTGGACCAAGCAGGTTGTGTGTTAGTGATTAGCAGACTGTACGTCAGTCCCTATACCAATGAAGGACTGCTGCAGTATAGGGCAGCGGTCAGCAGTAGTGCACGGCAACCCTATGTATTGTGGACCGATAGCGGTCCTTACAGAACAGCAGACTGTACTGCACTCAGGCCTATGTACCGTAGCACCCTATACCAAGTTACCAGTCCTTATAAAAACTTTTGTGGACCAAGCAGGTTGTGTGTTAGTGTTTAGCAGACTGTGCGTCAGTCCCTATACCGCTGAAGGACTGCTGCAGTATAGGGCAGCGGTCAGCAGTAGTGCACGGCAACCCTATGTATTGTGGACCGATAGCGGTCCTTACAGAACAGCAGACTGTAACGCACTCAGGCCTATGTACCGTAGCACCCTATACCAAGTTACCAGTCCTTATAAGAACTTTTGTGGACCAAGCAGGTTGTGTGTTAGTGATTAGCAGACTGTACGTCAGTCCCTATACCAATGAAGGACTGCTGCAGTATAGGGCAGCGGTCAGCAGTAGTGCACGGCAACCCTATGTATTGTGGACCGATAGCGGTCCTTACAGAACAGCAGACTGTACCGCACCCAAGCCTATGTACCGTAGCACCCTAGACAGACCAAGTTACCAGTCCTGATAAAGAGCTTTGTGGAACAAGTGAGTTGTGAATGATTAGCAGACTGCAGCAGAAGGGCAGCAGTCAAGTATAATATTCTTTCTATATTTGGAAGAAAGAATATTATACGTGTACAAGCCTATTACCGTACCACTGATACCAGTCCTGAAAAGAACCTTTGTGGAACTAATAGTAACAGCAAGTCTTTAAAATTATCCTCACTGCCTGACACACTGCTTCCTGCCTGTCCCTATACAAATTGGCAAAAAAGAGTAGGCTGGAACGATTAGCTGGAACAGCTCTTTTGTGGACCTGATAGTAACAGCTAATGATGATGATGATGATGATGATGAAGAAAGACTAATCTGGCTGAGCTGTCCCTAAAATAGCAGCATACAGCGCTCTGTCCCTTTATCTAAACTGACAAAAGAAACTCAGGCTGCTGACCTAACACCTATACCAGTCCTGAAAAGAACTTTTGTGTACCAAATAGCTAGCGTTTTCTCTGTCCCTACTCCACACAGGATCCTTTCCCTACAGTGACAGAAGAAAGAATGTAAAATGGCCACCGGATCGGGTGTATTTATAGGTTAGGGGGAATGTCCAAGTGTCCATGAGCTGTCATGTCTCAATTGGTTGTCCTGTAACACATGATAAACGTGTCACGAAAGGTTAAAGTTCTTGTATACATTAAACACGTAAGTCCGCCGGGGCGAACGACGGAAAAAGGCGTTCGAACCCGCGGACGGCGAAAGTCGGAAATTCGCCGCGAAACGACCGCCGGGCGAACCGTTCGGCCATCACTAATAATAATAATAATAACCCCTTGCCGCCGAGCGTACGCAGATGTGCGTATTTGGGTTTCCGGGTGTTACACCAGGATGATGCCCGTATCTGCAGGCATCATCCTGGTACTAATTTTTAGAGCAGGCGATTGGCTTTCCAGCCATAACAACCAATGCGGCTTAAAGCCGCTCGGCTGTTGTGCCGGAGGAGCGGGAGGGGACGTCCCCCCCTCCCGCCGCTCATACCGGGGCTCCCGTTCAATCGGGAGCACCAATGCAGAATCCGATGCCTCCGGCGGCTAGGGAGGGACTGGAATGAAGCCGTAATCGGCTTCATTCCAGTCTCCTAATTGTAAACACGGAAGCGGCGTCTTGATGTCAATTCCCGTTTACTCGGTTGCCAATGGCGCCGGATTTAAAAATATATACAGTTTTCAGAATCGCCGAAAACGGCGATCTGAATACTTTGAAGTGTAAAGGAGGGATCGGGGGTCTTTTAGACCCCCGATCCCTCCATAAAGTGTACCTGTCACCACCTATTACTGTCAAAAGTGATCAAAAAAATAATTAAAAAACAAAAAACAATTTATTAATTTTAAAATAAAAAATAAATTTTTTTTTTTTTAAAGCGCCCCCATCCCCGCGAGCTCGCGAAGCAAAAAAACGCATACGGAAGTCGAGCTTGCATATGTAAACAGGGTTCAAATCACACATGTGAGGTATTGCCGCGATCGTCAGAGCGAGAGCAATAATTCTAGCACTACAACTCCTCTGTAACTCTAACCTGGTAACCAGATTTTTTTTTTTAAAACGTCGCCTATTGAGATTTTTAGGTACCGTCGTTTGTCATCATTCCACGAGTGCGAGCAATTATAAAGTGTGACATGTTTGGTCTATTTACTCGGCGTAACATTATCTTTCACATTATGCAAAAAAAAAAAATTGGCTAATTTTACTGTTTAATTTTTTTAAAATTCATGAAAGTGTCCCTTTTCCCAAAAAGTTGCGTTTAAAACACCGCTGCGCAAATACCGTGTGACATAAAATATTGCAACAATCACCGTTTTATTCTCTAGAGCAGGGGTCATCAACTCTGTCCTCAGGGCCCACTAACAGGCCAGGTTTGCAAGATAACTGAAATGCATCACAGGTGATATCATTTGCTGCTCAGTGATTGCAGTATTCTAGTCTTCATCTCCCCCAAGGCAATATATATAACCTGGCCTGTTAGTGGGCCCTGAGGACAGGGTTGAAGACCACTGCTCTAGAGCCTCTGCTAAAAAATATATATATATATATATATATATATATATATAATGTTTGGGGGTTCCAAGTAATTTTCTAGCAAAAAATATGGATTTTAACTTGTAAACACCAAATGTCAAAAATAGGCAACACAACACATAACAGCACGAATACCGAGTTAAAACAAAGAAAACATTTAAATTTCATAACGGCTGGTGTGGTAAGGATATATATATATATATATATATATATATATATATATATATATATAAATTATACTAATATTGATACTATTAATTTATAATATATCCCAAATCGTCCTCTCTGCTCTTCTCAAGACCTCCTACTGTCAAGCTCTCTCATCTCCTCCTCCCATGCTCGTCTCCAGGATTTCTCCAGAGCCTCTCCCATCCCCTGGAACTTGCTACCTCCACCGGTCTGGCTATCCCCTACCCTTGCTACCTTCAGGCGATCCCTGAAAACTCATCTCTTCCGGAAAGCCTATCACGTCTCCAACTAATCTTCTACCACTTCCATCAGCTCATTCCCCACAGTTACAACATTTTATACCACCTGCCCCACCCTATTAGATGATAAGCTCTTCTGAGCAGGGCCCTCTTAATCCTCTTGTATTTTATTGTATTATAACTGTATTGTCTCCCTTTTATATTGTAAAGCGCTGCATAAAATTTCGGCGCTATATAAATCCTGTATAATAATAAATAATACAATATATATATATATATATATATATATTTTTTTTTTATTAATATAATTAATAATGGTAATATATAATATATATAATATAATATATAATATCTATAACAATATAACTATATATATATATATATATATATATATATATATATATATATTTCTAATAAATAATATAATAAATAATATATTTCGTATAATAATAATAAATAATACTATATAAATATATATATATATATATAAATTAATATCATTAATAATGGTAATATATAATATATATAATCATATTATAAATATTAGTGTCATATACTTTATATAATATATATACATGCATATATATATATATATATGCTTTTAATATAATATATACTGTATATCTTTTTATTTTTATTTTTTTAGCAAAGATGGAGTTTTCCTTTAAGCGCAGGTCTAGAGGATTAGCCGCCGTCTCTCGTCACTCGAAGAGGGAAAAAATGAGCGAAACTCCAAAGCTGAAACTGGAGTCGGGTTTCTCAGTTAATGATAAAGTAGAAGTTCCAGCGGATGACAAAACATTGTGTGTATTGTGGGATCAGAAGCCAAGCGCCGTTCATGCACAACAGGCCGCATTGACTCTCCGGAGGAAGTGATTTCCGCCCTTGGACCGCTCAGGAATTGCGTGTTTTCAAAGCAGATTAGACCGATGTGTTGATATGCTGAACACATGGACATAATAGTACAGGAAAATACCTTCGCTCCGTAGCTGAAATTGAATCTGCTGAAGAAAAAAATAAGATACAGAAAAGTAGAGGGCGGAAAAAAAAAAAAAAAAAAAAAAAAAACGTTGGCCTTTCAATGGCTCTGATTCAGCAAGGACTGACGCCAAGCGTTGCTTACTTCCCCTTAGTCATGATAGTGCTGGAAGAGGACGCACAGAAGGAATTTGAAGGGCAATGTCTAAATTTATCCAAAATTGTTCCCTTAACCCCTCTGAGTCTGCGAACCATAGATTAAAGCTGAAGCTGAAGATATATTTCCTTTCCCACCCCCTCCTCATCAACTTTAGTTAATATTTAAATAAAAACTTTTTTCTGTTTTCATGATCTGCCTTATTCTAGGCCCAGTGGTGTCATCACCGGGTCTTTGTGCTTCTCTATGCAATGCAGACAGATCATGTCTGGTGGGAGGAGCTTCCTGAAGACATCACTGCCCCCCGGCCTCAGTACTCCATTCAAAAGCCCTCAGTCCTGATGCGAGCAGTGGGCGGGCTCCTGGGAGGGGTTATGCAAATGTAAAAAAATGTCTTGATGGTACATATTCTTTCCGCGTATGCGGAGATAATGTGTCCCAACCTGTGTAAGACAATGCATTGCAATTTAACTGTTGAGTTGGTTTCTGCTTAAAGCGGGATACCCACTGCCCACCTCTCTTACCCTCCCCCCCTTCCTTTTTTTCCTATTCTTTCTAGTTTCCTCTTTCTTTTACCAATTTCCTTCTTTTTCTGTGGTAGAGAAGCAAAATTATACCCCAGCTCCACTGCCAATATGGTGATCTATGAACTGTGGACCGGTCCTCTAGCCAGAACGTTCAGGCCCCAAAATGCAGTACTTGAATCAGAAAAGGGCTGGCGACTCGGATGCTCTTGAATAAAAGTCCTTTATTTGGTTACATGGGTACACGGGTAAAGGCTACGTTGACGCGTTTCGTCTAAGAAGCCTTCATCAAATTCTACCTCAGATTTATCTATCAAGAGTATATGCCTTAAGCCCCATACACACTATCAGATTTTCTAATGATTTACCAAAACCATGTTGTGCAAGGGCCTGCCTGATTGCATACAAATGGGAACTCCTAAGGTTTGACCTCATATTAGTTACATAGTTAGTAAGGTTGAATAAATCCATCCAGTTCAACTTCAGTGAGTGTCTACAATTGTCCCTATCCCTGTACATTGCACACTCACATCAGTCCCTACCAACAAGGAGCCCACAATCCAAGGTCCCCATTCATATACTAGGGCCAATTTTGGACAGAAGCCAATTAACCTACCAGCATGTCTTTGAAATGTGGGAGGAAACCAGAGTACCCGGAGGAAACACACGCAGGCACAGGGAGAACATGCAAACCCCAGGCAGGTAGTGTTGTGGTTGGGATTTGAATCAGTGACCCTTTTTACCACCATGGTTATGGTAAATCTGAAGACAAAAATCAGCAGAAAATCTGATAGTGTGTATGGGGCTTTAGACCTGTTTCAAAGTTATACGGGTTAGTGTCAGTTGGAACTTGGAAGAAGTGTGGCCTGTCGTTGATGCCACTGAGAAGAATTGTGCCCTATCATTGGAAGTGTGCCCTGTCGTTGATGTCACTGAGAAGAATTGTGTCCTATCATTGGTGTCATAGGGCACCATTGTTAGTGTCAGGGGGAGGAATTGTGCCCTATCTTTGGTGTCACTGGCAGGAATTGTGCCTCATCATTGGTGTCATTGGGCACCATTATTGGTGTCATTGGGAGAAATTGTGCCCTATCTTTGGTCTCATAGGGTACCATTGTTGGTGTCAGTGGGAGGAATTGTGCCCCATCTTTGGTGCCACCGGCAGGAATTGTACACCATCATTGGTATCGGTGGGAGGAATAGTGCCTCATCACTGGTGTCAGTTGGAAGAATTGTACCCCATCGTTGATGTCACTGGGAAGAACTGTGACCTATCATTGGTGTCATAGGGTACCATTGTTGATATATGACACAGAGAGCTCCACGCAGGGGAGGGCTGACAACCTTTAGATTTGGAAGTGAACAGAACCACCCAGACTGGTGGGGACAGGCTTTTGTGCACTAAAGGAAGTGTTCCACGCAAAGTGTGCCATGGTGTTACTTAAGAAGTCAGGACCCATGCCAGATGTTGAGGTCGCAGGTCGGAACAGGGAGCAGTTAGCCATATATGGCCCACCAAGTATTGCTGGCTTCTAGTTGTCCAAATAGCATATCTTATTAGTACTGGGTTGGAGGGCAAATGCCCTCTTGCCTATTCCTTCCTTGGCACCGTGTCCTCTGGCTCTCAAGTTGGTGGGACATTGGCTTGAACCCCTCAACACCCAAGTTCACAATTGTCAACCCCATTGGGTGGTCACAATTCAAATGCATGGCACAGATCCTGCTGATTGAGTCTCCCACTGGTAGCTTCAGGCCACATTCTGCATGCCCTTAGGGTCTCCAGATGAGGCCTGCGCCAGCATCAGAGCCAATTATCCAAAAATGAAATAGAGTTGAAGCACCTTTTCCTCTTGCCACATTGGGCCACATCTTATACTGTAGTTGTCAAGAAGACCCCTTGCATTAACGCTTTCTCAAGCAAAGACAATCCAAATGAACCACTGTGATTGCCTCAACTTTAAATTCAACAAATGCTGTGACTTGCTGCAGAGTGGAGCATGAATGGCTTAACACATATGTGAAAATCTTCCATGGGAAACAGAAAACAGGGGATGCCATATGCCATGCAACAAGAAAGGCCGTAGAAAAATCAGGAGATACTTTTTAATAACATAATGTTGCAAACTAATTTTCTTTTTACCAAAACAGGAGTTTTTCTTGTAGCTTAGCCAATTGTTTATATTAAATAAGGACTTCCTTCCACCCTACCAATGTAATCTGGCATTTGCTACATACTCACCTAATTAAAAGGTCAGGCCTCAGGTAACATTATTATTATATAACAAACATGATTTTAATTGCACATAATATCAGATCGCAGATGTTTTCAAACACAAGAATGAATTTGCCATCCGGAAATGTTATATCATAAATTAAATACCAGCTAGATTTTAGATTCCTCAACAACACGGTGTACACTATAGCAAACATCACAGCGGCTACAGCTGCAATAAATTAACTAGCTATCGTTCACATCCTGATCTAACCTGATTACATTCTACTGATACTCTAAAGATTAATTATCTGTACTATTGCAGCAGCTCTTGAATTGTGAGGCCTCTGAGACTGAGGACAATATGTTGATTTTGAAAGTGACAACATCTGGATGATTGCTGTCATTTTTCCCCCGTCAACCCCCCTGCACAGCTCAATTTATCAAGACAGTCTATGAAGCAGATTATTATTGTTTTCAAGGGACACACTTATAATTTCTTTTTTTTCTTTTATAGGTATTGATGCTTTTTTTTCCACCTACATATTTTGCTTATCTATATGGCAGTGCTCATAGCAGCATCCCGACCACATTGTCAACAGAGGTGAGGTCCAAGGGCTACCACCTGTCCAAATCTTACACCTGGACCACTGAGACCCAACCTTAGTCCAGGTCCCCCATTCTCAGCCAGAGTTCTGTGGAACCCTAGAGTTCCTCCAGAGGTTGCTTTGGGTTCCTTGCACTGTGGCTGGTTAACCTCCCATCTGATGGTACCTGCATATTTCCAGCGCCAACACTACTTACAGAGAGGTGAGGTCCAAGGGCTATCAACTGTCCAAATCCTACACCTGGACCACTGAGATCCAACCTCCCTCAGGCTAGGTCCTCCATTCTAAACTAGGGTTAGGTGGAACCGTAGAGTTCCTAGAGAGGTTGCTTTGGGTTTCTTGCACTGTGGCTGGTTAACCTTCCATATAATGGTACCTGCATAGTTCCAGGGCCCATGCTACTTACACAGAGATGAGGTCCAAGGGCTATCAAATGTCCAAATCCTACAGCTGGACCACTGATACCCAACCACTCTCAGTCTAGGTCCTCCATTCTCAACCAGTGTTCAATGGAATGCTAGAGTTCCTCCAGAGGTTGCTTTGGGTTCCTTATCATGTAGCTGGTTAACCTCCCATCTGATAGCACCTGCATAGTTCCAGGGACAACTCTACTTACAGAGAGGTAAGGTTCAAAGGCTATCAACTGTTCAAATCCTACAGCACCCAACCTCTCTCAGTCTAGGTCCTCCACTATCAACCAGGGTTCTGTGGAACGCTAGAGTTCCTCCAGAGGTTGCTTTGGGTTCCTGTAGTTTTGGCTAGTTAACCTCCCATCTGAGGGTACCTGCATAGGTTCATGGCCAACGCTACTTGGAAAAACCAGCAACATGACACAATTTATTTTATTTGTCTTTAAGGGTAGCATACTGAACACCATTAAAAGGGATGCATTCTTCTAACTGACCACCATTACAAGAGTTCAGTTCTCCAATTAAATGATAATGGTTCCTTGGGACCTGAAAATTATTTAAGAGTTTCCTCTGGGGTAAAAAGGTTAAGATGGGCTGGTATAAGTGAAAGAAATGTGTCATCTGCGGAGACTGGAAAGCTTGGCATCTAAGTAACATGATTACCATTGCCAAGACATAGCTAATTTGTAGTTGATGGCTACTGTTTGTGTCAAGCAGTTTTTGAACACTTTTTGTACGATGAGATAAGAACACTGAATATTGTGGTTATTGAGTCCTCCTGGAGCATAGTTACCAACTTGCTCTTATGTGGACAGAGAGAAGGTACATTGCCAGTGTGAATAGTCCCTCAACGTTTGTACTTCTACTATACTACTATACTACTATTGACTTCTGCTATCCTTGTCTACTGGCACATATTGTGTGATCTATTTCTGTACCTTGATGTTTTTATGTAACATATAAGACTTTGATTGTAAAATATTTTTAAACATATAAAGTAAAAAAAAATACAGTCCACAATTGGAATCTTGTGCTCCCAATCAGACTCTTTTAGATGGACAGTCCATGCTTCAGAGCCAAATGCCTCATTCTGATGCCACTGTCCATCCTTGATGACTAAAACTGGAATATCTCTTCATAAAGGATCATAGAGAGCCTTTTACGTACAATTTCCATATCATAGATAGTCTGAAGAATAGTTGGGAATACACATCTGTCATACTGGGGGTAGTGACCTATACCGACTATCAGCTGATGTGGCAGAGCCGTTCCAGGCTCTGGAAGGATCCCAACAATATTGACAATTGCCTGTTTGACAGTTGGGTCTGCCTCTTAGGGCACAGCCGAGAGGCAGAGCCAGCTGCAGCCTCCCACTTCCCAGCTTGGTGCTTCAGTGAGTGCTAAAGGAACAGAGGGGAGAGTGGTGACTGATAGTTACCGCTCTCCGTTACAAGTAGACCAAGAACCTAGCAATCATCTGAGCACTCAGTTCTCAGGCTTAGAGCCAATGTGGTGCAGCTGCAGCATAGACATGGTTTGTTTTTTACAAACCCATACTTTTCTATAGAAAATCAATAAGTGAGTTCTCTGAATGCTCTAATCAGAAATCAAAACAAAAGTTTGGCAGCTTTAAAGAAAGTTATAATTTTGTAAACTCTGTTACATTCCTGTGTTGATGTGGCAGCAAGTAATACAAACATTTCCCTAAGGCCGCGTACACACGGGCGGACTGTTCGCCCAACTTTGTCCGTCCAACAGTTTCGGCAAACAGTCCGCTCAAAATTAGCATGGACGGACATGGCCACACACGACGAACGAACAGTCCGCTGAAACCGTGCGCGATGACGTGAACGGCACGTACGACGGGACGAAAAATACGACGTCCTATACACTGCATTATAACTTTCGGCGTGTAAATCCTTTCTGAGCATGCGCCAAACTTAGTCTGTCGAACAAGCCTACACACGGACGGACTGTTCGCTGAAACAAGGTTTCAGCGGACAGTTTTACGGAATTTCCGAAAAACCTTGTTCGTCCAACTGTCCGCTGAAACTGTCCGCTGAAAGCCCACACACGAGCGGACTGTCCGCCCAAACACTGTTCAGCGGACAAGGTTGGGCGAACAGTCCGCCCGTGTGTACGCGGCCTTAGAAGGTCAAAATTGCAAGAGCAGATACTGAAATGCTGCATGTTTCCAATAAAACACATGGTGGTGGCTACCTGACCCAATCACTCTCAGTCTGCAGGCATTTAGATTGTTGTCCCAGATTTGCACAAATATCTGCACAGGGTCAGGCTGAGAGTGCAAAGTCTTCATCTGGTATACTTCTGGAATCTTGTGCCGAATATTTAATTTATGTTTTACTGCCATCATATCAGAAAGTTCCACAGCACCTCAATGACTGGAAGTAAATGATGCTCCATTTATTTTCCTTTTTTTTTTTTTTTTTTATTGCGCAAGTTATTTGCTCTCCAACATCTGCTGCTTGTGATTTTCGGGCCCCAATTATTCCATCCAAATCACCTGCAAGCACTTTCATGAAGCATCATCCATTCTAATGACAAAACGATTCAGCTCTCTCCAGGAGAATTTGGATGGAAGCGGCAGGTACCCTCGCGCAACAAAGTAAACACAATTAGGAGGTTTATTTGTCTCTCGATGGCTGGCAACGGACTGCGAAATTCACCGCGTGTGTTTAAAGGGAACCCTGAGTGGTTTTATAGGGGACCTACAGTATACGTTGGCCCTTTGTGGGACAAACCAACCGGTTCATTTAAAGTGAACCTTCACTCAATAAAATAAATATCTCCCTCCTGTTTCCTCCCCTTAACACAATAGCCAAAGGTTTCATAATTTCTGGAAAGGGTAACTTTTTTTGTTCTGTAGACATCACTCCCCATTTCCTTGCCTAGACGAGACTGGCCTAGGACCCCTGCAGCCTCCACATGTCCATATCCCATATTCCAGTAGGCAGTATTTTACTAAGGGGTACATGTGCACCATGACATCTGTGCCTGAGCATAAATGAGATCTCTACAAGGTCCCAGATACAAGAAGCTAGAGCAGCATTTCTCAACCAGGGTTTCTCCAGAGTTTGCTAGAGTTTGTTCCTTAAACTGTGGCTGATTTACCTCCCATTTGATGGTGCCTACATAATTCTGGAGCCTATGCCAATTGGCAGAACCAACTACCTGACACTTATGGTCTTTTTATTTGTCTATAAGTAAAGCCGCGTACACACGGGTGGACTGTATGGCCAACTTAGTCCGTCAGACAATCCGACGGACAGTCCGTCCTACTTTCGAATGAACGGACTTGACCACACACGGATGCAAAACTAGAAATAGGAAGTCCAATACACAGCAATGCAACCTTTCGCCGTGTAAATCCTTTCTGAGCATGCGCCATACTTAGTCTGTCGAACTAGCCTACTCACGAGCGGATTGTCCGCTGAAACCAAAGTACGACGGACAATATTACGGAAATTCCGAAATACTTAGTCCGCCAGACTGCACGCTGAAAAAGTCCGCTGAAGCCCACACACGAGCGGACTGTCCGCTGAAATGTGTTTCGACGGACTAAGTTGGCCAGACAGTCCGCCCGTGTGTACGTGGCTTAAGGCATTCGGTCCACCATGGCAGAAGGGGAATTCTTCCCATTGAGCTCCATCGAATTGGTTTTGGAAGGGTTTTCCCAAGGCCTGAAACTTACTTCAAGGGTTCCTCTTAGTTAAAAAGGTTGAGAAAGATTGAGCTAGAGGCATGTGTGCAGAAATCTACTGTGCATGCATAGATATGTCACTGGTCCCAAATACCAGGCAGAGACATGTGACACATCTGCAGGACATTTCAAGATGGCGACATGCAAGAGGGGTGGTGGGAGCAGAATTTCAGCAGGGTGAAGTTCCTCTTTAAATTAATTCTGTTGCGAGGAACTATTGACGTTGCCATTGGCCACCATACTTCTCTTATACCAGGGTCACTTTAAATGCTACTCACTACTCCCCCGTGCTCACCTTTCCTTTGCTCCCAGGCTGCCCTGTGGAAGAGCAGAAGAAGGCCTGTGTAAGCTCTTGGTGGATCAAAGCTTACACAGGGCTCTCCCCCTACCCTCACGTGACAGTGCTGTGTTTGAACGCTGGCCACCCAGGTACCCAGTGCAGCATTGTGGGAGGAAGGGAAGAGAGTCCTATGTGTCCACATACCCGGAAACACTAGGTATTTTTCTTCTAGGCAGCTAAACACCATGGGTAAGAGGGGCAAAGGGAAGGTAAGTGAAAGGGAGACATCATATAAAGCTTCAGTTTATCCAGTCTTGAGATCTACAGAGCCCTGTAATGTGGATGATACCAGGGATGAGTGTTACCACAATGCATAGGTGTGAAGCCAGTCCAAAAATACCTTGGCTAACACCATTAAATTTGGAGACCCTCTATGGTAAGGATACAGAAATGCGTAGATGTTTGACAGTGAGGTGGAAACAGTATAAAATCGCCTGCGATCCCCCTAAACAAGGTTTGTGCTCAAGTGACACTTATAAGGAGAGAAATGAATCAGCAATTTGCAATCACTTCAACAACCGCCAACGACAGAAACGCTTCCACTTTAAACTCTACAAGAGTCCTCGTTCAGCTAATTTACCTCTGTAATTTGCACAAAGGGAAAAGTATAAAGAGAAAAGTCCTGTTGGCCCTGCCGTGGCTTCTAGCGTTTCCGATGGCTTCCTCTACTGCACAACAACCACTCTGTACAGGCCGATCCCTCCGATTTCTGTAGTTTGCGTCCCCATTATACACTACAGCCATGGGCCCAACTCAACCTTCAGTTTAAAAATGAGCTTAACATTTTTTAAAAGGCATTTTTGCCACTTCCCCAAAATCAAAAAAATTATAGTTTCCTGTTTCCAATGCAAATGGGGCATTAGCTAGATCTACATTATGATAGACTAGAACAAGGAGAGACGTATATATATATATATATATGGAGCACTTGTGGAAATGATCTTTGATGAAAATTCTGTTGAACAAAGCCATCGATAAAAAGAGAAGCCAAGAAATGGGTATAAAAATAATGTTATAAAATATATTTAAAAAAATGTAAATACTATAAATACGTAAAATATGTAATAAATATATAATATATATAAAATATGCAATAAACATATAATATACATCAAATATATAAAAAAATAATGTTATAAAATATCTTAAAAATATATAAATACTATAAATACGTATAAAAAAAAATAAGCATACTCCTCCTCCCCAATTTGAGCACAAATAAAATATATAATAAATATATGAATATAAATAATAAATAATAGATATAAATAATGAATATATATATATATATATATATATATATATATATATATATATATATATATAATAACAATGAATGGGCTACATAAGCCTAATTTCCACCTGCCAGTAGAAGTTGTGTCCCAATTACATATATAGTCAGAGGAACAATCCTCCATATTGCTTAAACAGAGAAACAGCCCTGGTTTTGTGTAGTAGAAATTTTCAATTTTTGATACCATTGTGACTTTTGTATTTTGTTTTATTATGCATTAAAATTGTTCTTTTTAAATATATTTCTTTGTCTTTGATGAAACTAGGCACCGTAATAATCCCCTTCCCCTCCAACTACCTTTTTTGTCTTTAAATATTTGGGGATGAGATGTCATATTTGAAACGGACCCCATAGCCACACTTCTCCACAATTTTGCTTCTCAATATTTTGTACGTATTTCTTTCTTCATTGTATTTGTTCAGCTAAATATATTCCAGATGCATCAAAACTAAATGTGCAAAGTCTAAGGCCGCGTACACACGCGCGGACTGTTTGCCCAACCTTGTTCGTCAAACAGTTTCGGCAAACAGTCCGCTCAAAATTTGCATGAGCGGACTTGCCCACACACGAGCGGACTGTTTGACGAACAAGGTTGGGCAAACAGTTCGCTCAACTTTTGAAATGAACGGACTCGCCCACGTAAGGAGGAGGCAAATCCGCCCATTTCGAGCGCGTGTACAGGTAGGCGGGGCCCGCGAAGGAGACGTCGCGGGCTCCGCCGCCTGGAATGGGCTTAAAGGGGAACCCCAACGCCGAAAAAAATCGGCGTGGGGGTTCCCCCAAAGTCCACACCAGACCCTTGTCCGAGCACGCTACCCGGCCGGCCAGGAAAGGGGGGCGAGCGAGCGCGCCCCCCCTCCTGAGCCGTACCAGGCCGCGTGCCCTCAACATGGGGGGTGCCTTGGGGAAGGGGGGGCCGCGCGGCCCCCCCACCCCAAAGCACCTTGTCCCCATGTTGATGAGGACAAGGGCCTCTTCCCGACAACCCTGGCCGTTGGTTGTCGGGGTCTGCGGGCGGGGGGCTTATCGGAATCCGGGAGCCCCCTTTAAGAAGGGGGCCCCCGGATACCGGCCCCCCACCCTATGTGAATGAGTATGGGGTACAATGTACCCCTACCCATTCACCTGTGAAATAAAGTACAAAAAAAAACACAACACAGGGGAAAAAATATTTTATTGCACAGCTCCGGGGGTCTTCCGTCTTCGGGGGTCTTCTCGCCGGACTCCTCCGCTATGTGTGTGTAGCTCTTTTACTAGCGGAGGAGTCCGGCTTTCTTCCTCCCCGCCGCCGGCCTCTTCTCCCGACTTCGGGGGTCTTGTCCCCCTCTTCGGTTCTTCTGCCGGGCCACCGCGCCTTCTTGTAGCTCTTTTACAGGCGGTGGCCCGGTCTTCTGTCGCCGCTGTCGTCGTCGCCGCCGCCGCCGCCGTCTTCCGTTCTTGTTCTTCTTCTTGTTCTTCTTCTTCTTCTCCTGGAGATGTTGACTCGACGATCTCTCCGGCCGGAATGCCAGGGACACGCTCCGCTGCCACTTATATAGTGACAATGGGGCGGTGTCACATGGTATATGTCACATGGGTTGGTCACATGGGTTGATGTCACATGGGGACTATGACATCGTAAGGGGGCGGGGTCACCATGTGACCAACCCATGTGACATATACCATGTGACACCGCCCCATTGTCACTATATAAGTGACCGCACAGCGCGGCTCTGGCATTCCGGCCGGAGAGATCGTCGAGTCAACATCTCCAGGAGAAGAAGAAGAACAAGAAGAAGAACAAGAACGGAAGGCGGCGGCGGCGACGACGACAGCGGCGACAGAAGACCGGGCCACCGCCTGTAAAAGAGCTACAAGAAGGCGCGGTGGCCCGGCAGAAGAACCGAAGAGGGGGACAAGACCCCCGAAGTCGGGAGAAGAGGCCGGCGGCGGGGAGGAAGAAAGCCGGACTCCTCCGCTAGTAAAAGAGCTACACACACATAGCGGAGGAGTCCGGCGAGAAGACCCCCGAAGACGGAAGACCCCCGGAGCTGTGCAATAAAATATTTTTTCCCCTGTGTTGTGTTTTTTTTTGTACTTTATTTCACAGGTGAATGGGTAGGGGTACATTGTACCCCATACTCATTCACATAGGGTGGGGGGCCGGTATCCGGGGGCCCCCTTCTTAAAGGGGGCTCCCGGATTCCGATAAGCCCCCCGCCCGCAGACCCCGACAACCAACGGCCAGGGTTGTCGGGAAGAGGCCCTTGTCCTCATCAACATGGGGACAAGGTGCTTTGGGGTGGGGGGGCCGCGCGGCCCCCCCTTCCCCAAGGCACCCCCCATGTTGAGGGCACGCGGCCTGGTACGGCTCAGGAGGGGGGGCGCGCTCGCTCGCCCCCCTTTCCTGGCCGGCCGGGTAGCGTGCTCGGACAAGGGTCTGGTGTGGACTTTGGGGGAACCCCCACTCCGATTTTTTTCGGCGTTGGGGTTCCCCTTTAAGCCCATTCCAGGCGGCGGAGCCCGCGACGTCTCCTTCGCGGGCCCCGCCTACCTGTACACGCGCTCGAAATGGGCGGACTTTCCGAGCGGGAACAGTCCGCTCATTTCGAAAGTACAGCGGACAAGCCCACACACGGGCGGACTGTTCGCTCAAACACAGTTTCAGCGGACAGTTTTTCGGAATTTCCGAAAGACTTTGTCCGTCCAACTGTCCGCTGAAACTGTCCGCTGAAAGCCCACACACGAGCGGACTGTCCGCCCAAACACTGTTCAGTGGACAAGGTTGGGCGAACAGTCCGCCCGTGTGTACGCGGCCTAAGCCCTTGTACACACGGTCGGACATTCCGATGGAAAATGTCCGATCGGACCGTGTTGTCGGATAATCCGACCGTGTGTGTGGGCTCCATCGGACTGCTTCCGTCGGAATATCCGACGGACCAAGTTTTCCAGCTTGGCTATACAATTTTCCGACAACATGATCTGATCGGACTTTGTCCGATCATGTGTAGAGAATTGCGATCGGACAAAGTGGCACGCATGCTCAGATCAAATTCCTACACCAAAGCTATTGGCTACTAGCCTGAACGTAGTCCCATCGTAACGAAATAACGCCATCACGTTCTGAACGATCGGATTTTCCGACAACTTTGTCCGACCGTGTGTATGCAACAGTTTCGGACAAAATCCGTCGGACAAAATCCGCCAGAAAAAATCAGACGGATTTGGTTGTCGGAATGTCCGACCGTGTGTACAAGGGCTAATAGTTCCAAGCAGAACACAAGAACAGGTACAGGGTTGGTGTCAGGAGCTTCTGTCAGCTTCTGAAGCCATTTAAAACCCATTGCACCCTTAAAACCCATTTTTAAAAGTTTTAAGCTCCTCCCAGCACAAATTTGCTACACCCACAATTCACCAAGGCATCACCCACTATTGTCTTATGAGTGTTGGGGCCCTGTCATAGAATATCTATGTATGTACTATTAAATTACTTTCTACAATCACCCCTGACCCCCTGCATTCTGCCTGTTCCATGCCCCTGACCACTGCATTCGGTACCTAGCATACTCCTGACACCTGCACCCTGTATGTTGGTTCAAGTTTTAGGCCCCTCCCAGTGCAATTCTGCCACAAGCACAATTCACCCTGGCATCACCACTGCCTCATTATTGTCTTCTGGGTGTTCAAGGGGGACCTGTCATATTATATGTTTGTATGTATGTATGTAATATGAAATGACTTCCAACAGTCACCCCTGACTCCTGCATTCTGTCTGTTACATACTCCTGACCTCTACACTCTGTTACATACTCCAGACCCCTGCATTCTGTACATTGCATACTCCTGACACCTGCACCCTGTATATAGGTTCAAGTTTTAGGCCCATCCAGCACAACTTTGCCACACCCACAATTCATCATGGCGTAACCACTGCCTCATTATTGTCCTCTAGGTGTTCAAGGGGGACTTGTCATTTTATATGTATGTAGTATGAAATTACTTCCAATGGTCACCCCTGACCCCTGTACTCTGTTACATACGCCAGACCCCTGTATTCTGAACATTGCACACTCCACCCACCATTCACCACTACATTACCATTGCCTCATTATTTTCCTCTAGGTGTTCAAGGGGGACCTGTCATATTTTATGTATGTATGTAATATGAAATGATTGCCAACAGTCACCCCTGGCCCTTGTATTTTGTTTCACTTACTCCTGACCTCTGCACTTTATTACATACTCCTGACCCCTGCACTGTGTTACAAACTGCAGACTCCTGCATTCCGTGCATTGCATACTCCTGACACCTGCGCCCGGTATGTCGGCTCAAGCTTTAGGCCCCTCCCAGTGCAATTTTGCCACACCCACCATTCACCACAACATTACCATTGCCTCATTATTGTCCTCTAGGTGTTCAGGGGGGACCTGTCATATTATATGTATGTATGTAATAAGAAATGACCCTTGCATTTTGTTTCACATACTCCTGACCTCTGCATTTTATTACATACTCCTGACCCCTGCACTCTGTTACAAACTCCAGACCCCTGCATTCTGTGCATTGCATACTCCTGACACCTGCACCGTGTATGTCGGTTCAAGTTTTAAGCCCTGCCCAGGGTAATTTTGACTCACCCACAAGTCGCCACAACGTCAACTACAGCCTCACTATTATCCTCTGGGTGTTCAAAGGGGGCCCTCTCTGGTAGACTGTACAGGGCCACCTGATTTCTTCTAATGATGGCCCTGAGGACAAGTAAGTAATTTACTTTCCCTTTCGCATAAATATTAACAAAATGAGAAAGAAAAGTTGTAAAATGACAAAATTTAAGGTAAGCTGCCAACATATTGAACATTTTCCGCCACGGGTTCCCGACCTCTGTGACCTGTGAATGGTTGAAAACACAATTTTTCAGAGCTTCTGTCCCGAAACGCCTAAAGAATGATTATATATTTCCTATACGCTCTCGGGGAAGTGGAGGAAACAGCTTGGATCACAGCCAGACCATAATGATTTCGGCTCTGATAAAATGAAACGAGAACTGAACTGACTCCATGCTGAGGTCAGCTATGTTTAGCATAACCCCCATCTCCATGATACAGAGAAAATGAATTCTGTAAGTTTATGTGCGGCCAAAACTTTATATTTTAGTTGTGTATAGTAGGGATGAGCCGAACACCCCCGGTTCAGTTCGCACCAGAACTTTTGAACGGACCAAAAATTTGTGCAAACTTTAAAACCCCATTGAAGTCTATGGGACTCAAACGTTCGAAATAAAAAGTGCTAATTTTAATGGCTAATATGCAAGATATTGTCCTAAAAAGGGTTTGGGGACCTGGCTCCTTCCCCAGGGGACATGGGTCAATGCCTAAAATGTTTTTAAAAACTGACGTTTTTTCGGGAGCACTGATTTTAATGACGATTAAAGTGAAAAAAAAAGTGAAATATTCCTTTAAATATGGTGCCTGGGGGGTGTCTGTAGTATGTCTGTGAAGTGCCACGTGTTTCCCGTGTTTAGAACAGTCCCTGCACAAAATGACATTTAACGGAAAAAAAGTCATTTAAAACTGCCTGTGGTTTTAATGTAATATCTGGTTCCGGCAATATGGATGAAAATCATTGAGAAAAATGGCATGGGTATCCTTCCCTGCCCATTACCAGCCCCTTTGGGTCTTGTACGGATATTAAGGGGAACCCCGTACCCAAAAAAAAAAGAAAAAAGGAAAGGCGTGGGGCCCCCAGGCCCTATATACTCAGAACAGCAGTATACAGGCGGTGCAAACAAGACAGGGACTGTGTAGGTTTGTTGTGTTAAGTAGAATCTGTTTGTAATTTTGAACTGGTGCATTTTTAAAGTGTAGCTCCAGTCAAAAAATATGCTCTGCAGAAATGGGGGCCTAAGGTGTTGGTGTTGCCACAACACTGTAAGCCCTCAAAGTGACTCTTGGTGGGCGCTGGAGCGCCCTGCTGTGAACAATTATATCAAGAATTGTAATTACATGCCATTGTTGAACAGTGGTAGAAAAATTGGGCCTTTGGTGGTTGCGATGGTGGTGCTGGTGGCACAACACTATAAGTCCTCACAGTTACTCTCAGTGGGCGCAGGAACGGGCCCTGCAGTGAAATATTACATAAAGAATTGTAATCACATGCCCCTGTTTAACAGGGGCTGAAAAATTTGTCCTTAGACACTGGTGCTGGTGCCACGACACTGCAACCTCTACCATATACTCTAGTTGGAGTGCAGGAATGAGCCCTGCTGCAAAGCATTGCATCAAAAATTTTAATTACATGCCCCTGTTAAACAGGGGCTGAAAAATTGGGCTGGTGACACTGGTGCTGGTGCCACAACACTGCAACCTCTCCCATATACTCTATTTGGAGTGCAGGAATGAGCCCTGCTGCAAAGCATTGCATCAAAAATTGAAATTACACGCCCCTGTTAAACAGGGGCTGAAAAATTGGGCTGTGGCATCACCCAGAACCAAAAATGTTCTTTCAAGATATCAACGGGATCATTGAGAAGGAAGAGGATAGACAATCAACATAACAGGACAGTCACTCAGCATCAGCATAGGCAGTCTTGAAGGGATATGACATTTCAAAAAAAATTATTTGGTTACATCAGCTTCAGGTGCTTGGTAGCTGGTGGTGATCCAAGACTGATTCATCTTTATGAAGGTCAGTCGATCAACCGAGTCAGTGGACAGGCGCACCCTGTGATCGGCTACAAATCCACCAGCAGCACTAAAGGTGCGTTCTGAAAGAACGCTGGATGCAGGACAGGCCAGTAGCTCAATTGCATACCATGCAAGCTCTGGCCAGTGATCCATCCTCAAGACCCAGTAAGCCAGAGGATTTTAGGTGGGAAAGGTGTCCAAGTCTGACCTTGCCCCTAGGTATTCCTGCACCATGTAAATCAGACGCTGGCGATGGTTGCTGGAACCGATCATACCTTGGGGCTGCGGACAAAAAAATTGTCTGAACGCATCGGTCAGATGGCCACCTTCTCCACCGCTTGTTCTGTGACTGACTGAAGCCTCAGCAACACGTTGTCCAGGACCAGGAGTTTGTAACCTCCCAGTCTCTGGGAACGCGTTGCATAGACCTTTCTGCAAGGCCTCCCGGAGATGTCTCATCCTCTGCTCCCTCTGCGATGGCAAGATAAGATCCGCAACCTTACCCTTGTACCGTGGATCAAGGAGAGTGGCCAGCCAGTAATGGTCCCTCTCCTTCATCCGAAGAATACGAGGATCCTTCCGCAGGCTTTGCAGGATCAGGGAGGCCATGCAGCGTAGGTTACCTGAGGCATTTGGTCCGGAGTCCTCTGGGTCACTAAGGACAACATGATCCGCAGCTACCTCCTCCCAGCCACGTACAAGTCCACGGGTTTCTTGGGACTGTAAATCAGCCCTAAAAGACTGCTTCTACTGAGTGCCAGGCTCCACCTCCATGCTGACACAATCCTCCTCCTCCTCGTTCTCTTCCTGTGTGATGGGTGGGACAGCAGGAACACTGTCTGGATAAAGGGGGCCTTGAGAGGCAAGGAAGTCCTCCTCTTCCTGCCTCTGTTCTGCCTCAAGTGCCCTGTCCATTATTCCACACAGCGTATGCTCCAACAGGGCACATGGGTCAGTTATCCCTGTCGGAGGGCGGAGAGGAGGTTGGCGCCATTGTCACAAACCACCATTCCTGGCTTAAGCTGGCATGGTGTCAACCACCTCTCGGTCTGCCCCTGCAGATCTGACAAAATATCTGCCCCAGTGTGGCTCCTGTCCCCCAAAAAAAACAGCGCAAGCACGGCATGGCATCTTTTTGCTTGCATACTTGCATAGCCCCTTGAACGCCTAAGGAGCACCGCTGGTTCTGAGGACAGAGCACTGGAAGAGGCCATGGAGGAAGAAGAAGAGAAGGGGTGGAGGAGAGAGGTGTGTCACAACCAGTAGTAGCATTTTGGAGGTGTGGTGGTGAAACACCTCCAACACTACTGCACCTTGTCCTGCATCCTTCCCAGCTGCCAGAAGAGTGACTCAATGGGCCGTGAAAGATAGGTAACGTCCCTGTCCATGCCTGCTGGACCATGAGTCAGCGGTAATATTCACCTTACCACTGACCGCCCTGTCCAGCGAGGCAAGGACATTGCCTTCCACATGCCGGTAGAGAGACGGAATCGCCTTCCGTGAGAAAAAGTGGCGTTTAGGGACCTGCCACTGAGGAACGGCACATTGCACAAACTCCAAGTCTACCAACTGAAAAGGCAGCAGTTGAAGTGCTAGCATGTGGATGGCTGGGAGTGAACTTCTTTCGATGGTCCAGCAGCTGGGGCAGCCTGCTACAATCGGATGTGGGTGTACTGCTAGCAGAGTGCCCGCAAGTACTTGGCTGTGACACACCTAATTCTACACCTTCATTCCTCTCAGTTCAGGTTTCAGAGAGGACTGAAGGTCTAGTGGGGTTGGAGATCCCAGCTGATGAGGAGCAAAGAGAGGTCCTCTTTGTTCTTTGGTGTGGGTCTTTAAGGTACGCTTGCCAATGAGCTGCATGGCAGGTCAACATATGTCTGGTCAAGCATGTGGTGCCCAAGTGGCTGATGTTTTGGCCACGCGAGATACGCTTGAGACATATGTTGCAAATAGCAGTGGTGCGATCTGATGCACTCGTCTCAAAAAAGGCCCACACCAAAGAACTTTTGGAATAACACGCAGAGGCAGCACCCTGCACAGGCGGAGCTCTGCGTGGTGATTCAGTCGGTGTGCTGCCCCTAAGCTGGTCCCCGGAGGGCATCCTGCCTTGTTGGAGATGTGCCTCCTCCTCCTCCTCTCTCCTGTCAGGCACCCACGTGGAATCAGTGACCTCATCATCCCCTCCCTCTTCATCACTGGAGCAAACTTGGCAGTATGCTGCAGCTGGTGGAACATGACTGCCAGATTGCTGTCCTTCTTGAGCATCCCCTCTCTCTGCGCTCACGCTACTACCTTCCTCTAGCTGGGTATCATCATCAGAGCCTTCAAAATGCTGGGCAGCCTCCTGGAGCATGTACCCAACACTGTGCTCAAACAGTTCGGGGGACTCCTCAGGAGGACATGGTGGGTCTAGGGAAGGAGTGACTGATGATGACATTGAGACGGGGGAAGAGGACGCGTTGGCAGCTGCTTTGCTAGTACCCTGAGCCTGGGTGAGAGAGGATGAGGAGGATGAAGAGGGCTTGGTCATCCACTCTACCAAGTCTTTGGCATGATGCGGCTCAACTCATCCAGCTGCCGAAAATAAGGACAAGCGTGTCCCATGGCCTCATGCTGATGACGATGCACCGCGTCCATGACCAGCACTGTTGTCTCTAGACACAGAGCCTGCTTGCCCTCTTTTATTGGCTCGTGACTGTCTGCCTCTCCTTGTTGGCCTTCCAGACATAGTAATGGCCTGCAGGGAGATGGGAAAACCAGCAATTGGGTAGTGTATATTCTGCTGGAGGCATACAACACCCAATAACTCCTGCAGATGCCTTTATTATAGAACACCAGCAATAAAAGGTAGATACAGGTGTATACTGTGCTGGAGGCACACAACACCCACTAACTCCTGCAGATGCCTGAGAAAAGAACACACTGTCCCTGCCTATGCTGCTCTTTCCCCGCACGCCGGAACACACTACACAAGGCCACTGCGCTGGTGGTCTTTTATAGTGTGGGGCGTGTACTAAACACCCCTGAGCTATAATGTGGCCAATTATCGCTTTCTTTCTTCGCTGCTGGCGCTGTGATTGGCCAAGCATGTGGGGTCACAGTGCATGCTTTGCCAATCATGAGCCAGCAATGCACTGCAATGGAGCAGTGCATTGTGGGCCGTGAGCGAACGGCCCATAACGTTCGGTATTCGCTGAACGTGCGATTCGAACATCAAGCTCATCCCTAGTGTATAGCGTAGGAAAGGGTTAGAACTTCGGTCAGGGTTTTATCACTGGGATATGGGTTGGATTTCCTGCAAAAAAAGGACACTAAAGGGAGAAAAGAAAAAAGCTGCACACCCCAAAAAAATTTACAACATTTTTATGCCATGCCCCGTGTCCAGGTAGCCCTACACTTGGACAAGGTGGATCAATGACACTTATGCCTTTTCTAGAATATTTTAATACAGTATCGACATTCCAATGGCCTCATTGGAGGCGATTGGGAGATGCGGGGTTTCCGCCAGTACTCGACTCATAGCTCTGATAGATTGTTTTATTAATGCCACCATTAGTTTATCAATTGTTATAGTTCCTAAGGTTCAAGATACCAATGTGGTTATTGTAACAATTGAGTGTGATATACAATATTATATAGGCATTTTTCATGTGTTATTTACTTTATACAATGTTTTCCTTTTCGTCTTTTTCCCCTGGTTTGATCCTCTGGCTCTCGGCCCGCGGGTCTGTCTGGGGATGGGGCTTCCGCTTTGGCGTGTCTTCCTGGCAGGGTGGGGAGGCATAGGGCCCTGTGCTTCCCAATACACCCACTAGGTGGACCATAAGGTGTAGTACTTCCTGCCAGCGGCGTTCCGGATGGCCTCCGGGTAACGTGATCGTGCTCGCGTGCGCGGGTCTCTCGCGCATTCGCGTGCGTGGGTCTCTGCTAAAAAAATCACATAATTTGGGGGGGTTTTGAGTAATTTTCTAGAAAAAAATACTGATTTAAACTAAAAGCAAAGAGTGCCAGAAAAGGCTTGGTCGGCAAGTTGAGATATATATACATATAAATATATAATATATATATATATATATATATATATATATATATATATATATATATATATATATATACATACAGTATATACACACACACAAAAAAGTGTGTGTGTGTATATATATATATATATATATATATATATATATATGAAGCTGATTGGTTTTCGAAAATGATATTGTGGATGGGTTGTTTACATATAAATAACGCTAAGCGGAATTTTTCTGGTTTTGCGGTCCTCCTGGCGATATATTTTGTAACAACGGCGCACGCTCCCATCAATGAAGTAATGAGCAGCTTCCGTCGCGGCTGGCTGGAAGAGGATGCCATTGCAATTGCTGATATTTCCAAGTCAAGTTTAAAGGGGAATTGTCCAAATTACCGCTAACTATGATGGGAAATCCCTTTAATCTCGGCGCTGTAAGCAAAAGATTCCTCGACGTGAAGGAAATACATCGGGTTGTGTCTGCGCTGGGCCCGTCTCATCAGTTTACAATCCAGCTCTGACCACACAGGGAGATAAATTTAAAACAGATTTTATTCGGCATGTGAACTGAAAAGGTATCAAATGATAGACGGAAACCACGGAAATTCCATGTTTCCTCCACGTGAGCCAAAATCAGACCCCCAAACTCGCCTCTGTCATGGGCTTCACACATCTGGGTTCCTTAGATGGAATACTCAACTGACCCGTTCTTTCAAAGTGCACCTGTCTCCTGCGAGCTGGAGACCTCCGGACTTCCCTTCGGTCTTTCACGGTTGTACCGGCTCTTCTCCTGGACTGAAATGGCTTCCTCTGATTTCACTGCACACTTTGAGCTTCTCACAATGTGCATTAGAAACTTCCGCAAAGTCAGGTCGAGCCCCGCCTGATTTCCTGGCGGGAGGATGTCCAGCATCAAGGCCGGGACAAGGGGTGGGCAGAAGGGAGGCGGCTGCCCTGGGCTACCCTGGGCTGCCCTGGGATACCCGCAAAATCCCCGCCCACAGCCGCAAAGACAAAGGAATGGGTGCATAGACTGGTAAGCAATTCTAAGCTATGATTAAAAAAAACATAAACGGCCATCTAGCACTCTTTGACAGACTTGGAAGGCAGTGAGATCAAGTAAAAAAAGTGTGTGCAGGACCGCTTTAAGTAGGCATAAGACACTCCCCCTGCCACACCCCTTAAAGGAGAATTAACCAAAAGAAAAGGTTAAATAAATCCACAAGGGCTTTTTTTTTTTACCGCTACTATTCCTTTATATTGGGCTTTTAAAATTTACAAATGCAGCAATTTAGAAATTGGATGAAATGTTTAGCTCTGGGAAACACTTTTTGAAAGAGAAAAAGTGCATTTTATAAAACTATAGAGATCAGACCAAAATGAGGGACAAATGAAGAAGAAAGAGGGACAGAGGGACATTGCTCCAAATCAGGGACAGTCCCTCAAAATCAGGGACAGTTGCACTATTCCTCCCAATGATACCAACAACGGGGCGCTATCTCCCCACCCCCATACCAAATGTGGCAATGTTTACTCCCACTGATGCCAGAAAAATTCCCACTTCTGCTGGCCGGCCACAGTCCAGCCTCCCAAAAGTCTGAAGGACAATAAACTGGCCCTTTGAGAGCTGATTGGAGGGAAGGGACACCCCCCCCCCCACCCCCCCCTTCACACACTACAAAGAAACAGAGCTGAGGCTGTCACTCTCAGGCTGTGTGCTGGAGCCCCCCTCCCCTGTGTATCTCTGTGATACACAGAGATGAAAAAAAAAATCCTCCTACAAAAGTTGTACCTGTTTATCTACAGCGAGGGTCTCTAAACTGCAGCCCTTTGCTTGCCTTTATCTGGCCCTTGGGACATATTCCTCCCAGTGATATAAAACTCTATTCTGCCAACTGATATCAACAATGGGCCACTCTTCCTCCCGATTATACCAACAACAGTGCGCTATCCCCCCACCCCCATACCAAATGTGGCGATGTTTATTCTCACTGATGCCATGAAAATTCCAACTTCTGCCCCCCCCCCCCCAAAAAGTCTGAAGGACAATAAACTGGCCCCTTTTTTTTTTTTAGAAAGTTTGAAGACCCCCCTGATCTACAGTCTTCTCTTCTCTACATCCTTTCAAAGTACAGAATGTATAAAGCTTGTCTGAGCTTCCAGAGAGCAGGGAGCGGGGAGCTGAAGTGAGGAGAGCTCTGAGAGCTGATTGGAGGGAAGGGACTATCACACAGGAACAGAGCTGAGGCTGTCAACCACAGGCTGTTAGCTGGAGCTCCCTCCCCTGTCACGTTTGCACCTCTTGGTGCCAGGAAAATTTGTCGGATGTGACTCACGCAGATAGCAGAGGAAGGAGGCATCGGACAGGAATGACACTCTGGATTGAGACAGGCACACGCTATAGAGGGATATGCTTTGTTCATATTTCATGTTAGGGGTTTACAACCACTTTAATGACAAGACTTTCAGTATAACCTGCCCTAAGCTGATAGTCTTTGGACCCCAGAAGCAGACTGTAGTATTGGAGCCCGTTCACCCAGCCAGCAAGATGTAGGAATATGCTGAAAACAGCAGGCCGGGGCTTTACGGAAAGTCCTCTCGGTGAAATATTCCCGGCTAAATGAACTCAGCAGAAGAAGAAGTGCTTGTTATATAAAGCTTATTTAAGCATGCTGAGTTTTAATTAGATTTGCCTTAGCCACAAGTAATCCCAGCCGTGCCAGAGCTGGCATTCCAGCCTCCGCGTCATGCTGTGTGCCCACCTGTTTCTGTCAGCCTCGCTGCCCTCGTGGCCCTTAAAAGGTTGGCGCTAGTCTGGTGGCTTCCAGCGGGTCACGAGGGGAAGGGGCACCAATGCCAAGGAACAAGCACGCTGCAATGCTCCCGTATTCCAGGGTACGCCGGGACAAATCTATCCGCCCATCCTCTGCTTGTATTCAAAAGCAACTGTTATTCCCCCCCCCCCCCCATAATCTTAAACCAGTGTGTGTTAAAGGGTCACCCCATCCCAAAAAAGTAATATTTTAGTTATGGGTGGAGCGCTGATATTTTTGGAACGGCTAGAAAAACACGGGGACCCCCTGACACTATGGGTTGTGTTAATGTACAGTATGTTAAGGCAGATTGCATGCATGGGTGTGTAACCTGCGGCCCTCCAGCTGTCGCAAGGCATTGCAAGGAAAGTCCCATTGGGCATTGCAAGGCTGACAGCTGCAAGCATGACTCGCAAAGGCAGAGAGGCATGATGGGACTTGTAGTTCCACAACAGCTGGAGGGCCGCAGGTTGGACACCCATGCGAGCCAGGATGTCCTGCTCATTTTGAGTGAGCATGACCCTTTATAGGGCCATCTTAACAGCATCATGGGCCCCTGGGCAAAGTAATGTACTGGGCCCCCGACTAGCCTCCCCTTATTTACGCACCTGCTCTCAAGAATTAAAGTATAAATAGTTGATAGAATTAAACATACAGTAATACCTTGGATTACCAGCATAATTAGTTCCAGAAGAATGCTTGTAATCCAGAGCACTCCTATATCAAAGCGAGTTTCCCCCATAGGAGTCAATGGAAACTCAGATAATTTGTTCCACAGTGACTGCTATTGTATGCAGTACCGCATGTGGCCAGAGGTGGTTGGGGGGGCACTTGGAAACATGCGGAGACTGCTCAGAGCCGCTCGCATGCAAGTGGGAACGGAGTGTCTCCGAGCGGCTCCGAGTGCATCCGAGTGGCTCCGAGTGTCACTGGCGCCCCCGCACCTCTGGCAAAATGCGGTACTGCACACCTCATTGGCTTGAATCCTGCTCCTCTTGCGTGACAGCTCTCGCAAACCGAGTCAGGATTTTTAAAAAATAACAATAGCTCGTATTGTGAACACAATCCGAGGTATTACTGTATGTTTATTAGCACTTTCAATAAAAACTATTTTAAACAATAAGAAAACCTGCCATAAATCAAAGATTAACACAACACAAAGGGCACAGTAAAAGTGGGGGTCAGCAGGTAACAGTACTTGGATCAGCAGGTAACAGTACTTGGATCAGGAGATCACAGTACTGGGACCAGGCGGGTACAGTACTGGGATCAGTAGGCAACAGTACTGGGATCAGGAGGGCACAGTACAAGGGGGGGGGGTCAGTAGGGCACAGTACTGGGATCAGGAGGGCACAGTACAAGGGGGGGCAGGGGGCCACAGTACTGGGGTCAGGAGGGCACAGTACAAGGGGGGGGGGGTCAGGAGGGCACAGTACTGGGATCAGGAGGGCACAGTACTGGGATCAGGGAGGCATAGTTGAATTTACTGCACATGTATATGATATAATATTGTTTTTTTTTAAGGCACGTGGGTATTGGGTGTGCAAGGGGATATCTATATATGTACATATTTTTCGTATATATATTATTTGTGATGTGTTCCCGGGTTTCTTTTTTTTTCTTTTGAATTTTTTTAAATTTATTTATTTATTTATTTATTTATTTATTTTTTCTTCCTTACACACGCAATATGAAGATCACCCCCATGTGCTTTTGCCCCATGTTTTCGACATTTGGGACTTTCTGGTGCTCCCGGGGTCGCTATTCATAGGGCGGGGTGCTCTTCGCCGGCGCTTGCTTCCCGGCGCTTGCTTCCCGGCAGGGGGGGGGGTTGGGGTCATAATGGTACCTGGACTCCTCCTTATGTCCCTAGCCTGCGCATTGATGGGTGGTGATGATGGGCACTCTGTACATTGATGGGTGGTGATGATGGGCACTCTGTACATTGATGGGTGGTGATGATGGGCACTCTGAAAAAAACTTTCCATGTGGGAATAACAACTAAATCTGTCATCTTTGTGGATACAGTGGATGTACCGTATGTCATTTAACATATTTATAGTATGCATGAGGAATAATTGCAAGCTTCTGGGGGTGAGAAAAATAGAGCCCAACAGTTGGGTATTACTGACCCTCAATTGCTAGTATGAATGGGCCCTTAGCACTCTGCACATTGACGCGTGGTGATGATGGGCACTCTGCACTCTGCACATTGATGGGTGGTGATGATGGGCACTCTGCACTCTGCACATTGACGGGTGGTGATGATGGGCACTCTGCACATTGACGGTGGTGATGATGGGCACTCTGCACATTGATGGGTGGTGATGATGGGCACTCTGCACATTGATGGGTGGTGATGATGGGCACTCTGCACATTGACGGGTGGTGATGATGGGCACTCTGCACATTGATGGGTGGTGATGATGGGCACTCTGCACATTGACGGGTGGTGATGATGGGAACTCTGCACATTGATGGGTGGTGATGATGGGCACTCTGCACATTGATGGGTGGTGATGATGGGCACTCTGCACATTGATGGGTGGTGATGATGGGCACTCTGCCCATTGATGGGGGTGATGATGGGCTCTCTGCACATTAACGAGTGGTGATGATGGGCACTCTGCACATTGATGGGTGGTGATGATGGGCACTCTGCACATTGATGGGGGTGATGATGGGCACTCTGCACATTGATGGGTGGTGATGATGGGCACTCTGCACATTGATGGGTGGTGATGATGGGCACTCTGCACATTGACGGGTGGTGATGATGGGCACTCTGCACATTGATGGGTGGTGATGATGGGCACTCTGTACATTGATGGGTGGTGATGATGGACACTCTGCACATTGATGGGTGGTGATGATGGGCACTCTGCACATTGATGGGTGGTGATGAAGGGGGACTATGCACATTGATGGGTGGTGATGATGGGCACATTGATGGGTGGTGATGATGGGCACTCTGCACATTGATGGGTGGTGATGATGGGCACTCTGCACATTGATGGGTGGTGATGATGGGCACTCTGTACATTGATGGGTGGTGATGATGGGCACTCTGCACATTGATGGGTGGTGATGATGGGCACTCTGTACATTGATGGGTGGTGATGATGGACACTCTGCACATTGATGGGTGGTGATGATGGGCACTCTGCACATTGATGGGTGGTGATGATGGGCACTCTGCACATTGATGGGTGGTGATGATGGGCACATTGATGGGTGGTGATGATGGGCACTCTGCACATTGACGGGGGGTGATGATGGGCACTCTGCACATTGACGGGGGGTGATGATGGGCACTCTGCACATTGACGGGGGGTGATGATGTGAACGGGGCCCTTAGGCTTCAGGTTTACCCAGAAGTTGCCAATTACATTCGTACATTAATGCAAAAAAATAAAAAATGCACCAAAAAATATGTTTTCAGATTTTCGGACTGAAGAAACCAAATTTCAGGCGCAGGAAATGGAGGCTCGCTGCGACCTCCTGGAGTGTTAGCGAATAATCCCAAGCGTTTTTTTTTTTTATTTGTATTATTCGGATTACAGCGACAAACAAATCCAGCTTGTGTATTGGCTGTAAATATTGTTTAATTGTCAGAAAACAAAACAAGATAGAAATCTGTCCCGTGTTTGTGTTTGTATGGATCCCGACAGCTGCAAGATGGTTATACGGAGGATTAGTGGGGGAATTGTTATGATTTGAAAATTGTTATGATGACAAAAGTACGGCGAGCGGCGGAGACAGATTTTATCGTATGGAAAATGTGTTTGTTATGTGTTTTACAGCCATTAAACAAATGTTCTCCAATTATTGGTAATGACTTGCCGGCTTTTTCTCCAAGATGTTTATTTTGCTGAAAAATGTTTTGTTTCCCTGAAATATTTGGTTATAGCTGTTTCCATCACTGGCCACCTCTTCCGCCAGAACAGTCTCACTCTGAGGCTGCTGGAAAATAACAAAAAAAAAAAATGCTGAATGTGATTTTTACTGATTTACTGCCATTGGTTAGATTAGAGGTGTCAATAAAAAAGGAAAACAATTAATTACTAATGCTGCGTACACAAGACCGGACTTTCCGGCAGAAAAGGTCAGATGGAATATTCCAATCATGTGTGGGGCTTCATCTGACTTTTTTCTTCAATAATTCCGATGGACCTAGAAATAGAACATGTTTCAAATCTTTCAGACGGAATCAATTCCTATCGGGAAAACCGTTCATCTGTATGCTGGCCCGACGGACCAAATCCGATGCAAGGGAAGCTATTGGCTACTGGCTATTGAACTTCCTTTTCTAGTCCCGTTGTACGTCATCAATTGGAAACAATTGGACTTTGGTGTGATCCTGTGTGGGCAAGTCCATACGGTTGGAAGTCCGTCGGAACTCCCTCGGAAAGACTGTCGGACCTTTTCTGCTGGAAAGTCCGGTCGGGTGTACGCGGAATAAGAAGTAAATGCCCCATACAGGCTCAATGTATACCAGGCAGTACAATCAGCAATTCTGCTACATAGAGAGTGTATTTTTTTCAATCAATGTAACTGATAGTCACCAGGACAAATACAAAAGGTGAATATCCCCTCCCAGCCGAAAACACAGATATATATATATATATGTAAGAAGGCCAGTGTGGTGGCCTGAATTTATGGGAGGAGCCCGGAGGGTATTTAACCAGCCCGCTCACCTGTGGTCTTTGTCGGTTTCCGGTGCGCGGCACTACGTCACTAGGCCGACGGCTCGTGTTTCGTTTCCATTCGGACAAAACGTCTCTCTCGTGGTTTTCTTTCCCGTTCGTTTTGTACAACGTCGCCGGCTCTGTACAACGTCGCCAGCTCGACTGCCGCAGGTAAGGGTCTCGATTGACCTTCCTGTACTATTTTTAGTGTCGTTAAAACCTGAAATATCGAATCATTCGTTATGATACCGGTTGTTATCACTCAATACGCTCCAATTTCGCAGCGCCCTTCATTTCACGGGCGTCATTTCGGTAGATATTGCTGGTAGGAAAATTGCACTGTTTTAGTACTTGTTATAGTCTCGTTACCGTGTTCCACAATCAAAATCATTGCCAGTCGTGTCTCACAGCACAACGACTCCTACCTCTGCCATGGCTGGCTCACGTAGGTCATTTCATCATTTCACTCATTTTGTTACGCACGGCGCTCCGATTCGAATCCAGTCGCATCCGCTAAAATGCGCCGATTCATTCCGGTGTGCCCCTAACTGCTTGGCCACATTTCAGTACATGCTCCAGAGCTCGTTCGTGGCTAATCGATCGGGTCTCTGTCATGGGAATTCATTTCACTGTCACCTAGTACGTTCGAATCGAAACCAGTCGCAGTTCTCGAACGCACAGGTTCGATCGACGTGTCCCAGTTACGTTGGCCTCATTTCGGTACATGCTCCAGAGCTCGTTCGTGGCTAATCGATCGGGTCTCTGTCATGGGAATCATTTCACTGTCACCTAGTACGTTCGAGTCGAAACCAGTCACATTTCTCAAGAAAATGCACAGGTTCGATCGACGTGTCCCAGTTACATTGGCCTCATTTCGGTACATGCTCCAGAGCTCGCTCGTGGCTAATCGATCGGGTCTCTGGCATGGGAATCATTTCACTGTCACCTAGTACGTTCGAGTCGAAACCAGTCGCATTTCTCAGGTAAACGCACAGGTTCGATCGACGTGTCCCAGTTGTGTTGGCCTCATTTCGGCACATGCTCCAGAGCCCGCTCGTTGCTAAGCGATCGGGTCTCTGTCATGGGATCATTTCACTGTCACATATCACGTTCCGATACGAATCCAGTCGCGTCTACAATGCACCAATTCGTCCCGGCGTGCCCCAGGTATTTTCGGCCTCATTTCTGTACATGCTCCGGAGTCCCGTTCGTTGTCAGTCGCAATCGCGGCACGACCGATTCGGGCCTCCGTCATGGCATACTTTTGTCACTCATTTCACTGTCACTTACCGCGCTCCGATTCGAATCTAGTCGCATCCGTGATGCACCGATTCGTTTCGGTGTGCCCCAGTTGGTTACGGCCTCATTTCAGTACATGCTCCAGAGTCAGGATTCATTGTTGGTTGCAGGTTTCGGTTCTCTGATTCATGACTCTGTCATGGGAAATCAATTTCACTGTCACGTAGGACGTCCGATACGAATCCAGTCGCATCTACGAGGCACCGATTCGTCCCGGCGCCCCAGGTATTTTAGCCACATTCCAGTACTTGCTTTACAGCATGCACGATTAACGGATAGTCGCAACAGCGGCACAACCGACTCATGCCTCTGTCATGGCAATCAAAAAAAAAAAAAAAAAAAAAAATTCACCGCCACGTACCGCGCTCCGTTTCGAATCCAGTTGCATACATGCACCGATTCGTTACGGTGTGCCCCAGTGCTTTAGCCTCATTTCAGTGCATGCTCCAGAGTCCGGTTCATCGTCAGTCACAGTCACGGCATGACCGGCTTATGCCTCTGTCATAACAGGTTTTCATTAAATGGACCGTAGTATACAGTGCCCCGTTTCGAGTCGGTCGCATCTGACATGCAAACACATCCCCAGGCACAGACTTCTGGCAATCGTTGCAAGCACGCATTCAAGCATAGACTTCTTGCAAATCTTTGCATACACGCATCCAAGCATGGACGCACACAAGCGTAGACTTCTTGCAATCGTTGCAAACACGCATCCAAGCGTAGACTTCTAGCAATCGTTGCAAGCACGCATCCTAGCATAGACCTCTTGCAATCGTTGCTAGTACGCAGTCAAGCATGGACGTCTTGCAGTTGGTGCGAGTACGCATACAAGCCTGGACTTCTCGCAAGCGTTGCAAGCTCGCATTCAAGTGTAGACTTCTGGCAACCGTTGCGAGCACGCATTCAAGCATGGACGTCGTGCAGTCGTTGCAAGTTCGCATACAAGCGTAGACTTTTTGCAATCGTTGCAAGCACGAATCCAAGCATAGACTTCTTGCAAATCATTTCAAGCATGCATCAAGCATAATCTTCGTGCAATCGTTGCGAGCACGCATTCAAGCATGGAAGTCTGGCAGTCGTCGCAAGCACGCATACAAGAATAGACTTCTTGCAATCATTGCAAACACGCATCCATGCGTAGACTTCTTGCAGTCATTGCAAGCATGCATCCAAGCGTAGATTTCTTGCAATCGTTGCAGGCACGCATCCAAACATAGACTTCTTGCAATCATTGCAAGCATACATTCAGGCATAGACCTCTGGCAAATCATTGCTAGCACGCATTCGAGCATAAGACCTCTTGCAATCATTGCGAGCAGATGTCCAGGCACAAACTTGTTGCAATCATTGCTAGCAGGCAGTTCCGGCTGGCTCAATAGATTGCTTTGGGAAAAACCTGGATACTTTCCTAAATGTACATTGTAACGGGGTACTTATTTTTAAAGTTGATCCAGGGAAAATCCGATTGCCTCTCGGGGGATCAGGAAGGAATTTTTTCCCTGCTGTAGCAAATTGGGCCATGCTCTGCTGGGGTTTTTTGCCTTCCTCTGGATCAGCTGTGGGTGTAGAATTGGGTGTGTCGGGTTGTGCGATATTTATTTGTTTGATTTGTGGTTAGGACTGGATGGACTTCTGTCTTTTCCGACCTGGCTACCCATGTATCTTACCATAACTTCTTGCAATCGTTGCAGGCACGCATCCTGGCATAACTCCTTGAAATCATTGCAGGCACGCATCCTGGCATTACTTCTTGCAATCATTGCACACACGCATCCTAGCATAACATCTTGCAATCGTGGCAAGCACGCATCCTGGTGTAACTCCTTGCAATCGTTGCAGGCACGCATCCTAGCATAACATCTTGCAATCGTTGCAAGCACGCATCTTGGCATAACATCTTGCAATCGTTGCAAGCACGCACCCAAACACATGTTCAAGCACAACTCCTGCAGTCTTCGCAAAGCACATGCGATAACACGAATTTCTCACAGTCACTATGAACACATTTCCAGTGACAAACTCCCACGCAATTGTCGCAAGCACACGTTTAAACACTACTTTTGTGGTCGTGCCAAGGCTCGCGACTTAGCATAACGTCTTGCAATCATTCTTTTGCAAGCACACATTCTCAGTGGCACACAAACTGGCTACACGTCGTTTTCAGCAGCACTTAGTTGGCCACTTGTCTCCTGTGGCTTTTCTTACAAGCCACTCACCGTTTCCTGTCTGTCGGTCTCTCCCTTAGGATAGTTGAGTTCAACTTCCATCCAGCACCTGGATCGTGTTGACACACGCAACTGGCTTCTTCCTGTAACACGCTCAGGCTATACCTAGCCAGCGTTCAGCATTTCTCATCCTTACAGGGCCCAGAGAGCCACCTGTCTTTATGGCTCATACAGCAAGATCCCCACTTCGAGGCATCCAGAGGCATCACCCATAGCCAACGGAAAACGCTCGCCCATCACAACTGCCATCTTTAGGGACATGAAATCCTCGCATATTCCCCAGTCTAGTCATCCAAGCGGCCATCTACCTGGCCCTTTGTGGTTTTCCCTGGCCTAGCCAATTTATCGTTGGTAGCACTGGCAGCCAGGTTCTACACAGACACTACCTGACGAATGTTCAAATCTGCAATACGGGCCATTCCCCAGGATCGATCTTTATGTCACGCCTCCTAGTCCTCCTCTCACGGACACAGGACCCTTCTTAGATCCTTAATTTAGATGCCGTGGCAATAGCAGACCTGTCAATGTCGGAAGGTTCCTTACTGCATGGATTGATGTATCGGTGTTTAAACCGTCTACGATGCCCCTGTCGCCCCTGGTAGCGACAGATGCCACAGCCTACACAGGCTTCGCGGAAATTTTTGGCCACCACTGGTTTACAGGACCATGGCATCAGGGATACTCCTAAACCCCGGTTACCTGGACTTCCTCCCTCTTCAGACTATACTCGGTCATGACAGCCTCTCGTATCTGGGGTCATGTCAGGACAGGACAGACTGTGGCTTTCACCACCGACAACTGGGCCGAGGCTCATCTTGTTATTGAAGCCAGGTCTGGACCGATCTCGGTTGTGTCCTTCCTGCGCAGACCGCTGCAGTTAGCCCGGTGGCACCAGTTTAATGTCCATTGTATGTTCATTCCAGGCCTTCAGCAATCCCGCAGGCCAAGTTCTGCATAGTCGTTACTTGGCTCGCTACCAACTTCATTTCATCCTCCTCCTTGCAGTGTCTAAAACCCAGCAATCTGACTCCAGGATGGACGTCCATTTCTATAGAGAAGCAGGGCTTGGTATCAAGTAACCGCACTTGACTACCTACTGTCACTCCTACCGGAACGCGTAGACTCTAGTTCCCTATTGCTTTCGTGCCAACACTTGTGTACCTGCCAGTTTCCCAAACACATGGGGTTCTTCTACACAGCCTACACCTCGTCCCCGGTCCATACCGTGGACACTCTTTAGTATTTGAGCACCCTTGGCAGCATGTTGGCATGGGTCCCAAGTCACGTCATTGAAAGACTAAGCACTTGGGACCCTGCCTACCTCGCCCGGTACATTCCCAATCCTCGGGTGGAAATGGCACAAGCGTTCACCAAACTTGCTCAACTAATTATGCTAAAACTAATAAAACTGCACCCCTACCTGAATGTTTTGCCCCCTTATTTTGGTATACCGACCATCAGACCAGGGCACACTTCAGGTCCATTTCATGTGGTTAATCTTATGGTAGAGGCTACTTGTTCATATCCGTATCGGCCATAGGGCTTTGACCATAAGTAAGAAGGCCAGTGTGGTGGCCTGAATTTATGGGAGGAGCCCGGAGGGTATTTAACCAGCCCGCTCGCCTGTGGTCTTTGTCGGTTTCCGGTGCGCGGCACCCACCCTCCCTTCCCCTTTCCAGGGCATTTCTCAAATTCATTTCTCTTCACATATATTAATTTCTAATCTAGGGTATGCCCCCTTATTTTGGTATACCGACCATCAGACCAGGGCACACTTCAGGTCCATTTCATGTGGTTAATCTTATGGTAGAGGCTACTTGTTCATATCCGTATCGGCCATAGGGCTTTGACCATAAATATATATATATATATATATATATACAGTGCCTTGCGAAAGTATTCGGCCCCCTTGAACTTTTCAACCTTTTACCACATTTCAGGCTTCAAACATAAAGATATAACATTTTTATTTTTTGTGAAGAATCACCAACAAGTGGGACACAATTGTGAAGTGGAACGAAATCTATTAAATTTTTGAAACTTTTTTAACTAATAAAAAATGAAAAGTGGGACGTGCAAAATTATTCAGCCCCCTTGCGTTAATACTTTGTAGAGCCACCTTTTGCTGCGATTACAGCTGCAAGTCACTTGGGGTATTGTCTCTATCAGGCCGCGTACACACGGGCGGACTGTCTGCCCAACTAAGTCCGTCAGACAATCCGACAGACAGTCCGTCCTACTTTCGAATGAACGGACTTGACCACACACGATGAACAGACAGTCTGCCGAAAGCTTGCGCGATGACGTGTACAGCAGTACGACGGGACTAGAAATACGACGTCCAATACACTGCAATGCAACCTTTCGCCGTGTAAATCCTTTCTGAGCATGCGCCATACTTAGTCCGTCGAACTAGCCTACTCACGAGCGGACTGTCCGCTGAAACCAAGTTTGGACGGACAATATTACGGAAATTCCGAAAGACTTAGTCCGCCAGACTGTCCGCTGAAAAAGTCCGCTGAAGCCCACACACGAGCGGATTGTCCGCTGAAACACGTTTCAGCGGACCAAGTCCGTCAGACAGTCCGCCCGTGTGTACGCGGCCTTAGTTTTGCACATCGAGAGACTGAAATTCTTGCCCATTCTTCCTTGCAAAACAGCTCGAGCTCAGTGAGGTTGGATGGAGAGCGTTTGTGAACAGCAGTTTTCAGCTCTTTCCACAGATTCTCGATTGGATTCAGGTCTGGACTTTGACTTGGCTAACACCTGGATACGTATATTTGTGAACCATTCCTTTGTAGATTTTGCTGTATGTTTGGGATCATTGTCTTGTTGGAAGATAAATCTCCGCCCCACTTTCAGGTCTTTTGCAGACTCCAACAGGTTTTCATCCAGAATGGTCCTGTATTTGGCTGCATCCATCTTCCCCTCAATTTTAACCATCTTCCCTGTCCCTGCTGAATAAAAGCAGGCCCAAACCATGATGCTGCCACCACCATGTTTGACAGTGGGGATGGTTTGTTGAGGGTGATGAGCTGTGTTGCTTTTACGCCAAACATATCGTTTTGCCTTGTGGGCAAAAAGTTGGATTTTGGTTTCATCTGACCAGAGCACCTTCTTCCACATGTTTGGTGTGTCTCCCAGGTGGCTTGTGGCAAACTTTAGAGGAGACTTTTTATGGATATCTTTGAGAAATGGCTTTCTTCTTGCCACTCTTCCATAAAGGCCAGATTTGTGCAGTGTACGACTGATTGTTGTCCTATGGACAGACTCTCCCACCTCAGCTGTAGTTCTCTGCAGTTCATCCAGAGTGATCATGGGCCTCTTGGCTGCATCTCTGATCAGTCTTCTCCTTGTCTGAGCTGAAAGTTTAGAGGGACGGCCAGGTCTTGGTAGATTTGCAGTGGTCTGATACTCCTTCCATTTCAAAATGATCGCTTGCACAGTGCTCCTTGGGATGGTTAAAGCTTGGGAAATCTTTTTGTATCCAAATCCAGCTTTAAACTTCTCCACAACAGTATTACGGACCTGCCTGGTGTGTTCCTTGGTCTTCATGATTCTCTCTCTGCTTTCAACAGAACCCTGAGACTATCACAGAGCAGGTGCATTTATACAGAGACTTGATTACACACAGGTGGATTCTATTTATCACCATCAGTCATTTAGGACAACATTGGATCATTCAGAAATCCTCACTGAACTTCTGGAGTGAGTTTGCTGCACTGAAAGTAAAGGGGCCGAATAATTTTGCACGCACCACTTTTCAGTTTTTTATTTGCTAAAAAAGTTTAAACTATCCAATAGATTTCGTTCCACTTCACAATTGTGTCCCACTTGTTGGTGATTCTTCACAAAAAATTAAAATTTTATATCTTTATGTTTGAAGCCTGAAATGTGGCAAAAGGTTGAAAAGTTCAAGGGGGCCGAATACTTTCGCAAGGCACTGTATATATATATATACAGTATCTCACAAAAGTGAGTACACCCCTCACATAAAAACCTTCCAACAGCTACATCCAATGTAATCCAACAATATCTTTCCTAAACCCCCCATGCTGTATTTCAGAGCCCCTTCACACTTGTCTTCTCTTATTGGTCATTAATGTACATTGCTTGACCTCGGTAAGAAGCCGGCATCTCTTGGCGAAAGCCAGCAAGTCCCCAGGTATGGCAATAAAAACTTTTCAACATAAACAGTTTATGCTATCAAACATTTTTTTTTCATTATCCTCCTTTGCTGTTTTATGAGACCATTTGCACTTGTCTGGTGTGTTGCTCGCGGTATATTTACGTTACTTGACCTCACTGAAAGCTGTCATCTCTGGGCAAAAGCCGGCAAGTTTCCAGGTATGACAATGGGCTTTCAACACAAACAGCTGATGCTGTCAAACAATCTCTTTCTTTGTCCCCCATCCTTTATTTCAGAGCCCCTTCACACTTGTCCAGTATGTTAATATATGTTGTCTAAGCTTACTGAAAAGCCAGCATCACCCGGTTAAAGTTGGCAGGTTCCCAGGTATGGCCATAGAGGTCCTACCTTGTCCGATGAGTTACTGTATGGTAATATTCGTTGTGTGAGCTCACTAAAAAGCCAGCTTTTCTGAGTGAAAGCCAGCACACCCCCAGGTATGGCAATAAACACATATAAATCACTTATTAATACCTCTTTGATAGAGGCAAACTACAAAGTCTTGATGAGATGGTACATGGTCCCAGCACGGATAGCAATCTTTGTCCCGGGGGCATCCCCACGGTGCTTTAGAGGATGTAATACAGACGGCAACATGTATCACATTTGGTGGACATGCCCGAAAGTGAGACGGTTCTGGATACGCACGTATAACTTAATATATTCTTTGACCCAAGTGAACCTCCTTAAGTCACCTCTGAATGCACTGTTGGGGCGCCCAGTGGAAGGGACATCAAAATCAATGCAAAGATTCATAACCTTTATATTTATTGTGGCAAGAATATCTATAGCCAAATCTTGGAGGTCTCCTACGATTCCTTTTCACTTACTTAAAGCTAAATTATCATGGATAATGGTGAATGAACGGCAATTCTAAACGACAAGGTTACTCGGTTTAATACAATATGGGACCCCTGGATCAAATATCTCACAACTACTTAGCTACGACTAAGGCTATTGCCGAAAACACTAAGCATCAGCTTTATTGTTTTATTGTCACTCTGATGTACCAATAAACGACACTTCAAGGATTACAGTGTTGCCGGCTCTTCTTACTACTGTTGCATTGGTGTGTGGTGGGACACATTGAGCCTCAGCACCTGTGAGTGGACCTGGTCTGTGGATTGAGTTGTCCCTGCAGAGAGCGCTGTTACCTTTCTTCTTTTCCATGCTCATTGAGAATCCGGCATCTCTTGGGCGAAAGTTGGCAAGTTCCCAGGTATGGCCATAAAAACTTTCCAACAGAAACATCGAATGTAATCTAACAATATCTTTCCTAATCCTCCGATCCTGTATTTCATAGCCCCTTCACACTGGTCTGGTCTGTTACTAGTCATTAACGTACATTGCTTGACCACGGTAAGAAGCCGGCATCTCTAGGCCAAAGTTGGTCAGTTCCCAGGTATGGTAATTAAAACTTTCCAACAGAAAAAATTCAATGTTATCCAACAGTATCTTTCCTAATTCCAGTTTCCTGTATTTCACTGCCACTTCACACTTGTCTGGTCTGTTACTAGTCATTAATGTACAATTCTTGACCTCATTGAGAAGCCGGCATCTCTGGGCAAAAGCCGGAAAGTTCCCAGGTATGGCCATAAAAACTTTCCAACAGAAACATCAAATGTAATCCAACAACATCTTTCCTAATCCCCCGATCCTGTATTTCAGAGCCCCTTCACACTGGTCTGGTCTGTTACTAGTCATTAACGTACATTGCTTGACCTCGGTAAGAAGCCGGCATCTCTGGGCCAAAGTCGGTAAGTTCCCAGGTATGGCAATTAAAACTTCTCAACAGAAAAATTCAATGTTATCCAACAGTATCTTTCCTAATTCCCATATCCTGTATTTCACTGCCCCTTCACACTTGTCTGGTCTCTTACTAAATTAATGTACAATTCTTGACCTCATTGAGAAGCCGGCATCTCTGGGCGAAAGCCGGCAAGTTCCCAGGTATGGCCATAAAAACTTTCCAACAGAAACACCCAATGTAATCCAACAATGTCTTTCCTAACTGTCCCTTCCCATTTGTCTGGCCTGTTACTAGTCATTAATGTACATTGCTTGACCTCACGGAAAATCCGGCATCCTTGCGCGAAAGCCGGAAAGTTCCCAATTATAGCAATGAAAACCTTTCAACAAAAACAGTATTTTTCTGTGTAACAAATCCCTGAGCCATTAAACTGAATTGCAGAAAATTGAAGAAAAAAAAGGAAAAAAGCAAAATACTATAATGTAAAAAATTATGCAAAATAATAGTAAAAGGAAGCTGAGAAATGTTAATAAATTTAGAGTCCCTCTAAATGATGTATATATTGCCTTGTATTCCTTTACCGCCCATCAATATTACATATTGAAATGTTTAAAAATAAATAAACTATCGAGAAATGTTAATGAATATGGTTCCTTTAAAGATATATTCCTTTTTAGTTACAATATATAAGCTGTTTACCACCCATCAAAAAAAATAAAAGACAAATATTACAATTGTTAAAAGAAATACAAAAGAAAAAAATAATGAGAAATGTTAAGGTCCTATTAAATACATATTCCTTTTTGGTTACAATATAGCGCTTTACCCCCCCATCCAAAAAAAAAAAAAGCTGAATATTAATATGTATAAAAAAAAAATACAGATGAATGATATTGGATAGAATCCCTTTAAATATATATTCCTTTTTAGTTACAATAAATATTTCTTTACCACCCATTTAAAAAAAAGCCAAATATTAAAATCGTTAAAAGTAATAAAAATAAATAAGAAAAAAATAATAAGAAAAGTTAATGAATAGGGTCCTATTAAATACATATTCATTTTTAATTACAATATAATGCTTTACCACCCATCCAAAAAATATATTAACATTTATAAAATGAATAAATATAAATAAAAAAATACTGAAAATGTTAATGATAAGGCCCCTTTAAATATATATTCATTTGTAGTTACCATGTATCTCTTTACCACCTATCCGAAAAGCGGAATATTATAATTTACAAAATTATAAAAAAAATTTAAAAAATTTTAAAAATTATTTTAAAAAAGACTACAAAAAATGTTAATGAATAGGGTCCCTTTAAATATATATTGCCTTTTAGTTCCAATGTATCTCTTTACCACCTATCCAAAAAGCCGACTGTCAAGTCGTTATATACAGCGGGGACAAGCAGTTAAATTGTAATGATATCCTCAATGCGCAGTCAATACCTCAAATTGCTAAAGTGTTTCAAGTGCTCATTTCCTGTTTTTGCATTAGAGATTGCTTAAAATAAACAGTTTTAACGAGAGTCAGATACGTCTCTCAATATGGCTTTGCAATTTAGGGCGAATTAATAAGAGCTGTGCAAATGAGTTCTTGGATAAGGCTAAGGATACCGTAATCGTTACAAATCCCCTCCTTGCCGGAATCAATCTTTATTTATTTTTTTTAAACCTAAATTTCCTGATTGATTTTTTTTTTTTTTTTTACCCAATAAGCTTAGTTTGAGTTCACTTGCTGACATCCGCAATCCTGCAAAGTAGATTTGTTTAATTTGGTTCCCATTTGGAGTTTTGAGCTCTTTTTTTTTTTTTTTACTTCTCGGAGGGATGATCAAGGCCGCTTCTCCTGCTGCCTGAGGAATATAACAGCATGGAAAAAAAAAAAAAAGAAGTAAAAAAACTCCGCCGTAGAGCTTACGGGCTCTCACCTTTTCTTGGCAGTGAAATTTGTGAGCGGTGAGTCCCAGTCAGAGTGGTATAGTATAGTCGCTTCTCACATTCCCTACCCCGCGCGTTCCCAAATGCCAGATGGTGTTTTTGGAGTCCATTTCACGATGTGTGATATGACAATACTTTTGTGTATTGGTAAATAATGCAGATCCAGTTTGATGGCCTCAACCAAGGCCATGGAAAAAGACAAAAAAATAAATACTCTTGTGTAACGCGACGCAAAGAAACGGGTCACAAAAGGAGCGGTTTTGCAGAACAAATATAACGAAGCAAAAACAGAAAATGATTAAATTAAATCCAATTGCTGGAATCTCATGTAATCTTTGCATTGTTAGCATTATTAAAAAAAAAAAATTTCAGTCTTCTGAGATATGCAGTTTTCAATAAACTAAAGCTTGACAATCCTGCCATGAAGGTCCTTGTTCAGGGACTTCCTGGCATGGAGTGATAAGGCTCTGCCTGTCTCCCAGTTTCGCTCTTGCATTGTCACCCTCTCACCTTCTCGTGGAGACTTAGGCAGTCCTCCATAGTATTTAACAAGCTCTTCAACTTTTGATGGGCCTAGATAGAGCCCAGTAGGCATAGAGAGTGCAGGAGAACTTTGACTTGAGATGAAGAGAACCACATGATCTACATGACTGGGTGAGCCTTAGGATGCTTGTAAGAGTCCCAGGACTTACTACACATGCACTAATGGTGCGTTGCCGCAAGAGGAAATCCGTGTCAACTGAGCATGCGCCAAAGACGCCTCAGTGCGCCAACCTGCACCTGCGCAGAAGACTTGATGGAAATAGGCAGGAAAAGACCCAGGAGGCACACAGGAAGTAACCTTGACCTGATGGAAAAAGGTGGGGAAATGCCCAGGAGGAGCACAGGAAGTGACCTCGACCTGATGGAAAAAGGCGGGGGAAATGCCCAGGAGGCGCACAGGAAGTGACCTCAAACATCCCTATATAAGCCCAACCCAGACACTGCCAAATTGCTGGATTACCTTCAGTCCCCACTTTTTCCTGCACTAGTGTGTGATCTGTCTGAACTTGTTGTGACCTGGAAACCTATTTGACTACTTTTGATTACTGCTTGCCATTGACCTCGGATTTGTACCTTGACCATTCTACTTCTTTGCCCCTTTTGTACTCAGCTGGCAGATTGGAACCGACTCTGGCTTGGATCTCAACCATTCTTCTTCTGATTAACCCTTTTATACTTCGTTGCCCAACTGGACTTGACCTTGGCTCGGATCTTGGACTAAGGCTTGCATGTTGCTCTGCACCCATAGCACCAGTGCCACTCGGTGTCCACCAAGTCTCTGTCTCCATCTCCAGAGGCTTCAAGGACCCAAGCTAGAAGGGAGGCCTCCCCACTACTTTGGTCTCACATCAGGTACGTGACCCTCATGACAATGCTCTTCTATGGTTTATCAGGTGACAACGCTCTATTACTGTCTACCAACTGCGCTCCCTTCTTATCACCCTGTCACATTATAGTGGAAACTTAGGGAGCACACGCATATAATAGCCCTCCATAGTATTTAACAAAGGTCTTCAACTTTTGGTGGACCTGGATAGACTACAGGAGGCAGAGTTAGTGCTGGAGAACTATGACTTAACATGGAGCATAGAACCAGATGATATGCTTGATGGAGTGAGCCCAAGAATGCTCTTAGATGGTTTATCACACTCTGCTTTGGGGTGATAAAGCTCTATCACTGTCTACCAGCTGCTCTCCTGCATTGTCTCCCTGTTACATTCTGGTTGAGGCTCAGTCAGCACAAGCAACTTATAGTCCTCCATAGTATTTAACAAGCTCTTTAACTTTAGGTGGGCCTAGATAGAGTCCAGTAGGCAGTATTAGTGCCAGAGAACTTTGACTTGAGATGGATAGAACCACATGATGGAGTGAGCTTTAGGATGCTCTTTTATGGTTTATCACTTCCTGTTATAGGGTGACAACGCTCTATCACTGTCTGCCAATTGTGCTCCTGTGTTATCACCCTGTCATATTATGGCGGAAACTTAGGCAGCACATACATCTAATAGTCCTCCATAGTATTTAACAAGCTCTTCACCTTTTGGTGGGCCTGGATAGAGCGCATTAGGCAGTGGGAGTGCAGGAGAACAGTTATTTGAGATGAAGAGAAACACATGATATGCATGATGGAGTGAGCCTTGGGATGCTCTTCAGTGGCTCATCACAATGTGTTTTGGGGTGACGATGCTCTATCACTGTCTTCCAGTTGCATTGTCTCTCTGTTAAATTCTGGTGGAGACTCAGGCAATGTAAGCATCTCATAGTCCTCAATAGTATTCAGCAAGCTCTTCAACATTTGGTTGAGCTGGATAGACTACAAGAGAACTATGACTTGAATTGGAGAGAACCACATGATATGAATGATGGAGTTATGCCCTGTACACACAACCGTTTTTTTCCGTCTGAATAAATTCTGAAGGTTTTTCCGACGGAGATCCGGCGGAATTCTACTGAAACTGTCTTGAGTACACACGATCACACCAAAGTCAGATCGTCAAGAGAGCAGTGATGTACAACACGTACAACGGGTAGAAAAAGGAAGTTCAATAACCAATAGCCAATAGCTTCCGTCTCGTACTTGCTTCAGAGCATGCGTCATTTTTGATCCGTTGGAACAGCATACAAATAAATGGTTTTCCCGATAGGAATTGGTTCCGTCGGAAATATTTAGAACATATTCTATTTCTAGGTCCGTCAGAATTTTCAAAAAAAAAAGTCCAATGAGACATACACACGATCGGAATATACGATGAAAAGCTCCCGTCTGACTTTTTCTGTCGGACATTCCGCTCGTGTGTATGCTTCATAAGCCTTAAGCCTTGTACAGACGGGTCGAATATTGGCCGGTCCAACAGAACCTGGCCGACATTTGGCTCGTGTGCACCTCAACCTGTCTGTCAGAAGCCAGCCAAACATCCGGCATCTGTGGAATGGGCATGCTGGAAAAACAGCAGCCAATCTGCAACCAAACAGCACTCGCAGCCAATGGCTGAGAGCACTGACAGGTGTGTTCAGGCAAGGGACAAAATAGCTCAGCGCTCTATCACTGTCTACCAATTGTGCACCTGTGTTATCACCCTTTCACAATATGGTGGAAACTTAGGCAGCAAGCCCTTCAACTTTTGGTGGACCTGGATAGACTACAGGAGGCAGTGTTAGTGCTGAAAAATTATGTCTTGGGGTGAAGAGAACCATATTATATGCATGATGGTGGGAGCCTTAGGATGCTCTTCAATGGCTTATCACTTCCTGTTTTAGGGTGACAACGCTCCATCACTGTCTACCAATTGTGCTCCTGTGTTATCACCCTGTCACATTATAGTGGGAAGTTAGGTAGCACATGCCTCTCATAATCCTCCATGGTATCTAACAAGCTATTCAACTTTTGGTGGACCTGGATAGACTACAGGAGGCAGTGTTAGTGCTGGAAAATTATGTCTTGGGGTGAAGAGAACCATATGATACGCATTATGGTGGGAGTCTTAGGATGCTCTTCAATGGTTTATCACTTCCTGTTATAGGGTGACAACGCTCCATTACTGTCTACCAATTGTGCACCTGTGTTATCACCCTTTCACAATATGGTGGAAACTTAGGCAGCACATACATCTAATAGTCCTCCATAGTGTTTAACAAGCTCTTCACCTTTTGGTGGGCCTGGATAGAGCGCATTAGGCAGTGGGAGTGCAGGAGAACAGTTATTTGAGATGAAGAGAAACACATGATATGCATGATGGAGTGAGCCTTGGGATGCTCTTCAGTGGCTCATCACAATGTGTTTTGGGGTGACGATGCTCTATCACTGTCTTCCAGTTGCATTGTCTCTCTGTTAAATTCTGGTGGAGACTCAGGCAATGTAAGCATCTCATAGTCCTCAATAGTATTCAGCAAGCTCTTCAACATTTGGTTGAGCTGGATAGACTACAAGAGAACTATGACTTGAATTGGAGAGAACCACATGATATGAATGATGGAGTTATGCCCTGTACACACAACCGTTTTTTTCCGTCTGAATAAATTCTGAAGGTTTTTCCGACGGAGATCCGGCGGAATTCTACTGAAACTGTCTTGAGTACACACGATCACACCAAAGTCAGATCGTCAAGAGAGCAGTGATGTACAACACGTACAACGGGTAGAAAAAGGAAGTTCAATAACCAATAGCCAATAGCTTCCGTCTCGTACTTGCTTCAGAGCATGCGTCATTTTTGATCCGTTGGAACAGCATACAAATAAATGGTTTTCCCGATAGGAATTGGTTCCGTCGGAAATATTTAGAACATATTCTATTTCTAGGTCCGTCAGAATTTTCAAAAAAAAAAGTCCAATGAGACATACACACGATCGGAATATACGATGAAAAGCTCCCGTCTGACTTTTTCTGTCGGACATTCCGCTCGTGTGTATGCTTCATAAGCCTTAAGCCTTGTACAGACGGGTCGAATATTGGCCGGTCCAACAGAACCTGGCCGACATTTGGCTCGTGTGCACCTCAACCTGTCTGTCAGAAGCCAGCCAAACATCCGGCATCTGTGGAATGGGCATGCTGGAAAAACAGCAGCCAATCTGCAACCAAACAGCACTCGCAGCCAATGGCTGAGAGCACTGACAGGTGTGTTCAGGCAAGGGACAAAATAGCTCAGCGCTCTATCACTGTCTACCAATTGTGCACCTGTGTTATCACCCTTTCACAATATGGTGGAAACTTAGGCAGCAAGCCCTTCAACTTTTGGTGGACCTGGATAGACTACAGGAGGCAGTGTTAGTGCTGAAAAATTATGTCTTGGGGTGAAGAGAACCATATTATATGCATGATGGTGGGAGCCTTAGGATGCTCTTCAATGGCTTATCACTTCCTGTTTTAGGGTGACAACGCTCCATCACTGTCTACCAATTGTGCTCCTGTGTTATCACCCTGTCACATTATAGTGGGAAGTTAGGTAGCACATGCCTCTCATAATCCTCCATGGTATCTAACAAGCTATTCAACTTTTAGTGGACCTGGATAGACTACAGGAAGCAGTGTTAGTGCTGGAAAATTATGTCTTGGGGTGAAGAGAACCATATGATACGCATGATGGTGGGAGCGGATGCTCTTCAATGCTTTATCACTTCCTGTTATAGGGTGACAACACTCTATCACTGTCTACCAATTGTGCTCCTTGGTTATCACCCTTTCACATTATAGTGGAAAGTTAGGTAGCACATGCCTCTCATAATCCTCCATGGTATCTAACAAGCTATTCAACTTTTGGTGGACCTGGATAGACTACAGGAGGCAGTGTTAGTGCTGGAAAATTATGTCTTGGGGTGAAGAGAACCATATGATACGCATTATGGTGGGAGTCTTAGGATGCTCTTCAATGGTTTATCACTTCCTGTTATAGGGTGACAACGCTCCATTACTGTCTACCAATTGTGCACCTGTGTTATCACCCTTTCACAATATGGTGGAAACTTAGGCAGCACATACATCTAATAGTCCTCCATAGTGTTTAACAAGGTCTTCAACTGTTGGTGGACCTGGATGGACTACAGGAAGCAGTGTTAGTGCCGGAGAACTTTGAGTTGAGATGGAGAGAAACACATGATATCCATGATGGTGGGAGCCTTAGGATGCTCTTCAATGGTTTATCACTTCCTGTTATAGGGTGACAACGCTCTATCAATGTCACCCATTGTCACCCTTTCACAATATGGTGGAAACTTAGGCAGCACATACATCTAATAGTCCTCCATAGTATTTAACAAGGTCTTCAACTTTTGGTGGACCTGGATAGACTACAGGAAGCAGTGTTAGTGCTGGAGAACTTTGAGTTGAGATGGAGAGAACCACATGATATGCATGATGGTGGGAGCCTTAGGATGCTCTTCAATGTCTCATCACGTTGTGTTTTGGGGTGACAACGCCCCATCACTGTCTCCCAGCTGCTCTCCTGCATTGTCTCTCTTTGTCATTCTGATGGAGACTCAGGCCGCGTACACACGGGCGGATTGTCTGCCCAACTAAGTTCGTCAGACAATCCGACAGACAGTCCGTCCAACATTTGAATGAACGGACTTGACCACACACGATGAACAGACAGTCCGCTGAAAGCTTGCGCGATGACGTGTACAGCACGTACGACGGGACTAGAAAAACGACGTCCTATACACAGCAATGCAACCTTCGGCCGTGTAAATCCTTTCTGAGCATGCGCCATACTTAGTCCGTCCAACTTGCCTACACACGAGCGGACTGTCCGCTGAAACCAAGTTTGGATGGACAAAACCAAGTTTGGACGGACAAAATTACGGAAATTCCGAAAGACTTAGTCCGTCAGACTGTCCGCTGAAAAAGTCCGCTGAAGCCCACACACGAGCGGATTGTCCGCTGAAACACGGTTCAGCGGACTAAGTTGGGCAGACAATCCGCCCGTGTGTACGCGGCCTCAGTCAGCACAAGAAACTAACAGTCCTCCATAGTATTTAACAAGCTCTTCGACTTTTGGTGGACCTCGTTCTTGGTGAGAAGTCCTCCCATCTTTGGCCAATCTTTGTTCCCATCCCTTTAGATTTTTTATTTTTTTTTCCATGGTCCATTTTAAAACCCCCAACGACAAAATTTCAGCCACTGTCATCCAAAGCTGGTATCAAAGACAGCCATCGCTTAGATCGCCCCCGATCAAGTGACTGATATATTATTTACACCACCTTGTCCCAATGCAATGGAAGAGCCGCCGATTCACTGGGATGGCACAACTTAAAGGGCACGTTTTTTTGTTATCTTAGAAAGGGGCCCCGCGGAGAGAGACTGGTTGCTGAGTGACGCTTCGTAAGGCTCGGCAGACACTTTCTACAGAAGCAGCTGCCCTGGCAGGTAGCCGACAAGCAAAGAGATAGCTGCCAAAAAAATTCTATACAAAGGATGCAGTGCCAGAGAGAAGGGCAGGCTTTGCATGGAGGGACCTCTGAACCCAACGCCAGCACGCATTCTATATTCACTGCCTCCAGACAATCGCATCTTTCATCCCACAACCAACAATGATTAGAAAGGGAACATTTGTTAGTTTATGCTTCTCAGGAAAGTGATGGCTTCTCTGTGGCCAAGAGAGTTCTCTATGATTCACATAAGCCCCTTCCCATCTGTACGGTTTTAATGCATCATTTCATCATTTGGATTTAAAAAATGTATCATTTCATATTCTGTATGTACAATATGGATCATCAACAGCACAGACCTATAAAGGCGTAATGCAATACTGATGTCTACATGGGGGGGGGGGGGGCAGGGGGGGGCCGGCCTCCCTATACCAGCTCTGAACTCCATTGGTCCAGCAGGAGGGCCTAGGGCAGAGAGGAGTTTTTGGAGCAGGCGGAATAATATTAAATTACTCCAGTCACTCCTGACCCCTGCACTCTGTTACATACTCCTGACCCCTTCGCCCTGTTTTCTGCATACTCCTGACCCCTGGACTCTGTTGCATACTCCTGACCCCTGGACTCTGTTTTCTGAACACTCCTGACCCCACCACTCTGTACGTTGCATACTCCTGACTCCTGCACTCTATTTTCTGCATACTCCTGACCCCACCACTCTGTATGTTGAATACTCCTGACTTCTGCACTATCCACATTGCATACTCTTTGCCCCTGCACACTGTTTTCTGCCTACTCCTGAACCCTGCACTCTGTACATTGCATACTCCTGACCCCTGCACTCTGTTTTCTGCATACTCCTGACCCCTGCACTCTGTTGTATACTCCTGACCCCTGTACTCTGTTTTCTGCATACTCCTGACCCCACCACTCTGTATGTTGCATACTCCTGACTCCTAGACTCCGTTTTCTGCATACTCCTGACCCCACCACTCTGTATGTTGCATACTCCTGACTTCTGCACTCTCCACATTGCATACTCTTTGCCCCTGTACTCTGTTTTCTGCCTACTCCTGAACCCTGCACTCTGTACGTTGCATACTCCTGACCCCTGCCCCCTGTTTTCTGCGTACTCCTGACTCCTGCACTCTGCTGCATACTCCACACTGCAAAGGGTATTGTGCATACTCCTGATCCTTGCACTCTGTACGTTGCATATTCCGGACTGCTGCACTATGTACATTGCATACTCCTGACCCTGCACTCTGTTTGTTGTATACTCCTGACCTCTGCGCCCTGTATGTTGCATACTCATAACCCCTGCACTCTGTTTTCTGTGTACTCCTGACCCCTGCACTCTGTTTTTTTTGGATCTTCTTGACCCTTGCGCCCTGTACATTCCATACTCCTGACTCTGCACTCTGTTTGTTGTATACTCCTGACCTCTGCGCCCTGTACATTGCATACTCCTAACCCCTGCATTCTGTTTTCTGCGTACTCCTGGCCCCTGCACTCTGTTTTTTGTATACTCTTGACCCTTGTGCCCTGTACATTGCATACTCCTCCTGACCCCGGCACTCTGTTGCATATTCCTAACCTCTGCACTATGTACGTTGCATATTCCTGACCCCTGCACCCTATATATAAGCTCAAATTTTAACCCCCTCGCATTATTATCGCAATTTTGAAATGAAAAGTGATCCAACGAAGAGAGATATTTAATATATAAAGCTAAAGCAGAATTAAACCCAAAGCCAAAAATGTAATATATTCCAGCTTACCAAATCATTACGTGGCGGCTGCATTCATTTTCTTTTTTATGCCTTTCCCCCCTCTTGTTTTCACCTGGTGATCCAGCCAGTAACACACCTCTTGTATTAGAGCGTCTCCCACCCTGGGTGACGGAAAGGCCCCTTTGGACATCAGCATTGTCAGTCTTGGGGGGGGGGGGGGATGTTAGATGTACTAGCAGATTTAGACACGCTAACAAATTGAGGCCAAACCACAACTCACGCTTTATAAGCAGTTACATAACTTTTTTGCATTTTTTGGGGATAAAAGGTTTTACATTAATAATTAAAAGCTGAACATTGTAAGCATCCCTGCCTGTGGTAAATGGTTTGTCTCATCCCTGTCAACTTATACATCTGCAAGCGAGCTTGTGCTTTTGAAAAAAACAACAACAGACTTACTGGCTGGATCACAAGATGAAAGAAAGAGTAAAAAAAAAAAGAAGAAGAATGCAGTCACCACATCTAGGAATTCTAGGAATCAGGGCTGGTGCAAGGGTTTTTTACACCCTAGGCAAAACTTCATTTTGCCGCCTCCATTGGCTCCACCCCTGACTCCACCCATTTTGCCTGCCCATGTAACAGAAGGCGGCGCTATACAGGAAGCATTGGCTCTGCTTCCTCTAGCGCTGGCTCCAGTGCTGCACTGCACCTCTAATTACACTACCGGTCAGACTGAGCTAGTTACATGCTGCATCCTGCAGAGCATGCAGACGTGGAGGGAAACCAGTGGCCGGGCGCCCCTAAGCAGCAGTGCGCCCTAGGCGGCTGCCTAGTTTGCCTAGTGGTAGCACCGGCCCTGGCTGCCATATAATAAACGATTGCTTTTGGGTTGCTATCTATCTATCTATCTATCTATCTATCTATATATTTGTATCTATCTATCTATCTATCTATCTATCTATCTATCTATCTATCTATCTATCTATCTATTTGTATCTATCTATCTATCTATCTATCTATCTATCTATCTATCTATCTATATATCTATCTATCTATCGATCTATATATATATTTGTATCTATCTATCGATCGATCTATCTATCTATCAATCTATCTATCTATCTATCTATCTATCTATCTATCTATCTATCTATCTATCTATTTGTATCTATCTATCGATCTATCTATCTATCAATCTATCTCTAGCTATCTATCTATTTCTATCTATCTATCGATCGATCTATCTATCAATCCATCGATCTATTGATCTATCGATCTATCTATCTATCTATCTATCTATCTATCTATCTATCTATCTATATATTTGTATCTATCTATCTATCTATCTATCTATCTATCTATCTATCTATCTATCTATCTATCTATCTATCTATCTATTTGTATCTATCTATCTATCTATCTATCTATCTATCTATCTATCTATCTATATATCTATCTATCTATCGATCTATATATATATTTGTATCTATCTATCGATCGATCTATCTATCTATCAATCTATCTATCTATCTATCTATCTATCTATCTATCTATCTATCTATCTATCTATCTATCTATCTATTTGTATCTATCTATCGATCTATCTATCTATCAATCTATCTCTAGCTATCTATCTATTTCTATCTATCTATCGATCGATCTATCTATCAATCCATCGATCTATTGATCTATCGATCTATCTATCTATCTATCTATCTATCTATCTATCTATCTATCTATCTATATATTTGTATCTATCTATCTATCTATCTATCTATCTATCTCTATCTATCTATCTATCTCTAGCTATCTATCCATATCTATCCATATCTATCTATTTCTATCTATCTATCTATCTATTTCTATCTATCTATCGATCGATCTATCTATCAATCTATCGATCTATTGATCTATTGATCTATCTATCTATCTATCTATTGATCTATCTATCTATCTATCTATCTATCTATCTATCTATCTATCTATCTATCTATCTATCTATCTATATCTATACACTGTATATATGTGCAAATGTAAAATTCCTCTCTTGTTCTTCTGGAAGTTTTATGTCTTTTTTTTTTTTTTTTTTACTCATTTTAGAAGATATATAAAATGAAGAGAAGGGTGGAGATCCTATATAGACATTATCCAGGGCCCGGCACAAAGGGAAGCAGCAAATGAGATTCACAAGATTTAGGATCAAAGGCGGGGTAAGTGGGGTAGATGTGCCAAGTTTGGAGTCTGTCTAAACCCCATTACATGCCTGTTATACACCATATGTCCAATTCTATTTGTTTAAAAATGCTTGAAAATCCGACTATTTGGAGAATAAAAATGCTTAGGGTGCGAATGACGGTATTTGTACAAATAAATCCGCATTTTCCCCGGCAGTGCCGCCGTCCCGCCAGAAGCGCAGGAATACTAAACATTATAAGAAGTGAACACGCCATGCACACAATTTTGAGCTTCAAGACATTATTTTATGCAGTTCTACTTTTTTCTGCTCCCTTTGTTGTGTAAATGAATACAATACAAGTTATCTTTCTATCTTCTGCCTTAAGAGAACCTGTACTGGCTTAAGTATTAAAGTTGAAATTCAGGGGCATCAATTAAGGGCGCATGGGCGCCGTACCCCTATCCATGCGTCCGGCCCCTATGCAGGACTCCAGATGCATTTTTTGGAAACACCAAATTAGAGCCAGTGGCTCTAATAGGCTTTAAAGTAGGGTGGGCTCGGAGTGCAGAGATTGAGAACCGAGCCCACCCAGGTGTGTTACAATAGCGAATTAATATTTGCTATTTGTAACACTGTACCTTCTCCCGGCCAATCAGGAAGCAGGTTTTGAGACCTGTCACTCGATTGGCTGAAAAGATAGGCAATCCTATTGGACACCTAAGAGGAGGGGAGGAGACGCATGGTGGAAGCCACCGTGATGGAGGAGAGGACACAGGAGACACTTTTAGCTGCCTGATGCCCACCCCCGCCACCTAGATGGGGTAAGTGCCGGACGGGCAGGTGGGGGTTGAGGTGCCGCCCCCCCCCCCCAAAAAAAAAGCCCACCAGCCACCACTGTTGTAATTGCTGACTGAACTGTAAATCTGACCTCCAGCTTTCCCTTTAGTCTTGCACAGTTGTACAGGCTCATCCCCTGTAGTGTTACTCTGATTTCACTGCACACTGTGAGCTTCTCACAATGTGCATTAGTAGCTGCAGCAAGTCAGATAAAGCCTGTCTGATATCCTGGCTGGAAGACATCCTTCATCATCTGGCCTGGGGGTCTTCAGACTTTCTAAACCAACGGCCAGTCTCCTATTCTTCAGACTTTAGGAGGGCCGGACTGTTACCAGTGGGAATAGAAAATGCCTTGTTCTTGGTGTTCAGTGGGGGTAAAATATTTACATAACACCTGTGGGCATTAGGAGGTATTGGTATTAGTGGGAAGAATCATCTCCATGGTTGGTGTCAGTGGGAGGAATAGTGCCCCAAGGGCCAGATATAGGCAAGCAAAGGGCCACATCCAGCCCAGCCTGATTGTTCCTGGCCCACCCCTGTTATTTTTTGGATTTCAGTTCTTTCCATCATGGAATCTCAGTGTTACCTAGGCCGCTTTGCATGCAAATATTTATTTTATTTATTTATTTCAGGTACTTATATAGCGGCATCAGTTTACGCAGCACTTTACATATTATATATTCACATCAGTCCCTGCCATCAAGGAGCTTACAATCTGTGGCCCCTAACTCACATTCATACTGTATTAGGGCCAATTTAGACAGGAGCCAATTAATCTACTAGCATGTCTTTGGAGTGTGGGAGGAAACTGGAGTACCCGGAGGAAACCCACGCAGGCACAGGGAGAACATGCAAATAAAGCCTTCCTAGGAACACTCACTTCTCCAGATAGATAACCGCCTAGGCTTTTTGATATTTGCATAACTCCTCCCTGAATCCCTCCCACTGCTTACTTGGGAGGAGTATTGAGGATAGGTGTGATATTTTCAGGAAACTATGTACAGCGCCTTGCTGGCCTCTCCCATCAGCCATGGTCTACCTGCATTGCATACAGAAGCACAGAGATGACATTACAGGGTCTTAACCAGAGTGTGCAGGTCTGCAGGGAACATCATGCTCAGGGGTGCACTGGAGTCATGAGGTGCACAGGTGTGCACTGAAACCCCTGGATGCACAGAGGTGCACTGGGGTCATGGGGTGCACTGGGGTCATGGGGTGCACAGGTGTGCACTGAAACCCCTGGACGCACAGAGGTGCACTGGGGTCATGGGGTGCACTGGGGTCATGGGGTGCACTTGGGTCATGGGGTGCACAGGTGTGCACTGAAGCCACAGGATGCACAGGGGTGCACCGGGGTCATGGGGTGCACAGGTGTGCACTGAAGCCACAGGAGACAAAGCAGTACACCGGGGTCATGGGGTGCACAGGTGTACACCAAAGCTACAGGAGGCAAAGAGGTACACCAGGGTCATGTGGTGCTCTGGGGTCATGCTGTTCACAGGTGTGCTCTGAAGCCACAGGATGCACAGGGGTGCACCAGGGTCATGGGGTGCACAGGTTTGCACCGAAGCTACAGGAGGCAAAGGGGTACACCGGGGTTATATGGTGCTCTGGGGTCCTGCTGTTCACAGGTGTGCGCTGAAGCCACAGGATGCACAAGGGTACACTGGGATCTTGGGGTGCACTGGAGTCATGGGGTGCTCTGGGGTCATGGGGAGCACAGGCGTGCACTGAAGCCACAGGAGGCAAAGGGGTACACCAGGGTCATGTGGTGCTCCAGGGTCATGCTGTTCACAGGTGTGCACTGAAGCCACATGATGCACAGGGGTGCACTGGGGTCATGGTGTGCACTGAAGCCACATGATGCACAGGGGTGCACTGGGGTCATGGTGTGCACTGAAGCCACATGATGCACATGGGTGCACTGGGGTCATGGGGTGAACCGGGGTCATGGTGTGCACTGAAGCCACATGATGCATAGGGGTGCACTGGGGTCATGGGGTGCACCGGGGTCATGGTGTGCACTGAAGCCACATGATACACAGGGGTGCACTGGGGTCATGGGGTGCTCCAGGGTCATGGTGTGCACAGGTGTGCACTGAAGCCACATGATGCACAGGGATGCACCGGGGTCATGGTGTGCACAGGTGTGCACTGAAGCCACATGATGCATAGGGGTGCACTATGGGTCATAGTACACACAGGGATCACTGGTGTTACCAGGTGACACAGGATGTGTAGAAATCACTGCAGTCACAGGGTGCACAGTGGTGCACTGAGGTTAACGAATGACACAGGATGCACAGAGATCACTGGAGTCATAGGGCACACAGTCAGGGCCGGGACAAGGGGTGGGCAAGAGGGTCGACTGCCCTGAGCACAATTAATTGTTTATTACAGGGATGGGTGCACCTTGACCCTCACAGTAAGGGAAGGGGGGAGGCAGTGTGACATCTTTGCCCTGGACGCTGGATGACCTTGTCCCGTCACTGCACACAGGGATGCACTGGGGGTGTCTTGTCTAATAGCGTCCTCCATCGGATAGTGTCCGCTGTGTACTGCGCATGCGCAGTACACAGCAACACAGATTCCGAAAATTGCCGAGGATGAACAGCGCCTGCGCCGTGAGTCCAGGTTTTATCCCCACTATCCAAGTGGACATAGAGTAGGAATAAAAAAGAGCTGAGCACAGCGAGGCCGAGCCCGAAGTGTGGCGAGCGAAGCTCGCCCGCGAGGGGGCCCTTTAATACTCACAACCCTATGTCCACTTGGATGGTGGGGCTACCACCTCCACTCACGGCGCAGGCGCCGTTCAGCTTCGGAAATTTTCCGAAGCTTCGTCTGCTCCGTACTGCGCATGTGCAGTACGGGGCGGACACTATTTCATGGCCCGACACTATACTGCAGAACAGGGGAACCAGACGACATGAAGAGGTCACTGTGGTCACGGGGTTACTGAACAACACATAATGTGCAGAGGTCACTAGAGTCACAAAGTGCACTGGGATGTCTGGATGACACAGGATGCTCAGAGGTCACCCGATACTAGTAGAGGCTGGAAGGCGGAAGAGGATGGTGGCGGATAGTGGCGGCACGGTGGGCTGAGCATTGTTTTGCGATAAAGGGTTGTGCTGATCAGAAGATCTGTCCCCTTACTGGTGGCGCTGGGCAGAAACCGAAAGTGCCAGTGGGCCCAAGGAGAGACCGTGCTGGAGTGGGACATTAGACTGAAGTTAAGCATTGTGACAAAGTATGAACCGAACACTGTTGGTGGATTATGATAACAGATGGACTTGGCTATTCATTTTCACACAAAAATGGTATCAGAGGGTCATATAAAATGAAAAGGAGGAACCAGCGAAAGCAAAATACAAACAGATTAAACTTCAGCTTTGATCCTCATCATGCAATATGAGATATTCACGTAGGTATAGGTAAACACGTGTCTATTTATTGTTTTCACTCAAGATTCATAAAACATTCACCTAAGAGTCACACATTTTTACACAAGATCCGATTACAAAAAGATGTGAATTTTGGGTAAAAACATAGATGAATAGACCCCCGGCTTAACTTTTTCATTGCAATTACATTTTTTCATTAAGGGAGTAGTCCACACAAGACTGTTCATTACAATGATTTGATTCATTAACCACTTGCTTACTGGGCACTTAAACCCCCCTCAGTCCCAGACCAATTTTCAGCTTTCAGCGCTGATGCACTTTGAATGACAATTGCGCGGTCATACAACACTGTACCCAAATGAAATTTTTATCATTTTTTCCCCACAAATAGAGCTTTCTTTTGGTGGTATTTAATTACAGCTGGGAGTTTTATTTTTTGCTAAACAAACAAAAAAAGATGCAAAAAAAAAAAAAAATCATGTTTAATAGTTTGTTATAAAATTTTGCAAACGGGTAATTTTTCTCCTTCATTGAAGTGCGCTGATGAGGCGGCACTGATAGGCTGCACTGGTGGGCACTGATGGGCTGCATTGGTGGACACTGATAGGCTGCATTGGTGGGCACTGATAGGCTGCACTGGTGGGCACTGATAGGCATAGTTAAGGCGGCACAAATAGGCACAGATAAGGCAGCACCGATGGGCACAGATAAGGTGGCACTGATGGGCAAAGATGGGCACATAAGATGGCACGGATGGGTGGCACGGATGGGTGGCACGGATTGGCACTGATAAGTACCACTGATAGATGGGACTGATGGGCACTGATAGGTGGCTCTGATAGGTGGCACTGCTGGGCACTGATGGGCGGCACTGCTGGGCACTGGTAGATGACACTGATGGGCACGGATATGTGGCACTGGGGTGCAGCACCTTTGTTAAGGCAGATTGTGGGCACTGCTGGGTGGCACTGTGGGCACTGCTGGGTGGCACTATGGGCACTGCTGGGTGGCACTGACGGGGGGCACTTACTTTTTTTAATGTGGCACTTGCAGGGGCAGGTGGGCACTGGCAGGGGGCAGGTGGGCACTAGCAGGGCTGGCCATGATCGGGACTGATGTCCCGATCACGGCCGCCGGTGATCGGCTTTTTTTTTTTCTCCTCGTACAGCGCGAGGAGGAATAATAGCCGATTACCGACTCCGTTATATCACATGATCAGCTGTCATTGGCTGACAGCTGATCACGTGATAAGGGGTCGGGATCGACCCCTTGCACGGATCGGTGATCAGGCGAGTCTCGTAGACTCGCCGATCACAGAGCGCGCCGCGTGCGCCCCTCAGGGGGCGCGCAGGCCGCTCGTGCACGGGACGACGTCAATAGACGTAGTCCCGGAAAAGGAGATCCGCGCTGTAGCCGTCATTTGACTATAGCGCGGATCTCAAGTGGTTAAAATGGTTTCATTTCAGATTTGATTAAATAATCCTGTGGTTTAGTACATTTCACAGTGACTGCAGTGATGAGAACTTTGAAGTAAGCTCCGAGGTGTTTATAATGAGGCCCTCTCTTCATTTTGGAATTGTAATGCATTTTGTACTATGGAGGGAGGAACAGCAGGGATGAACACACAATGAGGTCAGGAACTCTAGTAGTGAGGTTACAACCCTTGTCTCCAAGACCAAGGAACTCTAGGAACTCTGTAGGTTCTACTGCCCAAGTCCCCAAGACCAAGGAACTCTAGGAACTCTGTAGGTTCTACTGCCCAAGTCCCCAAGACCAAGGAACTCTAGGAACTCTGTAGGTTCTACTGCCCAAGTCCCCAAGACCAAGGAACTCTAGGAACTCTGTAGGTTCTACTGCCCAAGTCCCCAAGACCAAGGAACTCTAGGAATTCTAGAGCTTCTACTGCCCATGTTACTGACTTCTGCCTGTTCCTTACCTTGAAACTGATCCTAAATCTGCACCTGTCTGCCAGGCTCCCACTGAACAAGATAAGACTCCATACCACCACTGGAAGGACTCTTGCCTTCCCAAAATACAGCTCACTCCTACAGCTACCAGGCACCTTCACCCTTCCACTGCCCTAGCAGTCCCTGTCTCCACTACCAGGGGGTGCTTGTACAGGAATTGTGCAAGAGGCCACCCTCGTCACCTCGGGCTCCATAGTTAGGTACGTGACAGGAACGCTAGAGGTTCTACTTCCTAATGCCGCGTACACACGAGCGAATTGTCCGGCATACCTAAGTCCGCCGAAACGCATTTCACCGGACAATTCGATCGTGTGTGGGCTTCAGCGGACTTTTCCAGTGTAAAGTCCGGCGGACTTAGAAAGTAGTTTTGCACTCCAATCTTTCCGCCGGACTTGGGTTTCAGCGGACAATACGTTCGTCAGTATGCTAATCCGGCGGACTAAGAATGACGCATGCTCAGAAGCAAGTACGAAAAAGGAAGCTATTGGCTACTGGCTATTGAACTTCCTTTTTCTAGTCCCGTAGTACGTGCTGTACCTCATCGCGCTAGCAAACGCCGGACTTTCTGTGTGTCCGTGTGTGGCCAAGTCCGTTCGGTAGAAAGTCCGCCGGACTATCCGCCGGATTGTTTGCCGGACTAAGTACGCCGGACAATTCGCTCGTGTGTACGCGGCATTAGTCTCCAAGGCTGAAGAACACTAAAGCCCCATACACACTATCAGATTTTCTGTTGCTTTTTTCCTTCAGATTTACCAAAACCATGTAGTGCAAGGGCCTGCCTCATTGCATACACATTGAAACTCTTAAGGTTTGACCTCATATTATATGGTTTTGGTAAATCTGAAGGAAAATCTGATAGTGTGTATGAGGCTTAAGAATTCTAGAGGTTCTACCACCCAAGTCCCCAAAACCGAGGAACTCTAGAGGTTCTACTTCCCAAGCCTCCAAGACTGCCGCCTTGACTTGAATCCAGCAGGTTCCACCAGCAACATAAGCACCATATCTATGAGGAACATATAGTTAAAATAATAATAAAAAGCACACACCCATGAAAACCCTTCTATGTACGATATTGTAACAATAAATGTAGTTTTCAGAGCTTGTACTCGATAAGCCCTGAGAATGACAAGACCATGAGTGAAGATAATACTTCCAAGGGATTAGTAATTTAATAGTATAATGATAGGAGCAGTCATTTATCAATCTTCATGTGTCGGAGAGACAGATGAAAGGTGTGCCTGTACTAAGCTGGCCCAGCGATGAAGCAGTTACAGCGCCCTTTGTGTGCATGGAATGTAATCAATATCTATAGGGCTGTCTGTACAGAGATCCCCCTAGTCAGAGAACACCTGAAGAGCGATAATGAGGGGGCACCTGGCTTGTGACAGAACCTTATCTCTACTTTCACCACATAGGTTGCTAATGGAATTTGCAGCTGATTAAGCTTAAATATAATGATGCATCCAAGGATGGACCATTATTTTCAGGACAAGGATGGACCATGCCTGCATTACAGTATATGTGTCGGAAAGGAGTGTTTTCAGTTTCCACTGGGAGATGACAGGGTGGCAACACAACATTGCACTGGAGCTTATCCTCATGGGATTTAAAGAACCCAGCTTCATAGATGCCTACTGTTTTGGGTTTTCCAGGACAGCCCCATGTCTTGTGCTTCTATCCTGTAGATGCTGTAGGGCAGTGATGGCGAACCTTGGCACTCCAGATGTTTTGGAACTACATTTCCCATGATGCTCATGCACTCTGCAGTATAGTTGAGCATCATGGGAAATGTAGTTCCAAAACATCTGGGGTGCCAAGGTTCGCCATCACTGCTGTAGGGGCTGTGTCCCGGGATCACAGCATCACCTCTATTTGAGTTTTTAAATATGCACAATAACTCAAAAAAGGGTACTAACTGAGGATCCAAGAGTGGGCAATTTCTGCATATTCAGGGGCAGGACCACACCAGAAAGTGGGTGTGTCAAGTGTGGACCATGGGCAGGGTTGATAGTGTCTCAAAGACAATATGGAGCTTTCTCTGGTAAATAATTGTTCATACCTGATATCTGAAGAAGTGATAGCATGTCATGAAAAGCATTATGTGGTGTTTTTAGGGGCCCTTCATTGTATTTTAGCGATTTAGATATCCACCCTCCTGATACAAAATCTGAAACTGAAATTTTTTCCCCCCTAAATATCCTTTCTGCAGGTCCCGCCCCACTCTTCCGGCTATCTTGTCTGGGCAAAGATAACAGCTTCCCCTCCCCTTCTCAAAGCCTCCTGGGATACTCACATCATCCATCCCAGGAGGCTTCAGGGCATTGTTCAACACACTTCTTGGGCACATTGTGCATTTGCAGCAGCTCATCATCAAGGGGGTCGGGTGAGAGAACCCAGAAGAAACAGCTGGGCCCCTGGTGAAGTTAGTATAGAAGATGTCAGCATGGGACCCGGTGTGCGGCAGTATGTGTGAGTATGTTTTTTGAGGACAAAAAAAGTAAGAGGGGAAGAAAAATAAAAGCGTAAAGGAAGGGAGTGAAATTCCTCTTTAATCATTTTCGACCTTTTATGAAACCGATGGTCTTCTGCGACGTTGTCTTGTAACCAGGGCTCTTCTAAACCCTACACATGTTTTTTTCTTTTTTTTTGGTTTCTCTCATCAAATTATACCATCAAATTACAGTCCCACTTAGCTAGACTGGATTTGGGCCTACCTGGACGTGTTTCTGTGGAGAGAGATATATTCTCCACATGTGTATCTCATATGCACACCACTCTTGTGGTCCCCCAAAACCTCATCTGAAAATTTTTGTTAAATCGATAACCCATAACCCCTGTCTTGTCTGACTGCACTAATTTCATTTACAATGACATAGCAATTGACATCGGCTCTCTGGCCCTACTTTTCTCAGTTTTCTCCATTGGGGTAGTCATTGTTCCCAACATCAGAAACGTGATCCTTTCGTTAAAGAAATTTGGAGGTGACAGTTCATAAGTTGAGTCAGTGACAACAATGGAGCATCAGTGATGGAGGTCTTCTCCTGCTCCCAGTCACAAACTCTACATATGAAGACACAAAATACCCATAGGGCGCTTGTTCCTGGCCAGCCCTCCCCGGCACTTTTAGTTTTTATATGCCACAGATGAAGTTCATGTAGTATCTGAAACTTGAGATTTCAGTAACAGTGGAAGACATGATAATAGATAGTAGAGGACAAGATAATAGATTTTTGATAGTCATTTTTCTCAACATTGGGAATTACTTCCTTTCCTTTATGAAAAATTTGAACAAAATTTGGAACTGATAGTTCATAAGGGTCAACGACAACAATTAGGCATCAAGGACCAAGACCTTTCTCTCGTCCTGGCTACAAACCCTACTTTAGAGAGAGAGACCCATAGGGAATTTGCTCCTGGCCAGCCCTCCGCGACACACCTAGTACTCATATCTCATATGTAAGGTTCATGTGGTATCCAAAACAATGTTCTGAGATTTCGATAACAGTTGAAGACAAGATAATAGATAGAAGACAAGTTAAAAGATTATGTATGGTTATTGTTCAGAAACATATTCCTTTACTTTAAGAAAAATTTCTAGATGATAATTTATAAGGGTCAACGAGAACAATGGAGCATCAGTGACATAGGCCTTCTCCTTGTATTGGCCACAAACCCTACTTCCGAAAGACATGAAAGACTCATATGGAGTTTGCCCCAGCCAGCCCTCCCTGGCACTCATACTGTAGTTCTCATATGCTACAGATGAGGTTCATGTAATATCTGAAACAAAGTAAAACAGTAAAAGACAAGATAATAGACAGTAAAAGACAAGATAACAGATATTGATTGATTGTTGTTATTCCAGCATCGGGAACTTTTTCCTTTTCTTCATGAAAATTTTAACAAAATTTGGAAGTGACCTTACGATCAAGATAAGTGTCAATGGCAACAATGAAGCATCAAAGTCCAAGACCTTCCTCTTGTCCTGGCTACAAATCCTACTTATTAGAGACCCATAGGGATGTTTGCTCTTGGCCAGCCCTTCCAGGCACACCTAGTACTCATATCCCACAAATGAGGTTCATGTGGTATCTGAAACAATGTTCTGAGATTTTGGTAATAGTTGAAGACAAGTTAATAGATTATACTGTATCTACATTGTTATCAACATTAGGAACTTATTCCTTTCCTGAAAAATTTGAATGAAATTTGGAGGTGATAGTTCATAAGAGTGAACGAGAACAATGAGGCATCAGAGACCGAAGCTTTCTTTCCATCTTGGCCACAAACCCTACTTGTGAGAGACCCATAGAGCATTTGCCCCTGGACAGTCTCCCCCGACACACCTAGTTCTCATATCTCACAGATAAGGTTCACATGGTATCCGAAACCACGTCCTGAGATTTTGGTAACAGTAGGAGACAAGATAATAGATTTAATGTAGAAACATATGTCACCTACTTACACATTTCATCGAACAAAAGCGGCCCGGCTGTGTTTTGCTTGTCACTTTGCACCGTGTATACATTGCTGACAGCGTTTTATGAATTAGATCCTTCACATATGGTATCTTTAGACCATGAAATCTGGCATCGCATTCTTACTTCTTTTCTGAATCATAATATATTATTAACGGATAATTGAAAGCATACTGGGCTAAGACGGAAGCGATTGTGTGTGCAACGGGGGGGGGGGGGGAGATAGACGAGGGACGCGGCAGGGTGAAATTGGCTAAACGTACAGGAGCTGCACACTGGGGTCAAAAGGAAGCTGCTTGGGGATGTTGTGACAGGTTATCTTAATTTATTTGGGTTCCAGGTTTGGCTTGGGCCATAGCTGTAATTCAATTTCCTTAGTGGGGGGCTGTAGATAGCGGCAGGGTGACATGTTCTGCCACCTAAGTCCACAGTGGTGAGATTTCATCAGAAGGTGATTGGGGGATTTGTTTTCTTAGATCCATACTTCTGTAACTTCTGCGGCCATCTATTATCATTAAGACCTTAACAGACTTCCCATAATATAAGCATATGTGGCCTACTGGGACAGCTCCACAAAAGTGAGGTCAAAGGAAGGTGTTTCTATTGGCCTTGGTTTATTTCTCTTGCACAATTCGGGGCGGGGCTCTTTTCTTATTGGCACAGAGGCTTCTGTTGCATTGAGCTAGTGATACCCCATCTGAAGATTTCCCCTCTAATCCTGTTCTTGTGAAAATCCACAATTTGGGATTTTCTTTCACTTTCCCTCTCGGTGATAATGTTAAACTGGACAAATAGAGAGGGTGAACAGACAGCAATAAATAACTTGGCAGGGGTTCTATTCCCTCTTCATTCTATCCAAAACGGAAAAAAAATATTGCTTACTAATCTCCTGCAGCCTCTTTGCAACCCTTCCAAGAGCTTTAAATATCTTAGGGGGAATTTCCTGATGGTGACTACAGTGGACCATACTTATGTAATGCATGTGCAAAATGGCCACTTGTGGTCTCCAGTGGAAGCCCATGTACCAGGGTGACAACACAGGAGGACAATTGGGAGGCCAGGACACAGTGTAGTCACCCTATAACAGAAAGCGCTTGAACAAGGATCTTCATGGTGGGATCTGTAGGGATTATTTTAATGAAAACTGCAGACTTTTAAGCATTAAAATTATTATTTTTTTAAACGACATTAACATGATATAGCTTGCATGACATTTTAGTGACTGGGTTTACGTCTACTCTGGGCTCTAGAACTCCATCGTAGACATTACCGAAAGGAAAGTGTCAATTTCAGGCTGTCACCAGAGTCGCCCGTCTCTTACCCGCACGTTTGGCCAAGTTTCAGGAAACAGCAACTTCCCGTTAACAACTTTCCATTAGCAGACAGGCGGGAGAATAGGGCTCAGGAAGTCTCGCCGTCTATCTCCGCAAGTGAACATATGTTTTCATTTCAAACACATCAAATTGGAATCATATTAAAACACTTCCAACCACAGAATCTATTCTTCTGTTCCTTTTATCTCCCATTTATGTTTGAAACTTGAGGACAGTCATCCATTAAAGCATCTCAGGCTCCCAGGGTGGCTTCATAAAAACGCCACTTCTGACTGTCATGACATGTGGAGACAAATGGCGCCTGAGATCGAAAGTCCTCCAAGAAACAGTTCTCTTTCTGTCAAGTAAAGTTTAGCAAAACACAAGGACACTTCTTGAACCAGACCGGGCATTTGTAGGCTTGGCCAGTGTTCCCGAGTACAAGATGTTTGAGTGATGTCACCGGTCTTTAGTGAACGGATAGGCTGCAGTTTCAGTGATGTCACCAGCTTCTAGTGAATGTATAGGCTGTATTCTCAGTGATGTCACTGGTCTCCAGTGAATGGATAGGCTGCACTCTCGGTGATGCCACCACTCTCTAATGAATGGATAGGCTGCATTCTCAGTGATGTCACTGGTCTCCACTGAATGGATAGGTTGCATTCTCAGTGATGTCACTGGTCTCCACTGAATGGATAGGTTGCATTCTCAGTGATGTCACCACTCTCTAGTGAATGGATAGGCTGCATTCTCAGTGATGTCACCAGTCACTAGTGAATGGATAGGCTGCATTCTCAGTGATGTCACCACTCTCTAGTGAATGGATAGGCTGTATTCTCAGTGATGTCACTGGTCTCCACTGAATGGATAGGTTGCATTCTCAGTGATGTCACTAGTCTCCACTGAATGGATAGGTTGCATTCTCAGTGATGTCACCACTCTCTAGTGAATGGATAGGCTGCATTCTCAGTGATGTCACTGGTCTCCACTGAATGGATAGGTTGCATTCTCAGTGATGTCACCACTCTCTAGTGAATGGATAGGCTGCATTCTCAGTGATGTCACCAGTCACTAGTGAATGGATAGGCTGCATTCTCAGTGATGTCACCACTCTCTAGTGAATGGATAGGCTGTATTCTCAGTGATGTCACTGGTCTCCACTGAATGGATAGGCTGCATTATCAGTGATGTCACCACTCTCTAGTGAATGGATAGGCTGCATTCTCAGTGATGTCACCGCTCTCTAGTGAATGGATAGGCTGCATTCTCAGTGATGTCACTGATCTCCACTGAATGGATAGGCTGCATTATCAGTGATGTCACCACTCTCTAGTGAATGGATAGGTTGCATTCTCAGTGATGTCACCACTCTCTAGTGAATGGATAGGCTGCATTCTCAGTGATGTCTCCAGTCACTAGTGAATGGATAGACTGCATTCTCAGTGATGTCACAGCTCTCTAGTGAATGGATAGGCTGCATTCTCAGTGATGTCACCACTCTCTAGTGAATGGATAGGCTGCATTCTCAGTGATGTCACTGGTCTCCACTGAATGGATAGGTTGCATTCTCAGTGATGTCACCACTCTCTAGTGAATGGATAGGCGGCATACTCAGTGATGTCACTGGTCTCCACTGAATGGATAGGTTGCATTCTCAGTGATGTCCCCACTCTCTAGTGAATGGATAGGCTGCATTCTCAGTGATGTCACCACTCTCCAGTCAATGGATAAGGGTGCATTCTCAGTTATGTCACCGGTCCCTAGTCAATGGATAGGCTGCACCCTCAGTGATGTCACGGTCTCTAGCGATTGAATAATCAGTACTTTTTGGATTTACAATACTACCAAAGCAGTAAAGGTTTAAAGGTTCTACACTGTTTGGCCAAAAACTCATGCACACACTTCTGATTGAATGAGTTCAGCAGTTTCCAGTGCAGTGAAGGGTCCTTTTAATGCTACAACATACAAAGACAATTATGCTCTTCTAACTTTGTGGTAACAGTTTGGTGAAGACTCTTTTCTGTTCCGGATGACTGTGCCCCTGTGTACAAAGCCAACTCCATAGAGACATGGTTTGATGAGTTTGGTGTGGAGGAACTTGAGTGTCTGGTACAGAGCCCTGACCTCGACACTACTGAATGCCTGGGAGATGAATTTAAATGGCATTGGCAAGCTAGGTCATGCCACAGAGCTTCCAACTGTGGTAACAGTTTGGTGAAGACTGTTGCTGTTTCCTGAAACTTCTGTTCCACCATGACAGTGCCCCTGTGTACAAAGCCAGCTCCACAAAGACATGGTTTGATAAGTTTGGTGTGAAGGAACTTGAATGTCCTGTATAGAGACCTGACCTCAACCCTACTGAATGCCTTTGAGATTAATTTGAATGTCAATGGCAAGCTGGGTCTTGTCACTGGCTTCAAACCCTGTGGTACCAGTTTGGTGAAGACCCTTTTCTGTTCCATCATGACAGTGCCACTCCAAAGAGACATGGTTCTATAGACATGGTTCCATAGAGACATGGTCTGGCATGGAGGAACTCAAATCACCCACATGGATCCCTGACCTCAATCCTACTGAACACCTCTGAGATGAAGTGGAACGCCTGTTTCGAGCCAGACACACCCCAAAATATTGTGTAAATCCTTCCCAGAAGAATTGAGGCTTATAGCTGCGGGGGGTATTCATACTAATGACCATGGTTTTAGAATGGCTCATATAGGTGTCATGGTCAGGTGTACACACACCTTTGACCATATAGAGCATATAGTTTGAGTTGTCTACAACCTACAGCCAGGAAATATCAAATGATTCCTTCCTCTTCCCAGGAAATCTCTCATCCAGACTTGTCACACTGGCTGCAGCTAATTGAGCAGTTACAATGAAGCTAGCACGCCGTTCCCTGTTGGATACACATATGGCGACACACATTTACTGTACCATCCCTCTAGACTGTGCGCTGCCCATTCCGGTAACTCGATGTAAGTTAAATGAAACGGTACAAACAAATCTGGCATCGGAAAAAAAAAGCAACTTGTTATTGAATTCCCTCTATAATTCATGCACTAAAGAGCACCTGTCACCCACAGAGAGTGGAATTCTGAGCAGCGTCCAATCTGTAGCTAAACATATCAAATTTTTACTGTAAGGACGGTGTTGCTGGTGCACTCTATGGACTTCATGGTCCCCATGGTCCCTTATCACTGATGAGGTTGCTTATCTCAGAGGAAGGTCAGTGGCATGTTTCAAGGTGGGTCTTGAGAATCAAACTTCTTACAGACCTGAGATGACATCCCAAGTGGACATGCTTGACGGGGCTTCTGCCGAATTGAGCACTTGTTCTTGTTGCTGAAGACACTTTAACCACTTTCAGACCGGACCATTTTGCTGGTCAAAGACCAGACCACTTTTTGCGATTCGGCACTGCGTCGCTTTAACTGACAATTGCGCGGTCGTGCAACGTGGCTCCCAAACAAAATTGACGTCCTTTTTTTCCCACAAATAGAGCTTTCTTTTGGTGGTATTTGATCACCCCTGCGGTTTTTATTTTTTGCGCTATAAACAAAAATAGAGCGACAATTTTGAAAAAAACGCATTATTTTTTACTTTTTGTTATAATAAATATCCCCCAAAAATATATAAAAAAAAAATGTTCCCTCAATTTAGGCCGATACGTATTCTTCTACATATTTTTGGTAAAAAAAAATGCAATAAGCGATTATTTATTGGTTTGCGCAAAAGTTATAGCGTTTACAAAATAGGGATAGTTTTATAGCATTTTTATTAATAATTTTTTATTATTTTTTTTTTTACTAGTAATGGCGGCGATCAGCGATTTTTATTGTGACTGCGACATTGTGGGGGACACATCGGACATTTTTGACACATTTTTGGGACCATTGTCATTTATACAGTAATCACTGCTATATAACTCAGTGATTCCTGTGTAAATGACACTGGCAGTGAAGGGGTTAACCAGTGGGTGGCAGTGTAGGGGTTAAGTGTTCCTAGGGGTGTGTTACTAACTGTGGGGGGGTTGGGCTTTCATTTAGTGAACACTGATCTCTGCTCCAATCACATGGAGCAGAGATCAGCGTCACTAGTTGCTAGGCAGAATGGAGAAATGCTATTTACACTGCATTTCCTCCATTCAGCCATCCCGTGAGACGATCGCGGGGATGCCCGCGGCGATCTAGTTCGCGGGTCCCGCGACCGGACTCCCGATGGCAGGGCGGCATTGAAGATTGGACGTACATGTACGCCAATATGCCTGCCCGTGCCATTCTGTTGACGACATCGTCGTGCGCTGGTCGGGAAGTGGTTAAAGCTGACCTCCAGCCTTCCCTTCAGTCTTGCACAGTTGCACAGACTCCTCTCCTGGACAGAAACTGTTTACTCTGATATCACTGCACACTGTGAGCTTCGCACAATGTGCATCAGAGATGCACAGAAACCCAGCGATGACATCACTTGCTTAACAAAAATGTTATTAGCATATTATTGAGGGGAACCAAGGAAGGCAAAATACAAGCAGATTAAACTTCAGTTTTGGGCCTCATGCGCACAGAATATTATTTATTAGCAAAGGCATCCAGGGGAGGAAAAATCTGTGTTGAAAATATACATAAAATCACGTTAGGCTAACTTTGAGCCCGGCATTTTTTTGCACTCTGAATGCTCTGACACTGGGGTTTTTTTTTTTTTGCCTCCAAACGTCTGTGCAAGGACAAATACAGTGTGATTTACTAAAACTGGAGAGTGCAAAATCTGGCGCAGCTCTGCATAGAAACCAATCAGCTTCCAGGTTTTATTGTCAAAGCCCAATTAAAGAAGCTGAACTTAGAAGCTGATTGGTCTCTATGCACAGCTTCACCAGATTTTGCACTCTCCAGTTATAGTAAATAGAGCTCCGTAGATTAACATAGAGGGGTGTTTAGAAGCAGAAAAAAAAAGTCACGTGTGTCTTTGATGCCCAGTGTGCGTGAGGCCTTAACCACTTACGCCTGCCGCCCGCCGTTGGTTTTTTTTTTTGTGAAAAAGCTGTTTAAGTTTAGTGATAATTTCAGAAAATGTCATTAAATTTAGAGCATCCAGGCTTTTGTTGTCTGTTTTGTTTCCATGGTTACCAACACTTCTTATACACAGTGATGGAGCGGTGGGGGAGAGCACAGACACACCATGTACTGATTTATAATAGAGGAATATGATGGGGCAGTTTTGATAGGGGCAGTTTTGATGCTATTTAGCATTCCCAGGCATTTTCTCCAGGAAATGCATTTTCTAGTTTTAATTTTATTATTCCGTACGGTTTTTGGCTCTGCGTAACTTCTGCATACTTTCAGCTAATAAAGCCATTCAACTTTTTAAAAATGTTCAGCTCTTTTAGCTGATGATGGGATGTCTTCAACTTTTTTGCTACTATTTATACTTTTTAAAATATTAAGCTTTTAACACTTTTTATTAACTTTGAAGTCATTGAGAGCATGGTTCAAATCCTTAAAATCTTCTTCCGCTACCAAAAGTTTCAGCTCCTTCATACTTTCACATACAGATGCCAAACAACCTTTAAAATGTTCACAAAATATTCAGCTATCTGGCTATATCTTTTCAGTTTGATATCTTTTACAGTTTTTGTAAAAAAAAAGCTGTTTAAGTTTAGTGATCATTTCAGAAAATGTCATTAAATATAGGGCATCCAGTCTTTTGTTGTCTGTTTTGTTTCCATGGTTACCAACACTTCTTATACACAGTGATGGGCGGTGGGGGAGAGCACAAACACACCATGTAATGATTTATAATAGAGGAATAAGATGGGGCAGTTTTGATGGAGGCAGTTTTGATGCTATTTAGCATTCCCAGGCATTTTCTCCAGGAAATGCATTTTCTAGTTTTAATTTTATTATTCTGTATGTTTTTTGGCTCTGCGTTACTTCTGCATACTTTCAACTATTAAAGCCATTCAACTTTTAAACATGTTCAGCTCTTTTAGCTGATGATGGGACTTCTTCAACTTTTTTTCTACTATTTATACTTTTTAAAATATTAAGCTTTTAACACTTTTTATTAACATTGAAGTCAATGAGAGCATGGTTCAAATCCTTAAAATCTTCTTCCGCTACCAAAAGTTTCAGCTCCTTCATACTTTCACCTACAGACGCCAAACAATCTTTAAAATGTTCACAAAATATTCAGCTATCTGGCTATATCTTTTACAGTTTTTGTGAAAAAGCTGTTTAAGTTTAGTGATCATTTCAGAAAATTTCATTAAATTTAGGGCATCCAGGCTTTTGTTGTCTGTTTTGTTTCCATGGTTACCAAAGCTTCTTATACATAGTGATGGGCAGTGGGGGGAGGCGGCTGGAGCATCTGAGATTACAGAGCCCGGGGAGAGCACAGACACACCATGTACTGATTTATAATAGAGGAATTTGATGGGGCAGTTTTGATGGTGGCAATATGATGGGGCAGTTTCGATGCTATTCAGCATTCCCATGCATTTTCTCCAGGAAATGCATTTTCTAGTCATTAAAAAGTGGTCCTTAAAGCGGACCATCAGTCATTTTTTCAACTTTTCATCTACTAAATCTTTTGCCCTTGTGGGTTTTTTTTACTTTGGATAGTAAAACATTTTTTTTTTCTGCACGTAAAATCCTTTATACAGCCCACTTCCTGTTTCTTGTCCGGTCATTAGCCTAGGCTTATGACATCATGCACAGCTCTCTCTCTCACTCTCATGAGAGTTTGAAAGCCAATGAAAGCTGCAGGGCTGCAGAGCTGGAGGTGTGCCTCTGTGTAAATACAGGAAGTGAACAGGCAGTGTCTTCAGCTGCCCACAGTTAAAATGGCTGCAGCCAGACTCAGTGGAGGGAGATTTCTGCAGAATATCTGGCAAGTACAGAATCACAGTATATATAAAATAATATGCAAATGTTTTTATTACAAATGATGTGAGCAGACCACAGTTCCTCTTTAAACTCTAACCCTGTGACTGCCTAGTTTTAAATGAAGTCATCAGTCTGCTGCAGGCAGGAAGACGCATTTACTCAGTCTCCTCTCCCCCACTGTCCAGTGTGCAACATTGCAACTTCGTATCAAGTCAGTGTGGGGTTGATTTACTAAAATTGGAGAGTGCAACAACTGGTGCAGCTGTGCATGGCAGCCAATCAGCTTCTAACTTCAGTTTCTTCAATTAAGCTTTGACAAAAAATAAAAAAAAATAAAACTGGAAGCCGATTGGATTCTATGCAGAGCTGCACCAGATGTTGCACTCTCCAGTTTTAGTAAATTAACCCTTGTGTGATAACTCAGTTATCCATCTTCTAGACATGGATTAGCCTCTTAAAAACATAATTTTCAGGACGATTTGGGTCATGTGTGTCCACTACGATGGATGGGGCTAAAGGCAGTGGATAGGAATACTCGCCATGCTACAATCGGATCTTTTCTGTTCTGGGAAGCTTTCATTTAAAGAACAGAAAATCTTCTGTTAACAATGTTTCAATGTTTCCTCAAAATTCTTTTGAAGAATGGATTAGTAGAATTCCTGCACAATGTTACCCTTATGACAAGTTCCTTTAAGTTTAGGAACCAATTCACCCAAACAGTGTGTGTGCTTTGGTGTCTACTTACACGCGTCGTTACACTGTTAGCTGGGTTTAATAAAAGAAACGCATCCATCCAGATCAACCACAAGAAAAAAAGAAAAGATCCAAAGGAAGGCAAACCCCACCTCATAAAGCATGGTCCAAACTGCTCCAACAGAATATAGTTCTTTCCTGATCCCAAGGGCGATTGGATTCTCTCTGGGGGTTTAATTACCTGGCACAACCCCCAACCCCTTTACCAGTCCCCACCAACTAATCGGCATGTTGGTTTTAACAGAAATCCTAACCTTCCCTAATTTTGTGGTCACGTGACCCCTGGGTTCCAAGTTGCAAAGTGAGTCCTTCTTCAGATGCCCCTTTAAGGATGAGATAGACACTTCCTCTTTGGATGTCCATCGTTGATGTCCTCAAGGCTCCAGAAGACTGCACAGTGGGAACTATCACAACAACGGGACCAGTTGGCGTTGGAATACAATGCTGGATTGCTGGTCCCCACATTTAGAAGAGGTGGCAAGTAACATGTGACAATGGACATGGGTTGTGGGAGGGTTGGTGGTGTCTAACTTTGCAGGAGATGGCAATTAATTATAATTTATTTACTCACAATTATTCTTTGGCTTGAGGTGACCACATACTGTTCTTGGCTGAAGAAATCCTAATCTGCCATTATTGTTTTAAAAAACTTCCAACCTTGCCTAAAATATGGGGTCATGTGACACAATGGGTCCAGACTCTTCTCTTTTTTAAACTGCAGATTGTGAGAATCCTTCTTCACTGGCATCTATCGCTGTCTGGGTTGCATGGACACTTCCCATTGCAATCAGTGATATACACTAGACACTTCCCATCTGAATCAGTAATGGACATTATCCATGAGTGGAGTCCTCAAGACACCAGAAGGGTACATGTTGTGAGACATTACCAAAGAGGGGCTAGTTGGCATGGGAGAATCCTTCTTCACTGGCCTCTAACACTGTTTGGATGACAGGGACACTTTCCATTGGAATCAGTTATGAACATTGGATACTTCCCATCTGAATTGGTAATGGACATTGTATATCAGTGGGTTCCTCAAGGTACAAGAAGGATAGACGGTGTAAAATCTCACACCAAGGGGACTGGTTGGCATGGGTACAGATTGCATATTACAAAAAGGTTGCTAGTTGGCATGGAAGAATCAATCTTTGGTGGCCTCTATCACTGCCTGGGTGGCATGGAGATTTCCCATTGCAATCAGTGATGGAAACTGAACACTTCCCATCTGAATTAGTAATGGACTTTGTCCATTAGCGGGCTCCTCAAGACACCTGCAGACAACATGGTGGGAGACATTACAAAAAGGGGGCTAGTTGGCATGGGAGAATCCTTCTTCACTGGCCTCTATCACTGTTTGGATGACAGGGACACTTTCCATTGGAATCAGTGGTGAACTTAGAATACTACCCATCTGAATCAGTAATGGGCATTGACCATCAGTGGGATCCTCAAGATCCTCAGAAGGATACATGGTGTGAAACATCACACCAAGGGGACTAGTTGGCATGGGCACAGATTGCAGCATTTGGAAGAAGTTCCGGCAGTGGACTCGGGACTATGGACTAAGTGGGTAAAAATGGGGTTTAAAAGTTTTATGTAAGAAAAAAATGAGTGGGGGTGGCATACGGTAGAGCTTGGGGTTCACCTTTACAGATGGGCTTCTAATTCCAATTTCTTTAACGACATATTATTTGGCTTCGGGTGACTCTGTATTATCCTTAGCTGCAGAACTCCTAATGTGAGCACTTGCCTTGAGTCAATGACTCAAAAAGTATTGAAGATAGACGAACAGAATTACAGTCAAGGGTCTAGTACTTAAAGAATGGCAGCTTACATAGCTCCTTCCTGACTGGTTGATAGGTCTCCCTCAGCACTGGGCCAAAGAAAAGGCAGAACATGTGGCCACCTTGGGCACTTCAGCAGTATGGGGGGGGGGGGACTCGAAAAAGACAGGAAATGCAACTTATGCTGCTAAAATATTTCAGCACTCATGGGAAGGAGGCACAGTTTGGCCTTTTTGCATTGAGTGCTAAAGGGCCTTGTCCCAACACTGCGACCCCTCCATGAAAGTTACCATTATAGATGAGCGTGGGTTCAATGTGAACCTATGTTTGGCCAAACCCGGAAGGAAGCTGTCAGTGCTGGACACCGGCCCACAGCTGCGTGTACACATAGGGATGGGGATACTCATGATGTTGTTGACCTAATAGGCGGCCATGGCATCATTGACCCTATATATGACATCATTGAGCTAATATGTGACATCATTGACCTAATCATTAACATCGTTGACCTAATATGTGACATTGTTGACCTAATAAGTGGCCATGTCAACATTGGCCTAATATGTGTCATTGTTGACCTAATATGCCACATCATTGACCTAATATGTCGCCATGGCATCATTGATATTGTTGACTTAATCATTCACGACATCACCTACTATGTGACAGTGTTGACCTAATCATTGACATTGTTGACTTAATATGTGGCCACGGCATCATTGGCCTAATATGTGACATCATAGAACTAAATTGTAGCCATGGCATCGCTGACCTAATATGTGACATCAACGACCTATGTGGCATCTTTGATCTAATATGTGGCCATGGCATCATTGACATCGTTGGCCTAATCATTGATATTGTTGACCTAATATGTGGCCACGGTATCATTGGCCTAATATGTGCCATAATTGAACTAAAGTTTAGCCATGTAGTAATGGACCTAATATGTGACATCAATGACTTAATATGTGACATCATTGATCCAATATGTGACATCGTTGATCTAATATGTGGCCATGGCATCAATGACCTAATATGGGGCCAAATTAGGTCAATGATGTCACCCTTGCCGTACATGCAGCTATGGCCACAGTTGATTGCCCCAGCACTAACAGTTTTCTTCCGGGTTAGAGGGAACCCAAGCCAAACTCAAGCTCATCCCTACTTACCCTCACTGCTCCACTCCACCACCATGTTCCCTGCCCACATCTGCAAGCAGCCAGGCAAGAATTTAACTAAAAGACAAAGGTAAAACCAAAACCTAAAAATGTGTTTTGGCATTGCCCTACGTGACCCTGCTGGCCAGGCACTGGCCACTACATCCCCATGCCTGTATAGCTAATGGTTTTTCATGCATTTTCCTCAAATTTATCTGGACTAGTGACCACCTGGAAAGGGTAAAATGGACTCCAGATGGATGTGTGGCATAATTGGGTTGGACGTTCTTGCTTCGTGCCAGCTTTGCCTTTGCAATTAGCCGCAGAAGCCAATAAGTCAGACACCAAGCCCATTAAGAATTTTTTAACAGAGGCCCCAGAACAGTCATGAGATGGCGCACACACAGAGGGCATGATGGCAGTCTGCGGACGTGCTCGGAGGTTGTGGGTTACGAGAGACAGACAGCATCTGGTTTAAGTGCTTTCAAGACGCCTCCCTGCCGCATCGCAACTGTTGTGCTGGGAACGCACAATATGGGCTGCCATACTGCACTGTGCCCGCTCGTCATGTCATCTTATGGAGCTCACAATCCAACTTGAGCGAATAACTGCTCACATATGTCCGCTTTATACTTTTCTAACAGCCACCCTTTGGAAGTATACTCAATTCAATAGACGTGCTCACAGCTCGGAGCGGCTGGCATGAATTCACAAATCACCATTCATCTACCAAGGCAGTACAACATTATTATTTTGAGCAAAATTTGCTGTAAGAATGAGTGAAAACATTAGTAAGAACTATTCCTAAACCATTCAACGTATAAATTCAGACTATACGCCCATCAATAGGTCGTTTTTAGTTTTCGATAGTGTAGGGAAGACTTAAACCAGACCTCTGACCTTGCCTTCAGTCTTGCATAGTTGCACAGGCTCTTCTCCTGGACTAAAATTGCTCAAACGTTGCAATTTCACAGGACACTGTGAGCCTCCCACAATGTGCATTAGAAGCTGTAGAAAATCAGATAGAACCCGCCACTTATCCAGTATCATCTATCCCTCAGCCTTACTGTCCCTGGCCTGCCCTTTTCATTGATTTATTTTAATCATTTAAGCTCAGCATTAGTTACCCAGGGTGGTCTGCATGCAATGTCCACTCCTGGTGGACTGACAGCCACCTATCAAGCCATATTTATATTTGCATAACTCCTTCTAAGAGCCACCCCATCAGGGACGAGGACTCTTGAGAGGATGTTTTCAGGAAGCTATGCACAGCACCCCACCGACCCTTTCCACCAGTAATGGACTCCAAGGGTATTGGACTCCATGGGTCCTTAGAGAGTGACATCCAAGGGGAAGCGTAGCCTCCTCAGAAGATTGGACTCAAAAAGGATGTGTAGTAGAGTGGACTGTAAAGGGATGTGTAATCTCCTCAGAGGGTTGGACTCCAAGGGTAGGTGTAGTCTTCACAGAACACTGAAGTCTAAGGGGAGGTGTAATCTCCTTAGAGGATTGGACTCCAAGGGTAGGTGTAGTCTTCACAGAACACTGAAGTCTTAGGGGAGGGGTAATCTTCTCAGGGGAGTGTACTCTAATGGGAGGTACAGTCTCCTCAGAGGAGTGGATTCTAAGGGGATGTTTAGGCTCCTCTATGGAGTGGACTCTAAAAGTAGGTCTAGTCACCTCAGAGGAGTAGACTCTAAGGGAGGTGTAGGCACCTCAGAGGAGTGGTGTCCAAGGTGAGTTGTAGTCTTCATAGAGGAATGGAGTCCAAGGATAGGTGTAGTTTCCTCAGAGGAGTGGAGTCTAATGGGAGGTGTAGTCTCCTTAAAGGAGTGGATTCAAAGGGGAGGCATAGTCTTCCTGGAGGGGTAGATTCTAAGGGGAGCTGTAGTGTCCTGAGAGCAGTAGCTTCTAAGAGGAGGTGTAGTCTTCTCAAAGGAGTGGAGTCTAAAGGTAGGCATAGTCTCCTGAAAGAAGTGGATTTTAAGGGGAGGCGTAGTCTCCTGAGAGGAGTGGATTCTAAGGGGAGGTGTAGTTTCCTGAGAAGAGTGGATTCTAAGAGGTGTAGTCTCCTCAGAGGAGCGGATTCTAATACCTCGTTTCCACTGAGTGGATCGGTTCGGTTTGGTTCGGTACGGAATGCTATTTTGAGTGTTTCCATTATGAAAGTGGCCCACAGATCTGAACCATACCGCACCACTCATGGTCCTGCTTCAGATGTGGGGCCATAGAAAATGGTATGGTACTCTTAGGGCGGAGCTACTGGCACCACAAGATACATTCCACTGATTGGCATAAGGGGAGCTGTAGTGTCCTGAGAGTAGTAGATTCTAAGAGAAGGTGTTGTCTTCTCAAAAGAGTGGAGTCAAAAGGTAGGCGTAGTCTCCTGAAAAAAGTGGATTCTAAGGGGAGGTGTAGTCTCTTGAGAGGAGTGGATTCTAAGAGGAGGCTCCTGAGAGGAGTGGATTCTAAGAGGAGGTGTAGTCTCCTCAGAGGAGTGGATTCTAAGGGGAGGTGTAGTCTCCTCAGAGGAGTGGATTCTAAGGGGAGATGTAGTCTCCTCAGAGGAGTGGATTCTAAGGGGAGGTGTAGTCTCCTGAGAGGAGTGGATTCTAAGGGGAGGTGTAGTCTCCTTAGAGGAGTGAATTCTAAGGGAAGGTGTAGTCTCCTTAGAGGAGTGGATTCTAAGGGGAGGTGTAGTCTCCTGAGAGGAGTGGATTCTAAGGGGAGGTGTAGTCTCCTCAGAGGAGTGGATTCTAAGGGGAGGTGTAGTCTCCTCAGAGGAGTCGATTCTAAGGGAAGGTGTAGTCTCCTCAGAGGAGTGGATTCTAAGGGGAGGTGTAGTCTCCTCAGAGGAGTGGATTCTAAGGGGAGGTGTAGTCTCCTGAGAGGAGTGGATTCTAAGGGGAGGTGTAGCCTCCTCAGAGGAGTGGATTCTAAGGGGAGGTGTAGTCTCCTCAGAGGAGTGGATTCTAAGGGAAGGTGTAGTCTCCTTAGAGGAGTGGATTCTAAGGGAAGGTGTAGTCTCCTCAGAGGAGCGGATTCTAAGGGAAGGTGTAGTCTCCTCAGAGGAGCGGATTCTAAGAGAAGGTGTAGTCTCCTCAGAGGAGCGGATTCTAAGGGAAGGTGTAGTCTCCTCAGAGGAGCGGATTCTAAGGGAAGGTGTAGTCTCCTCAGAGGAGTGGATTCTAAGGGAAGGTGTAGTCTCCTCAGTGGAGTGGATTCTAAGGGAAGGTGTAGTCTCCTCAGAGGAGTGGATTCTAAGGGGAGGTGTAGTCTCCTCAGAGGAGTGGATTCTAAGGGGAGGTGTAGTCTCCTCAGAGGAGTGGATTCTAAGGGGAGGTGTAGTCTCCTCAGAGGAGCGGATTCTAAGGGGAGGTGTAGTCTCCTCAGAGGAGTGGATTCTAAGGGGAGGTGTAGTCTCCTCAGAGGAGCGGATTCTAAGAGGAGGTGTAGTCTCCTGAGAGGAGTGGATTCTAAGGGGAAGTGTAGGCTCCTCAGAGGCGTGGCCTCTAAAAGACATGTAGGATCCTCTGTGAAGTGGGCTCTAAAAGTAAGCATAGTCACCCCAGAGGAGTAGACTTTAAGGCTGGATTCACACCTCTGGCAATTTTAGTGCTTTTTGCATTTTGCAGATTTGCACTACAGAACATGTTCCATAGGAAACCAGGTTAAATGGGCTGAAGTGCAAATCTGCAAAATGCTGGTGGAACATTTTGAGGGTTTTGCTGTTTATAGGTGGCAGAAAAACCCCGGGAACGCCGTCCAGAACAGCGGTAGCACAGTGTGAAAATAAGGAGCTGATTACAGAGTGACACATGGCACCGGGCCGTATTTTTTAATTGGAGTTTATGTGACGGTGGAAACCGTTGCCTCAAAACAAAACACTGCGTTTCGGAAAAGTGTAAAAAATGCTGATGACAAAGTCTTTCTATTTAAAGTTGAAGTTTCATCTGCTTAGATTTTGCCTCATGTGACTTTATGGAGAGCTATTAGTCCTGTGAAGCTACATGTACAATCATTCTGTGCAAATGGGGGGGGCAAAAAAAAAAAAAAGAATGTTATTAGACTATTTTCTCTCCAGGTCGAATGTTATTCTTCGTGCAGAATAGAGTACAAGAAAATTGTGTATGGAGAGAGGAAGATGGAATGCCACACTCCGGAGAAACAGGATGAAGGCTTCTCCAGCCTGACACCTCACATGGCACGAGCCGGCGCGTTTCGTCACACACACACACACACACACACACACACACACAGGGCTTAGTCATAAGGACTCCATGACTAAGCCCTGTGGGTGAGGTGAAAGGTGTCAGGGATGTATCCTGCCCTTGACAAGTTTCGCCATGCTCACAGGGCTTAGTCATAGGGACCCCTATGACTAAGCCCTGTGGGCAGGGCAGAACATACCGGAGGCGTGTCTTGGGAGGAGTCGGGGCTGAAGCTGCTTCACCTGAGTGTGGCATTCCATCTTCCTCTCCCCACATATGTATGTAGAACCGGGACTGGCTCTCCTAACGGTGGCACCTACATCCAGCGTGGGTCACCAGAGCATTACAGGGCGACTGCTTGGAGCAGCACCCAAAGTGTGCAAAGTCTAAGAAAATACTGCATTATGGCCACTAGATAAGTATTTATTTCCTATGATCATCAGCTACATCTAGCGGAGGCTGAGGCTGCTTTTCACTATTTGATACACATTGAGGTGATGGTGCATGGCGCCGTCCATCTAGTGGCCATAATGGGGTATTTTCCTGACACACATTGAGGTGATGGTGTGCGGCACTGTCCATCTAGTGGCCATAATGGGGTATTTTCCTGACACACATTGAGGTGATGGTGTGCGGCACTGTCCATCTAGTGGCCACAATGAGGTATTTTCCTGGCACACATTAAGGTGATGGTGTGCAACGTATAGCTCCATCTAGAGGCCATAATGGGGTATTTCCCTGATACACATTAAAGTGATGGTGTGCGGCGTATAGCTCCATCTAGTGGCCATAATGAGGTATTTTCACAATACATATTAAGGTGATGGTGTGCGGTGTAGTATTGCTCCATCTAGAGGCCATAATGGGGTATTTTACTGATACACATTAAAGTGATGGTGTGCGGCGTATAGCTCCATCTAGTGGCCATAATGAGGTATTTTCACAATACATATTAAGGTGATGGTTTGTGGTGTATAGCTCCATCTAGAGGCCATAATGAGGTATTTTGCTGACACACATTAAGGTGATAGTGTGCGCTGTATCGCTCCATCTACTGGCCACAATGAGGTATTTTCCTGATACACATTACGGTGATAGCGTACTGCGTATTGCTCCATCTAGTGGCCATAACAAGGTATTTTCCTGATTCGCTCTATTCTGTACAAAAGAACAACATTCATCCTGGAGAAAATAAAAAGGCCAATAACATTTGATTCCCCCCGTTTGCACAGAACGAATGCACATGTAGTTTCACAGGACGAATAGCTCTGCAGTTTTTATTTTAGAAATACGCCCATTTATGTAATCCTAATAAATGGTGGAAAGACCCCCCCCTGGGATTTCTGGTGAGTTCTTCATGAAGTGGGGGAGGGGGGGGGGGGTGAGTCTCAGGCAGAGGATTGCTGGCTAATCCAGTGAGAGTTACACAGTGCTGATAAGTGGAGGAAGTTTAACCAGACAGTTTAATCCCCTCATTTCCTGTCCTGTAATCAGGACCTGACTGATGCCTCCAAATTAGAACCACACCGCGCTCTGCTTCGGGTTTAGGACAGGTGAACGCAAGTCGGCCAGAAGAAAAAAAAAAAAACGCCCTTTCTTTTTCTTTTGCTTTTATTTATTCATTTTTTTCCCATGTCTTCCTATGGACATATATATATATATATATATATACATTATATATATTATATATTATACAATTATTATTATTATATTATATATATATATTTTCATTCTCTGCAGCTATTACCTTTTGTACCACCACCCCCTCCCTTTAGAATGTAAGCTCTACGACCAGGGCCCTCCTGTACCTTTTATATTGTACTGTAATTGTGTTGTCCCCCCTTATACATTGTAAAGCGCTGTGTAAACTGTTGGCTCTATATAAATCATGTATAATAATAATAATATATATTTAGAGTAAATATACAGTAAATTGGGTATCTTTTCTTTGAACCTCAAAAGACCGATCTCCAGTAATACATCATAATATAGACCAGAGATGAACTCCGGGCAACTTAATACACAGATGACATACATACTGTACAGTGCCTTGAAAAAGTATTCATACCCCTTGAAATTCTCCACATTTCGTCATGTTACAACCAAAAAACATAAATGTATTTTATTGGGATTTTATGTGATAGACCAACACAAAGTGGCACTTGTCCTTATTTAACCTCTTGATGGTGACGTAACACCTGCAGTAGATGCGGCCCCAATGCACAGGTTTTTTTTGCCCCTGTGGGGCGCATATATGTGTAGCCCCTATTTTTCAGCACAGAGACTGGGGTCTCACCGACAGCCCCTGCCCCCCCCCCCCCCCCGGGCCCCTTACTAACAATCGGGACCTGGAACTTCCGATTCCGGGTCACCTGATCGCTGTGGGAGCCTCTGATTGGCCACCACAGTGATCAATCACTGTGAGCCTCTATGTTTCTCTCTCTGTGAATGGAGGGGGAAGATACATTGTATCTCTCCTTCTACTTGAAGAGAGAAAACGAAAAGAAAGAAGTGTATGTAAAAATAAAAATAAAAGATATAATAATAAATATATAATAAAAAAATAAAACAAAAAATAAAGAAAATATAGATAAAGGTTTGATCGTGGTCGGTGCCAAGGTTAGTGTTTGGGTCAAGTAAAGGTCAAGGGTCAGGGTCAAAGGTGAATGTCTATATATTTTGGGGAGGATTTACAGCTAAATTTTAAAGTCATTTTTTTTCTGATATCCATTTAAAAATACAAGTGGCCTGGCTGTCTCACTAATCCAGTAGCTTCAGTCAGTGCTGGCACAAGGTCATCCAGCGCCCATGGCAAGGATGCCAAACCACCCCTTCCCTTACATTCCCGTAGAGTTAGGGTCAGGGCCCCCCCCCCATCCCTGCAATACACCAACGCACCCAGGGCAGCCGACCCTCCCGCCCACCCCTTGTCCCAGCCCTAGTCACAGTACTTACTGAGTCTCCAACTTATCGCAATCTGAAAATGCTTGTGTCCTGGCCGTCAGGCTGGGCCAGCAGCTCCAGTACTTTCTAAGTCACTGACCGATTCCCATATGAAAAATGCAAGTGGCCTGGCTGTCCTACTAATCCAGTAGCTTCAGTACTTACTGAGTCGCTGAATTATCTACATTCTAAAAATGCTTGTGTCCTGGCTGTCAGGCTAATCCCACAGCTCCAGTACTTCCTGAAAATGCAATTTCCGGGCTGTCTTGATAATCCAGCAGCTACAGTACTTACTGAGTCACTGACTTATCCCTGTCTAAAAATGCTAGCTTCCTGGCTGCCAGGCTTGGTCAGCCACGCCAGTACTTCCTGAGTCACTGTCCGATCTTCATCTGAAAATGCAAGTTGCCTGGCTCCTACTAATCCAGTAGCTTCAGTACATACTGAGTCCCCACTTTATCTCCTTTTAAAAATGCTTGTGTCCTGGCTGTCAGGCTAACCCCACAGCTCCAGTACTTCCTGAGTCACTGAACAGTCTCCATCTGAAAATGATAGTGTCCTGGCTGTCAGGCTTACCCAGCAGATCCAGTACTTCCCAAGTCACTGACCGATATACATCTGAACATGCTAGCACAATGGCTGTTTTACTAATCCAGTAGATTCAGTACTTACTGAGTCCCTGCTTTATCTCTATCTAAAAATGTTTGTGTTCTGGCTGTCAGGCATACTCCACAGCTCCAATATTTACTAAGTCACTGACCGATCTCTATATGAAAATACCAGTGGCCTGGCTGTCTTATTAATCCAGTAGCTTCAGTAATTACTGAATCCCCGCCTTGCTTCCATCTAAAGATGCTACTGTCCTGGCTGTCAAGCTAATTCAGCAGCTCCAGCACTTCCTAAGTCACTGACTGATCTCCATCTAAAAATGCTTGTGCCCTGGCTGTCAAGCTAACCCAGCAGGTCCAATACTTTCCGATTCACATACTAATCTCCATCAAAAATGCAATTTCCTGCCTGTCTGGATAATCCAGCAGCTCCAGTACTCCCAGAGTCGCTATTCGATCATCATATGAAAATACAAGTGGCCTGGCTGTCTTGATAATCCAGCAGCTCCTGTACTCCCAGAGTCGCTATTTTTTCATCATATGAAAATACAAGTGGCCTGGCTGTCTTGATTATCCAGCAGCTCCAGTACTCCCAGAGTCGCTATTCGTTCATCATATGAAAATACAAGTGGCCTGGCTGTCTGATAATCCAGCAGCTTCAGTACTTACTGAGTCACCAGCTTATCTCTGTCTAAAAAATGCCTGTGTCCTGGCTGTCAGGTTAGGCCAGCCACTCCAGTACTTCCTGAGTTGCTGACCGATCTTCACCTGAAAATGCAAGTTGCCTGGCTGTCATGCTAATCCAATGGCTTTATTTCTTGCTGATAGTATGCGGATCTGCAGTTTCGCTGTCCGCGTCAGTAATGCAAAAAAAATACCGAAGCCAGAAAAAGCCAGGCAGCTTGCATTTTCCAAGCAGCCTGCTTCTTTCATGACAGGTGCTCTTTTATCCTGAAGATGTTCCAAACTCCAACCCAACCCCCCACCCAGATGTTTGTGAAACAACCCCCCCCTCCCCCCCCCCACCCCGTGCGCTTTAATTCACCCCGTGCCATGCCGCTTAGCGGGAGCGGAAAACGAAAGCCGTCAGGGGCTCGGGGAAGCCAACGCTTAATATATGTAATAACAGGAGACATCAAACGCACGCCAAATGAAAGCCGCGTTCACCTCCTTCTGCCCGGTTTACGTAAATAAATATCGGCAGCCACCGGCCAGTGACAGCGCCGATTCTCATCATTGTTCTGCGGCGGAGGGGAAGAGGGGAAAAAAAAAATGTTTTAATATGATCCAGATAAGGGAACGCAAGAAAGAATAACACAGCTGCGGTTATCGCAGAATTTAATAGCAGACCGGAGACCAGGCCGCCCCCCCGATTGATTTACACGATGGGGCCTTTGGGAAGATATTCTGTTCTGCACAAAAAGTTACGCTGATAACAATGCGATGGAGAGGGCGACGCGGCGCGCGCTTCTAACGCGTCATTCGCCAATCAGAGACCTCTGACGGAGGCTTCAAAGTGTATGGAAGCCGAATGATGGACGTCCCCCCCAGAATCGAATCTCCGTGGATTTGGGTCTTCCTTCCTTCCCACTTCATCAACACGCTAATGGATTCACGGCACTGGGTCTCTGCGCTTCTCTATACCAGTGGCCTCCAAACTGAGGCCCTTTGCGTGCCTTTATCCGGCCCTTGGGAATTTCTCCCACATATATGAAGCGCTATTCCTCCCACTGATGTAGACAATGGGGTACTAGTCCTCCCACTGACACCAATGATGGGCCATTGTTCCTCCCACTGACACCAATGATGGGGCACTATTCCTCCCACTGACACCAATGATGGGGCACTATTCCGTCAACTAACATCAATGATGGGGCAGTATTCCTCTCACTGACACCAATGATGGAACACTATTCCTTACACTGACACCAATGATTGGGGACTATTCTTCCCACTGACACCAATGATGGGGCACTATTCCTCCCACTGATACCAATGATGGGGCACTATTCCTCCCACTGATACCAATGATGGGGCACTATTCCTCCCACTGACACCAATGATGGGGCACTATTCCTCCCACTGACACCAATGATGGGGCACTATTCCTCTCACTGACACCAATGATGGGGCACTATTCCTCCCACTGATACCAATGATGGGGCACTATTCCTTCAACTAACATCAACGATGAGGCACATTCTTCCCACTAATACCAATGATGGGGCACTATTCCTCCCACTGACACCAATGATGGGGCACTATTCCTTCAACTAACATCAACGATGGGGCACATTCTTCCCACTAATACCAATAATGGGGCACTATTCCTCCCACTGACACCAATGATGGGGTGCTATTCCTTCAACTAACATCAACGATGGGGCACATTCTTCCCACTAATACCAATGATGGGGCACTATTCTTCCCACTGACACCAATGATGGGGTGCTATTCCTTCAACTCACATCAATGATGGGGCACATTCTTCCCACTAATACCAATGATAGGGCACTATTCCTCCCACTGACACCAATGATGGGGCACTATTCCTCCCACTGACACCAATGATGGGGCACTATTCCTCCCACTGACACCAATGATAAGGCATTATTCCTATCACTAATACCCATTATGGGGCACTATTCCTCATTCTACTGACCAGAGGGGCTATGTCATTTTTTTACTCCCACTGACCAAAGTCCGGCCCCCTGAAAGTCTGAAGAACAGTAAACCGGCACTTTATTTCAAAGGTTTGGAGACCCCTGTCCTATACATTGCAGGCAGGTCATGGCTGGTGGGAGAGGCTGGCAGAGTGCTGTACATAGCTTCCTGAAAACATCCCATCACCCGGGGGGAGGGGGGGGGGGGATACAAATATCACAGCACCCTTCCTCTGTACTCCTCTCTGGAGTCTTGATGATTTGAAGAGTGGATGTCAGTCTGGAGGAGAGGACATTCCAAGGTGCATGGCTCCCAACTGTCCCTGATTTGGAGCAATGTCCCTCTGTCCCTCTTTCCTCCTCATTTGTTCTCATGTTGGTCAGATCTATATAGTTGTATATAAAATGTACCTTTTATCTTTCAAAAAGTGTTTCCCAGTGCTAAACCTTTCATCTGATTTCTAAATTGCTGCATCTGTAAATTTTATAAGCCAATATAAGGGAAGAGTAGCGGTAAAAAAAAAGCCCTTGTGGATTTACTTAACCTTTTTTTTAATTATTTCTCCTTTAAGAGGGTGTGGCAGGGGGCGTGTCCTATTCCTACATATGTTTCCTAGTAGGTGTCCCTCATTCCCATCTCAAAATGTTGGGAGGTGTGAAGGTAGACTGCATGTGCATGCAGACTGCCCTAGGTGTCACCCACATATGATTTTAAGCCGCCATGATTGAAAGAACTGAAATCCAATGAATGAAGGAGGCGGGGCCAGAGGCAGCCAATACAGTGCGACCCAGCGTGTGTGTGTTCTTATGCATTTGCCATGCGTTGCGTGTAGGTCAACCCAGCCATTCCAATGGGCTGCCCTACCTGTGAGAAACGCAGAAAAGTCTAGGATATACATGCCAGCTGTCCCGGGTTTTCCGGAACAGTCCTATATTTTGTCCCACCGAAGCATTAGTTGCCAAGTTCATGGCTGAAAGGGTGCTGGGACAAGGCCATTTGGTGCCCAGGGCGAAGATGGCAAACTGTGCCCCCCCCCCCCCCCCCCATTTTTAAGAAAGAATCAATGTAATTTCAAAACAAGAATATAGTTATTATTATTATTATATTAAGGGACACTTTGATGGGCAAATTGTATGTTAAGGGGCACCCTGATGGGCACATTTTATATTAAGGGGCACTCTGATGGGCACAACAAAACATGCCCCTTAATGTAAAAAAAAATCTGCCCATCAGAGTGCGCCTAATATAAAATGTGCCCATCAGTGTTGCTCCTAAAATAAAATATGCCCATCAGAGTGCCCCTTAACATAAAATAAGGGTCACGCTGATGGGCACCTTTTATGTTAAGGGGCATACTGATGGGCACATTTTATTTTAAGGGGCATGCTGATGGGTATATTTTTAATGTGCACGCTGATGGGCACATTTTATGTTAAGGGGCACTCTGATGATGGGCACACCAAAATGTGTCCATTAGTGTTCCCCCTTAAGAAAATATGCCCATCAGTGTGCACATTAAAAATATTACCATCAGCGTACCGCTTAACATAAAATAAGGGTCATGCTGATGGGTACCTTTTATGTTAAGCGGCACTCTGATGGGCACATTTTATTTTAAGGGGCACGCTGATGGGTATATTTTTAATGTGCACGCTGATGGGCATGCTGATGGGTATATTTTTAATGTGCACGCTGATGGGCACATTTTATTTTAAGGGGCACGCTGATGGGTATATTTTTAATGTGCATGCTGATGGGCACATTTTATTTTAAGGGGCACTCTGACGGGCACACCAAAATGCGTCCATCAGTGTGCCCCTTAAGAAAATATGCCCATCAGTGTACACATTAAAAATATACCCATCAGCGTACCCCTTAAAATAAAATTTGCCCATCAAAGTACCCCTTAACATAAAAAAAGGTACCCATCAGCGTGACCTTTAACAAAATATGCCCAGCAGTGTGCACAATAAAAAATATGCCCATTAGTGATCACTGGTTGACATGTGGTCCGCATACCTTGAATGCAGGAGGGCACAACTGAAATACCAAAGTGGCGTAAGCTGCGAGATATGGAGAGCCAGGACCCAGGAACCGTGAGTAGCAGGAGGGGCGAGGTGCGGGGCACGCACGTGACGTCACGCCCCTACTCGGTGAGGAGCAGGGGGCGGGCGCACCGCACGCAGCATCACTGGTTGCTGGGGGAAACCCGCGGTCCCAGCATACTAGTGACGGCTGTTTTAGAGGTGCACTTCAGTGCACCACCCCCATTAAATTGTACCGCCCAGGGCATCCGACCCTTCCACCCTCCCTCCCTTGTACCGGCTCTGCGGTCCCCACATATTTGGAGTTGGGTCTTGGTGGGACCAACCCATAAAGTAGATATGATGGGCACTCTCAGCATATTTTAGAGAGTGGGTCTGAGTGGGACCAACCTATAAGAAGAGGGTGTGATTCGGGAGCACCCACCCAGAAAGGGGTTGGACTATATGCACACCTTAACAATGGACTATATAAGTATGGTCAGTGCGTATGTGAGTGAGCGGTGTCACCCCACGACTGGAGGGGTCTTACTGGCAGCATCAGCAGGTAAAAATAGAAGATAAAAGTCCTAAAGAAAAGAAAACAAATGCAGCAGCCACATCGAAGGATTAGTAAGCAGCAATAGAATCCATTTTTACTGGGTTCACATAAAGCCAAATCTGGTGTCAATTCCGCCATGGAACTGACTTTGGCTGTCGGAAGCAAGGCAAAGAAGGGTAAATGGAGAAACAGGTGTAACCTTTCTTATTGGTCAGCGTTGACCAATGAGAGAACCACAAACAAAACATGTACTATAGCCAGGCTATGGACATTCAAAGATTTACATATTCCTAAAAAGCTTTCAAAGGAGCCTTCACTGACCTCTGTAGCTGCGAGCATTGTGGTGCAATTCATCATCAAAATTCACAAGAAAAGCCATTCAGGTGGGGTCTCGGCACTCGGCTCCTCTTTTTAACCCCTTATCACCTGCCCTAAAGTCCCTATAAAAAGATTGTGAAGGCCCAGGGGGTGGGAAGGATCGACAACCATGTGACCACTGTGATTGGCTGTCACAGTGGTCACATGATCCGGAGCTGGAGGACGAGAGCTGTTTTTGACAGCAGAGACCGGCCGAGATTCGATCCATCTATGGGCAGGCTGGTTGCACTGAAGTCGATCCTGTCAGATTTTTATTTACTACCGGTGGCTATAGCCACCAGCAGTGATCGATATTTTCTGGAAGGCTCCCCGCCGGCAGAACACAAGTGAAAATCGCATCATCTATCGCAGTTTAGCCAATCACTGTGGAGTGAAGATTTTCTCTAAGATGTTTTTCTGTATATGATGAGATGTCAGGATGGATTCATACAGACTGATCTATTTTATATCAAAGAGCAACACAGCCGGTCTGGTGATCATTTCTCTTTTCTTTTCAAATCGAATCTGCAGCTCATATGTTTATCCTCAGAATGCTGTCCTATTTTTTTCTGCAGCCATTCTTTATATTAGAATTTGGTCTGTAAAGTAAAGCAGATTTTGTTCAATCCGACATCCGGAATTCCCATCAGTCTTATACAGTTGTGGACTGAAATGGCTTACTCTGATCTCACCGCACACTGCTTCTCACAAACCGACCCCCCCCCACTGTGAACTGATCTGCCCCCCCATAGTGAATCAATCTGCCCCCCACTGTGAACTGATCTACCCCCCCACTGTGAACTGATCTGTCCCCCCCACAATGAATCAATCTGCCCTCCCCACTGTGAACTGCTCTACCCCCCCACTGTAAACTGATCTGCCTCCCCACTGTGAACTGATCTGCCCCCCCCACTGTGAACTGATCTGCCCCCCCATGGTGAATCAATCTGCCCCCCCCACTGTGAACTGATCTGCCCCCCAACTGTGAACTGATCTGCCCCCCCCGCTGTGAACTGATCTGCCCCCACCAAAGTGAACTTATCTACCCCCCCCATAGTGAATCAATCTGCCCCCTACTGTGAACTGATCTGTCCCCCCACTGTACACTGATCTGTCCCCCCACTGTGAACTGATCTGCCCCCCAACTGCAAACTGATCTGCCCCCCACTGTGTACTGATCTACCTCCCACTGTGAACTGATCTGCCCCCCCCATGGTGAACTGATCTGCCCCCAACTGCAAACTGATCTGCCCCCCACTGTAAACTGATCTGCCCCCCACTGCAAACTGATCTTCCCCCTGCTGTGAACTGATCTGCCCCCCCCACTGTGAACTGATCTTCCCCCCACTGCAATCTGATCTGCCCCCCCACTGTGAACTGATCTGCCCCCCCACTGTGAACTGATCTGCCCCCCCCCACTGTGAACTGATCTGCCTCCCCACTGTGAACTGATCTACCCACCCACTGTGAACTGATCTGCCCCCTACTGTGAACTGATCTGCCCCCCATTGTGAACTGATCTGCCCCCCCCCTCCACTGTGAACTGATCTGCCCCCATTGTGAACTGATCCCCCCCTACAGTGAACTGATCTGCCCCCCATTGTGAACAGATCTGCCCCCACTGGGAACTGATCTGCCCCCCTACTGTGAACTTGAATTTGTGCTAAGATGGGGATTTCAGGGAGGGAGTGGATTTTTACTGGGAGGAGAGTGAATTTATGCTTAGGTTTTTGTGGTGAGTATTTTGCTGACACATAATGCTCATATCTTCTCGGGAGGCGCAGATTGGCATGTTCCCCCTGGGCTCTAGATGATCTTGTCCCAGCACTGGCGGCTCAGGAGCGCTCCTGCTCAGGTGCCCCCAATGCAAGCTGCTTGCTCTGTGGGCACTCGGCAGGAGGGAGGGGCCTGGAACGCCAATGGGGGGACTTGAGTAGAGGAGGATCCGGTTTGCTCTGTGCCAAAGCACTGCACAGAGCAGGTAAGTATAACATGTTTACTATCTTTTAAAAAAAATATATTGCCTTTAATATCACTGTAAGATGCCGGGAATCTGAAGACTGGTGAAAAACCGGACCGGCTGAGGATGGCGCTGGATCTTTGAACAGTTGAGTGAGTGTTTATTTTTGTAGCTGCCTAAAGCTCCTCTTTAACTCCTAGGCACTGAGCGCACGTAAATACACGTGACCCGAGCATTAGCGCCTTTGCATATTTGTGTGCGTTAACGCCAATAGAGCTGTGCTGAGAGAGCGAGCCCTGCGCGCTCCCGGCACAGTGACCATCCGCTCATGTAAAACTCCCGATTGCTTATTTTTTCTCTTTTATTGGTTGAACTGGATGGACTTGTCTTTTTTTCAAACTAACTATGTAACTATGAGTTTTCCGATCATGTGATCACCGTGACAGCCAATCACAGCGGCCAATGCTCACAATCCCCGCCTCCCGGAATGCCAAACCCCTCCTTAAAGGGCCAGTGGGAGTCGGCGCAAAGGGGTTAAATACCACTTTAAGGGTTAAGTGAAGAGGTTAGCTAATTAGGAGGTTAGGTATAAGTGACTAGGTTGAGGTTTAGTAAGTGATTATTAATTTCTTCGGTTGAGATAAACTAATATCATGTATGTGTGAAGAATCACGCTTTTTTTTTAGAAGTTGTGGCAATTGAGCTGCACTTCTAACTGTAGCCTTATGCCGCGTACACACGATCGGAAATTCCGCCAGCAAAAGTCCAGTGAGAGCTTTTGGTTGGAAAATGAGATCATGTGTACGCTCCATCGGACTTTTGCTGGCGGATTTTTCGGCCAGCAAAAGATTGAGAGCGTGCTCTAAATTTTTCGGTCGGAAAAAGTTCCTAAGCGAAAATCCGTTGGCGTGTAGGCAATTCCGACGCGCACAAAATCACAAACGCTCGGAAACAATTCAACGCAGGCTCGAAAGCACTGAAGTTCATTTTCTCGGCTCGTCGTGGTGTTGTACATCACCGCGTTCTTGGCGGTCGAAAGTTCAGAGGAACTTTTGTGTGACAGGCAAGCTTGAGCGTAATTCCGTCGGTAAAACCATCCAAGTTTTTTCTGAAGGAATTTCCGATCGTGTGTACGGGGCATAAGTGAAGGAAACGTTTTGGCTGAACATTTCAAATCTATACCCAATAAGGAGGTATACTGCTCCCTGATTGCGGAAATGGCGCTATCGCGGGGGACAGCAAGGCGAGTGTCGGCCATTGAAACTGGGAATTCCCAATGTATTCGTCTCCCTAAAGGAGGAGAAAAACTTTGGGTTCCTGGTTTTGGGAGTGTTGGAATTCAGGACTGACAAAGGACCAGATGGACCCCTTTCAGGGGTGGACTGACAACTCATGGGGCCCCCGGGCAATAGGAGATTATGGGGCCCCCCAGGCAATCCGAGATTATGGGGCCACGCAGTACACACACACAGTATACAATCACACAGTATACACATACATGTATACACAGACATGTTTCTATTGGTTGAGAAGGTATTGGAGAGGTGGGGCAGCTATAATCTCTGCATTTTTAGACCAAAAGGATGACGGTAAGGGACATTTCAGAGACAGATGTAAAAAAAACACAGATTTTTACATACTGTCCCTGGTTTTACTGAGGCTGGCAACCCTGATGGGGCCCCCTAGTGGCTCGGGGCCCTCGGGCAGTGCCCGAGTGGCCCAATGGTCAGCCCGCCCCTGACCCCTTTACCATTTTAGTTTATTCGATTTTTTTTCCTTTAATTCTGAGTAACCAAACAGTTTGTCAAAAATAATGGAATTCGGTCAGTTTTCGGTATCTAATACACCTGGCCTGAAAACATCAAGAAAAAAAAAATCCACAATTTCATTGTATCCTTCTCCTTTGCTTTTCATTACTCAACCTTCTCTGAGATTCATGGCCCTACGTAGCTGTTTCCGGAAGCGTCGTCTCATTATTATCTGGCAGCACCATCTGTAATTTGCAGACATATAATTTTCTTGGTAAAGCAAGTCATAGGTACTTAGGAAGGGATCTTTTATACCAATTTCTGTACAAGAACACGATGAACAGGCTTCTCAGTCTACTACTCTTTAGCCATGTTTTACATTACAAGAAGCATCTCAATGAGAGGTCATATTTCCCATTTTTTTTTTCAATCACAAGCTGTCAATGGTTAATAAATGTACAAGTGGCAAGTCATACGAGGAGCCCCAGGACCGGGGGAAGTATCACAAAGGGTTAAATGACAGCAGCCCCCCGGGACCGGGGCAAGTAACATAAATGGTTAAATGACAGCAGCTAAAAATAGTTCTGTTTACCATACTGTTTTTAATTATCTCTATAACTGTTTTGCCTCTGATTTTTTTTTGATTTTTTACATATGATGGAAAGACTGAAATAGACGGTCAAAATGGAAAATGAAACTCTTTCTTTACCAATAAGTGTCATTTTTCGTTGTCCCCCCCCATTTGCCTTGTCACTCACTGGGCTGGGACCATTCATCACTGTCCTACGAAGTCACTTGAGATAGATTAACTCCTGAGCTCCTGATAACTCCTTTTGACATTTTTCAGAGTACTTTTTTGAGCTACTTTGTCTTAAGGGCAAGACCTTTCTTGACCTTTTATAAAGCTGACCCTCCAATGAGTGACGTCCAGGTCATGGTATAGCTAGTCATAATTAGTCGCCTTCAACTGGAACTGAAGAAGTGGCTTGGAGAAACTACGGAAAGTCTTCAACATTAAGAAACAAGTCCTATTGAATGTGGCTCCTTCTGACTATTCTGAGCACTTTATTTTAACTACTTTGATTTTTGAGTGATGTCCAGGCCATTGTATAGCTAGTCATAGTTAGCCAGATTCAACTGGAATGGAAGAAGTGGTTTGAAGAAACTGCGGAGCATCTTTAACATTATAAAACAAGTGTTGAATATGACTCCTTTTGACTATTCTGAGCACTTTTTTGACCTACTTAGATTTTTTTGGGCAAGACCTTTCATAAAGATGACCCTCCAATGAGTGACATCCAGGTCATAGTATAGCTAGTCATAGTTAGCCAACTTCAACTGGAACTGAAGAAGTGGTTTGAAGAAACTATAGAACATCTTCAACATTATAAAACAAGTCCTATTGAATGTGACTCCTTTTGACTATTTTGAGCACTTCGGGCAAGGCCTTTCTTGACCTTTTATAAAAATGACCCTCCCATAAGAGAAGTTCAGGTCCTGGTATAGCTAGTCATTGTTAACCACCTTCAATTGGACTGAAGAAGTGGATTGGAGAAGCTACGAAACATTTTCAACAATGTGTGACATTTAGGTCATGGTATAGCTAGTTCTAATAAGTCACCTTCAACTGGAACTGAAGAAGTGCCTTGCAGAATCTACGAAACGTCTACAACATTATAAAACAAGTTCTATTGAAAGTGACCAACTACTACAAGCTTGGGATTCAGACAGAATAGCTAGTCATAGTTCATCACCTTCAACTAGACTGAAGAAGTGGCTTGGAGAAGCTACAAAACATTTACAACAATGTGTGCAGTCCAGGCCATGGTATAGCTAGTTGTAGTAGATCACCTTCAACTGGAACAGAAAAAGTGCCTTGAAGAATCTACGGAACTTCTTCAACATTACAAAACAAGTCTCATTGAATGTGACCAATTACTACTAGTTTGGGCTTCCAACGGCATAGCTATTCATGGTAAGTCACCTTCAACTGTAACTGAGGAAGGGGCTTGGAGAAGCAACAGAACGTCTTCAACATTATGAAACAAGTCCTATTGAATGTGACCAATTATTACTAGCTTGGGAATCCAACGACATAGCTAGTTGTAGTTCATCACCTTTAACTGGACCGAAGAAGTGGCTTGGAGAAGCTGTGAACCATCTTCAACATTACGAAACTAGTCCTATTGGAGATGACCAACTACTACTAGCTCGGGATTGTCTGCAAATATTTTGTTGTGACGAGTGATGGCGTCTCAAAGGACTAAAGAACTCTTTATTTACCGGTGTATCATGACTGGTCATGAATTGGTGTTTTACTTTTTTCAACTTCTATAATTGGTTCTAAAGAAACGTTGATCAATGGAAATGAAAAGATGGTAAGGACAAAACTTAAAAAGTAAAAAATACAGAATTTTTATTTTATTTTTGGAAAGCCAAGGACATTCTCAGGGACATATCTGCAAAACTCAGAAAAGCTGGTAGCTAGGTGTTTATTTAACATAGTCAGCTTTGCACATCACCAATACTCTTTGCAATGCCTGAATAAAACTTGTGAGGTTTTTCATTGTTCTAGGACCCCCAAACATACTATCCATAGCATGTATAACAATCAGTAGGCCCCCTCCAAAAAAAAAAAAAAAAACCTGTAATAAAGTACAGCTCGCTCACCTCTGGCCTACACATTGCAAGTTACAGGAACGCTAAGCCATACATCAAAGTTTAACATTGCAACTACACTTTTAACAAGTCTGTCCATTGAGTTCTTCGTTATCCTCAACTCATGTTACAACAAAAGAGAATCGGACTATGATACCTCCTTTTCTTCACTATAAACAATGACATCATTTTATTGCAATGGGAAATCAAACAACTATCATCTCATGCATACAGTATTAGAAAAAAAAAGAGACGGATCTAAAATTATACTCGACCACATGCCGCCCTGCTAGGACAATAGCAGGACTGGACGAATGTGTGAGTACAAACATACGACAAGCACCAACTTTTTACATTGTATACAGTCAATGGAAACTTTCGGTGAATGGGAATGTATAGAATGGACAACGGTAAGTACAAAAGTCAACAAAATATACATTTTATGCATTACACTTTATGTAGGAATACATAAGAGATAGATAGATAGATAGATAGATAGATAGATAGATAGATAGATAGATAGATAGATAGATAGATAGATATTTTTGCAGAAACATTTATTATACTTAAAGCATATGCATTTTTTTTAACAGTAAAGTACATCACTAAAGAGCTCTATCATTCTCTATAGTTAAGAATCTGTCACTTGCAAAACATAAAGCAATTCTCTTAATATTTATTAAGTATTAGTATTAATTAAAAATCCACTATAGGGTGCAGCCATTTTGAATAATTCTAACGCAAAAAAGCTTGGAGCTTCTCTGTAGCTCAGTTGGAGGCAGCCAACTTTCCACAACAAATCACTCAGCAAATAGCAGCACACGTTTCAGAACAGGTAAGACAATTATCGCGCTGCCAACGTCCGCTCCACGACAGGCGTGATCTGGTCTTGCATGTGACAGATTCTCTTTAAGCCTTCAAAGATCTGTACAATCGGTCAAACCACAAGCATCATTAAGGTGGCAATTCCTTTAGCCCAAAAAAAAAAAAGAAAAAAAAGAATTGACAGATAACGTGATACCGTCCACTACTTTGAATGACCATTTCCACTTAACATTCCAATACAGGAAGCCGTTGAAAGGCAATCAGAATTTAATGAAACGGACATGACAGCCGAAGCCAAAGAGCATGACAAATTGGAAGAATCTGTTTTCTCTCTCTTTTTTTTTTTTTTTTTTAAGAATTGGAAGTGTCAGGTGTAGCAAGAAAAAAATGTTGGTAAACGTCTCTAAATTGTTACCCAGCATGAAACCAGCAAGCAGCCTAGTTAAACCTATAATATATCAAACTTCAGAGAATAGGCAACTCAATAAAAACCCAAGAGAGCATCCAACGGCAATCTTAAAGTCAGAAGGAACAAGATGCAAAAGTGCCCAACAAAAGGAAGTGCCACACTTAAACATTGAAAAATTCACGCCTATCCCGTCATCATTAGCAATCCAAATATTTGAAGGACAGCGTCAATGGTACACACACAAAAAAAAAAAAGAAAGGAAAGAAAACGGCAGCCGTCGTTGGATGGGGTACAATGAGAGTGACCAAGTCTTGTTTTGGAATCTCGACTCAGCAGCCTGTTTGAACTGATATCTTGAGTGAAAGGCAGTGCAGTTCACGGTCTAGTTAAGAATGAATAATGCGTCCATTGTCCCTCTCGCCACAAAAAAAAAAAAAAAAAAACTTTCTCTCTCCCTCGAAGAATTCACGCTCGCACCGAAGAATAATAATTACGACCCACTCCGAAAACTGCTGCGCTAATGAATTAATCCCTAACGGACAACACTCTTAATGACTAGCAGGGCACATCAACGATCTGACGGCTCTCTCTCTTCTCCACACCCCCCCACCCCTTCTAAAAAACAAGATGCGTATCTGGTCCCCAACAATAGCCAATTGTCAACGCGGCTCTCCCTCTCTATTTTCACCCCCCCCCCGACGGCTTATGGACTGGAGATGTCAAAGGTGACCCCGGCCTGGGCTGACCATGGTGCGCGAGATAATTCGGTCCCCGGGAAAAAATTTTTCATTTTTTTTTTTAATTAAGCCAAAAACCCCGCCGAGAGTGAGAGAGGGAGCCAGATTACGAGAGATCTTTAACACGAAGATCCGGAGTATTATAGCGCCGTAACCTGCTCAAATGTAAACAAAACTAGGAAAAGAAGTGGGGTGGGGGTGGCAAAATGAGAAAATTGTTCAAGAGAACTCGGGATGAAAGCAGGCTTGCTCCTGAGACTTAATTAGCTAGAACACAAGAAGATTTTCCCAGCAACACCTAGGCTGCTTTACATCCGCCTCTCCAAAACTTTAACCTGTTCCAAAACCCGTTCAAATTTTTTTTTAATTTTTTTTTAATGCAAAGACAAAACTTTTTTTTTTTTTTTTTTTAATTGAGCTCCCAACAAGACGGATCTTAAGACTATCACTCATTCTTTTTTCTTTTTTTTCTCTTTTGTAGCAGCAGGACGGTGCATCCGCTGGCAGGCATCAATAGCCCCCTTGTTATTAAGTGGCACGGAGGAAACCAAGAGGGGCAAACGCGAGGCGGACTCATTGAAGAGCGAGAAAAAAAAAATCAAAATGTTAATTTGATAAATGTGAGGTCTGGGACATTTTGTCAAAGAGGGAGGGAAAAAAAAAAAAAAGAAAAAGAGAGAGGGAGAGAGAGAGAGAGAGAGAGAGAAAAAAAAATGCAGTTCGTCTGCCAACTTACCATCCACCAAGTTCTGGCTGAGATGTCATAGCAGAGTTGCCATTTGATGGAGCCATCAGAAGTTTTCCCCGCCATTATGCTGTCAGCAAGCCTCATCTGATGCTAACTCACAGGAGATAAGACACCTAATTGAGAAAACATTTGCACTGGCATGTTGGGCAACATGTAGCCGGGTCCATACCATATGGAATCATGGGTAAAAAAAAAAAAACTCCTTGACAATGAACCAATCTCTCACAGACCCAGTGGCAAGGTGAAGCTGAGATGAAAAAGTCATCAGCTAAGAGCGATGTCTTCTGCCTCCCCCCCCCCCCTTTTTTTTTGTCCGTGTTTTTTTTTTTTTTAAATAAGAGCCCACTGATCCACATCAAAGTGAGACGGCTAAAATTAGGACTTCAGCTCTCTCATGAATTTAGAAATTTATTCCGTAAAGGTTCCCTCTTCCTTTTTTTTTTTCGATTTTTTTTTTTTTAACAAAGTAGAAAGAGAAGATTTAATAGGACAAGAAATAAAAAAAAAAAAAAAAAAAGTCAGGTAGTGGACGTAAAAGAAAAAAAAAAAAAAGAGAGAAAGAGAGAGAGAGAGAGAGAGAGATCGCCACAGGCTATTAGCCTAAGATTTCAGCTTGACAGATGGAATTGCTTACAGACTATCATGCAATGTTTGGATTTTTTTTTTTTTTTCTCTCTCTTCTCTCCCGACTTTCAGAGCTGATGCTGTATCTGCTTTTTACAGTCACGGCTTTATAGCTGCAATTAGGAGGGGTGGGGGGGGGAATAAAAAAATTAATTAATTTAAAAAATAAAATCATAGGCGATCAAATTTTAAGGCGTACGTGATATTGATGATCAACAATAATTAAGTCTAAATTTTAGGACCTTTGGCCGTGGAAAAAACCCAAAAAAAACATGTAATGAATTTTGCAACATTTTGAGGTTATGATTAATTCAGTATTTTTAACTTTATGTAAATCACATGATGTTGTGCAGAAAATTTATGCATATGCTATTTGTTTTTTGTTTTTTTATTTGTTAAATATTTTAAGAATGATTTATTTCAGTAGAAAAATAATTTTATCTGTCTAATCTAACCAATTATTTATGCTATACATGTAGATGTATGTATGATAGTATATACAGAACTATATCGTTATCTATCTCAGTAGAAAATGTATAACTTTACGTAGATATAAAACAAAAATATCTAAAAAATATTTATTTGAAAAAAAGCTAAATTTTATTTAGTTTTATGATTTTTTTTGGCACTATAAGCTATTCTTGATGCATGCATTTTGGTTTGTGTTAAATCCTAACTTAAAGGTACACATTCGCTACAAAGGCAGGTTTTTTTAAACCATCTGCTCAGTGTATAAATTGAATTTGTTATATGAAAAAGAGTATGTACTCAAATACTAAAACATACAAATGACTCATTCCCTGGCTGCTTAAAAAGTGGCTTAATTGGACTGACTGTGTCCTAAACTCTGGGTCTTGAACAGGTAAATACACATATATATATATATATATATATATATATATATATATATATATAGAATTATATATATAGAATATATATATATATATATATATATATATATATATATATATATATATATATATATATATATATATATATATATTCTATCTATGTTTGAAGTAATTGCCCAGGTGCTCACCCATAAAGAAATCCATATAAATCCAAAACTGGTTTAGAGGCCCCCATGGGCCTTGCAGAGGAGGAGGATAAAAAAAAAACAGCAGTATTTTTATTTCCAATATTTCAATGAAGCTCAGTACATCTTTCTAAATATATAAAATGCAATCAATTATATATATATATATATATATATATATATATATATATGTATATATATATATATATATATATATATATATATATATATATATATGTATATATGTATATATATATGTATATATATATATATATATATATATATATATATATATGGCCTATAAATTGGACTGACTGTGTCCTGAACTCTGGGTCTTGAGCAATAAATAAATATATAAATATCTATCTATCTATCTATCTATCTATCTATCTATCTATCTATCTATCTATCTATCTATCTATCTATCTAGCTATATATCTATATAATATATATATATATAGATATATATATATATATATATATATATATATATAGATATAGATATATATATGTATATAGATTTATATAATATACATAAAAATTGGACTGACTGTGTCCTGAACTCTGGGTCTCGAACAGATATAAACACACACACGTATATATATATATATACATTTGTATGTGTGATTTCACATACACATAAAAAAATTCAAAATATAAATATAATATATATATATATATATATATATATATATATATATATATATATATATATATATATATATATATATATAAATCAAAAATATAAAAATAATATATAATATACATAAATCAAAAAAAAATAAAACAGGCGCTGGGGCGGTCAGGCTGGATTTCAAGGGGATTGGCAATTCTGAAATGCAGGAATCTATTCTTGTGATGTATTTCAGGAGATATGTAACAGAGGAAGAAAGATGAAGAAGAAAAATAAAAAAATAAAAATGATTGGTAAGTATACATATACCCACATAGACTACAGTTATCTTGTAACCTAATTTTGGTCCTGCCCCTCCTCCAGACATAAGATTTTATCATTACAGTAGTGCTCATAGCTCTGTTTTATGTGGATGGTCTTTGAACCTGTTTGAATATTTTAGCACACCTTTGTGTGTTTTATATAGGCATTTATCCCACCCCAGCTGGCGAAGAAGGTGTTAAATTTCACCAGTGCGGGCAGCAGAGCGGACGGTGGACCAGGACACGCTAGTGTGACGGTCGGGAAAAGCATTCATCGTCTTACATTACTTATGCTTCGTTAACAAGACACATTTCCCCCCCCCCCCTTTTTTTTTTGCATCCATGACTACAAAATTTAAGACGGAAACCCAAAACAGTTATAGACTGTTATGTCATGTACCTCTCAGAATTTACACCCTGACCTCCCCTATTCTTGTGCTGGATTGTTCGTCATCAACTACTGCACCCCCCTTCACACCTGCAGGAACACGTGCTTCCCAGTGTAGGTGTCCCATGGTATCTTGTTGTTTGCCTCTTTTCTCTGCCTGGAGAGTGCAAAGCTGGTTCAACGCGTGCGATCAAATGCATAAAAAGTTGATAAAGCTCTTGCAAGACATTTCCCCATCCGGTCTGCACACATGGGCACTTGTCTTTCGCAATTTACCATCTTTGATATAGAAAGAAGATTTGGTGTACGTCTCTTCTTGGCGTTGATAGGAACCCAATCCCTTTCTAAAGTCATTTTCGAGATATTGCAACCTTAGGAATCCCAGTCGCTACAATCCAATACAAACCTTAACATGTTTATATATTAACGTGGTCAATATATTTAATATCTGCAGTTTTTTCATTAAAATAATCCCTGGTGACCCCACCATGAAGGTCCTTGCTTAGGCACTTCCTGTTATAGGGTGACAACGCTTGGTCCTTGTCTCCCAACCCGGTCATACAAGCTGACAAGTGGCCATTTCAACACACATTATGTAAGCATGGTCTGCCGTTGTCAGAAAACCCATCTTGAGCGTGTGTAGACAGGAAGTTTTTGAAAACAGGCGACAGGAGCTCGGCAGCATTGAGATGTAAAAAACATTATAAAAAAAACATAAAATTAAGGATATTATTTAAAAAAATATATTTTTTTATTATACACTTTTTTTAAATTATTTTTAGCAAGTAAAACATCATTCAGTTAGGGTTTACATCTACTTTACTGCTCCTAAGAAGTGTCTTAAATATATAAATTTTTTGCAGGCAATATATTACACTACAGGGGTGTCGCTAGGTGCCCCAAAAGACTCCTGGGCACTTGTGAGGGACATTGAGATGTATAGGTAAAGACCAATGGTGGACAAATGACTATGGAATGGAGTGGAATGAAGGAACCAGTCTGTCCAATACAGGAGCCAGCAGGATTGTTTTTGGAAGCCAGCTCCACTGATGACAACTAGAGGAAACCTCAAATGTTGGGTGCCATATATAATTTTTAGGGAGCCTTGGCTAACCTGGCTCCTGGGATTTGTCCAGCTCTGGGTAAAGACATAAATCCGACCGTTTACTCCAATGCCATATTGTCCAATCCAGTGATCATACCTCTAAATAAGTGTGTGGTTTACTTAATCGATGGACAAGGTAAACCAAAGTTCGGCAAAAATTGAAGTAAGTTGGATTGTACTAAGCTTGCCATAACTAAGATCTCGACAGGAGACCGGGACACAAGTCATGAGGGCCAGAATTTAGCATTGTGTGCCCTGTGTTTGGGGCAGTTTTACATCTGACACAAACAAACAGTGTTTGTATTTTTATGTGCCACAATGTGCAAGAGAAAAATCAATTTTTTTTAGCTTTGTTTTTTTTAACCATGTAATTGTATTTAACAAAGTACAGCAGAAGTTTTTTTTTTTTAGCCATGTAATTGTATTTAACAAATCCCAGCAGATTTTTTTTTAACCATGTAATTGTATTTAACAAAGCACAGCAGAAGTTTTTTTTTTAGCCATGTAACTGTATTTAACTAATCCCAGCAGATTTTTTTTTTAAACTATGTAATTGTATTTAACAAAGCCCAGCAGAAGTTTTTTTCAGCCATGTAATTGCATTTAACAAATCCCAGCAGAATTTTCTTTTTAGACATGTAATTGTATATAACAAATCCCAGCAGATTTTTTTTTTTAGCCATGTAATTGTATTTAACAAAGCCCAGCAGAAGTTTTTTTCAGCCATGTAACTGCATTTAACAAAGCCCAGCAGAAGTTTTTTTTTTAAACCATGTAATTGTATCTAACAAAGTCCGGCAGAATTTTTTTTAGAAATGTAATTGTATTTAACAAATCCCAGCAGAATTTTTTTTTTTTTTTAGACATGTAACTGTATTTAACAAAGCACAGCAGAAGTTTTTTTTAGCCATGTAATTGTCTTTAACAAATCCCAGCAAACATTTTTTTTTGGCCATGTAATTGTATTTAACAAAGCCCAGCAGAAGTTTTTTTTCAGCCATGTAATTGCATTTAATAAAGCCCAGCAAAAGTTTTTTTTTAGCCATGTAATTGTATCTAACAAAGCCCGGCAGAATTTTTGTCTAGCCATTTAATTGTATTTAACAAAGCACAGCAGAAGTGTTTTTTTTAGCTATGTAATTGTATTAAACAAAGCCCGGCAGAATTTTTTTTAGCCATGTAATTGTATTTAACAAAGCACAGCAGAAGTGTGTTTTTTAGTCATGTAATTGTATTTGACAAAGCCCAGCAGAAGTGTTTCATAAATGCAGACAGAACTCAATCCATATCCGAAATGCAGCTAATGCTCTTATACTGCATTAGCAACGACGTAAAACAACATATCAGGATTGTAAGTACATTGCAAAAACTCGGTGTAGTCAGTACCATATGGACAATTATTCCTAAATATCTTTATGACCCAAGGGTTTAACAGGAACAACTAGCATTGATTACTTTGCTGGTATCTCAAATTCTTCTTATATATTTATGCAATAAAATGTTGTGTGTGAAGGTTCTCATTTCTCCAGGCCATGGTGTATCTAGCAGTAGTGATGGCCGAACGGTTCGCCCGGCGGTCGTTTCGCGGCGAATTTCCGACTTTCGCCGTCCGCGGGTTCGAACGCCTTTTTCCGTCGTTCGCCCCGGCGGACTTACGTGTTTAATGTATACAAGAACTTTAACCTTTCGTGACACGTTTATCATGTGTTACAGGACAACCAATTGAGACATGACAGCTCATGGACACTTGGACATTCCCCCTAACCTATAAATACACCCGATCCGGTGGCCATTTTACATTCTTTCTTCTGTCACTGTAGGGAAAGGATCCTGTGTGGAGTAGGGACAGAGAAAACGCTAGCTATTTGGTACACAAAAGTTCTTTTCAGGACTGGTATAGGTGTTAGGTCAGCAGCCTGAGTTTCTTTTGTCAGTTTAGATAAAGGGACAGAGCGCTGTATGCTGCTATTTTAGGGACAGCTCAGCCAGATTAGTCTTTCTTCATCATCATCATCATCATCATCATTAGCTGTTACTATCAGGTCCACAAAAGAGCTGTTCCAGCTAATCGTTCCAGCCTACTCTTTTTTGCCAATTTGTATAGGGACAGGCAGGAAGCAGTGTGTCAGGCAGTGAGGATAATTTTAAAGACTTGCTGTTACTATTAGTTCCACAAAGGTTCTTTTCAGGACTGGTATCAGTGGTACGGTAATAGGCTTGTACACGTATAATATTCTTTCTTCCAAATATAGAAAGAATATTATACTTGACTGCTGCCCTTCTGCTGCAGTCTGCTAATCATTCACAACTCACTTGTTCCACAAAGCTCTTTATCAGGACTGGTAACTTGGTCTGTCTAGGGTGCTACGGTACATAGGCTTGGGTGCGGTACAGTCTGCTGTTCTGTAAGGACCGCTATCGGTCCACAATACATAGGGTTGCCGTGCACTACTGCTGACCGCTGCCCTATACTGCAGCAGTCCTTCATTGGTATAGGGACTGACGTACAGTCTGCTAATCACTAACACACAACCTGCTTGGTCCACAAAAGTTCTTATAAGGACTGGTAACTTGGTATAGGGTGCTACGGTACATAGGCCTGAGTGCGTTACAGTCTGCTGTTCTGTAAGGACCGCTATCGGTCCACAATACATAGGGTTGCCGTGCACTACTGCTGACCGCTGCCCTATACTGCAGCAGTCCTTCAGCGGTATAGGGACTGACGCACAGTCTGCTAAACACTAACACACAACCTGCTTGGTCCACAAAAGTTTTTATAAGGACTGGTAACTTGGTATAGGGTGCTACGGTACATAGGCCTGAGTGCAGTACAGTCTGCTGTTCTGTAAGGACCGCTATCGGTCCACAATACATAGGGTTGCCGTGCACTACTGCTGACCGCTGCCCTATACTGCAGCAGTCCTTCATTGGTATAGGGACTGACGTACAGTCTGCTAATCACTAACACACAACCTGCTTGGTCCACAAAAGTTCTTATAAGGACTGGTAACTTGGTATAGGGTGCTACGGTACATAGGCCTGAGTGCGTTACAGTCTGCTGTTCTGTAAGGACCGCTATCGGTCCACAATACATAGGGTTGCCGTGCACTACTGCTGACCGCTGCCCTATACTGCAGCAGTCCTTCATTGGTATAGGGACTGACGTACAGTCTGCTAATCACTAACACACAACCTGCTTGTTCCACAAAAGTTCTTATAAGGACTGGTAACTTGGTATAGGGTGCTACGGTACATAGGCTTGAGTGCGGTACAGTCTGCTGTTCTGTAAGGACCGCTATCGGTCCACAATAGATAGGGTTGACGTGCACCACTGCTGACCGCTGCCCTATACTGCAGCAGTCCTTCAGCGGTATAGGGACTGACGTACAGTCTGCTAAACACTAATACACAACCTGCTTGGTCCACAAAAGTTCTTATAAGGACTGGTAACTTGGTATAGGGTGCTACGGTACATAGGCTTGAGTGCGGTACAGTCTGCTGTTCTGTAAGGACCGCTATCGGTCCACAATAGATAGGGTTGACGTGCACCACTGCTGACCGCTGCCCTATACTGCAGCAGTCCTTCAGCGGTATAGGGACTGACGCACAGTCTGCTAAACACTAACACACAACCTGCTTGGTCCACAAAAGTTTTTATAAGGACTGGTAACTTGGTATAGGGTGCTACGGTACATAGGCCTGAGTGCGTTACAGTCTGCTGTTCTGTAAGGACCGCTATCGGTCCACAATACATAGGGTTGCCGTGCACTACTGCTGACCGCTGCCCTATACTGCAGCAGTCCTTCATTGGTATAGGGACTGACGTACAGTCTGCTAATCACTAACACACAACCTGCTTGGTCCACAAAAGTTCTTATAAGGACTGGTAACTTGGTATAGGGTGCTACGGTACATAGGCCTGAGTGCGTTACAGTCTGCTGTTCTGTAAGGACCGCTATCGGTCCACAATACATAGGGTTGCCGTGCACTACTGCTGACCGCTGCCCTATACTGCAGCAGTCCTTCAGCGGTATAGGGACTGACGCACAGTCTGCTAAACACTAACACACAACCTGCTTGGTCCACAAAAGTTCTTATAAGGACTGGTAACTTGGTATAGGGTGCTACGGTACATAGGCTTGAGTGCGGTACAGTCTGCTGTTCTGTAAGGACCGCTATCGGTCCACAATAGATAGGGTTGACGTGCACCACTGCTGACCGCTGCCCTATACTGCAGCAGTCCTTCAGCGGTATAGGGACTGACGTACAGTCTGCTAAACACTAATACACAACCTGCTTGGTCCACAAAAGTTCTTATAAGGACTGGTAACTTGGTATAGGGTGCTACGGTACATAGGCTTGAGTGCGGTACAGTCTGCTGTTCTGTAAGGACCGCTATAGGTCCACAATAGATAGGGTTGACGTGCACCACTGCTGACCGCTCACCTATACTGCAGCAGTCCTTCAGCGGTATAGGGACTAAGAGTTTTGTCACAGGGTCATTTAAAAAATGACATGCAGAGGAAGAGGCAGGCCCTTCCGCAGGGGTGGTAGGGGTAGGGCAGGAGCAACAGGCTTGAGCCAAAGTGGGAAGTTGCAGAAGGTGCGTTCAATTACTTTAAAGGATGCACCAGACTTGGTTGAGTGGCTCGCTCAGCCTTACTCTTCTGCACCCTCCTCATCCTCTCGATCTGCACCCTCTTCTTCACTCTCTGCTATGTGCACCCCCAAAGACACTACCACCAACAACACGACCACCACCACCACCACCACATACCTTCCGCTTGAGTCACTGGAATTATTTTCCGATCCATATCAAGAGGACATTTCTGATGCGCAGCCACTCTTGGTATTGGATCAGGAAGAGGAGGTAGCAACAAGCGCTACTCAGCAGTCTGACGCCAGTACCCAGATCAGCCCAAGGAGGAGGTTGGTCCCCGGTGTTGCTGCCTACTCTACTTATAGCGGTGGGGAAGGTGACGTTGATGATGACGTGTCTAGTGATGTCACGTGGGTGCCCACAAGAGAGGAAGAGGAGGGGAGTTCAGAGGGAGATATGGACCAGCAGATAGGGAGGAGAAGCAGCAATGACTTACATTGCACAGCAGGGACAAAGCAGACTGCAAATGTATCAGGAGCGAGTCATCGACCATGTACGGTCACATCTGGCGCTCCCAGGACACCGGCACATGGCTCCGCAGTGTGGGCTTTTTTTAACGTGTCCGCTGCTGACAATAGCGTTGCCATCTGCAATCTTTGCAGTCAACGCGTTAGTCGCGGTAAGCCCAATACTCACCTAGGGACGACCGCCTTAAGAAGGCACATGAGCAGCCATCACCGAGCCCAGTGGGAGCAACGGAACACACAAAGCCACACTGCAGGCTCTCACCGTCCAGCCTCGTCTTCTACTTCTCCTTCTCCTCTCTCCTCACAATTGTCCTCCACTCCACCTTCCATCACGCCAAGCTCACATTTTTCTGCAAAAAGGCAGGCTTCCGTGGGCCTAATGTTTGAGCGTAAAAAAATGATGACGCCGGATAACCCTCTTGCCCAACGGTTGGCGGCTGGCTTGTCAGAACTCATAGCCCGCCAACTACTGCCATATAAACTGGTGGACTCGGAGGCCTTTCGCAAATTTGTGGCCATTGGAACACCACAATGGAAGGTCCCAGGAAGGAAGTATTTCTCAGAGAAGGGCATCCCAGAGCTATATGGCCATGTTCAGCGGCAAGTGAATGTATCTCTGGCACACAGTGTCGGTGCCAAGATACATCTGACCACAGACACGTGGTCTAGCAAACACGGGCAGGGAAGGTATATCAGTTTTACTGCCCACTGGGTGAACCTTCTGACGGCCGTCAAGCATGTAACCCGTGGCACCCGTGTAGATTTGGTTTTACCGCCACGGATTGCATGCAGGCCTGACTCTTCTTCTCCTCCTCCTACTCCATCCTCCTCCCTCTCCTCCTCAGCTGCCTCCTCCTTTTCCGCTGCTAGCGTCTCTTCCACTGCACCGCCCAAGCTCCCCAGAACCTATTCCACATGCCAGGTGAGACGTTGCCATGCCGTGCTGCGTCTGTTGTGCCTGGAAGCAAAGAGCCACACTGGCCCGGCACTCCTTTCAGCTTTGCGTTCACAGGCAGATGAGTGGCTAACACCGCTCAATTTGACAGTTGGTAAAGTGGTGTGTGACAACGGTGCCAATCTGCTTAGCGCATTGAAACAGGGCAAAATCACGCACGTGCCGTGCATGGCACACGTCTTAAACTTGGTCGTGCAGCGATTCCTTGTCAAATACCCTGGGGTCCAGGACATCTTGCGGCAGGCAAGGAAAATCTCGGCCCATTTCAGAAGATCTTACACGGCCATGGCTCGCCTTGCTGACATTCAGCGGCGACACCATCTGCCGGTCAGACGTCTTATTTGCGATTGCCCGACGCGATGGAACTCAACCTTCTATATGCTTGATAGGCTGCTCCAGCAGAAACGTGCAGTTAACGTCTACCTGTATGAACTCTGCGAAAGAAACGGTTCTGGGGAGCTGGGTTTTTTTTCACCGCGCCAGTGGCTGCTCATGCGCGACACATGCAGACTTCTGCGGCCATTTGAGGAGATCACCAAACTGGTCAGTCGCAGCCATGGCGCCATCAGTGACATGGTACCTTATGCCTTCTTTCTGGAGCGTGCATTGCGTCGTGTCATTGATCAGGCTGTGGAGGAGCAGGAGCGGGAAGATGAGGAAGTCGCAATGCTGGATGAATTCCCAGGGGGGGCTACTCTATCTGAGACAAGTCAACAACAGGAGTCTGATGAGGAGTCAGAGGAGGATGGTGCCGGGGCGGATGAGCAGGAGCAAGAAGAGCATGCTTTAAACCTTTCTGGGATCCCTGTTGTGCGAGGATGGGGAGAGGAGAATGAAGAGGACGACATTATCCTGGATGATGAGCAGGAGCCAGGCCACCACACCGCTTCCACTTTAGTGCAAATGGGGGCCTTCATGCTCCAGTGTTTTAATAGGGACCCCCGTATAAAAAGCATGAGGGTCAAGGACCAGTACTGGGTGGCAACGTACTTAGACCCCCGGTACAAACACAAAATGGCGGAAATGTTACCGCCGTCGCAGAGGGCTGTCAGAATGCAGCACTTCCAGGCCTTGCTTCGAGAAATGCTGCATTCTGCTTTTGCGTGCGCTGGCAGAGGAGCAATTCCCACTCCCAGAGAAGGATTTGCGGGTACCAATCCAACAGCGCCTGCAAGAAGAGGCCGGTTTGAAGATGTGTTGGTGACTTCGGATATGAGGTCATTCTTTCAGCCGACCCATCGACAGGTGTCATCCGGATCCAGCATCAGGGAACGCCTAGACCGTCAGGTGTCCGACTACATTGGGTTAACGGCCGATGTGGACGCTCTGAGGAGTGATGAACCCCTAGACTACTGGGTGGGCAGGCTTGACCTCTGGCCAGAGCTTGCCCAATTTGCAATCGAACTGTTGGCTTGCCCCTCATCCAGTGTCCTGTCCGAAAGGACGTTCAGCGCAGCAGGGGGGATTGTGACCGATAAGCGTACTCGCCTAGCTCACCACAGTGTTAACTACCTCACATTTCTAAAAATGAATGAGGCATGGATCTCGGAGGAATTCAACACATGTGATCAGTAGACCATGTATATGTCTATAAACAATTTTTGGAATCAAGCACACAGACCTTCTTAATTCATTTGGCTCACTTCCCTGACCCAAAAAAGCACACCGTACTATATGCCCCTACCCTCCTCTTTGAAGAGGTTGAGCGGTGTCATATTTCTACTGGGGCTGCTTATTATGAGGGGTTCCCACCATCCCTGTGCTGTGCTGACTTCCTCCTGGGTGTTCTTATTATGAGGGGCTCCCACCATCCCTGTGCTGTGCTGACTTCCTCCTGGGGGTTCTTATTATGAGGGGATCACACCATCCCTGTGCTGTGCTGACTTCCTCCTGGGGCTGCTTACGGTGCTGCTGTCAGCGCTGTATGTCACGGAGCTGCTGTCAGCGCTGTATGTCACGGAGCTGCTGTCAGCGCTGTATGTCACGGAGCTGCTGTCAGCGCTGTATGTCACGGAGCTGCTGTCAGCGCTGTATGTCACGGAGCTGCTGTCAGCGCTGTATGTCACGGAGCTGCTGTCAGCGCTGTATGTCACGGAGCTGCTGTCAGCGCTGTATGTCACGGAGCTGCTGTCAGCGCTGTATGTCACGGAGCTGCTGTCAGCGCTGTATGTCACGGAGCTGCTGTCAGCGCTGTATGTCACGGTGCTGCTGTCAGCGCTGTATGTCACGGAGCTGCTGTCAGCGCTGTATGTCACGGAGCTGCTGTCAGCGCTGTATGTCACGGAGCTGCTGTCAGCGCTGTATGTCACGGAGCTGCTGTCAGCGCTGTATGTCACGGAGCTGCTGTCAGCGCTGTATGTCACGGTGCTGCTGTCAGCGCTGTATGTCACGGAGCTGCTGTCAGCGCTGTATGTCACGGAGCTGCTGTCAGCGCTGTATGTCACGGAGCTGCTGTCAGCGCTGTATGTCACGGAGCTGCTGTCAGCGCTGTATGTCACGGAGCTGCTGTCAGCGCTGTATGTCACGGTGCTGATGTCAGTGCTCTGTATTACGGTGCTGCTGTCAGTGCTCTGTATCTCCTGCACCCTCTTGTTTGCCTACCCTGGTCCCTGACCTTCCCTCTCCTCCATTGCCTTCATTAGCTCCATAGTCCTGAATTGTCAGAACAATTTCCCAAATAAAAAAAAAATGCTTGTAGTTATCGATCCCAAATTCACCTCATACATGTATTATGCTATTGTCCAGGTGGTGGGACTACGTGCTACCCCCTAATAATTACCCCGTGGCCGCAAATTCGACCTAAAGGTTTGCGAAATTCGCCTCCCATTGAAGTCAATGGAGCCCGCGGCGAACGGTCGTTTTCGCGAACGTTTGTGTCCGTTCGCGTTTCGCGTTCGCGAAACGTCCCGTCGGAAGTTCGTCCATCACTATCTAGCAGTATTTGGTCAAATTTAACTGGATTTATTCTGTGATTCTGAAGAGGTTTTGTAGCTTCGCTTAGCCAATGCTTCAGTGCTAATGGATGTCAGGAAAATACCAAAGAATTTATCAACATAATATAGCATATAGTATAATATAATATTTAAAAAAATCCTTATATTAAATAATTATATTAAATAATACAATATATAATATAATACAAAATATAATATAATTTGGAAGGCTAGGGGCTACCCCTACTATGCCCCCAGCAAGGGAGAGAATGGACTAGAATTTACATTTTATTTCTACAGCATTTTTAAAAAAAAGGACACATATTCATATACATGAATAAAAACAATGATTGCAAAAACATATTTTTCAAGTTGTTATTGCTAGTAATATAGTATCCCCAGGTGATACCGAGGGCACAAGATGTAATTAATTCTCGATGCATAGCAAGTCCTCCACATGTTTCGTGGTGACAACCGCTTCTTCAGGAGGAATGTTGTGTTTGAAGATACTCATATCTCCAGGCCATGGTGTGTCTAACAGTAATTGGTCAAATTCAACTGGACATATTCTGTGATGCTGAAGACGTTGCGTAGCTTTACTAAGCCACTTTTTCAGTTCTAATGGATGTCAGGAAGATACCCAAGAATTTATCAATATAATATAAAATAATATAACATAATATATAAAACAATACAATACATAATATATAATATAATAAATAATATAATACAAAATATAATATAATATATTATATACAATATAATATAATACAATACTATATATATATATATATATATATATATATATATATATATATATATATATATATATATATTATGTATATAATACAATGTAGTATGGCTTATATTTATTTTTATAACATGGGAGTGTCTGTGCATTTCCAGTGACATTGGTATCCATACTTATTAGTCCTCATTCCGCTTCTTGATGTCAGTAGTTTATTGAACAGGTTGCTTATCCTGATTGGATGGTGTCATTTTAAGGGGACTTATGTGCTTTACTATGCTTAGAATTGCAGCAGTTCATTAAACAGGCAGAGCTCGCTGTTGTAACCAAGCCCATTAGTGCTTAGATTAACATGTATCTGTAGGCAAAACCTTCTTTTTTTTTTTCTTATGGGAGATTTCCTCTAGCTCCCTGTTGCGTCTCTGGGATAGAAGATGAAGGGAAATTTCTGCAATGGAACAGATAGCAAAAAAAACCTTATGGGGTTTTTAATGTGATACAAAGATCACTCCGTGGTCACCCATTGTTTAAAGTATTGTGGCACAACTAGCGATAGTCTCTGTTAGTAAAGGACTGATGTATCTATGTACCCACCTATCTAATATATGCATGTATGTATGTATGTATGTATCTATCTATCTATCTATCCATCATATTGTCAATCTATAATGTCCTTTACATAGCTATCCTTTTATCTATATTATGTATGTATCTATCAATGTCAGTCTACAATGTAATTTATCTGTCTATCAATCTATCTATCTATCTATCTATCTATCTATCTATCTATCTATCTATCTATCTATCTATCTATCTATCTTCTGTCTATCTGTTGAACTATCTATATATCTATCTGTCCATCATATTGTCAATCTTTAATGTCCATTACATATCTATCCTTTTATCTATATTATCTATCTATCTATCTATCTATCTATCTATCTATCTATCTATCTATCTATCTATCTATCTATCTATCTATCCATCTATTGGAAGGGAACATGTTTTATTTCATAATACAAGAGATGTTTGAAATATGAACTATGGCTATACCAAGCCTCTGCATTCTTGGGTATCTATTAATGTCGATCTACAATGTAATCTATCTATCTATATATCTATATATCTATATATCTATATCTGTTCATATCTATCTTTCTATCTATCTATCTATCTCTCTATATCTATCTATCTATATATATATCTATATATGTTCATATCTATCTATCTATCTATCTATCTATCTATCTATCTATCTATCTATCTATCTATCTACCTATTCATATCTATCTATCTATCTATCTATCTATCTATCTATCTATCTATCTATCTACCTATTCATATCTATCTATCTATCTATATCTATCTTTCTATCTATCTATCTATCTCTCTATATCTATCTATCTATATATATATCTATATATGTTCATATCTATCTATCTATCTATCTATCTATCTATCTATCTATCTATCTATCTACCTATTCATATCTATCTATCTATCTATCTATCTATCTATCTATCTATCTATCTACCTATTCATATCTATCTATCTATCTATCTATCTATCTATCTATCTATCTATCTATCTATCTATCTATCTATCTATCTATCTATCAATCTATCTATCTATATCTGTTCATATCTATCTATCTATCTATCTATCTATCTATCTATCTATCTATCTATCTATCTATCTATCTATCTATCTCTCTATATCTATCTATCTATCTATCTATCTATCTATCTATCTATCTATCTATCTATCTATCTATCCATCTATTGGAAGGCAACATGTTTTATTTCATAATACAAGAGATGTTTGAAATATGAACTATGGCTATACCAAGCCTCTGCATTCTTGGGTATCTATTAATGTCGATCTACAATGTAATCTATCTATCTATCTATCTATCTATCTAATCTATCTATCTATCTATATATATCTCTCTAGTTATCTATATATATTATTATGAAATTATCTATCTTATCTACAGTATGTATGTATGTATCTATCTTTCTCTTTCTCTCTGTCTGTTTCTATGTCATCTCTCTCTCTTTCCGTCTCTCTCGATCTCTAATTCAATGTTTTCTTGGTATAGAAAGTTTTTTTTGACCCATTAAAGTTCAGAATTCATTTTGCGGTGAAAACATGGGAGGGGAATATTACATCTAAATTGATTCTCTCTTCCCTCCCTCTCCATCCACTGGCAGATGCTTCACTGAGAATAATAATCCAAATATAACCGGGTGCGGTTGGCCGGGGACAGGAGGATTGGCTTGGTATGGGGGAACCTAGGTCCCCCCAACCTGTGTGTTCTGCAGAGAAGAGCCCTCCATTGATATCACACACCGGCTGAATCACATTATTTTTGTTCCTTTTAAGTGATGGCTTCCCCCGCACTCCGAGGGCCAGAGAGCTGACAGTCGTAAAAAATAATAATATGTCGCTGTAGGTTGGCATTGATTGCCGGTAAGATGGGAAATTGTTTATTTTACACGTTTCAGCCCGCGGCAACAGAGGAAAACTTGCCAGTTACTTTTTTTTTTTTCTGCTTAACAATGGTGATAACAATTCAGTTGAATGCTATTAGACCGCAACGTTTGCCAGAAAACCAACCGTGCGTTAGAAAATGCTTACACACGTCGTAAAGGTGTTGGCCGCGCTGTTGCGGGTTTGTTATCTGTCGGAAGTGGTGTATGTATAAAACCGGTCCATTGCTCTCATGGAAAGTGAGGGGGGAAACCTGCTCAGGTTTTTCTCTCTGAATTCAGATTTTTGTCTCTGGAAATGTCCACATCCCTGAAAAAGCCGCTATTCCATTGTTTGGAAACACTTAATATCTCTGGCAAGACAAAAGTAGAACTCCAGGCTAATTTTATTCAGTCTCACGGTACAGCTTGATCAGTGACAACAATTTTCTCTGCAGCTGTTAAGAAATGCAGTGTGGTCACTGAGCAACCTCTAGAGCAGGGTTCTCCAAAATAATGGCCAGTTTATTGTCCTTCAGACTTTAGGGGGGCTGGATTTTGGCCAGTGGGAGAAGAAAATGTACTGGCATCAGTGGTAATAAATAATGTTCCATCATTGATGTCAGTGAAAGAATGGTGTCTCATCATTGGTATCAGTGGGAGGAATAGTGGCCCGTCATTGGTGTCAGTGGATGGAATAGTGCCCCATTGTTGATATCAATGGGAGAAATAGTGTCCATAACTGATGACAGTGGCAGGAATACTGCTCCATAATTGGTGTCAGTAGGAGGAATAATGCTGTATCTTTGTTGTCAGTGGGAGGAGAAGTGTCCCATCATTGGTGGTGGAGCATTGGGCCCAATGGTAGATATGGAGCACTGGATCCAGTGGTGGTGGTGGAGCATTGAACCCCATGGTGCAGGTGGAGCATTGGTCCCAGTGGTGGAGGTGGAGCACTGGATCCAATGGTGGTGGTGAAGCATTGAACCCCATGGTGGAGGTGGAGCATTGGTCCCAAAGATGGCAGTGGAGCACTGGATCCAGTGGTGGTGGTGGAGCATTGAAACCCATGGTGGAGGTGAATCATTGGACCCAATGGTGGAGGTGGATCATTCAACTCAATGGTAGTGGTGGAGCATTGAAACCCATGGTGGAGGTGGAGCATTGGACCCAATGGTGGAGGTGGCGCACTGGACCCAATGGTGGTGGTGGAGCATTGAACCCCATGGTGGAGGTGGAGCATTGGACCCAAGGATGGTGGGGGAGCACTGGATCCAGTGGTGGTGGAGCATTGTAACCCATGGTGGAGGTGAAGCATTGGACCCAATGGTGGAGGTGGATCATTAGACTCAATGGTGGTGGTGGAGCACTGGCCCCAATGCGGACACCTTGCTTGGAATGTACTTATGGTATGCTAACTATCAGTGCCAGAGAGCTCATATTCAGAGAAAATATTTAAGGGCAAAGTCCAGTATAGATTTGGCAGACCGGAGATGAGTGACAGATCGGAGATGATCGACAGGCTGGAGATGAGCGACAGAATGGAGATGAGTGGGTGACTGAAGATAAATGACAAGCTCGAGATGAGTGACAGACTGGAGATGAGCGACAGACCTGAGATGAGTGACAGACTGGAGATGAGTAACAGACTGGAGATGAGTGGCAGACCGGAGATGAGTGGCAGGCTTGAGATGAGTGACAGACCAGAAATGAGTAACAGACTGGAGATGAGTGACAGACTGGAGATGAGTGACAGACCGGAGATGAGCGACAGACTGGAGATGAGTCACAGACTGGAGATGAGCGACAGACCATTTTTCATTTTGGATAGAGTAAGGGACGGTTATAACCCCTGTCCAGGGTCGGACTGACAACTCATGGGGCCCCCTGGCAATAGGACATTATGGGGCCCCAAGACTTACAGATGGCCGCCACATGGCAGCCATCTTTAATGTGGCTATACCCATGTGGAGGGGCACCGTGCTCGGCGACATGCAGAGTGGCAGTGGACTTAAAGCTGGCAACCCAGTAAAGACACCAGGATCCTCTCATGGGCTGTGCCACCTTAACAGCATCATGGGCCCCTGGGCAAAATAATGCACTGGGACCCCTACCAGGGAAATGATGACCTGCAGCAAACAATGGGCACGGCCAGTGGGAGAGTCTTAAAGGAGAATCTGTATCTGCTGTATACAATCCAAACACGCCACAGTCCTTGTACCCATAACATTCCAATTGTCACAACTGATAATCTCACCGACACAAATACATCTCAGTCAAAGAAAAATGTTGGATGTTCTACTTTTTTTTCTGGAACTGGAAAGCCTTGAAACCGACTGCACTGGTGTGAACTATGCCATTGGAAACCATACGACCTACTATCCATGCATTTTTGATGCAGGAAAAAAACAGCACTGGACTGCATGTGGTGTGAATTGGCCCTTACTGAGGCGACCTTACAGAAGAACCTAATTGGAACCAACAACTGAGACAATGAACACCTTGGTGAGGTCTATGTACAGTATAATATACACAGTATGTGGGTCAGGAGTAACAAACATAATATATAGAGTCGGGATGAGCGCCACACTCACATCAGACTCCTCACTTACATCAAAGTCCCGACATTCTCCCTATACATCACTGTCTGCAGAGTCCCCCCTTACATCAGAGTCCCACCTTATGACAGGGTGCAACCCCAGGGCAAAGCCCCCAGAAATCACAAATAGCACAAATCCCCCCCACCATCCCACAGTACCCCATCCTAGCAGAAATCCTCTCCCCCCTATCTCCCCTCTTAGCACAAATACCTCCCAAATCAGCACTTTTAGCACACCTTCCCAAATTTCCCCTCCTAGAACAATTCTTACCTCCTGCCGCATCCCACCCCCTAACTCCCCCTCCCAACACAAATCCAGTCCCATCAATCTCCTTGTGGTGCCCCCCAACCTCACGTAGTACCACCTGCTCTGAAGTCAAATAAGCCATGCTGGAGAAGGGGGGAGTGTACAGTGTACTTCCTATTGGCTCAGGAGGTAATGAGCAACTATAGCATCCGGATTTTTACAGCAAAAGGATGTCGGTAAGGAACATTTCAGGGACAGATGTAAAAAAACACAGATTTTTACATACTGTCCCTGCTTTTACTGAGGTTGGCAACCCTGTTGGGGCCCCCTAGTGGCCCCGGGCCCTCGGGCAGTGACCGAATGGTCAGTCTGCCCCTGCCCCTGTCAGTTGTTTTTTTCGCCATCTGTGTCCCATTGGGGAGATTTCCCTTCACTTCCTTCACTTCCTGTCCCATAGCCAAACAGGAAGTGAGAGGAAATCCCTGTAAATCAAGAGAATTCCCCAAATCACCAGAACTAGTGTCTCTATTGGAAGATTTCCCCTCTATTACTTTTCTGGGGATAACCCAAAATTTGGGATTTTCTTTTACTTTCACTTAAACAGGACAAATAGAGAGGGAGAATTTCACTAACGGGGACACAGACAATAATAAAACTGACAGGGGTTCTAACCCCTCTCCACTCTTGCCATTACTAAAAAAAAAAGTTTTGCATTTACGTTATTGTTTAAGGCATGTGCTGTATAGAAATTATTTTTGGAGCCATTGAATCAGCCAGTTGCAGGTATAATATGAGATTTTTAGAGGACTTCACTTTTAAGAAAAACTTTACACTAAGTATTGTTTGTATCTAAAAAGAACAATGAATTAGGGCAGGCATGTCCAAAGTCTGGCCCGCGGGCCAATCACAGCCCGTATTTCGGTTTAATACGGCCCCTTGGTGATTTGGATATATATATCTTGTGTGGCCCCCAGGTATTTATCGGCACATACATACAGGAGAATCTCCTGTTTACTTGGCGGCCTCTGTAATAGGAAGTCTCGTCTCCTGGGCCGCCATTGGATGACTGTTGTGTCTATCATAGGAGGCGGGACTTTGTATTAAAGAGGCCGCTGAGTAAACAGGAGATTCTCCTGTATGTAATCTGTTGGCGTTCGTCCCGCCCCCCCCCCCCCAACCTGTTCCCTCCGAGGCTGCAAATGGGCATCGATCAGGCTGCACTGATAGCAATGGTGAGGGTGCATTGATTGCAATCGTAAGGCTGCATTGATTGCAATGGTGAAGCTGCATTATAGGCAATGGTGAGGCTGCATTCATGGCAATGGTGAGGCTGCATTCATAGCAATGGTGAGGCTGCATTTATGGCAATGGTGAGGGTGCATTCATGGCAATGGTGAGGCTGCATTCATGGCAATGGTGAGGCTGCATTCATGGCAATGGTGAGGCTGCATTCATGGCAATGGTGAGGCTGCATTCATGGCAATAGTGAGGCTGCATTTATGGCAATGGTGAGGCTGCATTCATGGAAGTGGTGAGGCTGCATTCATGGCCATGGTGAGGCTGCATTGATTGCAATGGTGAGGCTGCATTCATGGCAATTGTGAGGCTGCATTCATGGCAATGGTGAGGCTGCATTCATAGCAATGGTGAGGCTGCATTTATGGCAATGGTGAGGCTGCATTCATGGCAATGGTGAGGCTGCATTTATGGCAATGGTGAGGCTGCATTTATGGCAATGGTGAGGCTGCATTCATAGCAATGGTGAGGCTGCATTCATGGCAATGGTGAGGCTGCATTTATGGCAATAGTGAGGCTGCATTTATGGCAATGGTGAGGCTGCATTCATGGCAATGATGAGGCTGCATTCATGGCCATGGTGAGGCTGCATTCATGGCCATGGTGAGGCTGCATTGATTGCAATGGTGAGGCTGCATTCATAGCAATGGTGAGGCTGCATTTATGGCAATGGTGAGGCTGCATTCATGGCAATGGTGAGCCTGCATTCATGGCAATTGTGAGGCTGCATTCATGGCAATGGTGAGGCTGCATTTATGGCAATGGTGAGGCTGCATTTATGGCAATGGTGAGGCTGCATTTATGGCAATGGTGAGGCTGCAGATGATCACTGATTAGGCTGCATTGATGGGCACTGGTCCTAATTTTGCTTCACAGTTCCTTATTAAAAAAAAAAAAATTCCTGAAACATCCCGATAAATACTCCGATATATCCAAATAACACGCCTGAGCTCATCCTTAGTCCTGAGCGGCGCTCTGGGATTCGTTGGTGGCCACAAAAGATATATATATATATCCAGATAACATGCCTGAGATCATCTCTTCACCACACACAGCCACAAAGGCAGGAGAATTCTTGTTGGGCTGTGTATCAATGCTCGAATGAACACACTTGGTTCAAAGAATGTCAGGCAAAATGGTTGGCCCTCGTGCATGTTCACTTCGTCAAATCTGGCCCTCTTTGAAAAAAGTTTGGACACCCCTAGACGCTCATATGTTAGCAGCGCTCATATTGAAAGACGAGATGAGATGAGAATCATACTGATTGCATAACACTTAAAGCGGAGGTCCACCCTAAAAACAAAAAAACAAAAAAAAATGACATTAATATTTTCAAAAAATATATAAAAATGTAAAAAAACTTTTTTTTTTTTACTTACCAGAAACCCCTGTTGCTAGGCAATCTTCCTAAACTGCCTCTTCCTATTCCGCGGCGCTGTTCCTTCACTTCCTACTCTTCGGCGAGCTGTCCTGTGAAATCAACAGGGCCATTCACAAAGGGCCTCCCGACTCGCGCATGCGCATTAGGAAAGGGGCAGTGAAGCCGCAAGGCTCCACTGCCTGTTTCCCTTGGTTAAGATGGTGAGCGCAGGCACCCGATCCGATGGATGGATCGGCCTCGGGGAGGGGGGAATTCGCGGGCTCCCTGGACAGGTAAGTGTCCTTATTAAAAGTCAGCAGCTACAGTGTTTTTAAAAATTTGCGGCTGGAACACCCCTTTAATATCCTGATTTTGTTACAAATAATAATATCACAATAATTGTGAACATGTTCCATGGAGGCCAATGAAATGTCACCCGAAACTGCAATCATTTCTGACTGATAACAATACGTCTTCTCCATACTGCTTCCAGTCTGGAGGATCTACATACAGCGCCGTGCGCTCCATGTGCCTCATTATCAATGCATGTATGCAATCACAGATTTCACACTTGGCCAACAGGAAGATAGAGGAGTATGTGATAAGAGGGTGCCGGAGATTTCTACATCTGTTCTATATAGAACAACCATCACATATCCGAGGCTTAAAATCCTTCCCATCTATCTATCTATCTATCTATCCATCAATTTCTATGTATGTATTAGGGTTGCACCGATATTAGTATTGGTATCGGTGCCGATACCAAATATTTGCACAAGTATCGGTACTCGTGCAAATGCACGATACCTGAAACCGATACTTTCAGGCTCAGCCCTTTGAGCTGTCAGCGGGTCTCCCCTGTGTTAAAGAAGTCCAGTAATTGGAGCTGTCCTATCACATTGTGTCCCCCATGGATAGCGTCCGCTGTGTAATGTGTATGCGCAGTACACAGGACACACAGATTCCGAAAATAGCCGAAGATGAACGGCGCCTGCGCCCTGAGTCCAGGTTCTAACCCCACTATCCAAGTAGACATGGAGTTGGAATAAAAAGAGCCGAGCGCAGCGAGGCCATGCCCGAAGCGTGGCGAGCAAAGCAAGCCCGCGAGGGGCCCTCTAATTTGCAGCCCTATGTCCACTTGGATGGTGGGGCTACCACCTCCACTCACGGCGCAGGCCTGCGCAGTACGGGGCGGACACTATCCGATGGACGGACGCTATATGCCAGAACACCGCCAATGTTTATTAACAACATTGCTCAGCCTTGAAACACTAAAATAAAACATTGTTTCTTTTTGTATCTTTCTGTTTCTTCATCTTCAGATCAAAAGGGATGAATAAATGTTCCTCCATTTAACCCCTTAATAACCCCATAATTTACTCTAATCATCCTTAATTAACTCCCCATTCGCCTCCATTTAAAGCGGAGGTCCACCCTAAAATACACTCCTAGGTCTATGTGATCCCCCCTTCCCTAAACGCTAGGTAACCCCCTTACCTTTCAGCTGTCTTCCTCTGTTTTTTTTCTATATCAAATTTTCTGCCACAGTGAATTGCGGAAAGGGGAGGATTTACCTGCTTTTTTTTTTGTTCGCGTCTATTTTATAAACGATAAACAATTAAAACTTTTTTTTTGTTTGCTTTGTTAGTGAATATGTTTACACATATATATTAACATATATTTACACATTTCACATTGAAAAAGTGCTAAATGAAAAAAAAAAATCTATTTATTTCACTTGTAAATAACTTTTCAATGCTTTGTACCATTCCTGACAGCTTAAGTGAAAACAAAACAGTTTGCAGTAGGTATCGGTGAGTACTAAAAAAAAAGTATCGGTACTCGTACTCATTGTAAAAAAAATGGTATTGGTGCATCCCTAGGATGTATGTATGTATGTATGTATGTATGTATGTATGTATGTATCTATCTATCTATCTATCTATCTATCTATCTATCTATCTATCTATCTATCTATCTGATCACCAGTCATTGGGGGGCAGCTCTGACATGAGGAAACAAAGTCCCACTTCTCTACCAGGATGGTGCCACTGCCACCCACATAGAAACACAGTGCAGGTAAAGTCATGGTAGGTCAGTAAATTTTTTTTTTATTGATTTGCACAGGAATGGAGGTTTTACAACCCAATGTGGGATGTGGCCCCAGAGGGTAAACCACACCTCCCAACTTTTTGAGATGGGAATGAGGGACACCTATTGGCAAACGTATGCAGGCATAGGACACACCCCTTGCCACACCCCTTTAAAGGAGGATTGTACAAAAAAACAAGATTGATTAAACCCACAAGTGCTTTTTTTTTTTAACTATTATTCCTTTATATTGGCTTTTGGAATTTACAAATGCAGCAATTTAGAAATCAGATAAAAGGTTTAGTGCTGGGAAACACTTTTTGATAGATAAAAAGATATACATTCAGTGGTGGCTGGTGCTCAAAATTTTTGTGGGACCCAAACAAATTGAAAAAAAAACCACACCAATTGCAGCCACTGTGCCCATCAAATGCAGCCACTGTGCCCATCAAGCGCAGCCACTGTGCCCATAAAACGCTGCCACTGTGCCATCAAGAGCAGCCATTGTGCCCATCAATTGCTGCCAGTCTGCCCATCAATTGCCGCTACTGTGCCCCATCAAATGCTGCCAGTGTGCCCATCAATTGCCGCTACTGTGCCCCATCAAATGCTGCCAGTGTGCCCATCAATTGCCTCTACTGTGCCCCATCAAATGCTGCCAGTGTGCCCATCAATTGCCTCTACTGTGCCCCATCAAATGATGCCAGTGTGCCCATCAATTGCCGCTACTGTGCCCCATCAAGTGCTGCCAGTGTGCATCGCCCGGCACTTACCTGTCTCGCAGCGGGTCAGCGGCAGTGTCCTGCACACTCCTCTCTATCAGGCATCCAATCACAGCGCCTGATGTTTCAGCCAATCAGGTGACAGGTGTAGCACCCTCTACCAGAAGGTAGGTGCTAGTAAATTTTCCAAATGGGTGAGCGGGCCTTCTTGCTTTAACATTGAATGTAATTTTTTTTTAAAATGTATTCTGCTCTGTAATTATGCTTTGTTTAAATGTATTATTTGCTCCTGAAGAAGCAGTTTTTGCCACGAAAACCGGTAGAGGAAACAACATATACCCCACTTCAACAGAAACTCTACAGGGCAACCCATTAGTAGCTAGTTAATTGTGGTTATTTTTTAATGCTTTTGTATGTTCTTTTTATATGTATTAAAAAAAAAAATTTTATTACAATTTATTTGTCACTGCATCAGTACCGAGAGAGTCCATAAACCATTTCAGGTGGTTATGTGTATGGGTCAGCGTCAGCAACTGCCCCCACACTTCCACCTCCCCAATTTTTCATATATTAATTTGGATGATGGTACCTCTATACTATACATTATTCATTAACACATGAGGCTATACTCACCAATCTTCAGGTGCTAGTAAAGGTTGTTTTACCAGGTTTATTCAGCACAGGCAAATGTAGGCAGGCCTATGTTGCAAGCTAGGCCTGTCTGTTTTGATTCTGGGCTGGGAGTGGTTCAAGTAGCAGTGGGTGTGACCACCTGTGCTCCAGTCTGAGGCGCCTCCCCTGCTTCCAGGGAGAATGTTCTGGAAGAGGAGGCTGGGCTTAGAGCTGGAGCGGCAGGCAGAACATGTGGGAGCCCTGACCAATCCCTAACTGGCATTGGCAGGGGGCGGGCCTCCTATATAGGCTGAGGTCACATGCTGCTGGGGAGGAGTAGTCGACTGGGTAACATGAGGAATGGAGTGATAGACAGCCGCAGGATCACACCCCCATCTGGGGGGGGGGGTGGGATTGCAGGAGGAGGCCCATGGGAGAACTGTAAGGGAACATTGCCTTTACACGGTCATTGGCAATGTCTCTGCCACCACGCGGTCGGTGGCAGGGAACTCCTTGAAGGGGCAGGAGAAGCTGTCGGAACGCATGGTCCGGGCAAGTGCCTCATCAAGGACTCAGGGTTGGAAGGTCGTTTAGTGTTACCCAAGTGGATGGCTGGAGGATGTACCAGGGAGTCTGTAAGGGAACTCTGCTTCTACATGGCCACTAGCAGAGTCTTCATCATGCACACGGTGGATGGTGAGGAATCCTGGACCAGAAAAGAGACTGTGGGGATGTGTGCGTAAAAAAACAGTGTGGCCGGGGAACACATGGTTTTCAAGTTGGACTGGCTGGGAGCAGTAGTTCATTTCCTAGAACATAGACTTTAACTTACTAGGCCTCGGGGGAGAGGTTCTGCCTCAGGCCTAGTAGCAGCGAGCCATCAGAGCCAGTAGAGGGGCTTATTCAGAGTGAGTTCTTCATACCCATTAGAAGAGGATGTGCTCTACCCTAGATGTAATTACAAGTTGTGCAGGAGGAAACCAAGAGTGCAAGGAGAAGCAAGTTTGGGCAGGTGGTGAAGAGAACTAAGACCATTACTTTTACACGGTCAAAAGTGATGTTTCTGTCACTCACATGGTGATGGGTGAAGAACTCTCAGTAACAGCAGTCTGCATGGAGATTGCAGATAGAGCAATAGTCTGCAGGGAGCTGCAGGAGAAGATTTCTACTTAGTCAAGTGTGCGCATTCTGTCTTCAGGCTCTAAACAGATCAAAGTAACTTAAATCTGTAAAATCTAGCAATGATTAATTCTATGGGCATCCCATACCCCAATCCCTTTCCAAGTTATACCCCTCAATAAAACAACAAAAATAAAGCTCGCAAATGACTGTTCAATGTCCCTGGAAAGGATGCATGAGGTCTGGCAATGGGGTGATTTGGCGGATTGTTTGTTATTAGTGCTAACACCATGGCTACACAGGTGACAGACCCGAGCATCTGATTGGCTAAAAGGCAGTTCAGTGTTAGCAAAGCAAATTCCTTCACTTTGCTAACACACAGCTGAGTGAACAGCGCTGTTCGCCTTTTTGCTTGCCTATTAGAGCCTATGGCTCTAATCAGGTGCTTCCAAAAAACACCCCCGCCGCTGTAATTCAGATGCCTGGCGGCCAAAAATGGGCCAGACACCCAAATAGGGGGTGTCAGCGGCAATGCAATGCAATGCATGAATCTATCTATGGCGATAGAGCGGTGCCAGGAGAGAGGGGGGCGGCGCTCCTGTGCCCTTTATAGACGCATCACCACTGTATACATCTATATAGATCAGACCAAAATGAGGGACAAATGAGGAGGAATGAGGGACAGAGGGACATTACTCCAAATCAGGGACAGTCCCTCGAAATCAGGGACAATTGTGAGCTATGGTAAAGGGTTGAAAAGGTCGCATCTTGCGACCGACCGGGTCCTGGCGTTTAAAAACTGTGGGGCTGACCCGCTACAGAACATGTGAAAGGGTCCCACTGCGGAGCAGTACTAAAGGGGCCCACGACAAGAGTAAAGGGCCCAAGGCTCAGAGGGAAGGGCCCCCGGGACCAGAGGAAAGGGCACCGGGATCGATGAAAAGGGCACTTGGACCAGTGGGTCAGGGGGGCTCTTCAATGTTTCTTTTACTGGGCCCTCGAAGGTTCTAGTTACGCCTCTGGTGCTTACTATAAACACTCTGCAATGTCCCCTTTAAGCTTCTTACCAGTGGCGGACCTACCAGGGTCACAAAGGTCGTTGCACTTGCGACCGGGTCCTGGCATTCAGCCACCATGGGGCTGACCTGTTGTAGAACATGTGAAGGGGTCCCACTGCAAGGCAGTAATAAAGGGCCCCCGTGACAGGAGTTTAGGGCCCTGGGACCAGAAGAAAGGGCAAGGGCACCAAGACCGATTAAAAGGGCCCTAGGGCCAATAGGTCAGGGGGGGCGTTTCATTGTTTCTTGCACTGGGTCCTTGAAGGTTCTAGTTGCTTCTTTGGGGCTTACTATAAACACTCTATAATGTCCTCTTTAAACTACAATGCCAGCAAGTTCTTCACAACAGCTGAAATTTCAAATCAGTGACAATACCTGCCTGGTTGTCAAATTAGGATGAGATGGCAAGGAGGCATATGTTACATGTTGAAGTTAAAGTCCCGCTCCTCGAGAAGCACTGAACATTCATTTGTTTGTTTATTTATTTTGTATCATTTAAACCTAATGCCGCGTACACACGGGCGGACTGTATGGCGTACTTAGTTCGTCGAAACACATTTCAGCGGACAGTCCGCTCGTGTGTGGGCTTCAGCGGACTTTTTCAGCGTGCAGTCCGGCGTACTAAGAATTTCGGATTTTTCGAAATTCTGTCCGTCGTACTTTGGTTTCAGCGGACAATCCGCTCGTGAGTAGGCTAGTTCGACGGACTAAGAATGGCACATGCTCAGAAAGGATTTACACGGCGGAAGGGTGCTTTGCTGTGTGTTGGACTTCCTATTTCTAGTCCCGTCGTACGTGCTGTACACGTCATCGCGCAAGCTTTCGACAGACTGTTTGGGTATCCGTGTGTGGTCAAGTCCGTTCAGTGGAAAGTACGACGGACTGTCTGTCGGATTGTATGACGAACTAAGTACGCCATACAGTCCGCTCGTGTGTACGCGGCATAACACAAATGGTGATATTGGATGTATGAGTTCCACATGAGATATAGACACGGGTGTATTGCATATGTATATTGATTTAGTATCACTAGTGTGTATGTATATGCGGGGCCGTCTTTAATATTGATTGGACCCTGGGCAAAAATTTTCTTAGGGCCCCCCTCCCCCCATGCAATTTTGCTCTCCACCTTCTCGGAGACATACAATAAATAGCAGCTAGACTTAAAATCAGTTTACTGTATCAGATCCGGCAGCGATTGCGATTGGTTGCCAGAGGTTACAGCATATCATTACTGCTTACTGACTGGTTGCTAGAGGTTACAGCACTCCTTAAGGCTCAGTGATTAGTTGCTAGAGGTTACAGCACATTTCTGCTTGTTGATTGGCTGCTAGAGATTGCTGTACAGTAATACTGCTCACTGGTTGCTATAGGTTACAGCACATCTTCTCCTCACTGCAGCTGGGCATGATATACCTATGAATGCTGCCTTTATTTACATATCAATGCAGTTGGCCTCAGCTATTTACATATGCATGTCACTGCTATTTACATATGAATGCCAGTATTTACATGTAAACACGGGCCCTGCAGGTGAGTAATCTGTACAGAACAATAGGGCAGAGCTGGGCAGCATTAGTAGCAGCACAGGACTAAAACTTCAAGGGACAAGGGAATGTAAACTGGGATAGTTAGCAAGTATGAGGCAGCTGCTTTGGGCCCCACAACAATGACAGGGCCCAGGGCAGCTGCCCCTTTTGCCCTGCCTTAAAGACGGCCCTGTGTATATGTATATTTTTTTAGTAACATAAGTGGTTTATATTCTGGTTCTAAGATATATAACATAGGGGTTAGCGCAGTCAACACACTGTTTTTTCATGTTTTGCTTGGGGATCAAATACTTGTTTTACTCACTGAACTGCAAGTCAATTTATAACATTTGTATCATGTGTTTATTCTGGATTTTTGGTTGATATCCTGTCTCTATCATATAAAATACACCTATGATAAAAAATTATAGACCCTTCATTTCTATGTAAGTGGGAAAATTTACATAATCTGCAGGGGATATCAAATAATTACACAGTATATATATATTGGACCCTTTCACACATGCTGGCCGTTCAGGTCAGTTTTCTACAGTTCTATGGAGCGACGGATGTGAGCGGTGACATGTCCGCTGACATCCGTTCTGCAGATCGGATCGGATGAAAAACGGACAGGGCGGATCAGTTTTCATCTGATCCCACATATCGGAGAGCAGAGATCTGACAGGTGTGTCTCTGCACAGTGAGCAGAGATGGGCCTGTCATCCGTCAGCTCAGCGGCGATCAACGGAGCGATCCCCGCTGAGCAAACGGAGTCAATTAAAAAAACGGACATTATGTGTGAAAGGGGCCTATCTCACAAAAGTGAGTACACCCCTCACATTTTTGTAAATATTTTATTATATCTTTTCATGTGACAACACTGAAGAAATTACACTTTGCTACAATGTAAAGTAGTGAGTGTACAGCTTGTATAACAGTGTAAATTTGCTGTCCCCTCAAAATAACTCAACACACAGCCATTAATGTCTAAACCGCTAGGAAACAAAAGTGAGTACACCCCTAAGTGAAAATTTCCAAATTGGGTCTAGAGGTTGTCTTTGGGAAATAGACGTATTAGTGCTGCTAGCATTGCTGCAGAGGTTGAAGGGGTGGGGGGTCAGCCTGTCAGTGCTCAGACCATACGCCGCACACTGCATCAAATTGGCCTGCATGGCTGTCATCCCAGAAGGAAGCCTCTTCTAAAGATGATGCACAAGAAAGCCTGTAAACAGTTTGCTGAAGACAAGCAGACTAAGGATATGGATTACTGGAACCATGTCCTGTGGTCTGATGAGACCAAGATAAACTTATTTTCTCAGATGGTGACAAGCGTGTGTGGCGGCAACCAGGTGAGGAGGACAAAGACAAGTGCGTCTTGTCTACAGTCAGGCATGGTGGTGGGAGTGTCATGGTCTGGGGCTGCATGAGTGCTGCCCGCACTGGGGAGCTACAGATCATTGAGGGAACCATGAATGCCAACATGTACTGTGACATACTGAAGCAGAGCATGATTCTCTCCCTTAAGAGACTGGGCCGCAGGGCAGTATTCCAACATGATAACGACCCCAAACATACCTCCAAGATGACCACTGCCTTGCTAAAGAAGTTGAGGGTAAAGGTGATGGACTGGCCAAGCATGTCTCCAGACCTAAACCCTATTAAGCATCTGTGGGGCATCCTCAAACGGAAGGTGGAGGAGCGCAAGGTCTCTAACATCCACCAGCTCCGTGATGTCATCATGGAGGAGTGGAAGAGCAAATTTACACTGTTATACAAGCTGTACACTCACTATTTTACATTGTAGCAAAGTGTAATTTCTTCAGTGTTGTCACATGAAAAGGATAAAATATTTACAAAAATGTGACGGGTGTACTCACTTTTGTGAGATACTATATATATATATATATATATATATATATATATATATATATATATATATATATATATATATTTATTTAATGAATTATTCCCTTTATAAAAAAATAGATTCTAACTTCTTTAAAAACACAGAGAACATAATACATGATAGGAAGGATTTTAGGTAGTTATCTCCTTTGTGCAGATGAGTTGCATTACGGCCAGCTTGGAACGCTGCATATGTACGCTTTGCTGCAGCTGCCATGTGTCAGGATGCACGCTGCATCGCTGCCAACATCCAAGGGCAGAAAACCGGAGAGCCGCATTCAATCACATCGCTAAACGGGGCATTGGTACAAGCGACCGCCGTGGATAAATTCTCTGCCTTAATCCCATTCAAATCTCCCTTCCCTCCTCTCCAAACCAGAATAAATGATTGCAATTTGTGCCGTAATTACAATCTGTTTCACTGTTCTGTGTGGCAAGTCAACTGGAATAATGGATTTACTTCTACAATTCAATGCATTACAGTTTTATTACGTTGTACAAGCTTGATCTATTAGTTTTATGCACGGATTAGAAAATGTTGTGTCTGTTTTCGTTTATCGCTGATTTAGTCCATTTAAATAGAACCTGACAGATAATATAAAATTCTTAACACAAGACTGCAAGAGCAGGTGCCACAAGACATTCCTGATTCTCTGCACCTGGTCGGCCCAGGCGCCAGCTATATGGAGTCCCTGAATTTCGCTCCCAGATGCAGCTCCAGGACTGACCATAAATTTTCACCACCGCTACCGTGGCATGGGAGTGTTAGATTTGGATACCCAAATGTTTGACACATAAGGTATATATTCTCCCAATTGAATAGATACTTTGAGGTTAAGTTTGCCCTTGGAGGTGGGTTTAGGGCTATTTTATGGTTAGGCTTAGAGCTTTGAGTGCATTTGTTCCTTTCAGGACTGCTTTTCTCCCAAAAAAAGTCAATGGAAATGCATAGGAGGCTTAAAAGTGAGAAGAAGGTGAGAGGAGGGTCAGAAGGAGGTAAGACGTGAACCAGAAAGTGGCAAAAAAATAAGGCCAGAACAGGTTAGAAGGAGGTTGAGATATAAGAAGGTTGTAAGTAGGTCAGAAGTTTAGAAGTTTTTTTAAAAGCAGGTCGGAAAGAGGTCAGAACAGTTTAGAACAAGACCGGATGGTGGCCAGAAGGAGGTCAGAAGTATAGAAGTAGGTCAAAAACAGGTCAGAAGGCGGTTCAAAGCAGACCAGAAAGTGGCTAGAAGGAGATCAGAACAGGTTAGAAGGAGTCCAGAAGAAGCTTAGAACAAGACCAGAAGAAGGTCAGAACAAGCTAAAAGCAGTTTGGAAGATGAGGTTAGAAGCAAGTCAGAAGGCTGTTCAAAACAAACCAGATGGTCAGAATGCATTTGAAGGAGGTCAGAAGAAGACCAGAAGGTGGCCAGAAGAAGGCCAGAATGCATTAAGAGGTCAGAAGAAGGTTAGAATGGATTAGAGGGAGGATAGAAGAAGACTAGAAGGTGGCCAGAAAAGGTCAGAAGAAGGGGTTAGAAAGATCAGAAGTTAGAACGAGGTCAGAAGTTTAGAAGTAGGTCAAAAGCAGGTCAAAAAGAGGTTAGAAGAAGACCAGAATGTGGCCAGAAGAAGGTTAGAATGGATCATTAGGTGGTCAGAAGGAGGTCAGAACAGGTTAGAAGGAGGTTAGAAGAAGACTAGAAGGTGGCAAGAACACGTTGAAAGGAGGTCAGAGGATTAGCAGGAGGTCAGCGATTTATAAGTAGGTTCAAAGCAGACCAGAAGGTGTAAAAAATGAGGGTCACAATCACAACAGGTGAAAAGGAGGTCAGAATGAGGTTAGAAGAAGACCAGAAGGTGACGAGGAGAAGGTCAGCACAGGTTAGAATGAAGCCAGAAGATTAGAAGGTTAGAAGGAGGTCAGAAGTTTTGAAATAGGTCGAAAGACCAGAAGTCAGAAGGAGGCCAGAACAGGTTAGAAGGAGATTAGAAGAAGACCAGAAGGTAGCCAGAGGAAGGTCAGAACAAGTTAGAAAGAGCTTGAAAGATTAGAAAGTTAGAAGGAGGTCAGAAGTTTAGAAGTAGGTCAAACACAGCACAAAAGGAGGTTGGACGAAGATCAGAAAGTGAGGAGGAGGTCAAAGGCAGATCAGAAGCATCTTAGACTAATGCAACTGTACCCTGCATTATCCCATCTACACAAGCCCTTAGTATCAGGGGTTTGGGGAATAAATTTAAAGCATACATGTTGACTAACAGGTGCTGGTCGAGGCACGTAGGCAGATCCCAACTGCATTGTTGCGATCTTGCCCGAGCCTGGGACCGGCCAACAGCGGGCCGCTGTCTGCTGAAAACGGGTCACAGGAGTGCAGAACAGACTGCACTCCTGTGATCAAATGAGCTTTGGCTGTACTTCTCCTTTAAGTAAAGGGTGCAGAGTTTTCTGTGACTCCATTGGCTGCATGCTTGTTGCAGGCAAGTGCCTCAGAAAGGATGTAGGTCAAGAACCTGCATTTTCAGGAGGCCAGTGATGGCAGCCTCAGTGTTGGATTCCTTTAAGGATTATGGAAGAGGGAGAGAGATGGGTGTTTGTTAGGGCTAGCTTAACTGGGTTCAGGATCAGGAAGCATGAAGGGCTTATTCTAAGAATCAATGGGACCACAATCGCAATGTGCATTTTTTGTGCGTTCTTGGAATGTGCAGTCTCGGAATGTGCAGAAGTTAATGTAGCTTTAGGAGTTGATTTACTAAAACTGGTGCAAAATCTTGTGCAGCTCTGCATAGAAACCAATCATCTTCCAAGTTTTATTGCCAGAGCTTAATTAATCAAGCTGAAGTTAGAAGCTGATTGGCTACTATGCAAAGCTGCAACAGATTTTGCACTCCCCAGTTTTAGTAAATCAACTCCTTATGCCCCGTACACACGATCCGAATATCGTACGAAAACAGTCTTTCGAGGAAAGGTCGTACGATTTTCTGATCGTGTGTACACTACTTTCGACAGCCGATCACGACCATTCATCTGATATTATTCAATCGGACATGCACGGAAATTTTCCTCGTATGATTACAGATCCTACAATTTTCGTTTAGTCAGTATAGTTGTCGTCCAAAAATACAATACAAATACATTACAACACATGACATCACTAACGATTTTTTTTTCTATCATACAAGAATTTTCGTGACTTTATTTAGCTATTCAATTTCTACTTGCGATTATTAACCGAAAACGGTCATGAGATCGGTCGTACGATATTCGAATCGTGTGTATGGGGCATTAGTGTTAAAACCGAGCTTTCAGTTTAAATCGGCTAATTACAGTACATTCCAGATGCAACAAAACAAAAGGTGTGAAAAGTCTTACAGCTCATTTCCTTTATAAAGCAACCACAGCATGAGTGCAAAAGCTTGTCCTAGCATACAGCAGAGGAGTTGCACTTGCTCTCTTGGTGGAAGCAGTGGTCTCTCTGCAGAAATCCGGTGTCCCATCATATAAGGTCCCCCATCACATAGTGTCCGCTGTGTACTGCGCATGCGCATTACACAGCAACACAGATTCTGAAAATAGCCGAGGATGAACGGCGCCTGCGCCGTGAGTCCAGGTTCTAGCCCCACCTTCCAAGTGGACATAGAGTAGGAATAAAAAAGAGCCGAGCGCAGCGAGGCCGAGCCCGAAGCGTGGCGAGCTAAGCTCGCCCGCGAGGGGCCCTCTAATTTTCACAACCCTATGTCCGCTTGGATGGTGGGGCTACCACCTCCACTCACGGCGCAGGTACCGTTCAGCTTCGGAGATTTTCCGAAGCTTCTTCTGCCCCGTACTGCGCATGCGCAGTACGGGGCGGACGCTATATGATGGCAGGACACTATCTGCCAGAACACTAAGTCACAACTAGAGCTGTCCCATCAGCAGGGAATACAAGCTTTGCTGATTGCAGGACTAAAGGTGTAACCTACAGTCTCACCTCTGCAGAGAGACCACTGCTTCCATTGAGAAAACAAGAGTCCTGTGCAACTTGCTGGAAGGGGACATGTTTTTCTACTCAGATTGTAGCTGCTTTCTAAACAAAACAAGCTAGGCTTTAAGGTATGGGATGGGAAAGTGACATTGTAGGGTGCCAATATCTGTAAAGATAATGCAATAATTGGAGGGGGAAATGCTGAAGTTAGAAATTAAACCACCAACAAATCAAACCACTAAGTGCCAAAGGCCCCTGCTGACATGTTCTACTGTGGGTTCCTCATGGCAACACCCAACATTCAAGCTTCACTATGCCCCCTAGTTCCCCCTTTCTGCAATACAGGCAATTTTCTGTTGGCAGATAAACTGCTCATCTTGTGTTGGTGGATGCCATGGAGGCATGTTAGGACTTAAGTCAAGGATCACATGCATTGTGCACTGGGGCATGTAGAATCACTTGGCATATACGCAAAGGTCACATGTGCAAGGAGGTGTTATGCCGCATACACACGACAGGACTTAAGTCTGGCAGACTTTCGACGGAGTTCTGATGGAGTTCTGACAGAGTTCTGACGGACTTTCCGAATGAACGGACTTGGCCACACACAATCACACCAAAGTCCGATGGATTCGAACGTGATGACGTATGACTGGACTAGAATAAGGAAGTTCATAGCCAGTAGCCAATAGCTGCCCTCGCGTCGGTTCTAGTCCGTCAGACTAGCACATACACGAGCGGATTTCTGGGTCCGGCAGAGTTCTGTCGGAAAAATTTGAAACATGTTCCATTTCTAAAGTCTGTCAGACTTTTGCAAATCAAAAGTCCGCTGCAGCTCACACACGTTCGAATAGTCTGCCGGAATCATTCCGTCAGACTTTTGATGTTGAAAAGTCTGGTCGTGTGTACGGGGCATTAGAACTCCTAGGCTCAAATGGAATACAATCATGAATTATATTCTCCAGTGGAGGAGATTATGAAGACCTCCATCGGAAGTCCATGTGATCAGGTGACAAAGCACAATTGAGAGGACAGGACAATTGGCTGACCTGACCCTGATCAAGTTACGCCGACACTCAGCTTCAATCCAGTCTCAATTCAGGCTCCTTTATCTTGGATTTATCAAAAAAACTATTGCTCAATCCCTAACGAAGGGAAGGTCTGTCTCTCAAAACTTTTTGGGTGCATTTGACCATTTGAGAGACCATTGGGACAATTGGCTTACCTCATCGTGGTAGAGTTACACTGACACTCAGCTTCAATCCAGCCTTAGTTCATGCTCCTTAAACAATTATATCCCGAGTTTATTGAATACCATTGCTCAAGCCCTGACGAAGAGGAGTCCTTCCACTCGAAACGTGTTGGCTGTATTTGACAATTTGAGAGACCAGAACAATTGGCTGACCTCACCCTGGTCAAGTTACGCTGACACTTAGGTTAAATCTAGTCACAATTCGGGATCCTTATCCTATTTTATCTTGACTTTATAAAAAAAAAAAAAACTATTGCTCAAGCCCTAATTAAGGGAAGGTCTGTCTCTTGAAACGCGTTGGTTGTAGTTGATGATTTGAGAGACCGGGACAATTGGCTAACCTCACCCTGATCACGTTACACGTTACTCAGCTTTGGTCCAGCCTCAATTCAGGCTCCTTATAATATTTTATCATAAATTTATTGAAAACCATTGCTCAAGCCCTGATGAAGGGAAGTCCTTTCACTTGAAACGGGTTGGATGTATTTAATGTTCTTGTTTAACTGCTTAAGGACTGCCTCCTGCACATATACGTCGGCAGAATGGCACGCCGGGGGCACAAGCACATACTGGTATGTTGCTCTTTAAGTGCCCAGCCGTGGGTCGGGAGCGCGCCGACCGGGTCCTGAGCTCCGTGACCGTGGCCGCAGGACCAGCAGACCCAATCGCCGCTGGTGTCCCACAATTGGGTCACAGAGCTGAAGAACGAGGAGAGGCCTGTGTAAACAAACCTCCCCCCCCCCCCCCCCCCCGTGCTTCCTAGTGTTCCCTGCTATAGGGAAAGACGATCAGTGATGTCACATGCTAGGCCACACCCCCTACAATAAAAAAAAACACATAACGTCACACATAACCCCTCCTCGCCCCCTAGTGGTTAACTCACTGCCAGTGTCATTTACACAGGAATCAGTGCATTTAAATAGCACTGATTGCTGTATAAATGACAATGGTCCCAAAAATGTGTCAAAAATGTCCGATGTGTCCGCCATAATGTTGCAATCACAATAAAAATCGCTGATCGTCGCCATTACTAGTAAAAAAAAAAAATATTAATAAAAATGCTATAAAACTATCGCTATAACTTTTGCGCAAACCAATCAATAATCACTAATTGTGATTTTTTTTTTACCAAAAATACGTAGAAGAATACGTATCGGCCTAAACTGAGGAAAAAAAATTTTTTATATCTTTTTTGGGGATATTTATTATAGCAAAAAGTAAAAAATATTAAATTTTTTTCAAAATTGTTGCTCTATTTTTGTTTATAGCGCAAAAAATAAAAACCGCAGAGGTGATCAAATACCACCAAAAGAAAGCTCTATTTGTGGGAAAAAAGGGATGCCAATTTTGTTTGGGAGTTACGTCGCACGACCGCGCAATTGTCAGTTAAAGTGACGCAGTGCCGAATCGCAAAAAGGGGCTTGGTCCTTTGGCTGCAAATTGGTCCGGGGCTTAAGTGGTTAATAAGTGCTTTAAATTAATTTACAAGTGAGGCGATCATTTTTACTAGGTCTTCCCGACCTCCATATTTAGGATGGAGCCGGTAATACATGGTTAGACTTTTGTATGAACGTTCTTAGCCCTTGTACACACTGTCGGACATTCCGACAACCAAATCTGTCGGATTTTGTCGGACGGATTTTGTCGGACGGATTTTGTCCGAAACTTGTGTTGCATACACACGGTCGGACTAAGTTGTCAGAAAGGAATAAAGGTAGTAGGTTGCGCTATGGAACTTATATAAAAAATACAGGGTAGATAAAAAATATATAGAGGAAGGAAAAAATAGGTAAGAGCTGCCTCTATTACTATCCACCTGGTGGGGTGGAGAATGTTAGATAGGGGGTACTATGAATAGATCTGGCGCTATACCTATATATGAAAATATATTGCCAAAAACTTAATAGTGTACTAAATTAAAAGTGTTATATCAAACTGGTGTGTAAGTGCCAGTGTGCAATAAATAATTCTAGTATTGAAATAAAAATATAAATATATGAACTATAAACATAAAAGTGTGTGTATAGAATATTTGTCGCGTTGGTAAGTATTTGCCAGCTTGCTGGTTATAAAATGTAAGATTAGCTTGGGTGCAATAAAAAACCTGAAATAGTGATCACTTCTTAAACTCTAGAACATATAAATACCTTAAACTTGTGAACTGCTTAATATATTAGTGATCAATTGGATAAGAATTATACAAATAAAATATGAACCGAAAAAAATAACCCAGTAATTGGATTTAGAGTGCACAGATGTGACAATAAGGTCTATGCATGCAGTAATAAAATGTGCAAAAAATGTGATAAATATCAGTACATCAAGTGAAACATGTCAAATATTGGGACTGAAAAAGTAAAAATAAAAATTGTTTTTCAAAAATAAAAATAAAAATAAAAATAAAAATAAGAATAAAAATAAAAATAATAATAAAAATAAAACAAAAAATAAATAAAAAAATATTAAAAATTAAATATTTGTCCCGGAAAAAGTCTAAAAATATAAAAGATAAAAAGTAGACAAGCAAGAAGTCTCTAGAGCAGTGCAATTTAGTGGGGGATTTCCCGTGGGTAAAGGGAGGGATGTGATGGATCCAAACTATTCTTCATGCATTGTGGACACTTCTAGGTTGTACTCTCACCAGAAAAATAACCCCGTCCGGGGTGGATCAGCCTCCACAGTATGAGCTACTGTGTCGCTCTCTGGCTTGCTTCAAATGGGCTGCTGAGGATCCCTCGTTATTTCCAGGTGGAGTGTGCCACAGTATATATATATTAAAAGAGAGGACCATCCATAGTGTGATACCGTATAAATCAATTTATTTAAGAAGATACTTAAAACTACTCACACTTTTGGTAGAAGTAATAGCATAAATGGATACAGTATAAAGGATGCAATGTGAAAGGTATGGAAGCTGCTGGGAGCGTTCCGTTCGGCTTCCCCGCCGTCTGTAATGGAGCTGGGAGCGTTCCGTTCGGCTTCCCCGCCGTCTGTAATGGAAGTGTGTATTCGATAGGCCACGCCCTACGCGTTTCGTCACTGGGACGTCATCCGGAGCGGCCATCTTTACACACCTCACGCTTTATATAGGACACAATGCACCTATCGCGCATGCGCGGACAACCGCCGCCATTTTAACTGTGGGAATGCCCTTATGTCTAATAAAGCGCGGTGGTGATTGTGTTCCTATTACCGTCCTATGCAGTGTTTTGCCGTTTGACCCACCAAAGGTTTTTTATGCAGAGCTATATATGTCTGCTAGTTTACTAGTATGTGATTATGCTGCTTACTAAAACCAAATTTAAATTACGCATGAATATAATACATATGAAGTTACAAATAGGAATTACTGAAAAAAACATAAAAATATAAAAATAAGTGACATTAACAATAGACAAACCGTGTTATAAAAGAATTGTTAACCGATCATAAAACGATAGAGGCTTTGGGCGGATAAAATTTGGGCGGATAAAATTTGGTTTTAATTGTGTAATACGGAGGGAAAGAGAAAGTATAATAAAAAACATGTGTGTGTAATGAATAAAATGGCTGAAAAAATGGGGTGGTAGATAAGAATAAAATATACAATATAAAAAATTACAAAGTTAAAATTGTAGGATTGGATTAAGATGAAATAAATAATTTTTAATAAATTTAACTTAGTGTAGGATATTTTGGTTTCCTGGCTACGTGAGTGTATATGTACAGAAGAGAGGAATATTTCAAGGCTAAATGTGCCCTTCCTTGATTACTATTTTTCTTTTTGGAGTAATGGGTTGGGGTGTTCATTAGTTGGATAGGTAACATTCGACCCTCAGTGCTGTAGTTTGCATTCAACCAGAAATTCAACCTACAGCCATCTATACTTATTTCTTCAACGGTAATACAAGTGAAATTGTATTCGTGCGATATTAACATTATTAGTTGGTAGGCAGCATTCGACCCCAGATGCTATAAACCATATTCGATCAGGAATTCGGCACTGAATAATATATTGTATTATCTTTGGTAATCGTGTAAATAGGATTGCATTCCTTCTAGATAAATTGTTGAAAAATTAAAAATTAGAAATTGAGAATTGAAGTGTGGGAAGAATTATATTTTTTTTATATAAAACTATTATATAAAAATAAAAATAAAAATTAAAAATTAAAAATTAAAAATTGGTTATGAAACAGTTCAAATCCAGGTCTATATTCATTCCTGCTGGATGTAAACTTTCTAAATTAAAAATCCACTTTGTTTCATTCTGTGAAATCTTCTTAGTCATGTCTTCTCCTCTCCAGTGTCCCTTCACTTTGTCAATGGCATAAAAAATCATTTGGTTGGGATCTTGGTTGTGAAAATCCCTAAAATGCCGCGAGACACTGTGTTTGTCATATCCCTTCTTAATGTTTTTAATGTGTTCACCAATTCTTATATGTAGTTCTCGTGTTGTTCTTCCTACATATTGTTTGCGGCACGGACATTCTATGACGTATGTCACATGCGTGCTTTTACAGGAGATCAGTTCTTTTATGGGGAATGTCCTTCCATTGGTAACTGACATGAATTTAGTGGTTTTCCTTTGGTTTTTTTTGCTTTTGCGACATGGAAGACATTGTCCACACTTAAAAAAACCTTTTAGATGTTTACTAATTGTTATATGTCGTGGGGGGTCGATCGTGTTTTTAACCAATTTATTTCTTAGATTAGGGGCCTTCTTATAAATAAACGCAGGATTATTGGGTAATAATTTCTTTAGCGTTTCGTCCGTTTTTAGGATTGGCCAATGTTTTTTTATGATCTTTTCTATTTGTTTATGATGACATCATAAACAAATAGAAAAGATCATAAAAAAACATTGGCCAATCCTAAAAACGGACGAAACGCTAAAGAAATTATTACCCAATAATCCTGCGTTTATTTATAAGAAGGCCCCTAATCTAAGAAATAAATTGGTTAAAAACACGATCGACCCCCCACGACATATAACAATTAGTAAACATCTAAAAGGTTTTTTTAAGTGTGGACAATGTCTTCCATGTCGCAAAAGCAAAAAAACCCAAAGGAAAACCACTAAATTCATGTCAGTTACCAATGGAAGGACATTCCCCATAAAAGAACTGATCTCCTGTAAAAGCACGCATGTGACATACGTCATAGAATGTCCGTGCCGCAAACAATATGTAGGAAGAACAACACGAGAACTACATATAAGAATTGGTGAACACATTAAAAACATTAAGAAGGGATATGACAAACACAGTGTCTCGCGGCATTTTAGGGATTTTCACAACCAAGATCCCAACCAAATGATTTTTTATGCCATTGACAAAGTGAAGGGACACTGGAGAGGAGAAGACATGACTAAGAAGATTTCACAGAATGAAACAAAGTGGATTTTTAATTTAGAAAGTTTACATCCAGCAGGAATGAATATAGACCTGGATTTGAACTGTTTCATAACCAATTTTTAATTTTTAATTTTTAATTTTTATTTTTATTTTTATATAATAGTTTTATATAAAAAAAATATAATTCTTCCCACACTTCAATTCTCAATTTCTAATTTTTAATTTTTCAACAATTTATCTAGAAGGAATGCAATCCTATTTACACGATTACCAAAGATAATACAATATATTATTCAGTGCCGAATTCCTGATCGAATATGGTTTATAGCATCTGGGGTCGAATGCTGCCTACCAACTAATAATGTTAATATCGCACGAATACAATTTCACTTGTATTACCGTTGAAGAAATAAGTATAGATGGCTGTAGGTTGAATTTCTGGTTGAATGCAAACTACAGCACTGAGGGTCGAATGTTACCTATCCAACTAATGAACACCCCAACCCATTACTCCAAAAAGAAAAATAGTAATCAAGGAAGGGCACATTTAGCCTTGAAATATTCCTCTCTTCTGTACATATACACTCACGTAGCCAGGAAACCAAAATATCCTACACTAAGTTAAATTTATTAAAAATTATTTATTTCATCTTAATCCAATCCTACAATTTTAACTTTGTAATTTTTTATATTGTATATTTTATTCTTATCTACCACCCCATTTTTTCAGCCATTTTATTCATTACACACACATGTTTTTTATTATACTTTCTCTTTCCCTCCGTATTACACAATTAAAACCAAATTTTATCCGCCCAAATTTTATCCGCCCAAAGCCTCTATCGTTTTATGATCGGTTAACAATTCTTTTATAACACGGTTTGTCTATTGTTAATGTCACTTATTTTTATATTTTTATGTTTTTTTCAGTAATTCCTATTTGTAACTTCATATGTATTATATTCATGCGTAATTTAAATTTGGTTTTAGTAAGCAGCATAATCACATACTAGTAAACTAGCAGACATATATAGCTCTGCATAAAAAACCTTTGGTGGGTCAAACGGCAAAACACTGCATAGGACGGTAATAGGAACACAATCACCACCGCGCTTTATTAGACATAAGGGCATTCCCACAGTTAAAATGGCGGCGGTTGTCCGCGCATGCGCGATAGGTGCATTGTGTCCTATATAAAGCGTGAGGTGTGTAAAGATGGCCGCTCCGGATGACGTCCCAGTGACGAAACGCGTAGGGCGTGGCCTATCGAATACACACTTCCATTACAGACGGCGGGGAAGCCGAACGGAACGCTCCCAGCTCCATTACAGACGGCGGGGAAGCCGAACGGAACGCTCCCAGCAGCTTCCATACCTTTCACATTGCATCCTTTATACTGTATCCATTTATGCTATTACTTCTACCAAAAGTGTGAGTAGTTTTAAGTATCTTCTTAAATAAATTGATTTATACGGTATCACACTATGGATGGTCCTCTCTTTTAATATATATATACTGTGGCACACTCCACCTGGAAATAACGAGGGATCCTCAGCAGCCCATTTGAAGCAAGCCAGAGAGCGACACAGTAGCTCATACTGTGGAGGCTGATCCACCCCGGACGGGGTTATTTTTCTGGTGAGAGTACAACCTAGAAGTGTCCACAATGCATGAAGAATAGTTTGGATCCATCACATCCCTCCCTTTACCCACGGGAAATCCCCCACTAAATTGCACTGCTCTAGAGACTTCTTGCTTGTCTACTTTTTATCTTTTATATTTTTAGACTTTTTCCGGGACAAATATTTAATTTTTAATATTTTTTTATTTATTTTTTGTTTTATTTTTATTATTATTTTTATTTTTATTCTTATTTTTATTTTTATTTTTATTTTTGAAAAACAATTTTTATTTTTACTTTTTCAGTCCCAATATTTGACATGTTTCACTTGATGTACTGATATTTATCACATTTTTTGCACATTTTATTACTGCATGCATAGACCTTATTGTCACATCTGTGCACTCTAAATCCAATTACTGGGTTATTTTTTTCGGTTCATATTTTATTTGTATAATTCTTATCCAATTGATCACTAATATATTAAGCAGTTCACAAGTTTAAGGTATTTATATGTTCTAGAGTTTAAGAAGTGATCACTATTTCAGGTTTTTTATTGCACCCAAGCTAATCTTACATTTTATAACCAGCAAGCTGGCAAATACTTACCAACGCGACAAATATTCTATACACACACTTTTATGTTTATAGTTCATATATTTATATTTTTATTTCAATACTAGAATTATTTATTGCACACTGGCACTTACACACCAGTTTGATATAACACTTTTAATTTAGTACACTATTAAGTTTTTGGCAATATATTTTCATATATAGGTATAGCGCCAGATCTATTCATAGTACCCCCTATCTAAGTTGTCAGAAAATCCGATCGTTCGTAACGTGATGACGATATTTCGTTATGACGGGACTACGTTCACGCTAGTAGCCAATAGCTTTGGTCTAGGAATTTGATCTGAGCATGCGTGGCACTTTGTCCGATCGGAATTCTCTACACATGATCGGACAAAGTACCATCAGATTATGTTGTCGGAACATTTTATAGCCCAGCTGGAAAACTTTGTTCCGTCGGATATTCCGACAGAAACAGTCCGATGGAGCCCACACACAGTCGGATTATCCGACAACACGGTCCTATCGGACATTGTCCATCGGAATGTCCGACCGTGTGTACAAGGGCTTACGGAAATTCTGAAAAGTTCAGAACATTCTTTTTTGCCATCATTAAAACTTGCCGACCGGCTCCTGTACATATATACGTCGGCATTTTGAAAATGGATATCACGGTAATGACAGCAGCTGCTGCCACAACCGAGGTATCCATCTCTTCACGAGCCGGTCTTGTTTACGATAATGGTGATCTCTGCGGCGGATTCCTGGAGCCGTCGGCAGCGGCGGAGGCGATCGGGTCCTTGTCCTGGCTGCGTATGGAGGCGAGTGAGGGGAAGATGGCCCCCACCCGTCTCCATACCATAGCAAGGCAGAAGTCATAACGTTACTTCCGCCCTTATGTCTTGAAGGGCCGTTTTTTCAATGTCATTTTTTTAAATGATAACATTTATTTTATTTTATTGCATTTTAGTCCAAATATGAGATCTGAGGACTTTTTGACCCCCAGATCTCACATTCAAGAGGACCTGTCATGCTTTTCTCTATCACAAGGGATGTTTACATTCCTTGTAATAGGAATAAAAGTGACCCATTTTTTTTTTAAACTGTGAAAAAATAAATAAAATCAAGTAAAATCAGTAAGAATTATTTTTTATTTTTTTAAAGCACCCCGTCCCGACGAGCTCACGCGCAGAAGCGAACGCATACATATGAAAACGATGGTCAAACCACACATGTGAATCATTGGAATCATTGGAGCGAGAGCAATAATTCTAGGTCTAGACCTCCTCTGTAATGCCGCGTACACACGACCAGACTTTTTGACAGCAAAGGTCCGATGGAACGTGTCCGTCGGACAATTCGATCGTGTATGGGCTCCATCGGACCTTTGCTTGCCAAAAATCCGGCGGACTTTAGAAATAGAACATGTTTTACATTTTTCCGCCGGACCGAGAAATCCGTTCGTGTGTATGCTAGTCCGACGGACAAAAACCGACGCTAGGGCAGCTATTGGCTACTGGCTATGAACTTCCTTAGCCCTTGTACACACGGTCGGAGAATCCTTGGGAATGTGTCCTATCGGACCGTGTCGTCGGATAATCCGAATGTGTGTGGTATGCATCGGACTGATTCCGTCGGAATATCCGTCGGACCCGATTTTCCAACATGTTGGAAATATTTCCCGACCAACTGGTTCGATCGGACATACTCCGATCATGTGTAGCGAATTTTGATCGGACCAAGTGCCACGCATGCTCAGATCAAATTCCTACATCAAAGCTATTGGCTATTAGCCTGAATGTAGTCCCATCGTAACGAAATTACGTCATCACGTTCTGAAAGATCGGATTTTTCGACAACTTTCTCCGACCGTGTGTATGCAAGAGTTTCGGACACAATCCGTCTGACTAAATCCGATGGACAAAATCTGACGGATTTAGTTGGCAGAATCTCCGACCGTATGTACAGGGGCTTATTCTAGTCCGGTCGTACGTCATCACGTTTGAATCCGTCGGACTTTGGTGTGATTGTGTGTGGCCAAGTCCGTTCATTGGTAAAGTCCGTCGGAACTCCGCCGAAAGTCCGTCGGACCTAGTCCCTCGAAAAGTCCGGTCGTGTATACACGGCATAACTCAAAACATGCAACCTGTAGAATTTTTTTAAACTTCACCTATGGAGATTCTTAAGGGTAAAAGTTTGATGCCATTTCACGAGCGGGGAGCAATTTTGAAGCGTGACATGTTGGGTATCAATTTACTTGACGTAACATTATCTTTCACGATATAAAAAAATAAATACTTTACCGTCTTATTTTTTAATTCAAAAAAGTGAATTTTTCCCAAAAAAAAGTGCGCTTGTAAGACCGCTGCGCAAATACGGTGTGAAAAAAAGTATTGCAATGACCACCATTTTATTCTCTAGGGTGTTAGAAAAAAACAATATATAATGTTTGGGGGTTCTAAGTAATTTTCTAGCCAAAAAAAACAAACTGTTTTAAACATGTAAACACCAAAATCTCAAAACGAAGCTGGTCCTTAAGTGGTTAAGTCAACAAATTATGTAAAAAGAGTTTTCAAAATTTTGTCCAGACCTGCTAATTGATGAGAATATTAGACCTACAGATTTCATTACACTATGTATGTTTTTTTTTTTCCCCATTAAAAACCACATTAAAGCCGCGTACACACGGGCGGACTGTCTGGCCAACTTAGTCCGCCGAAACACATTTCAGCGGACAGTCCGCTCGTGTGTGGGCTTCAGCGGACTTTTTCAGCGTGCAGTCTGGCGGACTAAGTATTTCGGAATTTCCGTAATATTGTCCGTCAGACTTTGGTTTCAGCGGACAGTCCGCTCGTGAGTAGGCTAGTTGGACGGACTAAGTATGGCGCATGCTCAGAAAGGGTTTACACGGCCGAAGGTTGCATTGCAGTGTATTGGACTTCCTATTTCTAGTCCCGTCGTACGTGCTGTACACGTCATCGCGCAAACTTTCGGCGGACTGTTTTGCATCCGTGTGTGGTCAAGTCCGTTCATTCGAAAGTAGGACGGACTGTCCGTCGGATTGTCTGACGGACTTAGTTGGCCAGACAGTCCGCCCGTGTGTACGCGGCTTAACAGTTCAAATTCTTACAGTTTGAGGAAAAATTTCAATCCTCCTCCTTCAAATTTTCTTGGAGCTACAGTACAAAAAACAACTTTGATTTGATACCACTAACCAGTAAAAAATAGTATGAACATTCTGAAAACAAAATGTTCCTGGTGCCAGCATGGCAGCATACCTGCACTCTATAGATTGCTACCAATTGGCGCCAATTAAGGGCAGCAAACAGGTATGCTGCCATGGATTGGCATCAGCAAAAGAAAATGATGGTAAGTAATTGATACAATTTTCCACTTTCCTGGTGCAAATCCATAGCAGCACACAGGTATGCAGCCAGGGAGTGGCACCGGGAATGACAATTATTGTAAGTAATTGATAGAGTTTTCCACTTTCCTGGTGCAAATCCATAGAAGCACACAGGTATGCTGCTACAGATCGGCGCCAGCAAAGGAAAATTTTGGTAAGTAATTGATACAGTTTTCCGTTTTCCTAGCCCCAATATATGGCAACATACAGGTATGCAACCAGGGATTGGCACCAGTAAAGGAAAATTTTGGTAAGTAACTGATACAATTTTTTACTATCCTGGCCCCAATCCATGGAAGCACACAGGTACGCTGCTATGGATTGGCGCCAGCAAAGGAAAATTATGGTAGTTAATTGATTCAATTTTCAGTTTTCCTGACCCTAATCCATGGCAGCACACAGGTATGCAACCAGGGATTGGCACCAGTAAAGGAAAATTTTGGTACGTAATGGATACAATTTTCCACTTTCCTGGCCCCAATCCATGGCAGCACAAAGGTATGCTGCTATGGATTGGCGGCGCCAGCAAAGGAAAATTTTGGTAAGTAATTGATTCAATTTTAAGTTTTCCTGGCCCTAATCCTTGGCAGCACACAGGTATGCAACCAGGGATTGGACCCAGTAAAGGAAAATTTTGGTAAGTAACGGATACAATTTCCCATTTTCCTGGACCCAATCCATGGCAGCACACAGGTTTGCATCGAGGGATTGGCACCAGGAAAGGAAAATTATATTAAGTAACTGATACAATTTTCCACTTTCCTGGCACTGATTCATGGCAGCACACAGGTATGCTGCTATGGATTGGCGCCAGCAAAGGACAATTTTGGTAAGTATTTGATACAATTTTCAGTTTTCCTAGCCCTAATCCTTGGCAGCACACATGTTTGCATCCAGAGATTGGCACCAGGAAAGGAAAATTATGGTAAGCAACTGACACAATTTTCCACTTTCCTGGCACCCACAGGTATGTAGCCAGGGATTGGCACCAGTAAAGGAAAATTACAGTAAGTAACTAATACAATTTACCACTTTCCTGGCACCGATTCATGACAGCACACAGGTATGCTGCTATGGATTGGCCAGTATTTGATACAATTTTCTGTTTTCCTGGCCCCAATCCATGGCAGCACATAGGTACGCAGCCAGGGATTGGCACCAAAAAAAGGAACATTACGGTAAGTAACTAATACAATTTTCCACTTTCCTGTCAGCAATCCATGGCAGCACACAGGTATGCTGCTACGGATTGGTGCCAGCAAAGGAAAATTTTGGTAAGTAATTGATTCAATTTTCAGTTTTCCTGGCCCTAATCCTTGGCAGCGCACAGGTTTGCATTGAGGGATTGGCACCAGTAAAGGAAAATTACGTTAAGTACCTAATACAATTTTCCACTTTCCTGGCACCAATTCATGGCATCACACAGGTATGCTGCTATGGATTGGTGTCAGCAAAGGAAAATTTTGGTAAGTATTTGACACAATTTTCTGTTTTCCTGGCCCCAATGAAAGAAACAATGTGGGCAAATAAGTTTTCTTCATATTATGCAGTTAAAAAAAACAAAAAAATTCTGTGACTCAGATCCAAAAATGTGTTGAAGTCTCCATCAAAAACCTGTTAGATCGGGTGACAATGCAGGAGCACAACTGGAAGGCAGGAACCAAGCATTGTCACTCTATAACAAGAAGTCCCCGAACAAGGACCTTCATGGCAGGATCACCAGGGAATTTTTTTTATCAAAAGCTACAGATTTAAAAGGATTCAAAATTCATTTTGAAATGCTCTTAAGCTTTTCTCTCTGGCATATTGCACATAAGTGTCAGCACAGCAGGCGAGCCTTCACACACCAGCAGTACGCATGCATGTATCAGGATCACCAGGGGTTGTTTCAATAAAAGCTACAGATTTAAAATTTGACTCTTGAAATAACATTAACCTCTTCCCAACAGCATAACCCACATGGGCTCCAATGCCGGTTGTACTCGTCATTACGATCGAGAGCCGATAAGTGTGGCTCCTGATCATGTGACTGCTGAGCCAATCACGCTGATCACATCAGCAGGAACCCAAAAAGCCAGTTTTCCAGAACCCATTATGGGACCGGCGGGAGCTGGCGCCAAGGGATTACTATGTTAATGACTATACAAGACTTTACTGCTTGGGTTTACTATTTTATGCAATTTTCCAGTTGGAGAAGCCTACGCGGTTGTTTATTATTATCACTTTTATTGTTATTAATCTTAACATTAATAATATTCCTTTTATTATTGTTGTTATTATTAGTAATATTATTGTAGTAGTAATAATAAGAATCATTTATTTATCAATATTATTAATCGTTTTATTATTCCTTTTAACCTCTTGTTTGCCTCCCATAGGTGCGGTGGCAAAGAGAGTGGAGTCTAACGCTCCACAAACAGCACAGATGTGTCCATGGGCAGCAGAGCTTTCTGTGCTGAGAGTGCGCTCACAGCGACCACGCTGTCCAACACAGCTCTCGGTCTCTAATAATGATTGTGAGCTGTCGTAACCAGCTCTTGATCATGTGACCACCGCGACAGCCAATCACAGTGGTCACGTGTTTGGCCGGTCCTTCCTGCCCCCCTTCCTAGCATAAAAACCCTGTTAAAGGGATCCCAGGGCGGAATGGGAAGCGGTTAAATTATTATCACTTTTCTTCTTCTTAATAATGTTATTATTATTAGTGTTGTTATTAATTGTATTATTATTATTAGTATTACTTTTATTACTATTATTATTATAAATGTTATTATTATTATTATTATTATTATTATTATTAATAATGATAATAATAATAACAATAATATTATTATTAATATTGTTGTTTTTAATTGTATTAATAATATTATTATTACTATCATTATTATTACTATTATTATTATTACGTTTTTTATTATTGTTATTATTACTTTTCTTCTCCTTCCCCTTCTTCTTGTTCTCTCACTGTGACCAAGCTGTCAAAAACAGCTCTCTATCTCTACTAATGATAGGGAGCCGTCTGAACCTACTCTTGGTCATGTGACCACTTTGACAGCCAATCGCAGCGGTCACGGGTTTGGCCAGTCCTTTCTGCTCCCCAGTGTAAAACACCCTGTTAAACGGATGCCAGGGCTGAGTGGGAAGGGATAACATTATTATTACTTTTCTTCTTCTCTTTACTATTATTATTATTATTTGAAATATTATTATTATTATTATTATTATTAATAATAATAATTATTGTATGAATATTATTAATATTATTATTACTTTTTTATTGTTATAATTAATAATGTTACTATTATTATTTGTATTAAATAATAATAATAATAATAATATAATTATTGTTGTTATTAATTGTATTAATAACATTATTTTATTATTATTTTATTATTGTCATTATTATTACTATTATTATCACTTTTTCTATTATAGTTATTGTTAGTATTATTGCTTTCCTTCTTCTTCATAATATAATAATACTAATATCATTATTTTTCTTGTTATTAATTGTATTAATATTTAATGTTATTCATTTTATTATTACCATTATTATTGTTATTAGTATTATTATTACTTTACTATTATTATTACTTTTCTTCTTAATAATAATATTATTATTATTATTTTTAATAATAATAATAATAATAATAATAATAATAAAGGTTTTATTATCATTGTTGTTGTTATTAATTGTATTAATATTACATGTTGTTATTAATTTTATTATTGTTATCAGTATTAATATTACTTTTACTGTTACTGTTATTGTTATTATTATTACTTTTTTTCTTCATGATAATAATAATGTTAATAATATAATAATAATAATAATAGTTTTATTATCATTATTGTTGGTATTAATTGTATTAATATTAAAGTTTGTTATTAATGCTATTATTACCATTATTATTGTTATTAGTATTATAATTACTTTTACTGTTATTGTTATTATTATTACTTTTCTTCTTCATAATAATATTAATAGTATAATTATAAAGCTTTTATCATGATTATTGTTGTTATTAATTGCATTAATATTACCAATTTTTATTAATTTTATTATTGTTATTATTATTATTATTATTATTATTACTTTTACTGTTATTGTTATTATTATTATTACTTTTCTTCTTTATGAAAATAATAATATTAATAATATAATAATAATAACGGTTGTATTATCATTATTGTTGGTATTAATTGTATTAATATTAAATTGTGTTATTAATGCTATTATTTTTGTTATTAGTAATATTATTACTTTTACTGTTATTATTATTATTATTACTTTTCTTCTTCATGATAATAATAATATTAATAATATAATAATAATAATGGTTTTATTATCATTATTGTTGGTATTAATTGCATTAATATTAAATTGTGTTATTAATGCTATTATTATAGTTATTAATATTATTATTAATTTTACTGTTATTATTATTACTTTTCTTTTTCTTCATAATAATATAACAATAATAATAATAATAATAATAATAATAATAATAATGGTTTTATTATTATTATTATTATTATTGTTGTTGTTATTTTTTGTATTATTATTGCTATTAGTGTTATTACTATTACTTTTATTATTCTTATTATGATTATTATTCATTTTTTAACTTTTTTTTTTTTTTGATTGGCTAAGGCAGCCGATGCCCCTATTGGGAATCTCACAGGCCAGGACAGTGGCTGATCCAGATTGCGGCATATGTCGCCACAGATAATAACAAAATGGAGAACGCAGTTTTAAAATAAAATGAGAAAAAAAAAAAAAAAATAAAAGAAGAATCCTTAAAACGGAAGGAAAGGTTAATATATTCTAAACAGACATTATGTATAGAATGTCATATCTGTCAGCTTTGATTACGGCGCTGTGCTCAGCGAGGAGGATTTGATCTCTTTTGCCACTGTCCTAGCATATCCGAGTCATAGACAGCCAGCAGCGACCAGCCATCCACCACAGGCTGGCACCGAATGTACCCGAGTGAAAAGGCAGCCGCAAGAACCATCTGTTACAGATTCCTAGCGGAGCCAAGATGTTCAGTGAAGTGCACGGCATCCCGCTCGCCGGGCCCCGTCTCCTGCGCAACTTATTAGTGTTACAAGTGAAATTATCTCCTGCAAACAGTGGGGGAGCCATAATCCTTATGGAGCGAACGACTTCCACCGGCTGATCCGGACTTCTTTTGTTCGACTTACAGAAAAGGAGCACTTGTAAATTTAATTACAACCTTCGAGGGGGATATAACGTATGTTTTATTAAGCGCCGGAATCTCTCGGGCCGTGGCCTGATGTGCGATTTGCGTTACGCAGCGGCGGAGGCTCGCGTGCGTTACACTGTCTTGTCGTGTCCGTTTTCCTTCTCTATATGTAAAATAAATAAATAAATAAATAAATAAATAAATAAATGTGGAAGTTTCCGGAGTCACACCGGCCTGACCATGAAATGTACAGAACACCGGCCTGACCATGAAATGTACAGAACACCGGCCCGACCATGAAATGTACAGAACACCGGCCTGACCATGAAATGTACAGAACACCGGCCTGACCATGAAATGTACAGAACACCGGCCTGACCATGAAATGTACAGAACACCGGCCTGACCATGAAATGTACAGAACACCGGCCTGACCATGAAATGTACAGAACACCGGCCCGACCATGAAATGTACAGAACACCGGCCTGACCATGAAATGTACAGAACACCGGCCCGACCATGAAATGTACAGAACACCGGCCTGACCATGAAATGTACAGAACACCGGCCCGACCATGAAATGTACAGAACACCGGCCTGACCATGAAATGTACAGAACACCGGCCTGACCATGAAATGTACAGAACACCGGCCTGACCATGAAATGTACAGAACACCGGCCTGACCATGAAATGTACAGAACACCGGCCTGACCATGAAATGTACAGAACACCGGCCTGACCATGTAATGTACAGAACACCGGCCTGACCATGTAATGTACAGAACACCGGCCTGACCATGAAATGTACAGAACACCGGCCTGACCATGAAATGTACAGAACACCGGCCTGACCATGAAATGTACAGAACACCGGCCTGACCATGAAATGTACAGAACACCGGCCCGACCATGAAATGTACAGAACACCGGCCTGCCACTTTAGTCTTTTATTGGCTCCTCTCCCGGACTGAAATGGCTTTCCTCTGATTTCACCGCACACTGTGAGCTTCTCACAATCTGCGCTAGAAGCTGCAGCAAGTCATACGGAGCCCCGCCTTATTTCCTGGCTGGAGGACACCCAGCAACATTCACCGCCTTTCCTCCCCAGCCTGGCTGTCCCCTGGACCGCCCCCTTTTCATCCTTTAGAATTCGGGTTCTTTCGATCGCGGAGGCTCAGCGTCATGTAGCTCCCCAACTGTCCCTGATTTCGAGGGACTGCCCCTGATTTGGGAGGACTGTCCCTGATTTTGAGGGACTGTCTCTGATTAGAAAGGGCTGACACTGATTTCAAGGGACTGTCCCTGATTTGGGAGAACTGTCTCTGATTTCGAGGGACTGGCCCTGATTTGGGAGGACTGTCTCTGATTTCGAGGGACTGGCCCTGATTTGGGAGGACTGTCTCTGATTTCGAGGGACTGTCCCTGATTTGGAAGGACTATCCTTGATTTGGAGGGACTGTCCCTGATTTGGAAGGACTATCCTTGATTTGGAGGGACTGTCCCTGATTTGGAAGGACTGCCCCCGATTTCGAGGGACTGTCCCTGATTTGGAAGAACTGTGCCTGATTTGGAGGGACTGTCCCTGATTTCAATGGACTGTCCCTTATTTGGAAGGACTGTCCCTGATTTGGAAGGACTGCCCCCGATTTCGAGGGACTGTCCCTGATTTGGAAGAACTGTGCCTGATTTGGAGGGACTGTCCCTGATTTCAATGGACTGTCCCTTATTTGGAAGGACTGTCCCTGATTTGGAAGAACTGTGCCTGATTTGGAGGGACTGTCCCTGATTTCAATTGACTGTCCCTAATTTGGAGGGACTATCCCTGATTTGGAAGGGCTGTCCCTGATTTCGAGGAACTGTCCCTGATTTGGGAGGACTGTCCCTGATTATGAGGGACTGTCCCTTATTTGAAAGGACTGCCACTGATTTTGAGGGACTGTCCCTGATTTGGAAGGACTATCCTTGATTTGGAGGGACTGTCCCTAATTTGGAGGGACTATCCCTGATTTTGAAGGACTGCCCCCGATTTTGAGGGACTGTCTCTGATTTGAAAGGACTGTTCCTGATTTTGAGGGACTGTCCCTGATTTGAAAGGACTGCCACTGATTTTGAGGGACTGTCCCTGATTTGGAAGAACTGTCTTTGATTTCGTGGGACTGTCCCTGATTTGGAAGGACTGTCCCTGATTTAGAGGGACTGTCCCTGATTTGGAAGGACTGTCCCTGATTTTGAGGGACTGTCCCTGATTTGCAAGGACTGCCACTGATTTGCAAGAGCTGTCCCTGATTTGGAAGGACTGTGTCTGATTTGAAAGGACTGTGTCTGATTTTGAGGGACTATACCTAATTTTAAAGGACTGTCACTGATTTCTAGGGACTGTCCCTGATTTGGAACAATGTCCCTCTGTCCCTCTTTCCTCCTCATTTGTCCCTCATGTTGGTCTGATCTATATAGATGTATATAAAATGCACTTTTTATCTTTTAAAAAGTGTTTCCCAGCGCTAAACCTTTCATCTGATTTCTAAATTGCGGCATTTGAAAATTTGAGCCAATATAAAGGAGGGGCGTGGCAGGGGGCGTATCCCATGCCTGCATACTTTTGCTAATAGGTGTCCCCCGTTCCCATCTCAAGTTGGGAGGTGTGGCTCTATGCATGAAAAAACCTGAGCCAATGGAGAGAGAGGGGCAGGGCCGAGCCACAGGTCTGTGTCTGAATGGACCCGCAGAGCAGCCGCTCGGTTCCGGTGCCCCCCCCCCATAGCACGCTGCATGCTGTGCGGGGCACTCGGCAGGAGCGAGGGGCCAGGAGCCCCGAGCTCACCCTTTTTTTAAAGCCAATTAGAACCTCAAGCTCAAATCATGTGCTTCAAAAAAAGAAAACCTCCATTGGAATCCATGCGTCCGCCGCCCCGCATGTAGATTAGGGGGCCTGACGAATGGATAGAGGGTGGTGACCTTGTATCCCTTATGGAGTGGCCGCCGCTGGTGCCAGAGTCATTTAAAAGCATGAAAGGAAGATATACAGTTCTGCTCAAAAGTTTGCCTCCCCTTGGAGAATTGATAACATACAGCATGTATCATTTTTAGTTATCTACCACTTTTTTAGTGAGCAGGCAAAACACGTTTATTTTATTTCTTAGGGGATTCCTATTCTGTAACTGTAGTGCCACGTACACACGATCAAACAATCCGGTGGAAAAGTCCGGCGGACTCAAGTCCGCCAAACAATCCCCCCGTGTGTAGCCTCCGGCTGACTTTTTTTACCCAAAAGTACGGCGGACTTAGAAAGTAGTTTTGCACTCCAATCTTTCCGTCGGACTCGCAGGTCCACATCAGACCCTTGTCCGAGCACGCTACCCGGCCAGCCAGGAAAGGGGGGGACGAGCGAGCGCCCTCAACATGGGGGGGGGGGGGTGCCTTGGGGAAGGAATGAGAACAAGGGTCTCTTCCGCGTGGCCCCCCTTCCCCAAGGCACCCCCCCATTACAAGAGAGCCAACCGACGGCTCTAAAAAAATGGTACCGGGGTGATGCCTGCAATTACAGGCGTTACCCCGGTACAACCTCTTGAATTCAAATGATGTACCAGGTACGTGATTTGGTACAAGTGGTTAATCCTGTGCATTGCCCCCCCCCCCGTTGGCATCAATAACAGCGTGCAGTCTTCTGTAATAGTTGTCTATGAGGCCCCGAATTTAGGGGTATAGCTGCCGATTGGTCTTTGGAAAATGCTTCCAGGTCATGCAAAGTCTTTGGTCGTCTTGCATGAACTGCACTTTTGAGATCTCCCCAGAGCGGCTCCATGATATTAAGCTCAGGAGATTGTGATGGTCGCTTCAAACCTTTAACTTTTTCTGCTGTAACCACTGGAGGGTCACCTTGGCCTTGTGCTTAGGGTCATCATCGTGCTTGAAAGTCCGAGAGCGTCCCATGAGCAGCTTTCCTGCAGAAGAATGCAAATTGTCTGCCTGTATTTTCTGGTAACATGCTGCATTCATCGTGCCATCAATTTTCACACGATGCCCTGTGCCTTTAGAGTAGAAATGAGCCGAATACCCCCCCCCCAGATTTGGTTTGCAGCAGAACTTGCGAACACCGTTAAAGTCTATAGCACACGAACGGGAAAAATCAAAAGTTCTAATTTTAAAGGCTTAGATGCAAGTTATTGTCATAAAAAGTGTGTCCCCAGGGGACATGGATCAATGCTAAAAGTTTAAAAAACTGCATTCTTTTCAGGATCAGTGATTGTAATAATGCTTAAAGTGAAACAATAAAAATTAAATATTCCTTTAAATATCATGTTGGGGGGGGGGGGGGGGGGGTCCTTAGTATGCCTGCAAAGTAGCGCATCTTTCCCATGTTTATAATAGTGCCACAGAAAAAAATGACCTTTCTAAAGGAACAATCCCCCCGTGTGTGGCCTCCGGCGGACTTTTTTTACCCAAAAGTACGGCGGACTTAGAAAGTAGTTTTGCACTCCAATCTTCCCGTCGGACTCGCATTTTGGCGGACAATCCGGCCATGTGTGTGCCAGTCCGCCGTACTTTTGAAATGAACGGACTTTTCCCACCCGGAGAAAAGTCCGCTCATTTTGAGCGCGTCTCCAGGTAGCCGGGGCCAGCGAAGGAGGCGTCGCTGGCCCTGTCACCTGGTATGGACTTAAAGGGGAAGCCCAACGCCGAAAAAAAATCGGCGTGGGGGTCCCCCCCAGGTCCACATCAGACCCTTGTCCGAGCACGCTACCAAAAGTGCTAATTTTAAAGGCTTAAATGCAAGTTATTGTCATAAAAAGTGTTTGGGGACCCTGGGTCCTGCCCCAGGGGACATGGATCAATGCTAAAAGTTTAAAAAACTGAATTCTTTTCAGGATTAGTGATTGTAATAATGCTTAAAGTGAAACAATAAAAATGTAATATTCCTTTAAATATCATGTTTGGGGGGGGGGGGGGGGGGGTGTCCTTAGTATGCCTGCAAAGTAGCGCATCTTTCCCATGTTTATAATAGTGCCACAGAAAAATTACCTTTCAAGGAACAATTGTCATTTAAAAATTCTTGTGGCTGTAATTTATTGTCTGATCCCGGCAATATAGATAAAAATACCAAATAAAATGCCGTAGATGTCCCCTCCAAAATCCATACCAGGCCCTTCAGGTCTGGTATGGATATTAAGAGGAACCCCGCACCCACGGCACGGCCTGCCCTATATACTCTTCCGAAAATTGGGCCTTAGGTGCTGGTGGTACCAGAACACTTGTAAGCCCTCACAGTTATTCTTGTTGGACGCAGGAACGGGCCCTGCTGTTAATATCATATCAAGAATTGTAATTACATGCCTCTGTTAAACAGGGGAAGAAAAACTGGGCCTTGGGTGTGGTGGTGCCACAACACTGTAACCCCTCCCAGATACTCTTGTTGGGCGCAGGAACGGGCCCTGCTCTGTAACATGACTGACAGTTTTTTATCCTTCTGTGGTACCCCCTCTTTCTAGGTTCACGTTACTCCCTTCCTCAACCTGGGAACCAACATCGGAGCCTTCAAATCTTGTTGGGCGCAGGAACAAGCCTTCACATCTTGCCTTCAAAACAAGCTTTCAAATCTTGTTGGGCGCAGGAATGGGCCCTGCTTTGTAACATGACTGCTAGTTTTTTGTCCTTCTGTGGCACCCCCCTCTCTCTAGGCTAGGCTCACGTTACTCCCTTCCTCAACCTGGGAACCAACATCGGAGCCTTCAAATCGCTGCACATACTCCAGCAGCACATAATCGACACTGTGGTCGAATAATTCTGGGGACTCCTCCGTGCATGATGGTGGGGCTACGGAAGGAGTGACTGTGGACAAGGAGCCGGTAGAATAGGCTGCTGTGGCATCTGCGTTGGAAGGCAAATTACTCTGAGCCTGAGTGACAGAGGATGAGGACAGCTTCGTTATCCACTCCACCAACTCTTCTGCATGTTGTGGCTCGATAACACGGCCAGCAGCAGCAAAATAGGACAAGCGTGCCCCACGGCCACCTGCAGAGGATGCACCATGTCCATGACCACCACTGTTGACTGTAGACACAGAGGCTGCTTACCCTCTTTTAGTGGCCTGGAAGCGTCTGCCTCTCTTTGGAGGCCTTCCGGAGATGATGTATTTTTTGTTTTGCAACACACACTACACTGTATTAAATACTGTGTACACTGCCTGAAGTGTATTAAAAAGTGTACAACGGCTGCACTGTATTGTATACTGTGTACACCACCAGAAATGTAGTAGAAACTGTGAACACTGTATTAGATACTGTGTACACTGCCTGAAGTGTATTAGAAACAGTACACCATGGAATGCACTGTAGATATAGAGGTGTAGATAGAGACTGGAAGAGGTCCAAGGATAGAACCTTGGGGGAGCCCAAAAGGAAAAGGAGAAGAAGTGGGAGAGGTAGATTTTGTAGGTGACACTGAAGGTGCGGTGAGATGGGTAAGAGAAGAACCAGCAAAGAGCTGAGTTACAGAGGTCAAGGGAATGGAGTTTTTTGAGGAGGAGCAGGTGGTCAACAGTATCAAAGGCAGCAAAAAAAAAATTCTAATGCCCTGTACACACAATAGGATTTTCCAACAACAATGTTGGATGTGAGCTTGTTGTTGGAACGTCCGACTGCATGTATGCTCTATAGAACATTTGTTGTCGGAATTTCCGCCAACAGATGTTTGAGAGCTGGTTCTCAAATTTTCCGACCTCAAAACTTGTTGTCGGAAATTCCGAGCGTGTGTACATAAGTCCGAAAAAAATCCATGCTTTTGTTGTCAGAAATCCTATCGTGTGTACAGGGCATAAGAGTAATGCCGCGTACAGATGATCGAACATTCGGACAACAAAACCGTGGATTTTTTTCCAACAGATGTTGGCTCAAACTTGTCTTGCATACACGCGGTCACACAAATGTTGTCAGAAATTCCAAACGTCAAGAACACCGTGACGTACAACACGTACGAGAAAAATTAAGTTCAATAGCCAGTGCCGCTCTTCTGCTTAATTCCGAGCATGCTTGGAATTTGTGCGTAGGATTGTGTACACGCGCTTTTCGAAAACTAGCCCTCAGACATTTGTTGTTCGGAAATTCCGACAGCAAATTTTCCGATGGAGCGTACACAAGGTCAGAATTTCCAACAACAAGCTCACATCGAACATTTGTTGTTGGAAATTCCGATCTTCTGCATAAGAGTACATAGTTAGTGACCATTGGTTTTAGCAGTTAATGAGTCATTGATCAGTTTTAATAGAACAATTTCTTTGGAGGGTTGTGGGTGAAATTCAGACTGAAGGAGATCAAGAAGGGTATTCTCAGTGATGTGGCAGCTCAGGCAGTTGTAGACTAGACGTTCTAGGAGTTTGGAGGTAATAGGGAGCAAGGAAATGGGTCTTAGGTTTTTAAGATTGGTGAGGTCCAAAGAGGGCTTTTTAAGTATGGGGGGGGGGTGACCAGCCCATGTTTTAGAGAGCTATGCAGGATGCCCATAGAGAGGGAGAGATTGAAGATGTGAGACTGTAGGATAGAAAAAGAGGGTGACCATACTAGTTGCAAGGGAACCGGGTCCAGGAGGAGGTGGGGGGGGGGGGGGGGGGGGGTTAAGAAAAAAGCAGGAATGTGAATTAGAAAAAAGCGGCATTTGAAAGTTGAAAAAAAAGTACTTTACTGAAAATAAAAAGTATACATATCATTTTTATTCCAGTTGGATAGATTTACCCTCACTTGCTTTTAGGGCAGAAAGTAATGGCAAATCTCTCCAACAGGGACACAGACAAAACAGATTTTTAGCAAATGTGGAAGTCTTGGGGCCTCCCGCAGCGATGATCTCCCTATTGGGGTGAAAAAAAACAAAAACCTGATTGAAATTTTAAATTGTCCCCACGCTATCCTGTTTTTACATCCTAAACTTTTTTTCAGATTTGAAAGAGTGGAGAAAAGCTACATACTTTACCCAGTTTTTATAAATTTTCGATCTTTCCCTGCTGGGGAGGTTTACCCTCTCAATTTGTCCTGGTGGTTTCCACTGTGGCCATTGTCACTAGGACAGAAAATGATGGGAAATCCAAAATTTTGCCTTTGTTATCGAAAGTATGGAAGAGAGAAGGTAAGTCTTCCAATAATCCTCCTTTTCTCTTGGGGACCCCTCCCCTTGGCCTAAACATAGAGGGGGGGGGGGTATAGGAATGGGTGTTTTTCTATGTACATTGTCCTTTTTAGGCAAAATAATAATTGTAGTTAACTCATTCAGGGTGTAAATATCTGTTTTTTTATTGTCTAATTTTTGATCACCCCTCCCCGAAAATCTAGTCGGTGAGTGCTACTATTTTGAATAGGCGGGATTCCCATCTTTCCTCCCTTTATGAAAGTCTACACCAGGAATTCTTTCACTTTGGAGAGTTTTCCTCCAGGACAGGAAGGGAAGGGAATCACCCCCCCCCCCCCCACCGGAGCACATCATTACACCAGCACACCAGGATCTCCAAAATTGGGTCCAATATTTTGATCACATAGTATCAAAAAAAAAAAATAGGAGCTAGTTCTAAAATTTTGGACCCAATTTTGGAGATCCTGGTGTGCTGGTGACACTTCCTTCCCCTGTGTAATGATGCGCCCCGTTGGGGGGATTTCCCTTCCCTTCCTGTCCTGGAGGAAAAGAGGAAATCTCTCCAAAGTGAAGGAATTCCTGGTTTTCCCCATTGGACATTTCAGCACCCAATTTAAGATACAGCCGTTTGCGCAGGAACGTGTGCGTTGGGAGTATTGCATTAGACATCATTACACAGGACCCCCCTCCCTCCACAGACCCCTGCATTGCCTCCGGTGAAGAAATTCTTCAGTGAGCCTACAGTCCGAGGCTTGTCATGGTGAGGGAGAGGGGGTCAGTGTGTCTGTGCCCGGGATTGGCAGGCGCGCTCTCCCTGGACAAGGTTTACCATACCGAGCTGGCCAATCACCTCACAGGCTGCAGACACAACACCCAACTAATCACCAGCGCCCCAACATTCGATTCTGCTCTCATCTCCTGAGCGATAGCCAAATCTACTTATCAACTATTTGTGGGCTTAAGGGGCTGCTGCTTTGGGCCCCACAACAATGACTGGACCCGGGGCATCTTCCCCTTTTGCCCTGCATTAAAAACTGCTCACTCAAAGAGGAGGAAGCCTACGGTAGTCAAGGAATAGGGTAAGTGTATCACCTTACTCAGCAACCCTTAGGAAAACTGAGCAGTTATCCCTTACAGTGGGGAGGGGGACCCACTGCAATTGTAAATGTTTTTCATTCCTGGAGTTCAGCTTTAAAGGTTCCCTACCCATAAGTTTCAGTTTTCGTTAAATTGTACGCTTTATACCCTTTCTTTTTTTTTATATATATAAACCTGTTTGTGAAAGTGATGTGCCTGGTCTATAGCTGCCCTGTAAATGAGACCATCTTCCCGTGATGCTGGAGAATCTCGTTTTTTGGATGAATCGTACCAAGAAGTTATGCTAATAGGACACCTAATACGCGTCGATGCGCCAACACGTCCCAGGGAGCTCGCTGTACAGACGGCAGTCTATGCCCATTAACAATCTAGACTTCACACCTTATCAGAGACTACAAAGAGGCAGACACCGAGCTGTCACTCTCTCCATCGCCCCCCCCCCCCCCCTCTTTGATGCCAAGATACGTAGAGTTTCCCAGCCCGCACTGTTCCCCAGCTCGGCGCAATTAAGGCACGCAGCTGCAACGGCATCGTTATCCAAGCAGGACCGCCGGTGACCAAGCCCCATGAACGAGGATCTCTTTTATCTTCTGCTAATTGTTGGCATGAGGCAGGCAGTAAAACAAAGGGCCTCATTGATTTACTGTTGAACCCGCAGGTAGCGTTTAAAGGGAGGCGGCTTGGAAAGACTTTGGGAACTAATAGCAGACAGCTGCTGTGTGCACTTGATAAAACGTTCGGCTCTCGGCTTTGCATTGCCGTCTATAGCTTGACTTTTCACACCAGGGAGGAGACAATAAAAGTGGAGGTGGTTTTTTTGTGAAGTTCCCTAAAAGTGGTAATTAAATGGGATCCTCATCCAAGGTTTTTGGGGTTTTTTTTTTTTCCTTTTTAGCTAAAGCTAAACAAATATTACCGAAGTCAAGAGACATGTGAAGGTCTACTTGAATTTTGGTGTTTTTTGTGTATTTCATCTATATCCAATGTAATGAAGACAAATCAACACCTGAAGACTTTTTAGGGTGCACTCACCCTGGCAGTTTTTAAAGTGATAGTAAACATATATATATATATATATATATATATATATATATATATATATATATATATATATATATAAACACAAACTATACAGTCAAAAGTATTGGGACTCCTGCCTTTACGCCAGTGGTTCTCAACTCCTGTCCTCAGAACCCACTAACAGGCCAGATTTTAAAGTGGTTGTACACCCTCTACAACCACTTTTACCTACAGGTAAGCCTATATTAAGGCTTACCTGTAGATGCTGGAAATATCTCCTAAACCCCCATGGTTTAGAAGATATTTACAAAAGACCAGAGCGCCGATGACTACGGAGCATGCGCCGATGTCGAAGGTGCATGCGCACTTTAGAAAGGGCATAAATCCTCCTCTGCAGGCACAAATCCCCTCATCTAGAACTACCCCCCCAAGAAAAAAGCTCCTAGCAGAACCCCCCCCCCCTCCGTACAAGCACAAATTCTTCCCCCAAAGTCCTTCTTTCTAACACAAATCCACCCTTCTAGCACAACCCCCCCCCCCCCAATCAAAATTCTAACATAACCTCCAAAATCCCCACCGCACCCCAGGGCAGCCGCCCATCCTGCCCACCCCTTGTCCTGGGCCTGCTCTCGTTCCCTCCTCACTGGATGTGATTGACAGCAGTGGGAACCATGACTCTGAGCCCATGAGGAGAAGGAGCGTGGAGAGAGCCACTGCTCTAGTGCACAGCGCTAGACCGGGATTGGGCTCAGATAAGTAAAAAAGGAGAGCTGAACGTTTTTTTTTTACCCTAATGCAGAGAATGCATTGATGCAAAACACTTTCAAAGTTGAGGGTGGGGGGGGGGGGGTCCTGTGTTGGTGGGTGTAGTGGGGAGATCTGTACTATGGGAGCTTTACTGAGGAGTAGGGGTGCAATGGATCGACACCGATTTGTGATCCGAACGGGTCACCCCGCTCGGATCGGCACGCGCCGCGATCCGCGGTCTCGGCCGTAGGAAAGACCGCGGCTTCGGCCTAGTTCCGGAGCAGCGCCCATCTTGGTGCACCCGTCGGCTTTACAATGTGATCGCTCCGTCAAATGACAGGGGCTGCATTTGTAGTGCCCACTGCGCTGCTCTGTGACAATTGCAGTCACAGCCATCCCTCCATACTCTCCCCAATACTCGCCAATACTCTGCAATACCCTGCCAATACCTTGCCAATACTCTGCCAATACTCTGCCAATACCCTGCCAATACTCTGCCAATACTCTGCAATACCCTGCCAATACCCTGCCAATACCCTGCCAATACCATACCAATACCCTGCCAATACTCTGCAGTACCCTGCCAATACTCTGCAGTAACCTGCCAATACTCTGCAATAACCTGCCAATACTCTGCCATAACCTGCCAATACTCTGCCATACCCAGTCAATACTCTGCCATAACCTGCCAATACTCTGCCATAACCTGCCAATACTCTGCCATAACCTGCCAATACTCTGCAATAACCTGCCAATACTCTGCAATAACCTGCCAATACTCTGCCATACCCAGCCATACCCTGCAATACTCGGTAATACTCAGCCATACTCGGCGATACCCAGCCATACCCATCCACGCTCAGCCAATATTACAGTGGGGAGATTGTGGATATTACAGTGGGGACAATATGGTGGTGGAATTTTCACAGGTTTTTGCAAATTCAATTATTGTTTGCTGATCCGAAAAATGATCCGATCCGTGACTCTGATCCGAGGAACGATCCGATCCGTGAGTTTTTTGATCCATTGCACCCGTACTGAGGAGGGGTGATCTGTACTGGGGAGAGATCTGCACTGTGGGAGATTATTAGTTGGGGGGGGTGGGCGGGTCTGTACAGAGGGGATTTTGGTTTGGGGAAGTAAGTTTTTGTTGCACTCTGTCTAATAACCTGTACCATATGTTAAAGACTGAGAGCTCTTGAGTGGAGTACCAAGGCAGGGTGCTGTGATGTCATTAGGAAGTACATCACCCTGCCAGACCTTCCCAACAGCCTTCATCTTCCTGCATTGCATAGAGAAGCACAAAGATGCAGTGATGACATCACCGGGTCTCAAATAAAGTATCTAATGAGAGGGCAAAGGTTTTATTTCAATATTTCAATAATATGTTGATGGGGGGGGGGGGGGGGGGTCGGGGAAGGGAAGGGAAAATATAAGCAGATTAAACTTCAGCTTTAACAACCTGCAAAAAAAAAATAAGAAAAGAAGATTTTCTTCCTCCGGGAACAAAGCACCTTTCATCCCCGGTGAAGCAGTGGAGCGGAACCAGGGAGAAGGGTATTGGTAACTCAGCGGTCTGCAGAGCTGGACTTTACAGGAAGTCATACAAACAATGCAGACATACTGTATGTTCCATGCAAAGACAATGGCAGCTTTGTTGTCCCGAAACATTAAACATGGAAGAGAAGCCGGCAGCGAAGAAGGAGCGCCATGGCCGCGTCTTGGGTTTCAGCTGCCCTTGTCACCAGTCTGGACGGGGGTCTTAGCGCGGGTAATCGGCTCTAAAGACAGTAAATATTTAGACAGCACAAAATTGCAGCAAATATCTACTTTTGAGGATGCGGTTAAATCCTGGGAAGACATTATCATAGAAGTGACAGGTGACAGTTTGATTTATAGATTGAAAGATCCTTCACAATCCTTTCTCAAAGCTGATGTTGAAAATCTACTTATAGTTTGCCTTGTCTGGTTCCTCCCTTATCAACATGCTAAATAAAAATGTCATCATTGGGACTTTGTGCTTCTCTATGCAATGCAAGCAGATCATGGTTGGTGGGAGGGGCCAGCAGGGTGCTGCAAAAAGCTTCCTGATGACATCACAGCACCCGACCTCAGTACTCCCCCTCCCCCTTCTATGACAGAACTCGATCTAATGAGTCCCCTTATACGGTTTGGTAGTTTGTTGGGGCTCCAGCTGTGGATTGCGGTAGTGGGTGAGTAAGTAACTATAGCATGTTTACTGCTCTGCTATAAAAAGTACCAATCGTTTTTCCTCCTACGCGTCTGCTATCGATATCTAGTAATCAATTATTTCTACATGTTGGAAGGGACAGATAGTGATCCACACCTTTGCGTTTTGTTTCAAAGATCCGAGGCTTGGCTTAGATGAGAGCCCCTTTCACACTGAGGCACTTTTTAGGTGCTTTTGTGCTAAACAAAAGCACCTGAAAAGCACACAAAAACGTATTTCCATTAAGATCAATCAATGCTTTCACACTGGGGTGGTGCGCTGGCGGGGCGGTGAAAAAACTCCTGCAAGGAGCATCTTTGGAGTATGTTTGGAGCGCTAAAAAAAGCGCCCCTCTCCATTGAAATGAATGGGAACCACTTCAAAAGCGCATGAAAAGTGCACAAAAAGCGCATGTGTCCATGCAGCACCTCTGTCCATGCAGCACCTTTGTCCTTGCAGCACCTCTGTCCATGCAGCCCCTCTATCCATGTAGCACCTGTGTCCATGCAGCACCTCTGTCCATGTAGCACCTCTGTCCTTGCAGCACCTCTGTCCATGCAGCACCTCTGTCCATGTAGCACCTGTGTCCTTGCAGCAACTCTGTCCATGCAGCCCCTCTATCCATGTAGCACCTGTGTCCTTGCAGCACCTCTGTCCATGCAGCACCTCTGTCCTTGCAGCACCTCTGTCCATGCAGCACCTCTGTCCTTGCAGCACCTCTGTCCATGCAGCACCTCTGTCCTTGCAGCACCTCTGTCCATGCAGCACCTCTGTCCTTGCAGCACCTCTGTCCATGCAGCCCCTCTATCCATGTAGCACCTGTGTCCTTGCAGCACCTCTGTCAATGCAGCACCTCTGTCCTTGCAGCACCTCTGTCCATGCAGCACCTCTGTCCATGTAGCACCTGTGTCCTTGCAGCACCTGTATCCTTGCAGTACCTCTGTCCATGTAGCACCTGTATCCATGTAGCACCTGTGTCCTTGCAGCACCTCTGTCCATGCAGCACTTCTGTCCTTGCAGCACCTCTGTCCATGCAGCACCTCTGTCCATGTAGCACCTCTGTCCATGTAGCACCTCTGTCCTTGCAGCACCTGTGTCCTTGCAGCCCCTCTGTCCATGTAGCACCTCTGTCCATGTAGCACCTCTGTCCTTGCAGCACCTGTGTCCTTGCAGCACCTCTGTCCATGCAGCACCTGTGTCCTTGCAGCACCTGTGTCCATGCAGCACCTCTGTCCATGCAGCACCTCTGTCCTTGCAGCACCTTTGTCCTTGCAGCACCTGTGTCCTGGCAGCCCCTCTGTCCATGTAGCACCTCTGTCCATGCAGCACCTCTGTCCTTGCAGCACCTCTGTCCATGCAGCACCTCTGTCCATGTAGCACCTGTGTCCATGTAGCACTTGTGTCCTTGCAGCACCTGTATCCTTGCAGTACCTCTGTCCATGTAGCACCTGTGTCCATGTAGCACCTGTGTCCTTGCAGCACCTCTGTCCATGCAGCACCTCTGTCCTTGCAGCACCTCTGTCCATGCAGCACCTGTGTCCTTGCAGCACCTGTGTCCTTGCAGCACCTCTGTCCATGCAGCACCTGTGTCCTTGCAGCACCTGTGTCCTTGCAGTACCTCTGTCCATGCAGCACCTGTGTCCTTGCAGCACCTGTGTCCATGTAGCACCTGTGTCCATGCAGCACCTCCGTCCATGCAGCACCTGTGTCCTTGCAGCACCTGTGTCCTTGCAGCCCCTCTGTCCATGTAGCACCTGTGTCCATGTAGCACCTGTGTCCTTGCAGCACCTGTATCCTTGCAGTACCTGTATCCTTGCAGTACCTCTGTCCACGTAGCACCTGTGTCCATGTAGCACCTGTGTCCTTGCAGCACCTCTGTCCTTGCAGCACCTCTGTCCATGCAGCACCTCTGTCCATGCAGCACCTCTGTCCATGTAGCACCTGTGTCCTTGCAGCACCTGTGTCCATGCAGCACCTGTGTCCTTGCAGCACCTGTGTCCATGTAGAACCTGTGTCCTTGCAGCACCTCTGTCCATGTAGCACCTCTGTCCTTGCAGCACCTCTGTCCATGCAGCACCTCTGTCCATGTAGCACCTGTGTCCTTGCAGCACCTCTGTCCTTGCAGCACCTCTGTCCATGTAGCACATGTGTCCTTGTAGCACCTGTGTCCTTGCAGCACCTGTGTCCATGTAGCACCTGTGTCCTTGCAGCACCTCTGTCCATGCAGCACCTGTGTCCATGTAGCACCTGTGTCCTTGCAGCACCTGTATCCTTGCAGTACCTGTATCCTTGCAGTACCTCTGTCCATGTAGCACCTGTGTCCATGTAGCACCTGTGTCCTTGCAGCACCTCTGTCCTTGCAGCACCTGTGTCCTTGCAGCACCTCTGTCCTTGCAGCACCTCTGTCCATGTAGCACATGTGTCCTTGTAGCACCTGTGTCCTTGCAGCACCTGTGTCCATGTAGCACCTGTGTCCTTGCAGCACCTCTGTCCATGCAGCACCTGTGTCCTTGTAGCACCTCTGTCCATGCAGCACCTGAGTCCTTGCAGCACCTGTGTCCTTGCAGCACCTCTGTCCATGCAGCACCTGTGTCCTTGCAGCACCTCTGTCCATGCAGCACCTCTGTCCATGTAGCACCTGTGTCCTTGCAGCACCTCTGTCCATGTAGCACATGTGTCCTTGTAGCACCTGTGTCCTTGCAGCACCTGTGTCCATGTAGCACCTGTGTCCTTGCAGCACCTCTGTCCATGCAGCACCTGTGTCCTTGTAGCACCTCTGTCCATGCAGCACCTGTGTCCTTGCAGCACCTGTGTCCTTGCAGCACCTCTGTCCATGTAGCACCTGTGTCCATGCAGCACCTGTGTCCCAATAGAGATAATTGGGACTGCCTGCATAGAGATGCACAAAACACCTGTACATCCCTGTGCTGTACAGGCATACGTTATAATGCTATTGTACACCCCGTGTGAATGAGGTCCGAAGCAGGGTTCAATATGGAAAAAAAAAATCTTCCTGAACCCTCCGTGCAACTGTTTAAAATGAATTCATATTAATTATTATTAATTATTAAATAAAATGTTCCTAACATTTAATGATTAGTTAATTAAATATTTCAAACATTTAATGAGTAATTATTAAATTATTAAAATTATTATAATATTAATAAAAATATATAAATATATATAAAATATATAAAATATATACATTTAATACAATATTATTAATTATTAAATATCTCTAAAGAAAATAAATAAAAACAGCAAATTAAAAAATGTGAAAACAATTTTCACATGTCATGGCCGTGATGCTTTTCTTCTAGCTAAACTTAAGTGGCATTTCACTTTTAACAGGCAGTACCACCGCTGAGCGCAACCCATTGCAGTAAATTTGCGCTGCTTAAAACAGATTTCCTAATTATATGACCAACGTCTGGTATTAAGTGAACATAATCATAGGTGCTTAGCCACTTGCCGACCAGCCGCCGTCATTATACTGCAGCAGGTTGGCTCGGCTACGCAAATCGCCGTAGGTGTATGTCGGGCCCTTTAACAGCTGTAGCAGGCACGTGGCGCGTCACCGGAGCTGATTGCGTGTGGCCGCGATGTCCGTTGGCCACCTGCGAATGCTCCTCAGAGAGCCAAAATGGGGATCTGTTAATGTAAACAAACAGATCCCCATTCTGTCAGGGAAGTAGAGAGAGATGGTCTGTTCCTAGTGATCAGCGATCTTTCTCCTCCTCCAGTCAGTCCCCTCCCCCCACAGTTAGAAACACCTCCCAGGGAACACTTAACCCCTTGATCGCTCCCCCTAGTGTTAACCCCTTCCCTGCCAGTGACATTTATACAGTAATCAGTGGCTATTTTTAGCTCTGATCACTGTAATAATGTCAGTGGTCCCCAAAAAAAGTGTCAAAAGTGTCCGATCTGTCCGCCGCAATGTCGCAGTCCCGCTAAAAATTGCTGATCACTGCTATTACTAGTAAAAAAAAAAATAATAATTATAATGAAAATGGCATAAATCTATCCACCTATTTTGTAGACGCTATAACTTTTGCGCAAACCAATCAGTATATGCTTATTGTGATTTTTTTTTTTACCAAAAATATCTAGAAGAATATATATTGGCCTAAAATTATGAAAACATTTTTTATTTATTTTTTTGGATATTTATTATAGCAAAAAATATGTTTTTTTTTTTTTCAAAATTGTCGCTCTTTTTTTGTTCATAGATAAATAACAAAAATTTAAATAAAATAAAAACCGCAGAGGTGATCAAATACCACCAAAAGAAAGCTCTATTTGTGGGGAAAAAAAGAACATCAATTTTGTTTGGGAGCCACGTCGCACGACCGCGCAATTGCCAGTTAAAGCGATGCCATGCCGTATCGCAAAAAATGGCCTGGTCATGAAGGGGGGCAAATTCTTCCTGTCCTTAAGTGGTTAAAGAGGAGCTGCAGTCCGCTGACATAATTTGTAATAAAGACATCTTTACCATTCTGAAGCTTCCCTCCAACCCCTTTGCATATTATTATATATATATATATATATATATATATATATATATATATATATATATATATATATATATACTGTGATTCTTGCCAAATATGCTGCAGGAATCTCTCGTGAAAAAATAAATAAAAATGGCCTGGTCATAAAGGGGGGCAAATCCTTTCCGGGGGCTGAAGTGGTTAAATGTATTATAAAAAATCTCTCATATCAAAATCATATTCATATGACATCAACCCCCTTATACACTTAATGACGTTAAAAAAATTGCAAAACATGAAAAACAGCAATAAAGTGAAAGTAGCACTCCCTCATAAGCTATGTGCTTCTTCGTTTTTAACCACTTGCTTGCTGGGCACTTAAACCCCCCTCCTGCCCAGACCAATTTTCAGCTTTCAGCGCTGATGCACTTTGAATGACAATTGCGCGGTCATACAACACTGTACCCAAATTAAATTTTTATCATTTTTTTCCCACAAATAGAGCTTTCTTTTGGTGGTATTTAATTACAGCTGGGAGTTTTATTTTTTGCTAAACAAACAAAAAAAATGCAAAATAAAAAAAATTTTAAAATCATGTTTAATAGTTTGTTATAAAATTTTGCAAACAGGTAATTTTTCTCCTTCATTTAAATACGCTGATGAGGCGGCACTGGTGGGAACTGATAGGCTGCACTGGTGGGCACTGATAGGCATGGTTAAGGTGGCACCGATAGGCACAGATAAGGTGGTACTGATGGGCACAGATAAGGCAGCACTGATGGGCACAGATAAGGGGGCACTGATGGGCAAAGATGGGCACAAATAAGATGGCAAGGATGGGTGGCACGGATGGGTGGCACGGATGGGCACGGATAGGTACCACTGATAGAGGGGACTGATGGGCACTGATAGGTGGCTCTGATAGGTGGCACTGCTGGGCACTGATGGGCGGCACTGATGGGCACTGATGGGCACTGGTAGATGATACTGATGGGCATGGATATGTGGCATATGAGGTGCAGCACTGTTGTTGAGGCAGATTGTGGGCACTGATAGGTGGCACTGTGGGCACTGATGGGTGGCACTGTGGGCACTGATGGGTGGCACTGTGGGCACTAAGGGGTGGTACTGATGGGTGGCACTTTTACTTTAATTAGGTTGCACTGGCAGGGGGCAGGTGGGCACTGATGACTTGGCCGTGATCGGGACTGAAGTCCCTCTCACGGCCTCCGGTGATTGGCTTTTTTTTTTCTCCTCGCGCTGACAGCCGATTACCGGCTGTTGTGATCACATGATCAGCTGTCATTGGCTGACAGCTGATCACGTGGTAAGGGGTCGGGACCGACCCCTTGCTCCGATCTGTGATCAGGCGAGTCTCATAGACTCGCTGATCACAGAGCGTGCCGCGCTCCCCTCAGGAGGAGTAGGAGAATCTATTTTGGGGTGTATTTTTTGGTTTGTACATGCTATGTGTTAGAAATATTGTATAAATGGACAACTTTGGGTAAAGAAAAAAAAATGTGTTTTCATTTTCTTTCCACATTTTCCAAAAACTGACATGTTCATGACATGTTCAAAAGACACATTATGCCTCATAGATTATATGTTGGGGTGTTTTCTTTCCAAAATTGGGTCATTTTTGGGGCGTTTCCATTGTCCGGGTGCTCCAGGGCCTTCAAAAGTGTAAGAGGTAGTCAAGAAATGACAGCGGAACCTTGGATTATGAGCATAATCTGTTCCAGGAGAATGCTTGTAATCCAAAGCACTCGCATATCAAAGCGAGTTTCCCCATAGAAGTCAATAGAAACTAAGATAATTGGTTCCACACTGACTTCTATTGCGAGCAATACCGCATGTGGACAGAGGTGGGGGGGTGCCGGGGAGACTTGGAAATACTCGGAGACCGCTCAGATGAACTCGGAAACCCTCGGAGAGGCTCGGAAAGGCTCGGAAATAGAGTATTTCCGAGTGTTCCCAAGTATTTCCGAGTGGCTCCGAAGCGGCTCCAAGCGTCACCGGTGCCCCCTCATCTCTGGCCAAATGTGGTACCGCACACTGCTGAGGCTTGAATCCTGATTGTTTTGCCAGACAAAATCGAGTCAGGATTTAAAAAAAAAAATGTCTCGTATTGCGAAAGACTCGTTAACCGTGTTACTCTCAATCCGATGTTCCACTATATATGTGTAATTTATGTTCCTAGAATGCCTGAAGGTGCTCCCTCAATGTTGGGCCTCTGTATGTGGCCAGGCTGTGTAAAAGTCTCACACATATGATATTACCACACTCAGGAGGAGTAGCAGAATGTGTTTTGGGGTGTAATTTGTGGTGTGTGTGGTGTGCATATGCTGTGTGTGAGAAATAACCTGCTAATATAACAATTTTGTGAAAAAACTAAATAAAATAAAATAAAAATCTTGATTTTGCTAAAAATTGTGGGAAAAATTGCAACTTCAAAAAATTCACCATGCCTCTTACTAAATACCTTGGAATGTCTACTTTCCAAAAAAGGGGTCATTTGGGGGGTATTTGTACTTTCCTGGCTTGTTAGAGTCTCAAGAAATGAAATAGGCCGTCAGTTCTTCAGGCGTGATCAATTTTCAGAGATTGGCACCATAGCTTTTGGACTCTATAACTTTCACACAGACCAAATAATATACACCGATTTGGGTTATTTTTACCAAAGATATGTAGCAGTATAAATTTTGGCCAAAATTTATGACGGAAAATTAATTAGTTGCAAAATGTTATAACAGAAACAAAGAAAAATACATCTTTTGTGTCTTTTTGTATTTTTTTCTTTTATAGCGCAAAAAATAAAAAAAAACAGCGATCATACCACCGAAAGAAAGCTCTATTTGTGGGGAAAAAAAGGACAAAAACATTTCATATGGGTACAGTGTTGCACGACTGAGTAATTGTCATTCAAAATGTGAGAGCACCGAAAGCTGAAAATTGGTCTGGTTAGGAAGGGGGTTTAATTGCCCTGTGTGTAAGGGGTAACCACTTCAGCCCCGGAAGGATTTGCCCCCTTAATCACCAGGCCATTTTTTTTGCTATACAGCACTTCGTCGCTTTAACTGACAATTGCGCGGTTGTGCGATTCTGTACACAAACAAAATTTATGTCACTTTTTTTCCCCACAAATAGAGCTTTCTTTTGCTGGTATTTGATCACCTCTGCGTTTTTTATTTTTTTGCGCTATAAACAAAAAAAGAGCGACAATTTTGAAAAAAAAAACAATCTTTTTTTACTTTTCTGCTATAAATAAATAAATATCCCCCCCCCCCCCACCCCCAAAAAAAAAAATTCTTCATCAGTTTAGACCAATATGTATTCTTCTATATATTTTTGGTAAAAAAATAAATGAATAAATCGCAATAAGCTTATATTGATTGGTTTGCACAAAAGTTATAGCGTCTATAAAATAGGGGATATATTTATGGCATTTTTATCATTCTTTTTTTTTTTCTTTTTTTTTTGTAAAATCTTTTTTTATTGAATTGTTAATGGCATACAAAATCGCCCACGCAGGGGCCAAACATTTCCCACACAGGGGTAATCTTCCAAATGTGGCAACAGGCCACAGAAAGGCACATTACATAACACATATCCTGCCTCTGATGCAGCAACCGACCACAACAGGGCAAAACAACACAAATCTAACCTTATCTATCTATACCCCACTGTGGGGAGAGGATATTTTAGGATAATTCGTGCTAAGTATTAAAATGACTGGATAAGGTGTCATAAGTGCAGGTGGGTCCTTTTTTTTTTCTTTACTAGTAATGGCGGTGATCTGCGATTTTTAGTGGGACTGCAACATTGCGGCGGACAGGTCGGACACCTTTGACACTTTTTTGGGGACCAGTGACATTTATACAGAGATCAGAGCTAAAAATATCCACTGATTACTGTATAAATGGCACTGGCAGGGAAGGGGTTAACACTAGGGGGGCGATCAAGGGGTTAAGTGTTCCCTAGGGAGGTGTTTCTAACTGTGGGGGGGAGGGGACTGACTGGGAGCACAGAGAGTTCCTGATCACTAGGAACAGCAGCTTTCTCTCTACTTTCCTGACAGAACGGGGATCTGCTTTGTCTACATTGACTGGAGTTCTTAAAGCGGCCCATGTACACCTACGGCGTTTCGCGGAGCCGTGCCAACCTGCCACAGTATAATGACGGCGGCTGGTCGGCAAGTGGCTAAGCACCTATGATTATGTTCACTTAAAGGGGTTGTAAAGGTTTGTTTTTTATTTTCTAAATAGGTTCCTTTAACCACTTGCTTACTGGGCACTTAAACCCCCCTCAGTCCCAGACCAATTTTCAGCTTTCAGCGCTGATGCACTTTGAGTGACAATTACGCGGTCATACAACACTGTACCCAAATGAAATTTTTATCATTTTTTTCCCACAAATAGAGCTTTCTTTTGGTGGTATTTAATTACAGCTCGGAGTTTTATTTTTTGCTAAACAAACAAAAAAAGATGCAAAAAAAAAAAAATCATGTTTTAATAGTTTGTTATAAAATTTTGCAAACGGGTCATTTTTCTCCTTCATTGAAGTGCGCTGATTAGGCGGCACTGATAGGCTGCATTGGTGGGCACTGATGGGCTGCATTGGTGGGCACTGATGGGCTGCATTGGTGGGCACTGATGGGCTGCATTGGTGGGCACTGATAGGCTGCACTGGTGGGCACTGATAGGCATAGTTAAGGCGGCACTAATAGGCACAGATAAGGCGGCACCGATGGGCACAGATAAGGCGGCACTGATGGGCAAAGATGGGCACAGATAAGATGGCACGGATGGGTGGCACGGATAAGTGGCACGGATGGGTGGCACGGATGGGCACTGATAGGTACCACAGATAGATGGGACTGATGGGCACTGATAGGTGGCACTGATAGGTGGCTCTGATAGGTGGCACTGCTGGGCACTGATGGGCGGCACTGCTGGACACTGATGGGCGGCACTGCTGGGCACTGATGGGCGGCACTGGGGTGCAGCACCTTTGAGGCAGATTTTGGGTGGCACTGTGGGTGGCACTGTGGGTGGCACTGTGGGCACTGCTGGGTGGCACTGTGGGCACTGCGGGCACTATGGGCACTGCTGGGTGGCACTGACAGGGGGGCACTTACTTTATTTCAGGATGGCACTGCGGGTGGCAGGTGGGCACTGGCAGGGGGCAGGTGTCCGCTTGAATTGCTGGCCGTGATCGGGACTGATGTCCCGAACACGGCCGCCGGCGATCGGCTTTTTTTTTTTCTCCTCGCGCTGTCAGCGCGAGGAGGAATACTAGCCGATTACTGGCTCCGTTTTATCACATGATCAGCTGTCATTGGCTGACAGCTGATCACGTGATAAGGGGTCGGGATCGACCCCTTACACGGATCGGTGATCAGGCGAGTCTCACGGACTCGCCGATCACAGAGCGCGCCGCGCGCGCCCCTCAGGGGGCGCGCAGGCCGCTCGTAACCGGGACGACGTCAATAGACGTAGTCCCGGAAATGTAGGTCCGCGCTAATGCCGTCATTTGGCAATAGCGCGGATCTGAAGTGGTTAAGCTAGTGCATTGTTGGTTCACTTACCTTTTACTTCAATTTCCCTTCTAAATGTTTTATTTCTTTGTTTTCTTTGTCTGAATTTTTCACATCCTGTTCCTCTTCAGTAAGCTGTTCTGGCTGACTAAACACCGCTCGGATGATGGTGTGAAGTTTACTGAGGAGAAACAGGAAGTGAGAAATTCAGACAAAGAAAAAAAAACAGAAGGGAGGGAAATCGAAGGAAAAGGTAAGTGAACCAACAATGCACTAGCTTAAAGGAACTAATTTAGAAAATAAAAACCAAAGCTTTACAACCCCTTTAATACTAGAGGTTGGTCATTTAATTAGGCAATCTGTTTTAAGCAGCAATTTAAATAAGGTCACTATATTTTATATATCACCATATTTCTTTATTTTGCACACATTCCAGTGAATGGGGCCATGCCGCAACTGCCTTGTAATGTTTTAAAGTGAATTAATATTATTTTTAATTAATAATAAAAATATTTCTAACACTTAATTAAACAAATTAATTAAATATTTCTAATATTTCTGAATAAAAGAAAAGAAAAGTTTGAAAACAATTTTTACATGCCACGCTTCACTTCTAGGCCGCAGCTAAACTTAAGCGGCATGTCACTTTTACTGGGCAGTACCACCAATAAGTGCAACCCATTCCAGTGAATGGGGCCACGCTGCAACTGCCTCGCAACTTTTTAGACACGTAAATGAGCCCTTACCATGTAATGAAAAAAATTTATAAAAAATTCCTAACATTTAATAATTTATTAATAAAATATTTGTAAAGTTTAAAAAAAAAAAAACTTATTACAATGGATTATTAATAATTCGAATGAATTATTAATTAAAATATTCCTACCGTTTAATAATTAGTTAATTAAATATTTCTAACATTTAAGGAGTAATTATTAAAATATTTCTAATATTCCTAAAGGAGAAAAAAAAAAAGCTACAAATTTAAAAAGTTTGAAAACAACTTTTTACATTTCTATTAGATTATAGCGAATGGATTTTTGTTTATTTTAGAAAAAAAAAAAAAAAGCTACAAATTGAAAAAGTTTGAAAACAAGTTTTTACATTTCTATTAGGTTCTAGTGAATGGATTTTGGTTTATTTTAGAAAAAAAAAAGCTACAAATCGAAAAAGTTTGAAAACAAGTTTTTACATTTCTATTAGGTTCTAGTGAATGGATTTTGGTTTATTTTAGAAAAAAAAAACTACAAATTTTAAAAGTTTGAAAACAAGTTTTTACATTTCTATTAGGTTCTAGTGAATGGATTTTGGTTTATTTTAGAAAAAAAAAAAGCTACAAATTTAAAAAGTTTGAAAACAAGTTTTTACATTTCTATTAGGTTCTAGTGAATGGATTTTGGTTTATTTTAGAAAAAAAAAAAAGCTACAAATTTAAAAAGTTTGAAAACAAGTTTTTACATTTCTATTAGATTCTAGTGAATGGATTTTGGTTTATTTTAGAAAAAAAAAAAAAACTACAAATTTTAAAAGTTTGAAAACAAGTTTTTACATTTCTATTAGATTCTAGTAAATGGATTTTGGTTTATTTAAAAAAAAAAAAAAAAGCTACAGATTTAAAAAGTTTGAAAACAAGTTTTTATATTTCTATTAGATTCTAGTGAATGGATTTTGGTTTATTTTAGATTTAAATAAAGTAAAACTATAGAAAATTAAATTGTATTTAAATAAAAAAAGTGCTATTATAGAGTGCAGACCTTGGCAGGAATTCAAGGGAAAAAAAATAAAAATAATCGCCATATGTATAATATAATTATGTTAATGAGGCGGTATGAGCACCAGGACATCAAACCAGTCGCAAGGATTTTCCCATCACGCCCCCAATATTTAACAGAAAGGAAACAGGTGTCAGAGCTATATGCAAATATGTAGCACTATGTACCACAAACATATGGTAAGGCATATTGTTTTCTTTTTTTTTCTTTTTTTTTTTCTTCTTATGAATGCTTGTTTTATATATATATCAAACGGCATAATAAAACCTTGCATTTGGCGTAGACAGGATTTTTTTTTTTCCTCCTCTCTCTCTTTCGGTCGCGGTACACAAAAGACACTTCTGATCGTACCCTTTTAAGACTGTACTCTGTTCACACTGCTCTTCTTTTGTCAAGGATTCTTTTCAAGACGACTTTGATAAAAAAAAAAGGAAAAAAAAAAATCAAAGAAATGTCTAGGTTGTTAAATGACCCGCTAATAACCAGAGCTAATAAGGAAAATGCTCCTAAACTTTCTTTTAGGCCCATATAAAGGGCCTATTGTTTTACCGCTCAGAGCCGTGAGTGGAACCTGTGTTTTCAAAGATGACTCGGCGTTTCGAAATAATACCTGAATTGGCGCATTATGTATCGAAAAATCCTTTAATAATGCCTTTCCCACAGCAGGTCGCTGCAGCATCCTTTATGTAAACTGAGTCAGCCAGGCGCAGCAGATTGATTTGTCTTCTGTTCCTTTGGCTATAAGAAGAAAAAATATATATTTAATTGAAAAAATTGGAATCGTTGTAAAAAAAAAATCTATTTTATGTACAACCAATGAGGGCTAAATTGGGGAAGAATAAGATTAAAAATAGGTATGACTTAGTGTAAGTGGATATCAAAGCTCCACCCAAAAGGGTAAAGTTCAACCCAAGAATAATAATAAAAAAAAAATAAACTTTACTTTTTTCTTTTTTTGTTTCTTTTTTTTTTCCACATATATTAAAATACCATTTTAGGCTTGAAGATTACTTGTCAGCCTCCAAAAAAAAATGTATTTTTGTGAAAGCAGAGACCCTGTAGAATAAATATTTATTTAAAAATGTGTTTAAAAATTTGGGAATCGTCGTACAAAATTCAAATTTTATGTTCAACCAATGAGGGCTGAAAGGAGGAAGAATAAGACTAGAAATAGGTATGACTTAGTGTAAGTGGATATCAAAGCTCCACCCAAAAGGTTAAAGTTCAACCCAAGAATAATAAAAAAATAAAAAATAAAACTTCACTTTTTTTGTTTCTTTTTTTTTTCACATATATTGAAATATCATTTTAGGCTTGAAGATTACTTGGCACCCCCGAAAAAAAGGATGTATTTTCTGAAAGCAGAGACCCTGTAGAATAAATATTTATTTAAAAAAGTGTTTAAAAATTTAGGAATTGTCGTAAAAAAAAAAAATCTATTTTATGTACAACCAATGAGGGCTGAAAGGAGGAAGAATAAGACTAGAAATAGGTATGACTTAGTGTAAGTGGATATCAAAGCTTCACCCCACAGATTAAAGTTCAACCCAAGAATAATAAAAAAACAAAAAAAACTTTTTTTTTCACATATATTAAAATACCATTTTAGGCTTGAAGATTACTTGGCACCCCCCGAAAAAAAGGATGTATTTTCTGAAAGCAGAGACCCTGTAGCATAAATATTTATTTAAAAATGTGATTAAAAATGTAGGAATTGTCGTACAAAATTCAAATTTTATGTTCAACTAATGAGGGCTGAAAGGAGGAAGAATAAGACTAAAAGAATAAGAATAAAGATATGCCCTAGTGCAAGTGGATATTGAAACTCCGCCCCAATGGTTAGAGTTCAATCCTAGCATGTAAAAAAAAAAAAAGTTTTTCTATTTTGTCACATAGATTAAAATACCCATTTTAGGCCTGAAGATTGCTTAACCTCTCCTCCCCCCCATAAAAAAATATGTATTTTATGAAAGCAGAGATCCTACCCTTGTAGAATAAATATTTAGTTAAAAAAATGTTTGAAAATGTAGGAATTGTCATACAAAATTCCAGTTTAAAAAAAAAGACGTATTTTGTGAAAACCTACCTCTACAACCAACGAGGGCTGAAATGAGGAAGAATAATACTAAAAATAAGTATGCCTTTGTGTAAGTGGATATCAAAGCTACACCCCAAATGTTAGAGTTCAACCCCAGCATGTAAAAAAAAATAAAAAAAAAATCTAATTTCCCAGTCCTTTTGATTTCCTTTGATACTGGAGCTTTGTTTTGCTTTTTTCATATATATTAAAATACCAATCTCAGGCCTGAGGATTCCTTACAACCCCCCACCCCCATTTTTTTGTTAAATAACAAATTATATATGTATTCTTTTTTTTTTTTTTTTTTTTGCAGAGACCCTGTAGAATAAATATGTATTTAAAATGTGTTTGAACATTTAGGAATTGTCATACAAAACTCAATTTTATATTCAACCAATGAAGGTTAAAATTTAAGAAAAATAAGACTACAAATAGGTATGCCTTAGTGTAAGTGGATATCAAAGCTCCACCCTAAAGGTTGGAGTTTAACCCCAGGATGATAAAATAAATAAATAAAATTGCCCCAGCCCTTCTGATTCCTTTTGGTACTGGAGCTTTTTTTTTTTCACATATATTAAAATACCCATTTTAGGCCTGAAGATTACTTAACCCCCCCCCAAAGAGATGATATATTTTCTGAAAGCAGAGACCTTGTAGAATAAATATTAATTTAAAGATGTGTTTGAAAATTTTGGAAATGTCAAACAATATTCCATTTTATATTCAACCAATGAAAATGAAGAAAACTAAGACTAAAACTAGGTATGACTTAGTGTGAGTGGATATCAAAGATCCACCCCAAAAGTTAGAGTTCAACCCCAGGATAATAATAAAAAAAATCTAATTGCCCAGTCCTTCTGATTCCTGTTGGTACTGGAGCTTTTTTGTTTCACATATACGAAAATACCCAGTTTAGGCCTGAAGAAAAAAAATAAAAAATAAATAAATATATATATAAAATGGAATTTTGGATGGCGATTCCTACATTTTCAAACAATTTTTTAACTAAATATTTATTCTACAGGGTCTCTGCTTTCAGAAAAAAAAAAATTATATATATAATATATATATATATATATATATATATATATATATATATATACAGTGGTGTGAAAAAGTGTTTGCCCCCTTCCTCATTTCCTGTTCCTTTGCATGTTTGTCACACTTGAGTGTTTCGGAACATCAAACCAATTTAAACAATAGTCAAGGACAACACAAGTAAACACAAAATGCAATTTGTAAATGAAGGTGTTTATTATTAAAGGTGAAAAAAATCCAAACCATCATGGCCCTGTGTGAAAAAGTGATTGCCCCCTAAACCTAATAACTGGTTGGTCCACCCTTAGCAGCAACAACTGCAACCAAGCGTTTGCGATAATGTGCAATGAGGCTTTTACAGCGTCCTGGAGGAATTTTGGCCCACTCATCTTTGCAGAATTGTCCTAATTCAGTTACATTAGAGGGTTTTCGAGCATGAACTGCCTTTTTAAGGTCATACCACAACATCTCAATAGGATTCAGGTCAGGACTTTGGCTAGGCCACTCCAAAGTCTTCATTTTGTTTTTCTTCAGCAATTCGGTGGTGGACTTGCTGGTGTGTTTAGGATCATTGTCCTGCTGCAGAACCCAAGTTCGTTTCAGCTTGAGTACACGAACAGATGGTCGGACATTCTCCTTCAGGATCTCTTGGTAGACAGCAGAATTCATAGTTCCTTTTATCACGGCAAGTCTTCCAGGTCCTGAAGCAGCAAAACAGCCCCAGACCATCACACTACCACCACCATATTTTACTGTTGGTATAATGTTCTTTTTATGAAATGCAGTGTTCCTTCTACGCCAGATATACTTGGACACACACCTTCCAAAGAGTACCACTTTTGTCTCATCGGTCCACAGAATGTTGTCCCAAAAGTCTTGGGGATCATCAAGATGTGTTGTGGAGAAATTGAGACGAGCTTTGATGTTCTTTTTGCTCAGCAGTGGTTTTCTCCTTGGAACTCTGCCATGCAGGCCATTTTTGCCCAGTCTTTTCCTGATGGTGGAGGCATGAACGCTGACCTTAACTGAGGCAAGTGAGGCCTGCAGTTCCTTGGACGTTGTTGTGGGGTCTTTTGTGACCTCTTGGATGAGTCGTCGCTGCGCTCTTGGGGTAATTTTGGGCGGCCGGCCACTCCTGGGAAGGTTCACCACTGTTCCATGTCTTTGCCATTTGTGGATAATGGCTCTCACTGTGGTTCGCTGGATTCCCAAAGCTTTGGAAATGGCTTTATAACCCTTTCCAGACTGATAGATCTCAATTACTTTCTTTCTCAATTGTTCCTGAATTTCTTTGGGTCTCGGCATGATGTGTAGCTTTTAAGGATCTTCTGGTGGACCTTACTGTGTCAAGCAGCTCCTATTTAAGTGATGCCTTGATTGTGAACAGGTGTGGCAATAATCAGGCCTGGGTGTGGCTAGAGAAATTGAACTCAGGTGTGGACAACCACAGTTATAGTATGTTTTAACAAGGGGGGCAATCACTTTTTCACACAGGGCCATGATGGTTTGGATTTTTTTTCACCTTTAATAATAAACACCTTCATTTACAAATTGCATTTTGTGTTTACTTGTGTTGTCCTTGACTTTTGTTTAAATTGGTTTGATGTTCCGAAACACTTAAGTGGGCAAACACTTTTTCACACCACTGTATATATATATATATATATTTTTTTTTTCTGAGAGCAGAGACCCTGTAGAATAAATATTTAGTTAAAAAATTGTTTGAAAATGTAGGAATCGCCATCCAAAATTCCATTTTATTATTAACCAATGAGGGCTGAAATGAAGAAGAATAAGACAAAAAATAGGTATGCCTTAGTGTAAGTGGATTTTAAAGCTCTGTATTCTGTCACATAGATACCCCAAAGTTTAGAGTTCAACTCCAGGATATGATTTTTATATAAAATACAAAACATGAGGTTGCATCAAGTAAATAGATACCAAACATGTCACACCTTTAAACTGTGCACTCCATGAAATCCCAAAAAACATTGGGATATCAAATTTTCATTTTTGAACAATTTTTTTTCTTTTTCTTTTTTTTTAACACAAGTTAAAGAGGGTCTGGAATATGAAGGGGGGGGGGGTGGGGCTATGATGTGAAGGGGGGTGAGGACACTGAGGTCAATGGGGGAACTGTGATGTGAAAGGAGGACTAAGGGCACTGATATAATAGGGGCTGGCATGTGGAGGGGGAACTGAGGACACAGATATAAAGGTGGACTGTGAAATAAAGGAATGGGGATGGCATGTGAAGGGGGGGGCTGAGGAGACTGATAAAAAGGGAGGGAATGTGATGTGAAGGGGTCCCTAAGGATGCTGATGTAAAGGAGGGACTGTGATTTAAAGAGGGGGTTGTTATGTGAAGGGGGCTGGGGAGACTGATAAAAAGGGTGGGGGTCTGTGATGTAAAGGGTGATGTGAAGGGGATACTGATGATACTGATGTACAGGGGAGACTGTGATATAAGGGGGGGGGGGCTGGCATGTGAAGGTAGAACTGAGGACACTGGTATAAAGGGTGGACTGTGATAAAAAGAGGGGTGTGGCATGTGAAGGGGGGGCTGAGGAGACTGATAAAAAGGGGGGGCATGATGTAAAGTGGGATGTGAAGGGGATACTGATGATACTGATGTACAGGGGGGATTGTGATGTGCAGGGAAGCTGTGATGTAAAGGAGGGACTCAGGACACTGATGTAAAGGGGGGAGGGCTGTGATATAAAGAGGGGGGCTGGCATGTGAAGGGGAAACTGAGCATACTGTTATAAAGGAGGACTGTGATGTGAAGGAGGGACTTAGGACACTGATGTAAAGGGGGGGGGGGCTGTGATGTAAAGGGGGACTGAAGACACTGATGTAAAGGAGGGCCATGATACACTATATTACCAAAAGTATTTGGACGCCTGCCTTTACACGCACATGAACTTTAATCCCCAGTCTTAGTCCGTAGGGTCCAATATTGAGTTGGCCCACCCTTTTCCCCGCATTATCTTTCACAATATAAAAAAAAAAAAAACTTTAGGCCCCTTTCACACTGACGTCCCGTTCAGGCCCGCCTGTCAGTTTTTCAGGCGGACCTGAACGGGTGCTCCATAGAGGTCTATGGAGCGTCGGATGTCAGCGGTGACATGTCCGCTGACATCCGACCCGCTCCGATCCGAAAAAGTGTAACGGAGGAAAAAGCTATTTTTCCATCCGTCTGCGGATCGGATCGGGTGACGACAGGCACTGCGGTCCGTCGTCATCCGATCTCCCATAGGGGAGAGCGGCGCTGTGACAGGTCTGTCCCTGCGCAGTGTGCAGAGACAGACCTGTCATCTCCCTGCTCAGCGGGGATCGACGGAGTGATCCCCGCTGAGCAAACGGATATCCACGGGGCGGATCAGAACTGATCCGCCCCGTGTGAAAGGACCCTTACTGTTGTCTTATTATTTAATTCAAAAAAGTGTATGTAAAAAAAAAAAAGTGCGCTTGTAAGACCGATGCGCAAATACGGCGTGACAGAAAGTATTGCAACGACCGCCATTTTATTCTCTAGGGTGTTAGAAAAAAATATATATAATGTTTGGGGGTTCTAAGTAATTCTCTAGAAAAAAAAATATTTTTTTTAACTTGTAAACAACAAATCTCAGAAAGAGTCTTAGTGCCCGTTCACACAGGGGCGACGTGACTTGCAGCGCGACTCACAGACGCGACCTGCACACGACTTCAGCGGCGACTTGCAAAATGACTTCTGTATAGAAGTCAATGCAAGTCGCCTGAAGTCGCCCCAAAAATAGTACAGGAACCTTTTTCTAAGTCGGAGCGACTTGAGTCGCTCCTATTAGAATGGTTCCATAGTACAGAACGGAGCGTGACTTGTCAGGCGGCTAAGTCTCCTGACAAGTCGCGGTAGTGTGAACGGGCACTTAAAGTGGTGTTGCCACCAAAAAATAAAAAAGTGCTTAAAATTCTTTAAAAAAAAATCAAAAAAAATAATTGGAAAAAATAAATTTTTTACTCACCTCTAAATACCTGTTACTAGGGGGTCACTCGTAGTCTGCCTTCTTCCTTGCCCGGGCTGGTGACATCACTTCCCCTTGCGCCGCACGGTCATCTGGGACCTGTCACGTGTCCCAGGTGACTGTGGGGCGTATCACGGCGCCCTGCACCACAAGCGCATGCGCAGTGGGTGCCCGGCTGTGAAGCCACAGCCGGGTACCCACAGTACGAATGACGGCGCCACGCGCGGAGCGGGAATGAGGGGGGGGGCTTCGTTCCCCCGCATCGCTGGACCCTGGGACAGGTAAGTGTCCGATTATTAAAAGTCAGCAGCTGCAGTATTTGTAGCTGCTGACTTTTATTTTATTTATTTTTTAAGGGGCACCCCACTTTAAGTGGTTAAAGTTCATGTGCGTGTAAAGGCAGGCGTCACAATACTTTTGGTAATATAGTGTATGTTATAGCACAGGCATGAGATTTGGACCTCTAAGAAAATTTTACTCTGTGAATCTTAATTTACCACCCCTGATGTACATTATCACAGGGAGAAGGCCATTGGTCAGCACAGACTATGGAGGCGAGGAAGAGAATCGATAGGCTGTACAGGAAGGGCTGGGGGCAATTTTCTTTTTATAAATGATACATAGAATTGTTGTTACAATTGTATCTAAAGAGAAGTTTGGCTACAACGTTCCTTCCAGGCATGTATCTAAAATAATATTTATTTTAACTTTATGTTTAAGCCAGGCATGTACTGGCCATCGGGACTACCGGGAGTTTCCCGGTGGGCCGATGGCTCAGTGGGCCACTCTGATGTAAGGGGGCTGCTGATGGGACACTCTGATGTAAGGGGCTGCTGATGGGACACTGATGTAAGGGGGCTGCTGATGGGACACTCTGATGTAAGGGGCTGCTGATGGGACACTCTGATGTAAGGGGGCTGCTGATGGGACACTCTGATGTAAGGGGGTGCTGATGGGACACTCTGATGTAAGGGGCTGGTGATGGGACACTGATGTAAGGGGGCTGGTAATGGGACACTCTGATGTAAGGGGGCTGCTGATGGGACACTGATGTAAGGGGGCTGGTGATGGGACACTCTGATGTAAGGGGGCTGCTAATGAGACACTCTGATGTATGGGGGTGCTGATGGGACACTCTGATGTAAGGGGGTGCTGATGGGACACTCTGATGTAAGGGGGTGCTGCTGGGACACTCTGATGTAAGGGGGTGCTGATGGGACACTCTGATGTAAGGGGGCTTCTCATGGGACACTCTGATGTAAGGGGGCTTCTCATGGGACACTCTGATGTAAGGGGGCTTCTCATGGGACACTCTGATGTAAGGGGGCTGGTGATGGGACACTCTGATGTAAGGGGGTGCTGCTGGGACACTCTGATGTAAGGGGGCTGGTGATGGGACACTCTGATGTAAGGGGGTGCTGCTGGGACACTCTGATGTAAGGGGGCTTCTCATGGGACACTCTGATGTAAGGGGGCTTCTCATGGGAGACTCTGATGTAAGGGGGCTTCTCATGGGACACTTTGATGTAAGGGGGTGCCGATGGGACACTGAAAATGTAAGTGGGCCGGTCTGGATGAAGTCCAGGGCCAAATTTCTGTCCCAGTCCAGCCCTGCTTTAAGCAATCTACACAGTAACAGAAATCCAGCGCTATTCTCTTCCCGCTGCCTATAGCGCTATTCTCTTCCCCTAAATAATTCGAAGCGAGGCCTCTACTTCCTTTTATAAGGCATAAAATATTAGCAAACAGTATAATGGTAAATTTCAGACTAATCATCCCCTTTCATGAGAGGTGCGTGAAGGTATTTTCTGGGTGCGTACGCACCTCGCAAAATTTCTGACACATCTTAAAAATTTATAGAAGGCGGCTTTCTCCGCACTTTTTTTTTTCCCTCTGTTAACAATGAGCCGGTAAATCATTTTAAACGGCTGTCGAGTCTGTCACCTTTCTTTTTGCTGATGTTGCTGCCTAATCATTCCAAGTGGCTGTGCAGTGTAATGCAAGCACTTCATTATATGGACAGTTTATTGGCTCTCCGATAGGCACGGGCCCCCTGACCGTCAGTTGACGATGTAAAGGCCTCGGTGTTTGCGCCTCTGATCATCCGCGCGATGCCGGGTTATTGCTATTACAAGTCTGGGGATTAGGTTTTCTCCTGTTTTAAAAAGACACCCGGATGAAAACCGGGGGGGGGGGGGGGGGGGGGAGGGGGGGGCAGTGCAGCGAAAGTGTTAAAATACATCTGAAAGCAAGCACTAAAATCTCCTATCAGCCCCAACGTCTTTTCAAAAAGCTGTTTCCAAGCTTATCTGTGGTTTTCATTCAAATAATCCCTTGCTGATTCTGCCATGAAGGCCCTTATTTCGGGCATTTCCTGTTATAGGGTGACAACCCTTTGTTTCCGTCTCCCAGTTGTGCTCCTGGGTTGTCACCCTGTCAGATGCACCCTGGTATGCCAAAACCATAGCTCCCAACTGTCCCTGATTTAGAGGGACTGTCCCTGATTTGGAGCAATGTCCCTCTGTCCCTCATTCCTCCTCATGTGTCCCTCATTTTGGTCTGATCTATAGAGTTGTATATAAAATGCACTTTTTATATTTCAAAAGGTGTTTTCCAGCACTAAACCTTTCATCTGATTTCTAAATTGCTGTATTTGTATATTCCAAAAGCCAATATAATGAAATAGTAGTGGTTAAAAAAATGTACAATTTGTACAATTCTCCTTTAAAGTGGAAGTAAACCCATCGATTTAAACAGTTAAAAAAAAAAAGGCATGCCGGGAATGCTAACTGCACATTGGCTGTGCTCTCAGCCAAACTATCAAACCATCCAATGGCTGGTGTCAAAAGGAATCACATGTGCAGCATCAAAGCAGTTGAAGATTAAACAGAGGCAAAGATGGCAGCTTCCTTGGCTGAAAACGATAGGGGAGTTTACTTCCCCTTTAAGGGGCGTGGCACGGGGTGTGTCCTATGCCTGCATGCTTTTGCTGATAGGTGTCCCTCATTCCCATCTCAAAAAGTTGGGAGGTATGCCGAAACACATTGCACAGGCATGGAACACCATTGTCTCTATAAGGAATGATGGGCATCTGACACCTCTGGAGCGAGTGCCCATTGACAAGCTGGAGGCCAAAAGAGGTCAGAGGAGATCAGCAGCATTGAGTTTAAAGTAACTTGAAAATAGTATTCAATAAAAAAAAATAAGCATGGCACACAGCACTACAAAAAAACAAAATTGAATGTACCTAGGGTTTAGATCTTAAAAATAGCTAAAATAAAACACAAGAAGAAAGAACTTGTAGAATGCACTTTGCCCCTTCCCTATGCTCCCATGTAAAAACTTTACTTTCCACACAATAGCCATGGGCTACAATATAACTGACTAAGGTGAGGAGACTAAGGAAATGTTTCTTAAGCCTTCAGCAGACTGTTGGCATCATTTCAGCCTAGGCAGGGTGGCCTGTTTATGAATTTTGAGTCTGCTTAATCCCCCTCCAAAGCTGATCTCTGTTCATAAAATACGAAATGGCTTCAGGCATATGTGTATTAAATTTGACAATGGTCAGACTGCATCTCATCCTCCATAGGTGGATAATCTCCGCAGGGGAGTGGACCCTGAAGTTACATGTAATCTCTTCTGAGGGATGGACTCGAGAGGTAGTTGTAATCTCTTCAGAGGAGTTTACTCTGAGAGTAGTCTTCTTAGCCCTTGTACACACGGTCGGAGAATCCGTCGGAATGTGTCCTATCGGACCGTGTTGTCGGATAATCTGACTGTGTGTGGTATGCATCGGACTGATTCCGTCCGAATATCCGTCGGACCCAATTTTCCAACATCGACCAACTGGTTCGATCGGACATACTCCGATCATGTGTAGAGAATTTTAATCGGACCAAGTGCCACGCATGCTCAGATCAAATTCCTACATCAAAGCTATTGGCTACTAGCCTGAATGTAGTCCCATCGTAACGAAATTACGTCAACACGTTCTGAAAGATCGGATTTTTCGACAACTTAGTCCGACCGTGTGTATGCAACAGTTTCGGACACAATCCGTCAGACTAAATCCGACGGACAAAATCTTTTGGATTTGGTTGGCAGAATCTCTGACTGTGTGTACAGGGGCTTAGAGGAATGGACTCTGCAGATAGGTGTAGCCCCCTCAGAGGAGTAGGCTATGACAATAAGAGAAGTCTCCTCAGAGGGGTGGACTCTGGGGATAGGTGTAGCCTCCTCAGAGGAGTGGGCTTTGAGGATAGGAATAGTCTCCTCCGAGGAGGAATGGACTTTGTGGATAAGTGCAACCTCCTCAGAGGAGTGGACTTTGAGGATAGGAGTAGTCATCTTAGAGGGGTGGACTCTGGGGATAGGTGCAGTTTCCTCAGAGGAGTGGGCTTTGAGGATAGATGTAGTCTTCTCGGAGGAATTAATTCTAAGAATAGCGATGGTCTTCTCAGAGGAGTGGACTTTGAGGATAGGCATAGTCTCCTCGGAGGAGGGGGCTGTGATTATAGTTGTCGTCTCCTCAGAGGAATGGACTTTGGGGATAGGTGCAACCTCCTCAGAGGAGTGGACTTTGAGGATAAGAGTAGTCATCTTAGAGGGGTGGACTCTGGGGATAGGTGTAGTCTCCTCAGATGAGTGGGCTTTGAGGATAGATGCAGTCTTCTCAGAGGAATGAACTCTAAGAATAGTGGTGGTCTTCTCAGAGGAGTGGACTTTGAGGATAGGCATAGTCTCCTTGGAGGAGGGGACTGTGATTATAGTTGTAGTCTCCTCAGAGGAATGGACTTTGGGGATAGGTGCAACCTCCTCAGAGGAGTGGACTTTGAGGATAGGAGTAGTCTTCTCAGAGGGGTGGACTCTGGGGATAGGTCGAGTCTCCTCAGAGGAGCATTCTTTGAGGATAAGGGTAGTCCTCTCAAAGTGCAGGCTTTTGGGGAAAGGAGAAGTCTCCTCAAAGGAATGAACTCTGCATATAGGTTTAGCATCCTCAGAGGAGTAGGCTATAAGGATAGGTGAAGTTTGCTCAGAAGAGGGGACTGTGTGAAAACAGGTGTAGTCTCCTCAGAGAAATGGACTCTGCAGACAGGTGTAGCCTCCTCAGAGGAGTGGACTTTGAGGTTAAAAGTAGTCTCCTCCGAAGGGTGGACTCTGGGGATAGGTGTAGTCTCCTCAGAGGAGTGGGTTTTGAGGATAGGAGTAGTCTTAGCCCCTGTACACACAGTCGGAGATTTCCATAACCAAATCCGTCTGATTTTGCCCGTCTGATTTTGCCCGTCGGATTTTGTCCGTCGGATCTTGTCTGAAACTGTTGCATACACACGGTCGGACAAATTGGCGAAAAATCCGATCTTTCAGAACGTGATGACGTAATTTCGTTACGATGGGACTACATTCAGGCTAGTAGCCAATAGCTTTGATGTAGGAATTTGATCTGAGCATGCGTGGCACTTGGTCCGATCAAAATTCTCTACACATGATCAGAGTATGTCCGATCGGCCCAGTTGGTCGGGAAATATTTCCAACATGTTGGAAAATTGGGTCCGACGGATATTCCGACAGAATCAGTCTGATGCATACCACACACAGTCGGATTATCCGACGACGCGGTCTGATAGGACACATTCCGACGGATTCTCCGACCGTGTGTACAAGGGCTTCGAGTGGTGGACTCTGGGGATAGGTGTAGTCTCTTCAGAGGAGTGGACTTTGAGGATAGATGTAGTCTTTTCAGAGGAATGAACGCTGAGGATAGGTCCATTCTTCTTAGAGAAGTGGACCTTGAGGATAGGGGTAGTCTGCTCAGAGGAAGGGGTCTGTGATTATAAGTGTAGTTTTCTCAGATAAATGGACTCTGTTGACAGGTGTAGCCTCTTTGGAGGAGTGAACTTTGAGGTTAAAAGTAGTCTCCTCAGAAGGGTGGACTCTGGAGTTAGGTGTAGTCTCCTCAGAGGAGTGGGCTTTGAGGATAAGAGTAGTCTCCTCAGCGGGTTGGACTCTGGGGATAGGTGTAGTCTTCTCAGAGGAGTGTGATTTGAGGATAGGTGTAGTCTCCTCAGAGGAGTGGACTCTGTGAATAGGTGTGGTCTCCTCAGAGGAGTAGGCTTTGAGGATAGGTGTTGTCTCCTAGGAGGAGTGGACTTTGATGATAGGTTGAGTCTCCTCAGAGGTGGGGACTCTGAATACAGATGTAGTCTTCTCAAAGGAATGGACTCTGTGAATAAGTGTAGTCTCTTTAGAGAAATAGACTCTGTGAATAGGTGCAGTCTCCTCAGGGGAGTGAACTTTGAGGATAAGTGTAGTCTCCTCAGAGGAGTGGACTCTGAGGATGGATGCAATCTTCTCACTCAGAGAAGTGGGCTCTGAGAGTAGGTGTAGTTGACTCAGACAAATGGACTCTGAGGCTAGGTGTAGTACCCTAAGAGGAGTGAAACCTAAGAAATGCTTAGTCCTTTGCAGGGACACCCTTGAGAAACTTTGTGCTGCACCGCAAAACCATTCAAGGTTATGGCCCTAAAATATGCCCCACTGGTGACAGCTGACAAGTAATGAAGTACGAGATATAGAGTGCAGCTCCTAATTTAAGCCGGCAGGGGATGTAGAAATCTGGCCTAGCAAAGGGTAAAATTGTTTGGAAGGACATATATATATATATATATATATATATATATATATATATATATATATATATATATATATACACCGTATAAGGGGAAAATAATTATTTGATCCCCTGCAGATTTTGTAAGCTTGCCCACTTCCAAAGAAATGAAGGGTCTATAATTTTTTTTAATAATAGGTGTATTTTAAATGATAGAGACAGAATATCAACCAAAAAAAAACATGATACAAATGTTATCAATTGAGTTGCAGTTCAGTGAGCAAAATAAATATTTGATCCCCAAGCAAAACATGGCTTAGTAGTTGGTGGTGAAACCCTTGTTGGGAAGCACAGAGGTCAGATGTTTCTTCTAGTTGGTGACCAGGTTTGCAAACATCTCAGGAGGGATTTGGTCTACTTTTCTTTACAGATCTTCTCTAAATCCTTAAGGTTTCTTGGCTGTCGCTTGGCAACTCAAAGTTTCTGCTCCCTCCATAAATGTTCTATAGGATTAAGGTCTGGAGACTGGCTAGGCCACTCCATGACCTTAAAGTGCTTCTTCATGAGCCAGTCCTTTGTTGTCTTGGCAGTATGTTTTGGGTCATTGTTATGCTGGAAGACCCATCCAGGACCCATCTTCAGTGTTCTGGCTGAGGGAAGAAGGTTCTCATCCAAGCTTTTACAATACATTGCCTCCTCAATGCGGCAAAGTCGGCTTGTAACTTTAGCAGAACAATCCCAAAGCATCATATTTCCACCTCCGTGCTATTTCCAGGATATGACCTCAGGGGGCATGATATACATATGAATGCTGCCGACCACCGCTATTTACATATGAATGCCGGTACTTACATGTAAACACAGGGTCAGCAGGTGAGTCATCTGTACACAACAATAAGGCAGAGCTGGGCAGCATTAGTAGCAGCATTTCACACTGAGATGTTAGGACACAGCACAGGACTAAAACCTCAAGGGGCGAGGGAATTTAAACCAGGATAGTTGGCAAGTATGAGGCAGCTGCTTTGAGTCCCACAACAATGACAGGGTCCAGGGCAGCTGCCCCTTTTGCCCTGCCTTAAAAACGGCCCTGGTAACGAGTTGTCTTCAGGAGCACCTTCCTAAATTGACAGGACTAATCTCTGTACCACGTGAACACCTACTGTAGCCAGTCTGTGGGAGCCAGAATTATTGTTGGTTGGTGAGGGATCAAATACTTATTTTACTCACTGAAACTGCAACTCAGTTTGTAACATTTGTACCATGTTTTTTCTTTATCTGGATTTTTGGTTGATGTTCTGTCTCTATCATCTAAAATACACCTGTGATATAAATGATAGACCCTTCATTTCTTTGTAAGTGGGCAAACGTACAGAATCTGCAGGGGGATCAAATCATTATTTTTGCCACTGTATGTTTTATGTCCGTTTAGTGTAGCGCCATCCCATAGTTTCCTCTATGCTGATGCGGCTACATTTTTAAATCTCGGAGTAGAAAAATGTGTTCTCAATTATTGGATATGTGCAGACAATTTCCTGTCTGGGACAGGTGCACGGATAATTAAATGTATATGCCTGCCAGAACCATAACCATGTTTACATAAAAGAAGGTCACTCTCATTTCAAAATGTGGCTGCCATTTAACAATTTAAAGGGACATGCCGGGGAGAACTCTGGAGCTTGGTCTTTCAGTTTCGATACATTTCCTCATAACGGACTGATGTTGGGAGTGGATTGGGGACTTGCCAGTAACAGAAAACAGTTTTTGTCTTTTATGTTCTGCATTTTACCGTCCTGCACAAGAGTAACAGAGATAGGTAGTAGTGATGGAACAATGTCTGCTCCCCCCCCCCCCTGCATGACTCTGGTTACTAACAGACTGTAATCACTGATCTTTAGATTGCTTTAACCAATTGTCTCTACCTGGGCAATAATTTTTTTTCCATATTTTGCACACGTTACTGTAAACCTGCCAAAAAGTAAATATTATCTAAAAGCAGAAACCTTGGAGAATAAAATGGTGGTAGTTGCAATTTTTTGGTAAAATCTAAAAGATAGGGTTGCGTTGAGGAAATAGCTGACATGTGTGGTGCAACTTATTGTATACTGTTTATATACTGTACATGTGCTCGCCACAACGCTGCCCTTTTTTATATGGGGTGAGTGTGGGGGTGACAGGGTGCTTTAAAAAAAATTGTGTTATGGACCCTCAGTCCATGACACTTCGCACTCACAGTAGATTCTTAATCCTTGACACCCTACACTTACAGTAGGTCCTCAGTCCATGATTCCCTCTTCACTCACAGTAGGTCCTCAGTCCATGACACTTTGCACTCACAGTAGGTCCTCAGTCCATGACACTTTGCACTCACAGTAGGTCCTCAGTCCATGATACCCTACACTTACAGTAGGTCCTCAGTCCATGACACTCTGCACTCACAGTAGGTCCTCAGTCCATGACACTCTGCACTCACATTAAAGTGGAGGTCCACCCTAAAATGGACCTTCCGCTCATTGGAATCCTCCCCCCCTCCGGCGCCACAATTGGCACCTTTCAGGGGGGAGGGGGGTGCAGGTACCTGTACAGTACAGGTATCTGCACCCACTTCCGGGATAGCTCTCTGCGGAAAGGGGCGTAGATTACGCCCCTTTCCGAAAGTCCCCCGCTGCCTGCTGGGAAACACACGGATCCCAGAGACAGCGGGGACCATCCTTATTGCGCAGCGCGACTCGCGCATACGCAGTAGGGAACCGGGAAATGAAGCCGAAAGGTTCCACTTCCTGATTCCCATACCCAAGATGGCGGCGGCAGCACCCGAGAGACGATCAAGTGTCATCATTTTAAAAGTCAGCAGCTGCAGTATTTGTAGCTGCTGGCTTTTAAAAAAAAAAAAAACGGCGGACTCCCGCTTTAAGTCCTCGGTCCATGATTACCCTATACTCACAGTAGGTCCTCAGTCCATGGCACTTCGCACTCACAGTAGATCCTTAATCCTTGACACCCTGCACTCACAGTAGGTCCTCAGTCCATGACACCCTGCACTCACATTAGATTCTCGGTGCATGATACCCTACACTCACAGTAGATCCTCAGTTCATGATACCCTACACTCACAAAAGGTCCTCAGTCCATGACACCCTGCACTCACAGTAGGTTCTCAGTCCATTATACCCTGCACTCACAGTAGGTCCTCAATCCATGACACCCTACACTCACAGTAGTTCCTCACTCCATGACACCGTGCACTCACGGTAGGTCCTCAGTCCATGACACTTTGCACCACAGTAGGTACTCAGTCCATGATACCCTACACTCACAGTAGTTCCTCACTCCATGATACCCTACACTCACCATAGGTCTTCAGTTCATGACAACCTGCACTCACAGTACCTCCTTAGTCCATGATACTCTGTACTCACAATAGGTCCACTACCACTAGGCAAACTAGGAAGCTGCCTAGGGCGCACTGATGCTTAGGGCGCCCTGCCACTGGTGTTTCTGCTATCTTCTCTCTGCAGCAAGCAACTAAGTTTCAGCATCAGCAGACAGCCACTGCTCCGTTCATACATAGTTTCAGAGGCACAGTGGCAGTGGAGGACTGTGTCTGTGTCCCGACTCCCAAATGAATGGAAGCAAGCCAACATTCTTGGATGGGTGCTGGTAGGCTGCATTGATGGGCCCTGATGAGGCTGCATTGATGGGCCCTGGTGAGGCTGCATTTGATGGGCACTTCATAAAAAGGTGGGGTATACATGGGCAGGGAAAAGGGGCTGGAGCCAAGGAGGGTCGGCAAAATGAGGTTTCATCTAGGGTGTCAAAAATCCTTGCACCACCCCTGCTCACAATATGTTCTCAGTCTAGGAAAGTGATGGCGAACCTTGGCTCTCCAGATGTTTTGGAACTACGTTTCCCATGATGCTCATGCACTCTGCAGTGTAGTGGAGCATCATGGGAGATGTAGTTCCAAAACATCTGGGGTGCCAAGGTTCGCCATCACTGGTCTAGGAGGTTAAATGAGATTGGGTGTCATTCTTCCTAAAAGACCAAGGGCACCTTGTGGCGAAAAAGAGGTACTGCATGATATACGTACAGATTGAAGGTAAGTATTGCAGTCTGAGCATCAATTTTTTTTTAACACTGCCTAGAAATATCAGAAGTGGTGCTGAGATCATTACTGTTTCTGCATTAGTACACAGTGGCGCAGATCTATGACACCCTGCACTCACAGTAAATCCTCAGTTCATGACACCCAGTGCTCACAGTAGGTCCTCCATCCATGACACTCTTCACTTAAAGTAGGCCCTCAGTCCATGACACCCTGCACTCACATTAGTTTCTCAGTCTTCCACATTAAATAAGACTGAGCATAGTCTTCCCAGAAGACTGAGGCCATCTTGTGGAGGAAAAGTGTTACTGCAGGGTACAAGTCCAATTAGAAGGTGTGTGTTGCACAGTAGGTCCTCAGCAGTGGCAGTTGGGGGGGGGGGGGCGGCAAACAAACCCCCCCCCCTAGGTCCGCACTCACCCCTCCAGGGTCATGGTGCTGTGTCTTCCCTGTCTTTTCCTCCCGGCTCACCCGATCTTCTTTAGATCCGCCTCACTGTCCTGATTGCCTGGAAGCAGAAGACAGAAACCGATAACGAATATTGATTCGCTAGTGTCACAAGTGGGTGGGTTCAGGGCCCAGAGCCCAACCTTTTTTTATAAGCCAATTAGAGCCTTAGGCTCTAATCATGTGCTTGAAAGAAAAAAAAAAAACCTCATAGAAAGCTGAGAGTCTGGCGCCCCGCATGCAAGCTGGGGGGGGGACCCCATAATGGGCGCACCCCTGCGCCCATTATGGACCGGCCACCGATGGTCCTCAGTCCATGACATCCAGCACTCACAGTAGGCCCTCAGTCTAGAAGACTGAGGGCATCTTGTGGCAAAAATAGGTACTGCAAGGTGTACATCCAGATTGAAGCAGCCTGAGCTGCAATATTTTTTTAACACCGCCTGAAGATCCATTTTTTTTTTTTAAGCAAAAAATTTGTAGAAAGTTGGACTTTACACACTAACGTGCCGCGTGAACATGTGGATTTACAGTAATTGTTGACATGCGTTCTCCTTTAAGACAGTACAACCCTTGGCGGTGCTTTTCCTTAAACCCCCAGAAGCATTTTCTGCAATGAGATAATGTATACAGGCGATAAAGCGCTTATTATATAATATATCAGCTTATTTAAAATTCAAGTATAACAGGTAGCTAATAAGTAGCGTGATCTCATTACAGGCTGACAAGCTAAATGATGCACCTGGTGGATCTAAAGCGAGATTTGTATAATTTAATATTAGCCCAGCAGCCATTTAATTATACAATAAATACCAAGAATGTGGCCTTAGCGGAAGACTAAACTCCATCTCTGGGACACAGCTCGCACAGCGCTCTATTTATTTAAAGCCGCCGACGCTAAGCTTGCAGCCGGCAGCTGCGGAACGCAGAGGATGTGTTTAGTGATATTAAATTATTCCGACAACACATAAAGTGGTCAAAAAACACTTGATCATTAGGAGCCGCAGTTTTCTCTGCGGCTCTTGCTGTTAAACGCGGCCCTTGGGTATACGAAACTGAAAGCGGCGCAGACTTTAATTTAGAATAAAGAAAAAAAAAAGCATCGAAACTAATATAATGGGCTCTTTCATTCAGCCAGGCCGGCCTGTTATAGATACCGAGTCCGGCTATTCCGAATTCTGTAGCATTGTCTTTTTTTTTTTTTTTTATGAAGTCTTTAAATTTGTGAATATAAAAGGGACAGAAGCAACGATCGACACATTTAAAAAAAAAATCCGGTCTTGAGGCTGGGTTTGCATCTTTACATTTTTTAAATGAGATGCATCTTAACCACTTGCAGACCGGACCATTTTGCTGGTCAAATACCAGACCACTTTTTGCGATTCGGCACTGCGTCGCTTTAACTGACAATTGCGCGGTCGTGCGACGTGGCTCCCAAACAAAATTGACGTCCTTTTTTCCCCACAAATAGAGCTTTCTTTTGGTGGTATTTGATCACCCCTGCGTTTTTTATTTTTTGCGCTATAAACAAAAATAGAGCGACAATTTTGAAAAAAACGCATTATTTTTTACTTTTTGTTATAATAAATATCCCCCAAAAATATATGAAAAAACATTTTTTTCCCTCAGTTTAGGCCGATACGTATTCCTCTACATATTTTTGGTAAAAAAAATCGCAATAAGCGATTATTGATTGGTTTGCGCAAAAGTTATAGCGTTTACAAAATAGGGATAGTTTTATAGCATTTTTATTAATAATTTTTTATTATTTTTTTTTTACTAGTAATGGCGGCGATCAGCGATTTTTATTGTGACTGCGACATTGCGGGGGACCCATCGGACATTTTTGACACATTTTTGGGACCATTGTCATTTATACAGTAATCACTGCTATATAAATGCAGTGATTCCTGTGTAAATGACACTGGCAGTGAAGGGGTTAACCAGTGGGTGGCAGTGTAGGGGTTAAGTGTTCCTAGGGGTGTGTTACTAACTGTGGGGGGGTTGGGCTTTCATTTAGTGAACACTGGTCTCTGCTCCAATCACATGGAGCAGAGATCAGCGTCACTAGTTGCTAGGCAGAATGGAGAAATGCTGTTTACTCTGCATTTCCTCCATTCGGCCGCTCCGTGAGACGATCGCGGGGATGCCCACGGCGATCGAGTCTGCGGGTCCCGCGACCGGACTCACGGGGGTCCTGACCAGTGCGGGAGCGCGCCGCCGGCGGTGCGCTCCCAATGGCAGGGCAGCATTGAATATTGGACGTACCTGTACGCCAATATGCCTGCCCGTGCCATTCTGTCGACGTACATCGTCGTGCGCTGGTCGGGAAGTGGTTAAAGAGGAAGTAAACCCTGATGGGTTTACTTCCTCTTTGATTCCCTGCAAAGGTAAAGCATAATGGACTACTATGCATCGCATAATAGTCCATTATGTGTCACTTAAATGACACAGGAGCCAGCGATGTCACCGCTGTCCCCTGTAGTCCGGAGCGTCCATCTTCTTGGTGGGTCTCGCTGCTCCGCAGCTGTCATTGGGCGAAGCAGCGATGACGTCACTCCGGTGCATGCGCACGGGAGCCGCCACTCGCGGCATATCGCCGTTGACAGCGGCGCACTCAGTGCGCCTGCGTAACGTTGTCTGCGGCGCATGCCCTGTAGACAGCGTTGCCTGTCTTTCGGCAAATATCTCCTAAACCGTGTAGGCAGAGCCGTCTTTAATATTGATTGGACCCTGGGCAAAAAACTTTTCTTGGGCCCCCCCCCCCCCCATGCAGTTTTGCTCTCCACCTGCTCTGACATACAATGAATAGCAGCTAGACTCAAAATCAGTTTACTGAATCAGATCAGGCAGCTATTGCTATTGGTTGCCAGATCTTACAGTATCATTACCGCTCACTGACTGGTTGCTAGAGGTTAAAGCACACATTATGGCTCACTGATTAGTTGCTAATCAGCACATGATTTACAGCACATGATTTCTGCTTGTTGATTGGTTGCTAGAGAGTACTGTGGATATGACCTCAGGGGGGCATGATATACATATCAATGCCCCTGGCTGCCCCTATTTACATATGAATGCCGCTAATTTACATGTAAACACAGGGTCTGAAGGGGAGTCATCTGTACACAACAATAGGGCAGAGCTGGGCAGCATTAGTAGCAGCACTTCACACTGAGATATCGGGACACAGCACAGGACTAAAACCTCAAGGGATGAGGGTATTTAAACGGAGATAGTTGGCAAGAATGAGGCAGCTGCTTTGGGCCCCACAACAATGACAGGGCCCAGGGCAGCTGCCCCCTTTGCCCTGCCTTAAAAACGGCCCTGTGTGTAGGTTTAGGAGATATTTCTTGGACCTGCAGGTAAGCCTTAATCTAGGCTTACCTGTAGGTCAAAGTTGGTTGTAAGGGTTTACAGCCACTTTAACACATGCATGCACAGTATGTAGAAGCATGGTGATGCACAGTGATGCAACAGTGCACACTTATGCCGCTCACACACGACCAGACTTTTCAACGCACTTGGTCCGGCGGACTGGAATCGGTCTGACAATTTGATCGTGTGTGGGCTCCAGCCCACACACGATCGAAGTCCGACGGACCTAGAAATAAAACTTGCTTCAAATCTTTCCAATGGACTCGAGTCCGGTCGAAAAATCTGGTCTTCTGTGTGCTAGTCCGGCGGACTAAAACCGCTGCTAGAGCAGCTATTGGCTACTGGCTATCAACTTCCTTATTCTACGTTCATCACGTTCGAATCCGTAGGACTTTTGGAGTGGTCGTGTGTGGCCAAGTCCGTTCGTTTGAAAGTCCGGCGGACCTCATCTGCAAAGTCTGTGGAAAAGTCCGGTCGTGTGTACGCGGCATTACAGTATCTCACAAAAGTAAGTACACCCCTCACATTTTTGTAAATATTTTCTTCTATCTTTTCATGTGACAACACTGAAGAAATGACACTTGTCTACAATGTAAAGTAGTGAGTGTACAGCTTGTATAACAGTGTAAATTTGCTGTCCCCTCAAAATAACTCAACACACAGCCAGTAATGTCTAAACTGCTGGCAACAAAAGTGAGTGCACCCCTAAGTGAAAATGTCCAAATTGGGCCCAAAGTGTCAATATTTTGTGTGGCCACCATTATTTTCCAGCACTGCCTTAACCCTCTTGGGCATGGAGATCACCAGAGCTTCACAGGTTGCCACTGGAGTCCTCTTCCCCTCCTCCATGATGACATCACGGAGCTGGTGGATGTTAGAGACCTTGCGCTCCTCCACCTTCCGTTTGAGGATGTCCCACAGATGATCAATAGGGTTTAGGTCTGGAGACATGCTTGGCCAGTCCATCACCTTTACCCTCAGCTTCTTTAGCAAGGCAGTGGTCATCTTGGAGGTGTGTTTGGGGTCGTTATCATGTTGGAATACTGCCCTGCGGCCCAGTCTCTGAAGGGAGGGGATCATGCTCTGCTTCAGTATGTCACAGTACATGTTGGCATTCATGGTTCCCTCAATGATCTGTAGCCCCCCAGTGCCGGCAGCACTCATACAGCCCCAGACCATGACACTCCCACCACCATGCTTTTCTGTAGGCAAGACACACTTGTCTTTGTACTCCTCACCTGGTTGTCGCCACACACGCTTGTCACCATCTGAACCAAATAAGTTTATTTTGGTCTCATCAGACCACAGGACATGGTTCCAGTAATCCATGTCCTTAATCTGCTCGTCTTCAGCAAACTGTTTGTGGACTTTCTTTTGCATCATCTTTAGAAGAGGCTTCCTTCTGGGGCGACAGCCATGCAGACCAATTTGATGCAGGTTGCGGCGTATGGTCTGAACACTGACAGGCTGACTCCCCACCCCTTCAACCTCTGCAGCAATGCTGGCAGCACTCATACGTCTATTTCCCAAAGACAACCACTGGATAGCTGAGCACGTGCACTCAACTTTTTTGGTGGACCATGGCGAGGCCTGTTCTGAGGGAAACCTGTCCTGTTATACCGCTGTATGGTCTTGACCACCGTACTGCCGCTCAGTTTCGGGGTCTTGACAATCTTCTTATAGCCTAGGCCATCTTTATGTACAGCAACAATTCTTTTTTCAGATCCTCAGAGAGTTCTTTGCCATGAGGTGCCATGTTGAACTTCCAGTGACCAGTATGAGAGAGTGAGAGCGATAACACCAAATATAACACACCTGCTCCCCGTTCACCCCTGAGACCTTGTAACACTAACAAGTCACATGACACCGGGAAAATGACTAATTGGGCCCAATTTTGACATTTTCACTTAGGGGTGTACTCACTTTTGTTGCCAGCGGTTAGGACATTAATGGCTGTGTGTTGAATTATTTTGAGAGGACAACAAATGTACACTGTTATACAAGCTGTACACTCACTACTTTACATTGTAGACAAGTGTCATTTCTTCAGTGTTGCAGGGGGGAAAAGTAGTACTGCCACTGACCATTAATGCAGGGAAGGGGTATACTAGTACTTTCACTGACTATCAATGAGGGGGGGTTAGCAGTATTGTCACTGACCACCAATGTGGGGAGGGGGGTTATCAGTATTGCAGGGCTGGGTAATGGTAATGACTAAGCGCACGTGAAGTGTGCAAAACGCATCTACCCAGCATTCTAATTCCTGTCGTTTTTGGGATGTCCAAATAAAAAAGGATTTTGATGTACAGTTTCTTCTAAATTCATTATGGAGGGTGGGGGGGGGGGGGGGGTTAGCAGTAAAAAACACATCCAAAAAAAATAAAAAACAAATGTATTCATGAGTTTAGGCCGATACGTATTCTTCTACATATTTTTGGTAAAAAAAATATTGCAATAAGCGTATATTGATTGGTTTGCACAAAAGTTATAGTGTTTACAAAATTGGGGATATATTTATAGCATTTTTATTATTATTATTATTATTATTTTTTTTACTAGTAATAGTGGTGATCTGTGACTTTTAGCAGGACTGCGACATTGCGGGGGACCCATCGGACACTTTGACACTTTTTTGGGACCAGTGACATTTATACAGCGATCAGAGCTATAAATGGGCACTGATTACTGTATAAATGTCACTGGAAGGAAAGGGGTTGACACTAGGGGACATTCAATGGGTTAAATGTGTTCCTTCAGCGTGTTCTAACTGTATGGAGACTGGGCTGGCAGGGACATGACAGAGATCGCTGTTCCCAAACAGCAGATCTCTGTCATGTCTCCTGTCAGAATGGGGATGCGCCTTGTTTACAAAGGCAGATCTCCATTCTGCCTCTGTATACCGCGGTTGCAGGTCGATGGCGGACATTGAGTCTGCCCGACCTGCAGCCACGCTCCTGTATCGTGCAGCGGGACGAGTGCGCCTCGCCCGCCCGCTGCCGCACCTGCACAAGCCGCTGTACAGCTACGGCGATTTGCGCAGAAGAGCCGACCTGCCACCGTATAACGATGGAGGTTGGTCGGCAAATGGTTAAAGTGTTACTAAACCCAGGACCCTGCATTCACTATATCTGGTCTCCCACAGTACACAGAACATGGAAATGCAATTATTTTAGTAAATATAAACTCCTAAATACCTTTTCTGCCTCTGTATATAGCAGTCTTGTGACTTCTGTTAGTGTCGGGTTAAAGCTTGTAGGAGGAGTTTTCATACTGCACTGAGTGGTCCTATCAGGGGGCAGGACCCCTGACCCTCTGTCTGGACAGTGCTGATTGGTCCTGTGCTGATGATATGCACCCTCCCAAGAAAAGAAAAAAAAAACTCTCTAGCAACACACTTCAAACTGATCATGTGCAGCCTGACTCCAGTAACTCTTTCATATCTGGACATGTTATGGGGATAAGAAGGGAGGATCTGTGCATACAGGATCAAACAGCCTTTTTACACATTGCAGATTATTAACCTCTTAGGTTCCACAGTGAGTATAACAGGCATGCTTTACTGCATATACAGACTGCTTTTACTGTTGTGGGTTTAGTAACATTTTAATTGTATCCCAGTCTTAGTCCGTAGGGTTCAATATTGAGTTGGCCCGCCCTTTGCAGCTATAACAGCTTCAACTCTTCTGGGAGGGCCGTCCACAAGGTTTAGGAGATGTGTCTATGGGGATGTTTGACTATTCTTCCAGAAGCGCATTTGTGAGGTCAGGCACTGATGTTGGATGAGAAGGCCTGGCTCGCAGTCTCTGCTCTAATTCACCCCAAAGATGTTCTATGGGGGTTGAGGTCAGGACTCTATGCAGGCCAGTCAATTTCCTCCACCTCAAACACGCGGTGCACTGGTCCAAGTCATTTGGTGGAGGGGGGATTGTGGTGTGGGGGTTGTTTTTTAGGGGTTGGGCTTGGCTCCTTAGTTCCATTGAAGGGAACTCTGAAGGCGTCAGCATACCAAGACATTTTGGAAAATCTCATTCTACCAACTTTGTGGGAACAGTTTGGGGATGGCCCCGTTCTGTTCCAACATGACTGCGCACCAGTGCACAAAGCAAGGTCCATAAACACATGGATGAGCGAGGTGGAGGAACTTGACTGGCCTGCACAGAGTCATGACCTCAACCTAATAGAACACCTTTGGGATGAATTAGAGTGGAGACTGTGAGCCAGGCCTTCTCGTCCAACATCAGCGCCTGACCTCACAAATGCGCTTCTGGAAGAATGGTCAAACATTCCCATAGACACATCTCCTAAACCTTGTGGACGCCCTTCCCAGAAGAGTCAAAGCTGTTATAGCTGCAAAGTGCGGGCCAACTCAATATTGAACCCTACGGACTAAGACTGGGATGCCATTAAAGTGTTACTAAACCCACAACCCGTAAAATCACTCTGTATGTGCAGTAAAGCATGCTTGCTATACTCACTGTGGAACCTAAGGGGTTACATATAATCACACACAGAGGTTGGACTTGATGGACTTGTGTCTTTTTTCGACCTCACCAACTATGTAACTCAATATTGAACCCTACGGACTAATGCCCCGTACACACGTTCGGGCATTGATCGGACATTCCGACCACAACATCCATGGATTTTTTTCCGACGGATGTTGGCTCAAACTTGCCTTGCATACACACGGTCGCAAAAGTTGGTCGTAAATTGCGAATGTCAAGAACGCGGTGACGTACAACGCGTACGACGAGCCGAGAAAAATGAAGTTCAATAGCCAGTGCGGCTCTTCTGCTTGATTCCGAGCATGCGTGGAACTTTGTTGCGTCGGAATTGTCCCCACACCATCGGAATTTCCGACAACGGATTTTGTTGTCGGAAAAATTTGAGATCCAGATCTCAAATTTTGTATGACGGAAATTTCGATAGAGCCTACACACGGTCGGAATTTCCAACAAAAAGCTCCCGGAAAATCCGACCATGTGTACGGGGCATCAGACTGGGATGACATTAAAGTTGATGGGTGTGCAAAGGCAGGTGTCCCAATACTTTTGGTAATATAGTGTGTATAATGCCGCGTACACACGACCGGACTTTCTGACTAGGTCCGACGGGATCAGTCCGTCGGAAAAAATCCGATCGTGTGTGGGCTAATCCAATCGTTTTTCACATAAAAAAAAAAAATCAGACGGACCTAGAAATAGAACATGTTTCAAATCTTTCCGACTGACTCAATTCCTATCGGGGAAATCGTTCGTCTGTATGCTAGTCCGACGGACCAAATACGACGCAAGGGCAGCTATTGGCTACTGGCTATTGAACTTCCTTTTTTTTAGTCCCGTCGTACGTCATCACGTTCAAAACGAAGTTTGAGAGCTGGATCTGAAATTTTGCGACTACAAAATACGATCGGACTTTTTCCGATCGTGTGTAGAGAATTCCGACGCGCAAAGTGCCACACGCATGCTCAGAATTTTTTTCGCATAAGTCCGTTCGTGTGTGTGATGAGAGCTTTTCATCTGAAAATGCGACCGTGTGTACGCTCCATCGGAATTTAGCTGTCCGAATTTCCGCCAGCCAAAAAATTGAGAGCAGGTTCTCAATTTTCCCGATGGGAAAACGTTCTATCGGTAATTCCGATCGTGTGTATGCAATTCCGTCACGCCAAAACTCACGCATGCTCAGATTCAACTACGAGATGGAAGCTATTGGCTACTGGCTATTGAACTTCCTTTTTCAAGGCACGTCGTACGTGTTGTACGTCACCGCATTATAAACGATCAGAATTTGATGGGACCGTGTGTAGGCAAGATAGCTTGAGCCGAATTCCGTCGGAATTCCGTCAGGAAAACCGTCAGAGCTTTTTCCGACGAGAATTCGGATCGTGTGTACGTGGCATTAGTCTGCCGGAAAGTCCGGTCGTGTGTACACGGCATTAGTCTGCCGGAAAGTCCGGTCGTGTGTACACGGCATTAGTCTGCCGGAAAGTCCGGTCGTGTGTACACGGCATTAGTCTGCCGGAAAGTCCGGTCGTGTGTACGTTTCATTAGTCTGCCGGAAAGTCCGTCGTGTGTACGTTTCATTAGTCTGCCGGAAAGTCCGGTCGTGTGTACGTGGCATTAGTCTGCCGGAAAGTCCGGTCGTGTGTACGTGGCATTAGTCTGCCGGAAAGTCCGTCGTGTGTACGTGGCATTAGTCTGCCAGAAAGTCCGTCGTGTGTACGTGGCATTAGTCTGCCGGAAAGTCCGGTCGTGTGTACACGGCATTAGTCTGCCGGAAAGTCCGTCGTGTGTACACGGCATTAGTCTGCCGGAAAGTCCGGTCGTGTGTACGTTTCATTAGTCTGCCGGAAAGTCCGTCGTGTGTATGTGGCATTAGTCTGCCGGAAAGTCCGGTCGTGTGTCCGCGGCATTAGTCTGCCGGAAAGTCCGGTCGTGTGTACACGGCATTAGTCTGCCGGAAAGTCCGGTCGTGTGTACACGGCATTAGTCTGCCGGAAAGTCCGGTCGTGTGTACGCGGCATTAGTCTGCCAGAAAGTCCGGTCGTGTGTCCGCGGCATTAGTCTGCCGGAAAGTCCGGTCGTGTGTACGTGGCATTAGTCTGCCGGAAAGTCCGGTCGTGTGTACGCGGCATTAGTCTGCCGGAAAGTCCGGTCGTGTGTCCGCGGCATTAGTCTGCCGGAAAGTCCGATCGTGTGTCCGCGGCATTAGTCTGCCGGAAAGTCCGGTCGTGTGTACGCGGCATTAGTCTGCCGGAAAGTCCGGTCGTGTGTCCGCGGCATTAGTCTGCCGGAAAGTCCGATCGTGTGTCCGCGGCATTAGTCTGCCGGAAAGTCCGGTCGTGTGTACACGGCATTAGTCTGCCGGAAAGTCCGGTCGTGTGTACACGGCATTAGTCTGCCGGAAAGTCCGGTCGTGTGTACGCGGCATTAGTCTGCCAGAAAGTCCGGTCGTGTGTCCGCGGCATTAGTCTGCCGGAAAGTCCGGTCGTGTGTACGTGGCATTAGTCTGCCGGAAAGTCCGGTCGTGTGTACGCGGCATTAGTCTGCCGGAAAGTCCGGTCGTGTGTCCGCGGCATTAGTCTGCCGGAAAGTCCGGTCGTGTGTACGCGGCATTAGTCTGCCGGAAAGTCCGGTCGTGTGTCCGCGGCATTAGTCTGCCGGAAAGTCCGATCGTGTGTCCGCGGCATTAGTCTGCCGGAAAGTCCGGTCGTGTGTACGCGGCATTAGTCTGCCGGAAAGTCCGGTCGTGTGTACGCGGCATTAGTCTGCCGGAAAGTCCGGTCGTGTGTACGCGGCATTAGTCTGCCGGAAAGTCCGGTCGTGTGTACGCGGCATTAGTCTGCCGGAAAGTCCGGTCGTGTGTACGCGGCATTAGTGTGCCGGAAAGTCCGGTCGTGTGTACGCGGCATTAGTCTGCCGGAAAGTCCGGTCGTGTGTACGCGGCATTAGTCTGCCGGAAAGTCCGGTCGTGTGTACGCGGCATTAGTCTGCCGGAAAGTCCGGTCGTGTGTACGCAGCATTAGTCTGCCGGAAAGTCCGTCGTGTGTACACGGCATTAGTCTGCCGGAAAGTCCGGTCGTGTGTACGCGGCATTAGTCTGCCAGAAAGTCCGGTCGTGTGTCCGCGGCATTAGTCTGCCGGAAAGTCCGGTCGTGTGTACGCGGCATTAGTCTGCCGGAAAGTCCGGTCGTGTGTACGCGGCATTAGTCTGCCGGAAAGTCCGGTCGTGTGTACGCGGCATTAGTCTGCCGGAAAGTCCGGTCGTGTGTACGCGGCATTAGTCTGCCGGAAAGTCCGGTCGTGTGTACGCAGCATTAGTCTGCCGGAAAGTCCGTCGTGTGTACGCGGCATTAGTCTGCCGGAAAGTCCGGTCGTGTGTACGCGGCATTAGTCTGCCAGAAAGTCCAGTCGTGTGTCCGCGGCATTAGTCTGCCGGAAAGTCCGGTCGTGTGTATGCGGCATTAGTCTGCCGGAAAGTCCGGTCGTGTGTACGCGGCATTAGTCTGCCGGAAAGTCCGGTTGTGTGTACGTGGCATTAGTCTGCCGGAAAGTCCGGTCGTGTGTACGCGGCATTAGAAATGGCAGGAACACGGTAACATTTATAAAGGATTGTAGCAATTGGGTTTAGTAATGTTGCAATATTTTAATGTCATTTCTTCCCAATAATACATCGGAAATGTAACAATGATGCAGCTGACGGACTTTTTTCTTCACTGACTTTCCTTGCAGGAGAAGTTTCTGGCGTTTGCCGTAGAAGAAGAAAAGAGCAGTCTCCTTTCTCTGGCAGTTTTTATTTTTTTTTCCTGAGCGCCCGCTCTGACCCTCCCCTCCGTTCAGCGCTGTCAGAGCCGGTTAGTTCATATGGAAGACTTGAGTGACATTTCCTCTTCTCCTCCACATGGGTCTTGCTATTGGGCAGGCTGACACTCGACTCCGTCGGAACGGCGCGGTACAGCTGTGCACAGCGCGCTCACCGCCGGCGCCGCGGCCGTACGTGACGCCTTCAGCGGGTCTCCGTGTTTTTCCGACAAGGGATGTCATTTGTGGGGTTGGAAGGAAGGAATGGACGGGACGCAGAGGACGTGATCTGGTTTTACTGTCCTCGACAAGCAGACTTTTGTAACGCGGCGGGAGCGGACAAAGAGGATCGCCAACCTTAACCCCCAAATTCTCCGCAGGGACCTTCCTATGCATTCCCAATCATTTTACTGCCAAATTCTGTCCAATTGAAAGTGCCTATCAGACCCCTTTTACACTGGGGGGCGCTTTGCAGGCGCTACAGCGCTAAAAATAGCGCCTGCAAAGCGCCCTGAAAGAGCCGCTGCTGTGTCTACAATGGCAAACCCCCGAGGGCTTTCACACTGGAGCGGTGCGCTGGCAGGACGCTAAAAAAAGTCCTGTATACACCGCTCCTTCCCCACTCCTGCCCATTGAAATCAATGGGGCAACGCGGCTATACCGCCCGCACAGTGCTGCGGCAGGCGGTATAAACGCCAATTTCGGCACTCTACCGCCAATTTCGCGGCGCTATTCTGACACTAGCGGGACGCTTTTACCCCCGCTAGCGGCCGAAATTGGCGGTAAAGTGCCGAAATTTGCGTTTTACCGCCAACGCACCCACCGCCCCAGGGTGAAAGGGGCCTTAAGGCCAGGCTCACACATATGCGACCGCAGTCTCAGTGCAGGGGTACGGTGTGCGGTTCTGTTCACGGGCTCAGGTGCAAATTTTTACCTGAAATTGCACCTGAGCTGGACCCTAAATCACATAGGACCCCTTTTTAACCACTTAAAGTGGAGGGCCACCCCAAAAAATTTTTTAATAAACAAAAAATATAAAAAAAAAAAAAATTGCAGCCACTGAACCCCTTTAAGATCCAGCTCACTGCTTGCATCAGGGCTGAAGAGTACTGAGGTAGAGGGCTGTGATGTTTTCAGGAACCTATGTACAGCACCCTCCCACCAGCCATGATCTGCCTGCATTGCATAGAGAACCACAGAGGCCTAGAAAGGTAAGTACAGCACCCTTCTGACCCCACCAACTTGCCATGATCTGCTTGCATTGCACAGGGAACCATAGACACTTAAAGCATTTGTTACCCCAGCATTTCATATTCCTGATATTTGCCTGCTGTACATTGTACTTGTATGAAAAAATATTCTGTTATCTTCATGTGAAATCTCTGGCGTTCCTGCCAGTCCCAGTTTTTAACATTTCCTGTTAAAAACTGACCATGCTAGGCAGGAGAACATACTGTGGTCAGTTCTCTAGCTGTGCTGGAAACTCAGCCTGCTCTCTTCCAATGATCAGATTTGTCCTGACGCGCCCCCCTCCCCTGCACAGCCATTCACTGGGAAGATCAGAGTACTGCTGCTTCTCCCCCCGTCCCCCCCCCCCCCCCCCCAGCTCTTATGCAGCTGAGAACAGAGGCAATGTGATCACTTATAAAAAAAGGGAAAAAACTGTATTTATAATGTTTTTTTTTTTCTATTTGTACACAAATGATTGCCTTTCATTTCAGTTTTAAACTGAATGGGTTGTTTGGATTGTAAAAGTCCTGGGGCAATCACAGTGGACCAATCACAGTGCATCTGTACCATGTGATAGCTGTGGCCAATCACAGCTTCACAGTAGTACACACTGGATGAATACATGCCATAAAAAAAAAAAAAAAAAAAAAAAAAAAGGTTGCAAGTTATCACTGTTATAAGCAATCATAGTGTGTAAAAAAAAATAAAAAATACAGATCACTACGGTAAAACCGTACTGCTCTGATCACAGTAAGTAAAAAAAAAAAAAAAATTAAAAAGTAATAAAAAAAGTACAACTTGTTTACAAAAAAATATATATTTTTATTATTTTTCATTTTTTTTACATACTGTCACTAGTCAGTGTCCTTGATCAATAATAAATATAATATTGATAAATAAATAGTGAAATAAAATGATACAAAATGATAAAAAAAAAAATGATAAAAAAATGATAAAAAAAAATGATAAAAAAAATGATAAAAAATGATAAGGCCATCAGTACATCAATTTCCAAATATATAACCTCATAGTTCGTGGACTCTATAATTTCCCTACAGACTACATAATCTACACCAATTTGGGTTATTTTCACCAAAGAAATGTAGCAGAATACACTTTGGCCTAAAATTACGAAGAACGATTATTTATTAGCAAAATGTTATAACAGAAACGAAGAAAACGTGGTGTTTTTATTTAAAAATATTCAGTCTTTTTTTATTTTTAATTTTTTTTGCTTATTTAGGAAAACAATAAAAATGCCAATGTTGATTGAATACCACCAAAAGCAAGCTCCAGTTGTGTGGAAAAAATGATAACAATTTGATATGGCTACAATGTTGCGTGACTGAGTAATTGTCATTAAAATTGTGACAGCGCTGAAAGCTGAAAAGTTGGCCTTGGCGGGAAGGGGGGCGAACGTGTATTGAAGTGCTTAACCGCTTAAGCCCCGGACCGTTTTGAAAAAAACACAATCTCTTTTAATTTTTGCTATAATAAATATCCCCATTTTTTTTTTTAAAAAAAAGCAAATTTTTTCTCAGTTTAGGCCAATATATAATCTTCTACGTATTTTTGGTAAAAAAAAATCGCAATAAGCGTATATTGATTGGTTTGTGCAAAAGTTATAGCATTTAAAATAGGGGATAGATTTATAGCTTTTTTATTCTTATTTTTTTTTTTTTACTAGTAATGGCGGTGATCTGCATTTTTTTTATCGGGACTGCGACATTATGGCGGACACATCGGACACTTTTTACACATTTTTAGGACCATTACAGCGATCAGTGCTATAAAAATGTATTGATTACTGTATAAATGTCACTGGCAGGAGAGGGGTTAACACTAGGGGGCGATCAAGGGGTTAACTGTGTTCCCTGACTGAGTGTTCTAACTGAAGGGGGAGGGGACTGACTAGAGGAAATGACGAATCGTGGTTCCTAGCTATTAGGAACTCATGATCTGTCTCTCTTCACAGAACAGGGATTTGTGTGTTTACACACACACACATCCCCGTTCTGCCCCTCGTGCCCACGATCGCTCGTGGCCGGCGGTCATTGTGACATCGGCACCCACGCAGTGCAGCGGGCGCGTGCGCGCGCCTGCTATCCTGATCCAGCGAGCCGGCGTATAGCTTCGACGGTTCGCGGGATCGTGCCGACCTGCCGCAGTATAATGACGGCGGCAGGTCGGCAAAGGGTTAACACAGGGCAAAAGGGGCAGCTGCCCTGGGCCCAATCATTGTTGTGGGGCCCAAGGCAGCTTCCCCTTGAGCCTGCACTGTCTGCAATTATCTGGTATGTGGATTCAAGAGGGCCCAAGAAAACGTTTGCCCTAGGGTCCAAACAATATGAAAGACGGCCCTGGATACAGTGAACGCAGGCTCCTGGGTTTATTAACACTTTAAACTCCGCTGTGGCTTGAGTCACATTGGCTAACAAAATGGCACGCCAAATCGCATGTTAACCAGTGTTAATTTAGTCAAATAAAATGACTAAAACATTTTAGTCGACTAAATGAAATACTATTTTAGTCAACTAAAATACGACTAAAACTAAAACAATTGAGATGACTAAAATACGATTAAAACTAAAATGGCATTTTAGTCAAAAGACTAAAATGGGGACTGAAATTAAAATGGCATTTTAGTCAAAAGATTAAGACTAGGCCTTTAGTGCATGATCATACCTCAATATCTTAAATAATAACATAATAGATTTTTCTCTCCAGCTGTCTATAATGAGTTTGGAAATTGTAGAGAAATGTTAACTAATGCATTACAATTTCATTACACCCATTCGATTTCAGACGACTAAAATGAGTTTTAGTCTACTAAAATGTACTGGAGATTTAGTCAACTAAATATGACTAAAACAATTGCAGAAGACTAAAATGGGGCTAAAACTAAAATGCCATTTTAGTACTAAGATTAATACACATGACCGGACTTTTCGACGGACTTGGTCAGGTGGACTGAATCCGACGGACAATTCGATTGTGTGTTTGCTCCAGCGGACTTTTTCGTCCCCAAAGTCCCACAGACCTTGAAATGGAACTTGCTTCAAATCTGTCCGCCGGACTCGGTTTTTAGCTGAACAATCCAGTCGTCTGTGTGCTAGTCCGACGGACTAAAAGCGACGCTATGGGCCGCTATTGGCTATGAACTTCCTTATTCTACGTCATCACGTTCGAATCCGTCGGACTTTTGAAGTGATCGCGTGTGGCCAAGACCATTCGTTTGAAAGTCCGGCGGACCACCGCTGCAAAGTCCGTCGGATTGTCCGCCGGACCAAGTCCGTCCAAAAGCCTGCTCGTTTGTACGCGGCATTAGAATAGAACGAAATCGAAATTTGCTGCCAAAATTGGCAGTGTTAATTTTAGTCTTAGGACTAAAATGGCATTTTAGTTTTAGTCCCATTTTAGTCTTCTGCAATAGTCGTATTTAGTCGACTAAATCTCCAGCACATTTCAGTAATTGCAATTTAGTTGCAGTCACCGTCTTTTGACTAAAATGGCATTTTGTGTGTGGTCTCCATCGGACTGTTTCCGTCGGAATTTCCGACGGACCAAGTTTTCCAACTTGTCCGTAAAATTTTCCGACAAAATGCTCCGATCGGACATACTCCGATCATGTGTAGCCTACTCCGACGGACAAAGCGCCACGCATGCTCAGATCAAATTCCTAGACCAAAGCTATTGGCTACTAGCCTGAACGTAGTCCCGTCGTAACGAAATAACGTCATCACGTTATGTACAATCGGATTTTCCGACAACTTTGTCCGACCGTGTGTATGCAACAGTTTCGGAGAAAATCCGTCGGTCAAAATCCGTTGGACAAAATCCAATGGATTTGGTTGTCAGAATGTCCGACCGTGTGTACGGGGGCTTAGTCTCATTTTAGTCTTTTGACTAAAATGGCTTTTAGTTTTAGTCGTATTTTAGTCATCTCAATTGTTTTAGTTTTAGTTGTATTTTAGTCGGCTAAAATAGTATTCATTTAGTCGACTAAAATGTTTTAGCTGTTTTAGTCGACTACATTAAAGAGGAAGTAAACCCTGATGAGTTTACTTCCTCTTTCATTCCCTGCAAAGGCAAAGCATAATGGACTACTGTGCATCGCATAGTAGTCCATTATGTGTCATTTACCTGACACAGGAGCCAGCGAAGTCACCACTGTCCCCTGTAGTCCGGCGCATCCATCTTTTCGGTGGGGTCTCGCAGCTCCGCCGCTGTCATTCGGCGGAGCCGCGATGACGTCACTCCCACACATGCGCACGGGAGCCGACACGTGCGGCAGCTCCGTTGTTGGAAATGCCGCGCTCAGTGCGCCTGCGCGCCGCTGTCTACGGCGCATGCGCCATAGACAGCGGTGACTGTCTTCGGGCAAATATCTCCTGAACCGTATAGGTTTAGGAGATATTTGTTGGACCTACAGGTAAGCCTTAATCTAGGCTTACCTGTAGGTCACACTGGTTTGTAAGGGTTTACAACCACTTTTAACACTGACTGATGGTAACAAAGTTCCATGCATTTCGGTGAGGCACAATATATATAAAAAATGGGTTATGCGCTTCTTTCGTGCACAGTAACGAAAGAAAAGATGTGCGCGGCCACGCGTATTTATGAACCAAGCCGTAATTTCACTTTCACGGTCAAGTATATCCCGACAAGCCCCAGAAATTTATTTAGCGTCGACCAAGTAGATTAAAAGAAATAAAAAATTGTGTCCTGAAAAGCTGGGGAGCGCTTGCATCCATTTCCCCCATTATACATTGTTCGTACGCGCGGGGGAATTAAGCGCGGTCTCCTTTCCGAAGGAAAATCGCAGACATATGGAGGAGGAGATGGGTGCAGGGAGTCCTAGGGTGCCTTTAGCCAGTTCGGCTGAAATGGAAAGTCTGTCCTCTCCTATCACCCAGCAGCCATAGAACGTCCGTTCCCGGCGGGGGAGGCATTCTGCCAGCAGCAGGTGTTGGTCTGTCCTCTGGGAGAAGGGCAGCAGGCACGGGCACTCATGCGTTCCTCCGACAAGATGTTTCAAATCTGCTTTCATTGCGACAGCACAAGCATCTGGGACGGCGCTGTGAGTCACCCTCCTGTAACCACTAAAAAAACCAGTCGCCTTCCTTTCTCCTAATAATACATTCAAATATGACTGCCGAGCGAGCTGGTTTCACCGGGCAAAAAAAAAAAAAGGGAAAAAAAAAATGGAACCATATGTTATCGGCCGGGTTTATGAAGTCGGCGCGGTGTAATTACACGGAGATAAGAGATTTCTTCAAATGGAGTTCTTTGTGTGTTTAAAAAAAAATAAAAAAATAAAAAAGCGCAGCCAAAGCCAGCTAAAGGTGGTGCGAAAGTCTCATCCAACGCTACGGGAGAGAGAAAGTCACAATTACATCAATAGGTGGGGAAAAGGTCCATCGAGTTCAATCGATAAATACATTGAAAACCTCCATATACAGAAGACGATACCCATAGCTGATCCAGAGGAAGGCAAAAATAAAAATAAAAAAATAGCTCCAACGAGCGGAGAAAATTCCTTTCTGATCCCCTGAAGCTCACCCTACACATTGTGCAATCCGATTGCACAATCTCCTTTACATCTACCTACAGCTTTGTAGTGCAAGTACCCTCTCAGTCAGATATAAATTGATTGGATAGATTGGGTAGGTCATCATATTACACGGTTGCCCAATTGGATACAAATTGAGGTAGGGCTTCATCTTACATAATTGCCCCATTTGATATAAATTGATTGGATAGATTGAGTTGGTCCTCTTGTTACATTATTGCCTGATTGGATACAAATATATTGGATAGATTGGGTTGGTCCTCTTATTACATAATTGCCTGATTCGCTACAAATTGATTGCATGAACCAAGCCTTCATTTTCACTTTATGAACTTGGATACAATTTAATTGGATAGATTGGGTAGGTTCTCATATTACACAGTTGCTTGATTGGATACAAATTGATTGGATAAACTGGGTAAGGTTTCATCTTACATAATTACCCCATTTGATATAAATTGATTGGGTAGATTGGGTAGGTCCTCTTATTACATAGTTGCCTGATTGGATACAAATTGATTGGATAGATTGGATAGGTCTTGTTATTACATTTTGCCTGATTGGATACAAATTGATTATATGAACCAAGCCTTAATTTTCACTTTATGAATTTGGATACAAATAGTTTGAATAGATTGGGTAGGTCCTTATATTGCACAGTTGCCCCATTGGATACAAATAGGAGAGATTGGGTAAGTCCTCATATTACTCAGATGCCGATTGGATTCAAATTGATTGGATAGATTAAGTAGGTCTTCATCTTACATAATTACATGATTCGGTACAAATTGATTAGATGGATTGGGTAGGTCCTCATATTACACAGAGGCCCTATTGGATACAAATGTATTGGATCGACTGGGTTGGTCCTATTATAACATTATTGCCCGATTGGATGCAGATTAATTAGATAGATTGGATAGGTCCTCATATTACTCAGACGTTCGATTGGATTCAAATTGATTGGATAGATTGGGTAGGTCTTCATCTTACATAATTACCTGATTTGGTACAAATTGATTAGATGGATTGGGTAGGTCCTCATATTACACAGAGGCCCTAATGGATACAAATTTATTGGATTGATTGAGTTGGTCCTTATTACATTATTGCTCGATTGGATACAAATTGATTGTATATTGTAGATTGAGTTGGTCCTCTTATAATATTATTGCCCAATTGGATACAAATTGATTAGTCAGATTGGGTAGGTCCTCTTATTACTCAGACGCTCGATTGGATTGATTAGGTTGGACCTCTTATTGCATAATTGCCTGATTGGATACTAATTGATCGCATGAACCAAGCCATAATTTTCACTTTATGAATTTGGATACAATTTAATTGGATAGATCGGGTAGGTTCTCATATTACACAGTTGTTTCAATGGATACAAATTGATTGGATAGATTGGGTAGGTCCTCTTATTACACAGTTGCCTGATTGGATACACATTGATTGGATAGATTGGGTAGGTCCTGTTATTACATTTTGCCTGATTGGATACAAATTGATTGCATGAACCAAGCCTTCATTTTCACTTTATGAATTTGGACACAAATTGATTAGATGGATTGGGTAGGTCCTCATATTACTCAGATGCCGATTGGATTCAAATTGATTGGATAGATTGGGTAGGTCTTCATCTTACATAATTAACCGATTCAGGACAAAGTGATTAGATGGATTGGGTAGGTCCTCATATTACACAGAGGCCCTATTGGATACAAATGTATAGGATAGATTGGGTTGGTCCTCTTATAACATTATTGCCCGATTGGATGCAGATTGATTAGATAGGTTTGGCAGGTCCTCATATTACTCAGACGCTCGATTGGATTCAAATTGATTGGATAGATTGGGTTGGTCCTCTTATTGCATAATTGCCTGATTGGATACAAATTGATTGGGTAGATTGGGTAGGTCCTCATATTACACAGTTGCCCGATTGGATAGATTGGGTAGGTCTTCATCTTACATAATTACCCAATTCGGTACAAATTGATTAGATGGATTGGGTAGGTCCTCATATTACACAGAGGCCCTATTGGATACAAATGTATTGGGTTGGTCCTCTTATAGCATTATTGCCCGATTGGATACAAATTGATTAGATTGATTTGGTAGGTTTGCATATTACTCAGACGCTTGATTGGATTCAAATTGATTGGCTAGATTGGGCAGGTCCTCTTATTATATAATTGCTTGATTCAACACAAATTAATTGAATAGATTAAGTAGGTCCCCATATTACTCAGATGCTTGATTGGATACCAGCTGATTGGATAGATTGGGTAGATCCTGTTATTACATTTTGCCTGATTGAATACAAATGAATTGCATGAACCAAGCCTTCATTTTAACTTTGTGAATTTGGATACAAATTGACCCATTTGATATAAATTGATTGGATAGATTGGGTAGGTCCTCTTATTACAAAGTTGCCTGATTGGATACAAATTGTTTGCATGAACCAAGCCTTATATTTCACTTTATGAATTTGGATACAAATCGATTGGGTAGGTCCTTACATTGCTCAAATGCCCAATTTTATTCAAATTGATTGGATAGATTGAGTAGGTCATCATCTTACATAATTACCTGATTCGGTACAAATGGATTAGATGGATTGGGTAGGTCCTCATATTACACACAGGCCCTATTGGATACAAATTGATTAGATAGATTTGGTAGGTCCTCATATTACTCAGATGCTTGATTGAATACAAATTGTTTGGATAGATTGGGTTGGTCCTATTATTACATAACTGCCTGATTAGATATAAATTGATTGCATGAACCAAGCCTTAGTTTTCACTTTATGAATTTGGATACTAATTGATTGGGTAGGTCCTCATATTACTCAGATGGTCGATTGGATACAGATTGATTGAATAAATTGGGTAGGTCCTTATCTTACATAATTGTTCAATTCAGTACAAATTGATTGGATAGATTGGGTAGGTCCTCATCTTACACAGATGTCAATTAAGTACAAATTGATTGGATACTTTTGAACTTTTTCAGAATGACTGCCCCCACCAGCTATAAAGTGCTTTGACTCCCCGGAGAGAACACAGCTATGGAAATACAAATTAGTAAAAAAAAATCAAAAATCTGATTGATTAAGTATTGGTAATGAAGGTAGACCCTCCTGATCAGTGGAAGGACCTCACCAGTGTGCTGCTACTCCTTCACTGTCCAATCACAGGCAAGGGGCGGATCCTGGACCAGGCCATGTTGACTAACAACAACAGAGAAGACAATACAATCTAATGGGGGTTCCTGGCTCAAATGAATGACCCATTCCTTATTAGAAGAAGCAGCTCACGCAAATGTATTTAAAGAGGAACTCTGGTTTAAAAAACAAAAAATAAATAATAAAAGTCAGCAGCTACAAATTAGACATGTGCACTGACAAAAAATGTATTCATTTTAGTTTTCATTTCATTCGTTTTTTTTTTTTTTGCTTTTTTCTGAAATTTGAAAATTCTGAAATTTGAAAATTCGGAAATCTGAAAATCCGGATTTTCAAATTTCCGGATTTTCGAATTTCCGAATTTCCAAATTTTCAAATTTTCGATTTTTCAAATTTACGAATTTTCAAATTTCAGAATTTTCTAATTTCTGAAATTTAGCATTTCTGAAATTTTGCATTTCTGAAATTTCGAATTTTCCAATTTTCGAAAATTCCAATTTCCAAAATTCTGAAATTTTGAATTTTCCAAAAAATCGGAAATTTGAAATTCGGAAATTTGAAATTTCGGAAATAACTAATTTGTCAAAATTTGTTAAAAAACGAATTCCGGAACTAAACGAATTGCACATGTGGGCACTGATAGGTAACACTGTGGGCATTGATGGTTGGTACTGTGGGCACTGGTAGGTGAAGCTGGTGGGCAGCCGCCAGTGATTGGCTTTTTTGTAGCGGGAGGAGAAAAAATAGCCGATTACTGGCTCTATTTACATTACATGATCAGCTGTCATTGGCTGACAGCTGATCACGTGGTAAGGGGTCGGGATCGACCTCTTACTCCGATCTGTGATCAGCCAAGTCTCATAGACTCGCTGATCACAGAGTGCGCTCCCTGCAGGAGGCGCGCAGGCCGCTCAAGCAGTGGAGGACGTCCATGGACGCCCTCCCAGCAAATTAAGTCCGCGATGCAGCAGACTTTCGGACGGGAAATGGTTAAGCCAAAAGCGCAGACCGACCCCCCGTAATAGGGGGTCAACAGGAGCTGGTAAGCAGTTCTTACGGCTTTTGGTGGAGGCACAGCGGCACAAGGTGATGGATGGGGGGCATTGTCGCTAAAGAAGTTTCCAGTTTGTCACAAACAGATGTGGACTTTATATATTTTTTAGCTTCATATTTTTAAATATTTAGCGCAATCCTTTTTTTCTGTTATTGTTTATTACTGTGACTGTGCTACACAGGAGAATCGCTACTTGACTTTAGTATTGATAGGTAATTCTTAGCGCCATTTTTTATTTTTATTTATTTTTATTGTCTTTTCTATTTCAGAGCATCTCCAACTATCATGTCCTTCATTCCCCTGAAGAAGGGATTTACTTGATGAAACGTGTCGGACCATAGAAAAAGTGCTCTTTTCTTATATACTATATATGGATATTATGTATCACTTTGTGCATGGTTGTTATCTTTGACCGTTTTTATGAAATAATACATTTTTCTATTTTTTGAAAATATTGTGTCATCAAAAGTTCGCCCTTAAAGTCCCTTTGTACCGGGGGGGGGTACTTATTCTTTACATAAATGATTACTGCAGAGAGACCTCTGCTTCTCTACAGAAAGCCAAGGGTCCTTCTCTGCAGCGTGCTGCAAAAGGGAACAGGATCATTCAGATGAAGCATCAGAAGCAACTAAATAAATGAGAAGAACAAGGACTTCTACTGATATTGAAGGCATAAGACAAAGAAATGACTTGTACGCCATTAAAAAGTAAGAGGACACGGATGCAGATATCGTGCGCAGCCCGGGAGTCACCAGCGATCCCATCTGATAAAAGGTTAAACTCCGTTTACACAGCTTCTTTGCAGATTTTTTTTTGCTTATAAATTGTGCAGCGCGCGGCGGAGATGAGCCTGTTCTGGATTCGCTGTTCGGTCGATGAAGCGTGAAACAAGGGTTACCTATTCAGCCGTGAACAGATTGCTCACTCTTCTCTCCAATGGATTATGGAATAAAATTATTATGGAGGTTAAACACGTTTTAGGGAGTCGCCGTTTACCTTACAGGCCGGCTACTGATCGCAGCAAACATGACCCGCTCAGTGCACCGGACGGGGGAGGGGGGGGGATATTCGGAGAGATACAACGGATATCAGTTTAGTGGAAGCCGTGACATCACAGGGTGACATCAATTAAAGCCGAACTTCAAGCAGAATAAAAATTAAAAAATTAATGCAGCATATATTAAAACGGTATTAAACCCAATAAAAAACATTTAATATATTGAAGCTCACTAAATCTTAGATGTGATGGCTGCATTTGTTTTCTTTTTTTTTTTTTTATTCTATTTTTTCTTCTATTTTCATCTGATGATCCAGCCAGTAAGTCTGTTGTTTTTAAGCACAAGCTCTCCAGCACAATGTATCAGCTACAGAGATGGGACAAACCGTCTGCCACTGACAGGGGTGCTTACAATGATCACCTTCTACTTATTTGTGTAAAACCTTTATCCCAAAAGGTTAAACTGTTTACTGTAACTGACTATAAGGTGTGAGCTGGAGTTTGGCTTTAATTTGTTAGTGTATTAAAAATCCACTAGTTCATCAAATGCCCCCCCCCCCCCCCCCCAGACTGACAATGCTTCTGCCCAAAGGTGCTCCTTCATCCAGAGTGGGGGGGGGGTGCTCTAATACAGGAGGTGTGTTACCGGCCAGATCACCCGGTGAAAACAGAGGGGAAAAGTCTTAAGAAAAAGAAAACGAATGCACTCAACCCATTTAATGATTGGGTTTGAGAAAGAGAGAGAGAGAGAGGGATAGCAGGGGAGAGACAGAGAAAAAGAGACGGAAGAGAGAGAAGAGAAGCGAAGAGGAAGAGAAAGAGAAGAGAGAGAGAAGAGAAAGAGAAGAGAGAGAGAAGAAGAAGAGAGAAGAGGAAGAGAGGAGGAAGAGAAGAAAAATAGAAGGGGGGGGGGAGGAAGAGAGGAGGAAGAGAAGAAAAAAAGAAGAGAAGAAAAAGAGAGGGGGGAGGAAGAGGAAGAAAGGAGACAAGGCAGAAAAGAGAGAGAGAGAGAGGAGGAAGAAAAGAAAAGAGAGGAAGAAAAGAGATGATGAGGAAAAGAGAAGAGAGAGAGAGAGAGAGAGAAGAGAAAGAGAAGAGAGAGAGAAGAGGAAGAGAGAAGAGGAAGAGAGGAGGAAGAGAAGAAAAAGAGAAGGGGGGGAGAGGAAGAGAGGAGGAAGAGAAGAAAAAAAGAGGAAGAAAGGAGACAAGGCAGAAAAGAGAGAGAGAGAGGGGGAAGAAAAGAAAAGAGAGGAAGAGGAAGAAAAGAGATGATGAGGAAAAAAGAAGAGAGAGAGAAGAGAAAGAGAAGAGAGAGAGAAGAGAAAGAGAAGAGAGAGAGAAGAGGAAGAGAGGAGGAAGAGAAGAAAAAGAGAAGGGGGAGAGAGGAAGAGAGGAGGAAGAGAAGAAAAAAAGAAGAGAAGAAAAAGAGAGGGGGGGGGGAAGAAAGGAGACAAGGCAGAAAAGAGAGAGAGAGAGGAGGAAGAAAAAGAAAAAAAAAAGAGAGAGGAAGAGGAAGAAAAGAGATGATGAGGGAAAGAGAGCAAGAGAGAAGTGGAAGAGTAGAGGAAGAGAAGAAAAGAAGAGGAGGAAAGAGAGAGAGAGAAAGAGGAGGAGGAATAGTAAGAAAAGAGAGAGAGAGAAGCGAAGGGGAAGAGGAAGAAAAAAAGAAGAAAAGAGACGAGGAAGAAAAGAGGAAGAGAAGAGAAGAACAAGGGAAGGCTATAATATAAAACTATACAGTATATTTCACCCTAGAGAGTTCCTGATAAGGAATAGAGTGACATTTTCAGTTACCTGGTACGACTTCAACGGTTCAGCATGATATTGTTACTGAACCCGGAGTCCATGTCAAGCTCAAACCATCCCGAATTCCCGAAACTAGAAGAAACGACATGAGTGTTGAAGTTAAAAGGATGTTGGAGTAATGGCGCGTACACACGACCGGACTTTTCGATGGACTAGGTCCGACGGTCTTCCCGATGGACTTTCTGAACGAAACGGACTTGGCCACACACGACCGGACTAAGTGCTTTCGAAATTCCGTTCGTTTTGATGACGTAAACGGGACTAAACAAGGAAGTTCAATCCTTGTTTAGTCCCAATAGCCAGTAGCCAATATCTGCCCTTGCGTCGTATTTGGTCCGTCGGACCAGCACACAGACAAACGGATTTCCCGATTTTTAGTCCACCGGCTAGATTTGAAACATGTTTTATTTCTAGGTCCGTCAGACGTTTGGGAAAAAAAAGTCCACTGGAGCCCACACATAATCGAATTGTCCGACAGATTCCGGTCCACCGGACCAAGTCTGCTGGAAAGTCCGATCGCGTGTACGTGGCATTAGATGTTATTGAGGAATCCAATAGTGACTGGTCTAGCACCATCCTTTTAGTCCCCGAACTTGGAGGTTTTGTAACGACTTCAGAAAGCTTAATGCAGTGACAAAGTTTGACACGTATTCAATGCCCAGGATCAGGGCTGCCATTGGGGGGTACAGGCATTACACCTGTAAGGGGCCCGAATGTTCCTAGGGGCCCGGGCGCCCCTTGTTCTCAACTCGCGGCTGAGAGGAGAGAAAACACTTTCATTTTGGCAGTTCCTCCCCCCCACTCTCATGTCGGGGCTGGAGAGAGGAGAGAAAATGGTCACATGATAATATAACCCACCAGCAGACTTGCAGTTTGGTCCAGCTGTCATTCAGCCGGGCCCCCTCCTCCTATCACGTGTCCCCGTGGCGATCTCTCCTCCCCCTGATCCTCGGTGGAGTCCTTCCCCCGCCTGCCAGTGACCATCTCAGCCATGATGGTGAGCGGAGGAGGGAAGGGCGGGGGAATGGATTGGCGTCTGTGCAGGGCATAGTGATGGCTGTGAGGCCCGGGGGGCTCTGCGAGGAGGGTAACAGTGTGTGTTTTGTTCTCTCTTTGTAGCAGGAAGGCCTGGATGACGGACCCAACTTCCTGTCAGAGGAGTACAGAGCGGTAAGTGGCCACATACCCTTCTCATGGCTGTGTGACACCTCTCAGGGAATGCATGTGCCAATGTATGGCAGACATCATGGGCCGAGAAAGTATACAGATGTGCAGCTCATAGATAGTCCCGATAGCATACACTACTTCCCATCCATTCATCACCCTGGCATAGTCTGTGTCTTATTCACTGACTCCCCCTTCATAGACTGCCCCCTATTCACTGATTCCCCCCTGTCATAGACTGCCCCTTAGTCACTGACCCCCCTCATCATAGAGTGCTCCCCTATTCACTGACCCCCCACTGTCATAGACTGCCCCCTATTCACTGACCCCCCTGTCATAGACTGCCCCCTATTCACTAATGCTCCCCTAGTCACTGACCCCCCCCTCGTCATAGACTGCCCCCTATTCACTGACCCCCGTCATAGACTGCCAGGGCTGCCATCAGGGGGGTACAGGCAGCAACCCCCCCCCCAGTTCTCCACTTGCTGCAGGAAAGTGAAGAGGAGGTGAAATGACACTGACTTTTTCGCCCCCCCCCCCCCCCCCCCCCGGTCTCTGCTCCAGGGGGGCCCATGCCTGAAGCTGTGTAAGGGGCACCAAAATTTCTAATGGCGGCCCTGCCCAGGATGGATAAACTTATAGACTGACTTAGCAAGGCCCGCTATCTGACTACTTTAGACATGACCAAAGGATATTGGCAAATACCCCTGACTGGCAGCGCTAAAAAGAAGATTGCATTTGTGACCCCAGAGGGTTCGTTTCAGTACAAGAAAATGCCTTTTGGGTTATAAAATGCCCCCCCGCAACATTTTAGGGGGCCATGGACAAGACCTCACCGACAGTATGCGGCAGCCTATCTGAACGATATAGTAGTACATAGCATTGACTGGGAGTCTCAATTCCCCGTGTCCAGGCCGTCCTTGATTCCCTCTTCAAAGAAGGTTTTACGTCGAATCCAAAAAAATGTGCCAGGTATTTGGGCTACACTATTGGCCATGGAGTCATTAAACCTCAAGTGAATAAAATAGAAGCCATCCAGTAGTGGCCACGTCATGCAAACAAGAAGCAGGTCAGGGCCTTTCTTGGGATCGCGGGGTATTATAGCAGGTTTATCCCAAATTTTTCAACTATAGCTGCCCCACTGACCTTACGAAAGGGAAAGACTCCATAATGGTGAAATGGTCCCCAATAGCAGAGGAATCTTTCCAAGTCTTGAAGAAGGCTCTTTGTGCACAGCCAGTGCTGTACACCTCCGATTTCTCAAAGATTATTTGGTTTAGCCGAATGCATCTGATGTAGGTATCGGGGAAGTATTGCCACAGGTACACAATGGGGAAGAACCCCCCTGTCGTCTACCTAAGCAGAAAGCTCAATGAGCATGAAAAAAAAGTATGCAGTCATTGAAAAGTAATGTTTAGCAATAAAGTGGGCCATGGATGTGCTAAGGTACTGTAGCACTAACCCCCGAAGGAGCTGCTGGTTATTTTTGGGCTTACTGTTACCTTCCGTTCTCCTTGTGGCACGTCTAGGGGATGTCCCGTGGTAACTGGCCCAGTAACTTGAGACTGACAATAGATCCACTTGAATGGATTTTATTTGCAAACTCAGACGATTGAACAGTCTTTCAACTTGGGATCAGAGGGTTGGAAAAGGAAGTTCAGGTACTCTTAATTTCAAAGTCCAAAAAACTTGCTTACTTTGACTGCATCCAGAGAAAACCCTCTCTTACAAGGCCTAGCAGCCAACAAGGTGCTCACTCAGGAACAAAGTCTTTGTCACAGACGTTGTTGTAGAACACGTAGGGAAACTAAGCTTTAGAACACTTGTAGGATACCTGGATCTTTCAGCCGGCTTGGCGATATCCACAAGACCGGATTCCCTCGGTTACTTCAGCCTTCCAGGCTCTTGTTAAGAAAACTGACCTGTATGTGGTGTTCTTCTAAAGAGTCCTCCCCTGGAATGCTTGAAGTACACTGGGTCTCTCCCGAACCGGAGACGCCACCCAACCACCTCGGAATCCTCCTTTAGTTTCCTTGCCTCGGGCTAGCCAGCCCAGAGACATTAAAGTCCGATGGATCCGCACCTAACCAGACCATAGTTCCATGCCTGCCACAAGAGACAGTGCCCCCTGTGGCCAGGCTGAAGATCTCACAGTCCAGTCAGACTGATGCAGAGGTCCAATTTAGGCAAATAAACCCAAACCAAACTGCAGTTTAGGTAAAGTTTAACTTTAAAAAACGTATAGTGCGTGCTCTACAGGAATGGGTGGTTTTTAGCTCTACAGGATTACGCCTTCACTGTAAAACACAGGCCAGGTGTTGAGATGGGGAATGTAGATGCCCTGTCCCGTGTTCACTCCTGTTGGGCCCCAGGTGTTCCAACCCTGGGGTTGAAACAAGGGGGGAGGATATGTAGCAGAGCGTCCCAGAGAGAGCCTGGGAAAGGTCCTGTTCAGGGTTTATACGTCTCCCAGGCTCCTCTCATACACATTCAGGGATCTCTGATCTATGGTCTAGTTCGGATCTTGGTCCTCTTCCCCCAGGCCGCTTTAAACTCACCTGAGACAGACAGCCAGTGCTCTTGACCTGGGAACCTCAGACAACTTCTGTCTAGGTGAGCAAAAGGTTGGTAACAGCTATTAAGCTGTGTATATTGTAGTAATAGGGCTGAACCAGAGTGACTCCATATTTGTAAGTTCATATAGGATTAACCTGGTTAACTTTACTAGCTGGCTTAGATTCTGTATCTGCAGACTTTAGCAGTTTTTAGTTACACCTAGCTGGTCTTTGTCAGGTATATAGAAATACCATTTTAATCACAACATATATGGAATCTGACAAGCTGTAAGCTTGCTGTCAGGGCTGGGCCCAGCCCTTCCTTCTCTGAGCTGGCCGCTCAGCTGTCGGGTAATTGCCATCTCCTATCTCTCCACAGTGACTCAGCTGTTGATGACCCTGTTGTCCAGTCCAGATGACCTCTGCCTTCGCCTTGATCACATCTATAGAGATGATCTCAGGGGCGGACTGACAACTCATGGGGCCCCCAGGCAAAAGGAGATTATGGGGCCCCCAGGAAATCAGATTATGGGGCCACACAGTATACACACACACAGTATACAATTACACAGTATACACATCCATGTACACACAGTATACACACACAGTATACAGTTACACAGTATACACATACATGTACACACAGTATACACAGACATGTTTCTATTGGCTGAGAAGGTACTGGAGAGGTGGGGCAGCTATAATCTAAGGATTATTTGACCAAAAGGATGTTGGTAAGGGACATTTCAGAGACAGATGTAAAAAAAAAAAACACAGATTTTTACATACTGTCCCTGGTTTTACTGAGGCTGGCAACCCTGATGGGGCCTCCTAGTGACATGGGGCCCTCGGGCAGTGCCCGAGTGGCCAAATGGTCAGATTGCCCCTGGATGCTCTCCTGTGTTCCTGTTAAAGACTTGCTTGGCTGACACTCCTTCTGGCTCCCTGACGTTTTGGCTTGTCTGACTATCGGTTCCGGTTCCTGAACTCTGGCTATGTTTTGACTAAGTTTACTCTGTTTACCTTATCTTTATTATTATTAAACAAGTGTTATTTAAGGGCCGGTTCACACTGCGGGCGATGCGAGGCGACACGACTTGCCTCGCCGCGATCTGACAAGTCGCCCCCGTTCTGTACAATGGAACCGTTCTGAGAGGAGCGACTCGAGTCACTCCGACTCAGAAAAAAGGTTCCTGTACTACTTCTGGGCGACCTCGGGGCGACTTGCATTGACTTCTATACAGAAGTCATTTGCAAATCGCCGCTGAGGTCGCGGCAGGTCGCGGCGAGGCAAGTCGGTGTCGCCTCGCATCGCCCGCAGTGTGAACCGGCCCTAACTGTACTTCTGTCTCAATCTGATTCATGGTTTCTGACACTTGCTTGGCCTGGTAGTTAGGATCTGTAAATATTGGATAGTTAGTGCCAAGACACGGCTAGGTTTTTGTTTGGCTATTTTTGTTCTTGATTTTGTTTTTCTGGAACCCTGCACATCACCTGTATATAGAATAGTATATATCACAAATAAACACGGCACTGTTTGTCACAACCTCACTGGATTTGGTATCTGTGCCTGAAAGACTGCTTATCCCAGGGAGCTTTGTACCTGCTACCTGTCCCCCAGGTTACACAAGGTGCAGTATATACATACATGAAGCAAGAAAGCAGCACAGGGTTGGGATTGCGGCTTGCAGTCCAACCAGAAGTGAGGGTTCTGCCGGCCGGAGAACCTGTCGTGGTCAGAGGTAGAGGGAAAGGTGTCGCCACTAAGGGCCATCCACCTTATTACAGGGACCACAGTGAGTAACTGAAGCGAGTACCGTAGCAGTATTCCTACCAACCGGGAAACTTCAGTGGGTATCAAGCCAGGGACCCAGCCAGCGGAGGTGACACTTGCAGAGCAGCCTTGTGTCCCAAGCCAGGAACCAAGCAGGCCAGTGTGGGTGAAGATTGAGAGGTATCTAGAGTGCCAAGCTAGGGACCCAGCAGAGAGGCGGGGTGACGCTTTAAGAAGATGCCACAGTGAAAATTGGAGAAGCTCAAGGTCTAGTGAGAGAGACTGGGTGAATGGCTCAGTGATCTGAAGAACTACAACAGCCATCCAGGTGGCACAGGACACCGATCACCCGACTCCCTCCGAATATATAGGCTCTCCCAGCAGGCCAAGGGATCCAAGAAAACCCCTGCCCATTGGCTGAGACACCCCACATACCCATAATCTAACCTTGCATGCCCCTCTCGTATCTAGTACCACCAGGTACCCGGCCACCTAGCAGTAGAAGAGAAAAGTGCAATAAGGCCAAACTTAGGGAGAAATCAATTGATCTCTAACAATTCGCCAAGATGACTATTCCTTGGCAAGTACATTTTGGGGAGGGGAGCAACCATGACTAAACCTCAGGGTGCTACAATAATAACAATAATAATAATAATAATGTTTATTATTATTATTAATATTATTACTATTTTTATTATTATCATTTTTACTATTATTTATTTATTAAAATAATTAAATCATTGTTATTATTATTATTATGAATAATTCAATTATTAGTTGGAGCATTTAAAGCAGAGCTCCACCAAAAAATGTAAACTTTTCCTATCAGGGCACTTGTCTGTCCAGGGATCCCGCGGTGTCCTCACCCAAGCCAAATCTTAAATCGTCTCTTGGGTGCTGGCATCGCCATCTTGGGTAAGGGAATCACACCCGGTTTTCTACTGCGCAAGAGGGAATCGCGCTGGGCTTTCTTAATGGGCTGGCTCCAGAAAGTGCCAAACTTTGCCGTGGCAAGCTCAGCAGGAACTGGTAGCGGGTGCCTGTCAAAACCAAGTACCCCTTATAAGGTACGAAATGTGGCAGCGGAGGGGGAGAGGAGGCAGACAAGCGGAGCTTCCCCGTTGTCATAAACAAAGCCAAGTGATTAAGATTCCATATGGCCTTTTGCAAAACAAAAAGGGTAGATATTTTTAAGCAAATTTCATCTAAGCAGGCCACAAGTTGAAATTTTGCCCAAATTTTGGCAAACGTAAAACAAACGTAAAGTCATTTTTTTGAGGCAAAACCAATTTTGCCACAATCATGCTCATCCCAAGTCAGGCATGTCTCAAAAGACAGGGATAAAATGTACAACAAAAATACCTCCTGGGCTCCATGTTCAGGGCAAGCAAGCATATGGCATAAAGGCGAATGATAGAACAAAGGGCTGGAGTTTTGGTGAGCTGTCATCGATATAACTGATTTTTTTTTGGGGGGGGGGGGCTTTTCAACCGTAGTTTTCCTCTAATCAGAAATACCGTGAATATTCAAGCGCTTATTTTAGACTTTATAATTAGATGAAAGAAAATTGCTTGGAAAAATAATCTTTGGGAAACAAAAAGATTGTGCCGTTAGAAAATCAGATACGGTACAAGGTACGGTAATCGGACTCCTCGAGATTAAATAGAATGGGGATTTCTGATGGTCCATTGACTCTGAGACACTATCTGCCTGCCGCTTTGTGATAATCACTGGAAGGACTTAAAGGGAAAATATAACAAAGCAATGTTACTGCTGAATCTAGGACAGCTCATCGAAAAGATGGAGGAAAGTGACGGCTTATCCACATTTTTTAGATTTCGGTCAAGGGGTTGTGTAGACTTTAAATTCCAACATATACCATGGGGGGGGGGGGTTATTCAACACCAAAGTGCTGGGATGGCTCTATTGTAATTGGGAAATCCTTAACAAAACAAAGCTAAAAGGAAATATGGGAATGAGGGTGCTCCAGGGAACACTTTGGGCAGGGCCGAGACAAGGGATGGGCAGGAAGGGCAACTGCCCTGGGCTCCTTGGTATCATGTGAGGTGGAGGGGGCCCCATGAGGAGATTGGGGAAGGGTATTTGTGCTAGGAGGGGAACTTTGGGGGTGGGGGGATTTTCTCTAGGGGGGGAAACTTGGGGGGGTTGCACTAGGAGGGGAAATTTAGGGGGGTATTTGTACTAGGAGGGGAAATTAGGGGGCATTCGTGCCAGGAGGGATCATTGAGGGGATTTGTGCTAGGAGGGGAAATATGGGGGGATTTGTACTAGGATGGATGATTGGGGGTTTTTGTGCTAGGAGAGGATTTTTTTTTTGGGGGGGGGGGTTGTGATAGGATGGATGATTGTTGATATTTGTGCTAGGAGGGGAAATTTGGAGGGTATTTGTGCTAGAAGGGATAATTGGGTTTTTTGTGCTAGGAGGGAATTTTTTTTTGGGGGGGGGGGGGGTTTGCACTAGGAGGAGAAATTTGGGGGGGGGTTGTGCTAGGAGGGGAAACCTCTTTTTGCCGCCGCCTTGGCTCCGCCCCTGATTCCACCCTCTTTGCCCGGGCATCAGAGTGACAGGAGCTGGCTCTAGAGGAAGCATGCGGCTACATGGTGGCAACCCTGACTTGCAGACCCATTACCTGCCATATTCCTATTGTTATATGGTCACCTCTGAGGTGCTAGTGCGCTGCGCCTTTTACTTGTATCTCTCCCCCTAGATGTGCACAGCACCTACTAGAGGTTATAAGATTTAATACAGAGGTATTTATAATACGGTACCGAAAACGTACATATCGCCGAGACGGAGAGTAGGGAAATCAGTGGCCGCCTAGTTTGCCCAGTGGCCCTGCTAGGAGGGGGGAGTTTTTTTGAGGGGGGCATATGGGGAGAGAGGATTTGAGCTGGGGGGATTTGTAACTGGGAGGAAGGGGGATTTATGCTTAGGGGTTAAGCATGCAGACTAGTAGACAATGTACAATTTGTTTTGTTTCAAATTTTGACAAATGCGTTAATTCCGAAAATTTCCAAATTTTTCAGTTTCCGAAATTTCCAAATTTTTTAATTTCCGAAATTTCGAATTTACGAAATTTCGATTTTCGAATTTACGAAATTTCGATTTTCGAATTTCTAAATTTCTGAATTTTAAAGTTTTGAATTTCTGAATTTAGAATTTTCGAATTTCAAATTTAGAATTTTCAAATCTTCATTTTCGAATTTCAAATTTCGACTTTGGGAATTTTTAATTTTTGAGTTTCGAAATTTTTAAAATTTCCAAATTTTGAATTTCCGAATTTTCCAATTTTGAATTCGGAAATTCTAAATTGGAAAATTCTAAATTTCAGAAATTGGAAAATTCTAAATTTCAGAAATTGGAAAATTTTCAATTTCAGAAATTCTAATATTCTAAATTTCAGAAATTTATGAAACCAAAAATAAGAATGAAAATCTGAAAATTCAAAAACCCAAAAATCTGAAATAACTAACTAATAATAAATATGAAATTATAGTTATTGTAATTTCCTTTCAAATTTGGCTGTTAGGCCCCATTCACACCTGAGCATTTTGTAGCTTGAAGCCTGAAGCTACAAAACGCTAGAGGGGAAAAATCTATTATTCTCAATGGAGATGGTTCACATCTACACTCCATGTCGCCTGAAGCCGAACGCCTGAAGCTCAAACAAGTTCTGGACCCTTTTTTGTCAGTCCAATCGAGCAGATTTGGGCGTTTTTCTTCTTTTTACAATGGTGACCTTTTGCCCTGCACAAAATCGTGGCAAAACGCCGTAAAAAACGCAGTGAAATCGCTGTAAATTCACGCGATTTTCTGCTTGAAAACGCTACGCTCAGGTGTGAATGCAGCCTTAGTGAATGTAACGAATACGAATTTATCTGAAGTTACGAATTATCTGAAATAATGAATGCCGCATCTAAACTAATGGAATGTAACAATCTAATAATAATAAATAACAGTAATAATAATACACACTATTTATTATTATTTATTATTAATTTGTTCAATTCCATTTGTTTAGATGTGGCATTCATTATTTCGGATAATTCGGAAGTTCAGATAAATTTGCATTTGTTACATTCACAGAGAGCCAAATTTGAAAGGAAATTCCAATACCTAGGATTTAATAGTTATTATTAGTTAGTTATTATTTCAAATTTTACAGATTTTTCATACCTTTGCCGGGCTCCTTAGGACAATGAAGAATTAATGCACAATAACTGATTGGTTAAATCTACAAGTCATTTTAAAACTTTTTTTTCCATTTTTACTGGCTTTTGAATGCAATGATTTATAGCAGTGAGATCCAAACTGCAGCCCATGGGCCAGATGTGGCCAACAATGGGACACTATTTCCCTCATCGACACCAATGATGGGGCACTATTCCTCCCATTGACACCAATGATGGGGGACTATTCCTTCCACTGACACCGACAATGGGGCACTTTTACTCCCACTGGTACCAATGATGGGCCACTATTCCTCCAACTGACATCAATGATGGGGCACTATTCCAAATTTTTTAATTTCCGAAATTTCGAATTTACGAAATTTCGATTTTCGAATTTACGAAATTTCGATTTTCGAATTTCTAAATTTCTGAATTTTAAAGTTTTGAATTTCTGAATTTAGAATTTTCGAATTTCAAATTTAGAATTTTCAAATCTTCATTTTCGAATTTCAAATTTCGACTTTGGGAATTTTTAATTTTTGAGTTTCGAAATTTTTAAAATTTCCAAATTTTGAATTTCCGAATTTTCCAATTTTGAATTCGGAAATTCTAAATTGGAAAATTCTAAATTTCAGAAATTGGAAAATTCTAAATTTCAGAAATTGGAAAATTTTCAATTTCAGAAATTCTAATATTCTAAATTTCAGAAATTTATGAAACCAAAAATAAGAATGAAAATCTGAAAATTCAAAAACCCAAAAATCTGAAATAACTAACTAATAATAAATATGAAATTATAGATTTCAAATTTTACAGATTTTTCATACCTTTGCCGGGCTCCTTAGGACAATGAAGAATTAATGCACAATAACTGATTGGTTAAATCTACAAGTCATTTTAAAACTTTTTTTTCCATTTTTACTGGCTTTTGAATGCAATGATTTATAGCAGTGAGATCCAAACTGCAGCCCATGGGCCAGATGTGGCCAACAATGGGACACTATTTCCCTCATCGACACCAATGATGGGGCACTATTCCTCCCATTGACACCAATGATGGGGGACTATTCCTTCCACTGACACCGACAATGGGGCACTTTTACTCCCACTGGTACCAATGATGGGCCACTATTCCTCCAACTGACATCAATGATGGGGCACTATTCCTCCCACTGACACCAATAATGGGGCACTATTCCCCCCACTGACACCAATGATGGGGCACTATTCCTCCCACTGACACCAATGATGGGGCACTATTCCTTCCACTGACACCAATGATGGAGCACTATCCCCTCCATTGACACCAATGAAGGGGCCCTATTCCTCCCATTGACACCAATGGTGGGGCACTATTCCTCCCACTGACACCAATGATGGGGCACTATTCCTCCCACTGACACCAATGATGGGAAACTATTCCTTCCACTGACACCAATGATGGGGCACTATTCCCTCCATTGACACCAATGAAGGGGCACTATTCCTCCCATTGACACCAATGATGGGGCACTATTCCTCCCATTGACACCAATGATGGGGCACTTTTCGTCCTACTGACACCAATAATGGTACACTATTCCTCCCACTTACACCAATGATGGGGCACTATTCCTCCCACTGACACCAATGATCAGGACCAATGTCACAGGGGCACTAAGGTTACTGGAATTCACAAAAGTGCAAGAGTCCTAGGAGGACCCAGGAAACCAGGGGTTACTGGAGTAAATAGGGGGTCGCAGTCACTGGAAACACGTGGAAGGCACAGGCAAACCCTGGATGCTGAAGTCACATTATGATACAGAATGCTCTGGGGTAATTGGAGATACTGGGGAGTTGGGTGACTGAGCACACTGGGGTTCCAAGAATGCTGGGGTCAATGAAGACATTAAGGTAATGGGAGTGCATGCAAGTGCTAAAGGTCCCAGAAGGACACAGGAGCGCATGGTGTCTGTGAAGGCACAGGAGTCTAGGGGTCCCAGAAAGACACAGGAGCACAGGGGTCTCTGAAGGTGCAGGAATGCAAGGGTCCTAGGAGGGGACTCCGATGGCACAAGAGTACAGGGGTCCTAGGAGGACACAGGAGTGCAAGGGACATTGAAGGCACAGGAGTACAGGGATCCTAGGAGGACACAGGATCACAGGGGTTTCTGAAGGCACAGGAGTAGAGGGATCCTAGGAGGACACAGGATAACAGGGTTCTCTGAAGGCACAGGAGTACAGGGGTCCTAGGAGGACACAGGATCACAGGGGTCTCTGAAGGCACAGGAGTACAGAGGTCCTAGGAGGACACAGGAGTGCAGGGGACATTGAAGGCACAGGAGTACAGGGGTCCTAGGAGGACACAGGATCACGGGGTCTCTGAAGGCACAGGAGTACAGGGGTCCTAGGAGGACACAGGATCACAGGGGTCTCTGAAGGCACAGGAGTACAGGGGTCCTAGGAGGACACAGGAGTGCAGGGGACATTGAAGGCACAGGAGTGCAGGGGCGGCTGGAGTGCACAGGGGTCACAGTCACTGGAAACATGTGGAGGACAGGAAGTACAGGTGTGGGGTTGGGGTCACCTCCACATAATTGGTGAGGGTGTCATATACTGGTTTTCATATTCGTTGATCTATTAGGGAAAGCTCTCCAAAGACAAATGATTTGGTTTTGCTGTAGAAGACAGATCTCGGGATTGGAGTTGGAGTGGAAGATGGTGGATGTGTCATCGAAATGTCTTCACGAGCGATCGATGATCGATCTTCTGAACAGATAATCAAAGAGGTGAAAATGCCATAGAAATATTTGAGTAATTCTGTGAATAGAATCATTTGATGTTTATTTTATCTTGTAAAATCTAAACAAATCCTATTGTGTCTGTAGTGTCCTTCAACATTTGTACATCTGGGAGCACTTATAGGGATGAGGCCGGAGGAAGCGGCAGATATTTTAATGTAAAATATCTTTGGGATAGATAGAACTTATTGTAACCCAGAATGGGGGGGGGGGGGGGGTGCTCCCTTGAGTTTGTTATACATATAGTAGCTGTGTGCTGTGAGATCTGAACACTACCCGGGTGCCATTAAAGCTGCTGAAACATTGGGCTTGATTTACTAAAACTGGAGAGTGCAGTGGAACCTTGGATTATGAGCATAATCCATTCCAGGAGAATGCTTGTGATCCATAGAAGTCAATGGAAACAAAGATAATTTGTTCCGCATTGACTTCTATTGCATGCAATACCGCATGTGACCAGAGGTGGGGGGGTGCCAGAGAGCCTCGGAAATACTCGGGGACAGCTCGGCTGAACTTGGAAACACTCGGGAACAGAGTATTTCCGAGTGGTTCCGAGTGTCACCGGCACCCCCGTACCTCTGGCCAAATGCGGTACTGCACACCCCATTAGCTTGAATCCTGCTAGATTTGAGAGACAACACTCGCAAACCGAGTCAGGATTTAAAAAAAAAAAAAAAGAAAGTTGCTCGTCTTTAAATAAGCTTGTGAACCGCGTTACTCGTAAACCAATGTACCACTGTACTACCATAATCCACCACCAAAGAACATCCCAAAATAAATTCTCCTACTCCTGATGATCACAGCGATACCACATATGTGTATATTAGTTGTTGTTTGTACCCGTAGTACAGCCCAAAAACAATAGAGTGCATTTTTTTTTTTTAAATCCTACCTGAAGTCTAGGTCCTGGACTCTGAACTCTCCTTTAAGCCCCACGTCCAATCACTGTCCAAAACTTACCGCCTCAACCTCTGCAACATCTCCAAAACGCGCCTCTTTCTAACCAATGACACAACAATGCTCTTCATTCCCTCCTCGGTCATCTCTCGCCTCGACTACTGCAACTCCCTACTCATTGGATTACCTCTATGTAGACTATCCCCCCTTCAGTCCTAATTATGATCGCTTCTGCCAGACTCATCCACCTTGCCAATCGCTCGTGTCTGCTACTCTCTGTCAATCCCTCCACTGGCTTCCGCTCACCCAACAAATTAAATTCAGAATACTAACAACAACTTACAAAGCCACCCACAATTTAGCCCCCAGCTACATCACTAGCCTAATCTCAAAATACCAACCTACTCGTTCTCTTAGTTCCCCTCAAGACCTCCTGCTCTCTAGCCCCCTTGTCACCTCCTCTTTGCTCGCCTCCAGGACTTTTCCAGAGCCTCTCCAAACCTATGGAACTCCTTACCCCAACCTGCTCGCTTTTAGATGATCCCTGAAAACCCTTCTCTTCAGAGAAGCCTCTCCTACCCACAACTAACAACTGTACTTTCATTTTCACCATCAGTTCATCCCCCACAGTTATTACCTTTTGTCTCACTTGACCCTCCCTTCTAGACTGTAAGCTTGTCAGAAACCATAAATCAGACTGAGACAGAAGTACAGTTAAATTACACTTGTTTAATAATAATAATAAAAAAAAAGGTAAATAGAGTAAATGTAGTCAAAACATAGTCAGGAACCGCAACAGATAGTCAGACAAGCCAAAACGTCAGGAAGCCAGAGGTGAGCATAGTAGAACAGCAAGCAGGATCTGGAGCCAGAAGGAATGTAAGCCAAGCAAGTCTTTAACCACTAGAGATCCGCGCTATAGCCGAATGACGGCTACAGCGCGGACCTCCTTTGCCGGGACGACGTCTATTGACGTTGTCCCGTGCACGAGCGGCCTGCGCACCCCCTGAGGGGCGCGCGCGGCGCGCTCTGTGATCGGCGAGTCTATGAGACTCGCCTGATCACTGATCAGAGCAAGGGGTCGATCCCGACCCCTTACCACGTGATCAGCTGTCAGCCAATGACAGCTGATCATGTGATACAACGGAGCCTGTAATCGGCTATTATTCCTCCTCGCGCTGACAGCGCGAGGAGAAAAAAAAGAGCCGATCACCGGCGGACGTGATGGGGACATCAGTCCCGATCACGGCCAGCCCTGCCAGTGCCCACCTGCCCCCTGCCAGTGCCACCTCATTAAAAAATAACTGCCCCCCGTCAGTGCCACCCAGCAGTGCCCATAGTGCCACCCAGCAGTGCCCACAGTGCCACCCATCAGTGCCCACAATCTGCCTCAACAACGGTGCTGCACCCCAGTGCCACATATCCGTGCCCATCAGTGTCATCTACCAGTGCCCATCAGTGCCCATCAGTGCCGCCTATCAGTGCCCAGCAGTGCCACCTATCAGAGCCACCTATCAGTGCCACCTATCAGTGCCCATCAGTCCCATCTATCAGTGGTACCTATCAGTGCCCCTTAGTGCCACCCATCCATGCCACCCATCCGTGCCACCCATCCGTGCCACCCTATCTGTGCCCATCTTTGCCCATCAGTGCCGCCTTATCTGTGCCCATCAGTACTGCCTTATCTGTGCCTATCGGTGCCACCTTATCTGTGCCTATTAGTGCCGCCTTAACTATGCCTATCGGTGCCCACCAGTGCAGCCTATCAGTGCCCACCAATGCAGCCTACCAGTGCCCACCTCATCAGCGCACTTCAATGAAGGAGAAAAATGACCTGTTTGCAAAATTTTATAACAAACTATTAAACATGATTTTTTTATTTTTTTTATTTTGCATCTTTTTTTGTTTGTTTAGCAAAAAATAAAACTCCCAGCTGTAATTAAATACCACCAAAAGAAAGCTCTATTTGTGGGAAAAAATGATAAAAATTTCATTTGGGTACAGTGTTGTATGCCCGCGCAATTGTCATTCAAAGTGCATCAGCGCTGAAAGCTGAAAATTGGTCTGGGAAGGAGGGGGGTTTAAGTGCCCAGTAAGCAAGTGGTTAAAGAGGAAGTAAACCTCTAGCAATGAATGAGGAAGCAGAAATGATGTGTTGTAACCTCTAACAACCAGTCAGTGATCAGTAATAATATGCTGTATCCTCTGGCAACCAATTGCAATTGCTGCCTGATCTGCTGCAGTAAACAGATCTTTGAGTCTTACTGCTATTTGTTATGTTGAATGCCCCATACACACGGTCGGCAATTCCGATGGAAAAAGTCCGATTGGATTATGTTGTCGAAAAATCCGATCGCGTGTGTGGGCTTTTTTTTTTTTTGGTCAGAATTTGCATCGAAAAAAGTTTGAGAGCTGGATCTAAAATTTTCCGACAACAAAATCCGATTGGACTTTTTCCGATCGTGTGTAGAGAATTCCGACGCACAAAGTGGCACGCATGCTCAGATAAAAATTTAGAGACGAAAACTATTGGCTACTGGCCTCTACGTAGTCCCGTCGTACGTTTTGTACGTCACCTCATTCCGAAAGGTCGAATTTTCTGACAACTTTGTGCGGCCGTGTGTATGCAAGACAAGTTTCGGCCAAAATCCGTCTGAAAAAATCCGATGGATTTTGTGGTCGGAATGTCTGACCGTGTGTATGGGGCATAAGAGCGGTTGGGGGGGGGGGGGGGGCAAGAAAATGTTTGCCCAGGGCCCAATCAATATTAAAGAGGGATTTCACCAAAAAAAAAATATTAAAAGCCAGCAGCTATAAATACTACAGCTGCTGACTTTTAATAAATGGACACTCACCTGTCCCGGGTTCCAGCGATGCCGGCTGCCGAGGCCGATCGATCGCTTGGCTCTCGGCTGCTGTCGCCACCATTCTAGGTGAGGGAATCAGGAAGTGAAGCGAATCGGCTTCACTTCCCGGTTCCCTACTGCGCATGCGCGAGCCACGCCGCGCAATAGGAAATCTCCGCGCTGTCTCTGGGACCCGTGTGTGTCCCAGCAGACAGCGCGGCAGGGCAGGAAATGGCGTAGACTCCCACGGGAGTCTATGCCCGGAAGTGGGTGAAAATACCTGTCTTTGACAGGTATCTCCACCCCCCTCCCCCCTGAAAGGTGTAAATTGTGACACCGGAGGGGGGGAGGGTTCCGATCAGCGGAGGTTCCACTTTAGGGTGGAATCCCGCTTTAAAGACAGCCCTGATCAGACTGCAACATTGTAACTTTGTGTCAGACATTTGTAATCAGGATTTATACAGTATTGTGTCATCCCTGAGCCGGTGTCCTATCATATTGTGTCCCCCATCGGATAGTGTCCGCTGTGTACTGCGCATGCGCAGTACACAGCACACACAGATTCCCGAAAATAGCCGAAGATGAACGGCGCCTGCGCCGTGAGTCCAGGTTCTATCCCCACGATCCAAGTGGACATAGAGTCAGAATATAAAAGAGCCGAGCGCAGCGAGGCCGTGCCCGAAGTGTGGCCCTATAATATTGGCAGCCCTATGTCCACTTGGATGGTGGGGCTAGCACCTCCACTCACGGCGCAGGCGCTGTTCATCTTCTGAGATTTTCCGAGGATCCTTCTGCTCCGTACTGCGCAAGCGCTGCGCCTGCGCAGTACGGGGCGGACAGTATCCGATGGCCGGACTGAATATGTCAGAACACCGGCATCTCAGTCCAGGAAGTAGATGGTGATCCTGGATGATGCCTGAACAAAGATGACGCCGTCCTTCTAGAGGGGAAAGCAGAAGGTGTTTTCAGGGGGAGTCCTATGATCTTTATGAAAAAGTGATAAATACCGAAAAGTGTTTTTTGACCCATTAACCACTTGCTTACAGGGCACTTAAACCCCCCTCAGTCCCAGACCAATTTTCAGCTTTCAGCGCTGATGCACTTTGAATGACAATTGCGCGGGCATACAACACTGTACCCAAATGACATTTTTATAATTTTTTTCCCACAAATAGAGCTTTCTTTTGGTGGTATTTAATCACAGCTCGGAGTTTTATTTTTTGCTAAACAAACAAAAAAAGATGCAAAAAAAAAAAAAATCATGTTTAATAGTTTGTTATAAAATTTTGCAAACAGGTCATTTTTCTCCTTCATTGAAGTGCGCTGATGAGGGGGCACTGATAGGCTGCACTGGTGGGCACTGATAGGCATAGTTAAGGCGGCACTAATAGGCACAGATAAGGCGGTACCGATGGGCACAGATAAGGCGGCACTGATGGGCAAAGATGGGCACCGATAAGGTGGCACGGATGGGTGGCACAGATGGGTGGCACGGATGGGTGGCACGGATGGGCACTGATAGGTACCACTGATAGATGGGACTGATGGGCACTGATAGGTGGCACTGATAGGTGGCTCTGATAGGTGGCACTGCTGGGCACTGATGGGCGGCACTGCTGGGCACGGATATGTGGCACTGGGGTGCAGCACCTTTGTTGAGGCAGATTGTCGGCACTGCTGGGTGGCACTGTGGGCACTGCTGGGTGGCACTGTGGGCACTGCTGGGTGGCACTGTGGGCACTGCTGGGTGGCACTATGGGCACTGCTGGGTGGCACTGACAGGGGGGCACTTATTTTTTTTAATGTGGCACTGGCAGGGAGCAGGTGGGCACTGGCAGGGGGCAGGTGGGCACTAGCAGGGCTGGCCATGATCGGGACTTATGTCCCGATCACCGCCGCCGGTGATCGGCTTTTTTTTTTTTTCTCCTCGCGCTGAGAGCGCGAGGAGGAATAATAGCCGATTACCGGCTCCGTTATATCACATGATCAGCTGTCATTGGCTGACAGCTGATCACGTGATAAGGGTCGGGATCGACCCCTTGCACGGATCGGTGATCAGGCGAGTCTCGTAGACTCGCCGACCACAGAGCGCGCCGCGCGCGCCCCTCAGGGGGCGCGCAGGGCGCTCGTGCACGGGACTATGTCTATTGACGTCGTCCCGGAAAAGGAGATCTGTGCTGTAGCCGTCATTTGGCTATAGCGCGGATCTCAAGTGGTTAACAAGCATGCTGCACTTAATCTGAAAAATAAAATGCTAGGTCCATTTCACTCTGTGATTTATAATAATACTTTTTTATTTTCTATTATCTGATTGTTATATTCTTTTGTGTCCAATTTCCTTTTTTCTTTTTTTTTTCTTTTTTTCTTTTTTTTTTTTTTAAATCTCCTTCAAACGTCTTAATAAAAAAAAAAATAATCCTGGCTCCTGTTCAGCATTTGGAACATTTGTTATTTGATATTTGAGATATGTACAACATGTTCACAGTGACTTCTCCAGCAGAAAACACTGGAGTTCAAACCAAGTCAATTAATTCACAGATCGAATGGAGAGGAGCCCAGAATGGCGTGCCTCGTGGTGGAGGCCCCTCCGCGTTGTCTGCCAACAGATACGTGTTTATATATTCACCCCGCGCTACTATTGGGGACTCGCGACGCCGCTAACCTTATGTGATCCTTTCTATTGTTTTGGCTGATCTCGGATCTTTGTGGACTTTTGTTTTGCACTTGATAATCATCTTGTAATTCATGAAATGTTTGACGCTCCTAAGTGTCCAATAATATTCATTCCTTTTTTTTTTTTTGGACAGCTTTAGACATGTACAGGATGGCAAAATGTGTTTTGTTTCAGATAGATTCGTTATGTTACTGACTTTGATTCGGAATTTGTTTAGTTTCATCTAGTGATTGTAAGGCTTTTTTTTTTTTTTTTTTTTTAAATAACAAACTTATCATACTTACCTCCACTACGCAGCTCGTTTTGCACAGAGTGGCCCCGATCCTCCTCTTCTGGGGTCCCCTCCGGTGGCTCCTCCCCCCGCATCAGATAACCCCCAGGAGAAGCACTCTCCCGAGGGGTTTACCTTGCGGGCGCGCTCCCCGAGTCCAGTATTTGCACCCGCAGACACGAATGCTGGACTCGGCCCCCGTCCCCCTGGTGCACCCTTTTTTGGTTTTGATTGACAGCAGCGGGAGCCAATGGCTGCGCTGCTATTAATCTATCTAATCAATAGCCGGGACCCTGTGGAGAGAGGGACAGCGTGTCTCCGCTAGAGGCGATGAAGGGGCTCAGGTAAGTGTCTGATCAACAGGAGACTAAAGCACCATACACACTATCAGATATTCTGCTGATTTTTGTCTTTAGATTTACCAAAACCATATAATATGAGGTCAAACCTTAGCCCTTGTACACACGGTCGGAGATTTCGACAGAATGTTTCCTATCGGACCATTTTGTCGGATATTCCGACTGTGTGTGGTCTGCATCGGACTGTTTCCGTCGGAATATCCGACGGACCAAGTTTTCCAACATGTCGGTAATATTTTCAGACAAAATGCTCCTATCGGACATACTCCGATCATGTGTAGCCTACTCCGAAGGACAAAGTGCCAAGCATGCTCAGATCAAATTCCTAGACCAAAGCTATTGGCTACTAGCCTGAACGTAGTCCCGTCGCAACAAAATAACGGCATCACGTTATGTACAATCGAATTTTCCGACAACTTAGTCCGACCGTGTGTATGCAACATCACTTCCGGACTTCTTCCGGAATTAATCCATCGGAATTACTCGGATTTGGTTGTCGGAATCTCCGACCGTGTGTACAAGGGCTTAGGAGTTTCAATTTATATGCAATCAGGCCGGCCCTTACACTACATGGTTTTGGTAAATCTGAAGACAAAAATCAGCAGAAAATCTGATTTGGTTGTTGGAATCTCCGACAGTGTGTATGGGGCTTAAGGAAATGCTTTTTCCTGTCTGCAGCAGACTGATGATCTCAACTCAGCCTAGGCACAGGAGTGGAGATCAAGGTGGATACTTAATGATAAAAGGCAGAGTTTTATTTTCTTGAAAAAAAAAAAAGCAATAGGCATCTTTCCTACTGCTTACTGCCCTTTGGATTGATTTTTTTTTTTTTTTGTAAGTTTTTGTCCAAAGCTGTTTTTTTTTTTTTGTTTTTTGGAAAAAAAGAAATGGGGAATGTGTTCTTTAACAATGATAAATGATGTATCTTGTGACGGTATGCGAGGCGAGGTAATGGATAATCGGTATATTTCACCTTGCATGCGTTCTATTATAACTGAGACTGAACTGGAATCCGGCCCGGAACCAAGCCTGCCACAGAGGCTGGAAAAACCCGGGCTGGATTCCAGTTCAGTCTGTTGTGGTCCACCAGTGGCGGCCGGTGCTCAAAATTTTTTGAGGGGCACAAAGAAACTGAAAAAAAAAACCATCAAATGCAGCCACTGTGCCCATCAAACGCAGCCACTGTGCCCATCAATTGCCGCTACTGTACCTCATCAATTGCCGCCAGTGTGCCCATCAATTTCTGCTACTCTGCCCCATCAATTTCCGCTACTGTGCCCCATCAATTTCCGCTACTGTGCCCCATCAATTTCCGCTACTATGCCCCATCAATTTCCGCTACTGTGCCCCATCAATTTTCGCTACTGTGCCCCATCAATTTCCGCTACTATGCCCCATCAATTTCCGCTACTGTGCCCCATCAATTTCTGCTACTGTGCCCCATCAATTTCTGCTACTGTGCCCCATCAATTTCCGCTACTGTGCCCCATCAATTTCCGCTACTGTGCCCCATCAATTTCTGCTACTGTGCCCCATCAATTTCCGCTACTGTGCCCCATCAATTTTCGCTACTGTGCCCCATCTATTTCTGCTACTGTGCCCTATCAACTGCTGAAAGTGTGCATCGCCCGGGAGTTGGGACTTACCTGTCTTGCAGCAGGTCATGGGGGCGATGCATAGTAGCCCATTATGCTTTGCCTTTGCAGGGAAACAAAGAGGAAGTAAAGACATAAGGTCTGACCCTGTCACGGAAAGGAGGAGATTAAAATAAAGTAATTAGAAGTAATATTGCCTAGGATAAACCCCCCCAAAACCACTCTCAAAAGTATTTACGTTATCTGTATCTATGCAGTAGCAATGTGCCAACATGAATCAGAATAACCCCTTAGGGGTATCACTGGTGGGAGTTGAGGTGGTTAAGGATAAAAGGTTAAAGATAAAAATCTGGAACCACCATGTGAGTCAATCCACCCCAGAATGGCTTATAAGGGCTGGTCTGCCACACCCACCCACGTCACGTAGGCGTGCACCATGGAGGGCGGGTAGCTGCAGCAGGGCTGAACCGCCCCCAAACAAAACCGGGGCCAAAATGTTCCTCCGCCTGGCTGCTAGATGTAAAAAGCGATGGAAAGCGGCAGTGCCAAAGATGTGGCGCAGCAGTTCCATCGCATAAAGCGTGACGTCGATGTATAGTGCAGGGCGGTCCACCCGCCCTATAGGGAGGGGAGGAGGAAGACCCGCGCTAATTAGATAGGGATGGAGGCAACTGACCTTACCCGGTCACCGCCTCATTTAAAGTCCCAACGTTCTCCTTTTCTTCTAAAAGATTCGATCTGAGATTAGCATGCAATAAAAAAATGGACGATCATTCGTCCGATAATATCATCGTGTGTATGGGGCACAAGTAACCATTTCAAAATGTTAACTATCCGCAGTGTACAGCTATACTGTTCATAAACAGGTCAGGGCTAGGATAACAGTCGACAAGCAGTCTATGGGGAGAAGGACCTACCTAGCCAGCTAGGCTCACCACCCGCTCTTGTTGATTCAAGGACTGTGCTCTCAGGAGGTCCAGGTGCGGGGCCTTCAGAGGTCCAGGGGAGGGGCCCTCAGAGGTCCAGGGGAGGGGCTTTCAGGGGTCCAGGTGCAGGGCCCTCAGAGGTCCTGTGGAGGGGCTTTCAGGGGTCCAGGTGCAGGGCCCTCAGAGGTCCAGGTGCGGGGCCCTCAGAGGTCCAGGGGAGGGGCCCTCAGAGGTCCAGGTGCAGGGACCTCAACGGTCCAGGGGAGGGGCCTTCAGGGCTCCAGGTGCAGGCCTTCAGGGGTCCAGGTGTGGGGCCCTCAGACGTCAAGATGCAGGGCCCTCAGGGGTCCAGAGGCAGGGCTCGCAAAGGTCTGGAGGTGGGACTCGCAAAGGTCTGGGGGCGGGACTCGTTGAGGTCTGGAGACGGGGCTCTCAGTGCTTCTACTCTGATCTCAGCTCCGAGCATACAGGCTGCATGGGGCGGGGTCAGAGTGGCATGGTCGGGGAATACAGCTATATATTTCTGCGCTCGGCTGGGTTATCATGGGACCCCAATTTGCGGGCAGCGTGAGCTCAAGGGGCAGCTGCTTTGGTGGGCCCACCCCACAATAGCAGGGCTTGGGGCAGCTGCCCCTTTTGCCTTGCGTTAAAGACAGCCCTGAGTAAAACGTATAGTAAAACGCATGGGATGCATTAAGGTGAAAAAACACGAGGGTTTACACCCCTTTAAGGGAAGGGCTTAAAGCAGAGTTCCACACCCATTTTTGGCACCCGTTCTGCTGCTATGAATTAATCTTCAGTCATTTTTTCATCTCTCCATCAATTAAATCTTCTGCCGTTGTTGTTGTTTTAACTTTGGATAGTAACAAAACTTTTTTTTTTTTGCCAGTAAATCCCTTATACAGCCCACTTCCTGTTTCTTGTCTGGTCATTAGCCTAGGCTTATGACATCATGCACAGCTCTCTCTCTCATTTTCCTAAGAGTTTGCCAGGAAGGGAGGGGGAGATGAGTCATAAGAGGACCAATGAGAGCTGCAGGAGGTGGGCCTCTGTGTAAATCCAGGAAGTGAACAGGCAGCAGCTTCAGCTGCCCACAGTTAAAATGGATGCAGCCAGACTCAGTGGAGGGAGATCTCTGCAGCATATTTGGCAAGTACAGAATCACAGTATATATAAAATAATATGCAAAGTGGTTGGAGGGAAGCTTCAGAATGGCAAAGATGTTTTTATTACAAATTATGTTTGGAGACTGCAGTTCCTCTTTAAATACTCAAAAACATGTTAGTAATAAGTTTGCCTCTCAAGTACATCTTTTTTTAATTTACTTACCTTTTGTTTTCTACTTCCTGAGCGCTTCCATCTTGATTGTGGGCATGTAAAGCCCACTTGGACTCTGTTCCTGTATAAGGTGCTGCTGGATACCCAGCATGCACCTCCCGATCTCGCGCTTGCGCATTCTATACAGGGCGTATCGCAGAAATAGTATCTTGTTGCCATCACAATGGGCGGCGGTGGGAGGAAGGGCCCGCCCCGTTGTTGTGGCAATGGAATCCTGCGGCGATGCCCACTGACTCCCGGGAATGATGACACACATCTCCCAGGAGCGGAGGCACCACAGGAAATGACGTACAATGACGCCTCTGAAAAAGAGGCAGAATACAGGGAACACCCTAGCAACAAGCCACAAACAGCGAGCAAAAAAAATAAAAAATGAATTGCCAAATTTTGTTCAACTTGCAAGAATGTACTGATTGAGATAAAGATTAAATTATGGGTGGAACTCCACTTTAAGTTATGGTTTAGTGGGTTCTGGGAAGGAATACTTATAGGCAGGGCTTTTTTCTCAGAGAATAGGTACAGGAACTCCCCCCTTCTGAGTCACTTCCTCCGCCCCCTACCCACCCCAACCACTGTCCCTTGATTCCACCCCCTACCCACCTGGGATCTACTGTTGCTGGCTGTTGTGGATCTATTGTAGCTAGAGGGCATCTGTTTTTGCATGGAAGTCTATTGTTGCTGGGAGGTCTACTGTTGCTGGTGGGGGAACTATTGTTGGTTGGGCTTATGTTGCGGGGGGGGCAATTGTTGATGGAGGGGTCTATTGTTGCTGGCTGTCGGGGATCTATTGTTGCTAGAGGGCATTTATTTTTGCATGGCAGTCCATTTTTGCTGGGGAGGTCTATTGTAGCTGGTGGGGGAACTATTGTTGTTGGTTGGGCTTATATTGCTGGGGGGGGCAGTTGTTTGCTGGAAGGGATCTACTGTTCAGGGAGTGGTCTATTTCTGCTGATGCTGGGAAATCGGTTGCTGCTACTGGGGTCTATTGTTGTTAGGGTTCATTGTTGCTGGGGGAATCTATTGTTGCTGGGAAGGGTATATTGCTGCTGAGGATCTACTCTACTGCTTTTCTTGTTTTTATTAAGAAATTACATACAAATGACTAATAACCACTAAATGATACTTGGTTCTGTGGTCTCTAAAAGGGGCGGTACTGGGAGGTGGGTAGGGTGTGGAGCCAAGGGGTGGTACTCAGAGGTGGGTAGGGGGTGGAACCAAAGGATGGTGCTCAGAGGTGGGTACTGGGTGGAACCAAGGGATGGTACTCAGAGGTGGGTAGGGGGTGGAACCAAGGGATGGTACTCACAGGTGGATAGTGGATGGAACCAAGGGATGGTACTCAGAGGTGGGTAGGGGGTGGAACCAAGGGATGGTACTCAGAGGTGGGTAGTGGGTGGAGCCAAGGGATGGTGCTCAGAGGTGTGTAGGGGTTGGAACCAAGGGACGGTGCTGAGAGGTGGGTAGAGGGGGTGGAACTAAGGGATGGTGCTCAGAGGTGGGTAGGGGGTGGAACCAAGGGACGGTACCCAGAGGTGGGTAGTGGGTGGAACCAAGGGACGGTGCTCAGAGGTGTGTAGGGGGTGAAACCAAGGGATCGGTGCTCAGAAGTGAGTAGGGGTGGAGCCAAGAGAGGGTGATCAGAGGTGGGTAGTGGGTGGAGCCAAGGGACGGTGCTCAGAGGTGGGTAGGGGGTGGAACCAAGAGATGGTACACAGAGATGGGTAGTGGGTGGAACCAAGGGATGGTACTCAGAGGTGGGTAGGGGGTGGAACCAAGGGACGGTACTAAGAGGGGGGTAGTGGGTGGAACCAAGAGAGGGTGCTCAGAGGTGGGTAGGGGGTGAAACCAAGGGACGGTACTCAGTTCCAGTAAAAATTGGCTCCCCCAGAAACATAAGCCCAACCAACAACAATGATCCCCAACCAGCAACAATAGACTGCCATGCAAAAATAGATGCCCTCCAGCAACAATAGATCCCCAACAGCCAGCAACAATAGACCCCTCCATTAACATTAGATCCCAACCAACAACACTAGTTCTCCACCAACAACAATAGATCTCTGCCATGCAAAAATAGATCCCCTCCAGGAACAATAGATCCCCCAGCAGCCAGCATTAATAGACCCTCCCTCACACCCCAGCACTCCTGGCCATTACATACATTCAGTGCTGGAGATGCCGACGCTGTGTTCTAACGGAAAAAAAAGCCCTGCTTATAGGGATCAATTTTTTTAGGGTAAGTGTTAGGCCTCATGCATACGGGCAGAAAAATTCAGAGTAAAGAATGCTTGTTTTGGTGCATAATAATACACGCTAACAGGCGTATTAAATGCCGGAATCGGCTTTGATCGGGTCTCAAGACTAGTAACCCAGAATCAATGTCATGATGTCACTTCTGGATTACTGGAGCCTTAAAGGCGCCAAATTTAAAAAAATGGCGGCATTCAAAACAGCCAAACTTGGTGTTTTGAAAGATTTTAAGTGCAAAGGAGGGTTTTGGGGTCTTATAGATCCCAGACCTCTCCATAAAGAGTACCTGTCACTGCCTGTCACATTCCTTGTGACAGAAATAAAAATGATCACAATTTTTTTTTTTTTTAATAAATAAATAAATAAATAAAATAAATAAATGAAATTAATAAAAAAAAAAAAAAAAAAAAAGAAGTAAAGCGCCCCATCCCTCCTTGCAGAAGCGAACGCATACATAAGTCATGCCCGCAAATGTAAACAGTGTTCAAGCCACACATGTGAGGTACTTTCCACCATCATTAGTGAGTGAGAGCAATAATTCTAGCACTAGACCTCCTCTGTAACTCTAAACAGGTAAGCGTTAAAAATGTTAAAGCATCACATATGGAGATTTTTAAGTAACGTAGTTTGTCGCTATTCCACGAGTGTGCGCAATTTTGAAGCTTGACATGTTAGGTATCTATTTACTTGGCGTAACATCATCTTTTACATAATCGAAAAAAAAAAAATCCCTTTTTTTTTTATTCATAAAAGTTTATTTTTCCCCCAAAAAATTGTGTTTGCTGCGCAAATACAGTGTGACATAAAATATTACAACAAACGCCATTTTATTATTTAGGGTCTCTGCTAAAAAATATATATATTTCTTGGAGGTTCTAAGTCATTTTCTAGCAAAAAAATAAAATAAAATACTGATTGAAGCTTGTAAGCAACAAGTGTCAGAAAAAAAAGGATTTGGCGTGAAGGGGTTAAAAAAAAACAAAAAAAACATCAAAGCTCAAAAATGCTTTCAAAATGCTGTACAAAAACGCCAGAAAAAAAAAAGCGCTCAATCGCGACGCTCAGGTGTGAATGCAGCCTTAAATGAATAAACTGCTCTGATTGCGTAGCGCGGCCAGCGTGCAAACGCACAGCGCCTGCTATCACGCGTCATAGTGCGACATGCAACGGAAAAATTCAAATGCGATCTCCCCCCAAGAAACAAGGAATAGTGCGGTTTCGTGTCTTTCCATCCCCCCCCCCCCCCCCGCCCCCACGACGACGCGCCCAGGTCCTTTTTTATTTTTTTATCTGGCAGCGGAATCAGCGCTGTTGTCTGCAGCGTCCGGAGCTGAACCGGAGGCCGCGCTGCCAGGAGGGTAGGGAAGGTGGGAGGGAACATGTAGTTTTAATTTTAACATTAAAGTTCCCGTTGAAGTCATGTTTTACCGGAGGCGTTTGTGTTATTTAGATTAAGTCAGCCAGCACAAACCAGTCCTTTGACATTCCAAATCCTCCCCGTCCTCAGCAGCTGCTGCTGGATGGGAGCCGAAAACCCTTCTGCTCTTGGCCGGAACCGCGCCGTATCCAGCCTGGGCTCTACAGTTGGCCGAGCGCTCACAAAAAAAAAAAAAAGGAATTGTGTAGCGACTTGGAACGAGGAGCGATGCACATATCTCATGTTTGCACGCTGAGCGCTACGCATGACAAACACACGGCAGGCCCAAGCCATGCTCAGTCATTGTTAAAGAAGACCTCCGCTAAGTACTATTTGCTAAAATGTTAATATCTAAAATGGCAGAATGAGATAACGCCGCCGATGTCATATGAAAACCCGCCGCCCCTAAAAAAGAAAAAATGGGATCCCAATACCTAGAATTGTCAAAGAGCACATGAAATGCTGTTGATTTACTAAAACTGGAGAGTGCGAAATCTGGTGCAGCTCTGCATGGGAACCAATCAGCCTCCAGGATTTTTCGTCAGAGCTTAACCATTTCCATACCGGGCATTTTCACCCCCTTTCTGCCCAGGCCAATTTCCAGCTTTCAGCGTTGTCGCATTTTGAATGACAATTGCGCGGTCATGCAACACTGCACCCATTTCCCCCCCCCAGCTTTCTTTTGGTGATATTTGATCACCTATGCAGTTTTTATTTTTTGCTCTATAAACAAAAGAAGAGTGACAAGGTTGAAAAAAAACACAATATTTTTTTACTTTTTGTTATAATAAATATCCCATTTAAAAAAAAACAACAACACATTTTTCCTCAGTTTAGGCCGATATGTATTCTTCTACATATTGCGCATAAACGCATTGCGGGCGGACACGTCAGACACTTTTGACATTATTTTGGGACCATTCGCATTTATACAGCGATCAGTGCTATAAAAATACACTGATTACTGTATAAATGTCACTGGCAGGGAAGGAGTTAACACTAGGGGGAGATCAAGGGGTTAAATGTGTTACCTAGGGAGTGATTGTAACTCTAGGTGGAGGGGACTCACAAGGGGAGGAAACCAAGTTACTCTGTACTGGGAACGCATGATCGGTCTCCTCTCCCCTGACAGGGCGTGGATCCAGGGCCGTCTTTAATATTGATTGCAAAACTTTTCTTGCCCCCCCCCCCCCCCATGCAGTTTTGCTCTCCGCCTGCTCTAAGACATACTATAAATAGCAGCTAGACTCAAAATCTGTTTACTGAATCAGATCAGGCAGCTATTGCAAATGGTTGCCAGAGGTATCATTACCGCTCACTGACTGGTTGCTAGAGGTTACAGCACACATTACAGCTCACTGGTTAGTTGCTAGAGGTTACAGCACATGATTTCTGCTTGTTGATGGGTTGCTAGAGATTATGACCTCAGGAGGGCATGATATACATATTACATATACATATAAATGAGGGAACACCTCATAATGGGCACAGCAGGTTTTCAGACCAAGAAACTCAGCACAGGGATGGTGGGAACCCTTCATAATGGGCACAGCAGGTGTACACATCCAGGAACTCAGCACAAGGATGGTGAGAACCCCTCATAATGGGTACATCAGGTGTACAGACCCGGGAACTCAGCACAGGGATGGTGGGAAACCCTCATAATGGGCACAGCAGGTGTACACATCCAGGAACTCAGCACAGGGATGGTGGGAACCCCTCATAATGGCTACATCAGGTGTACAGACCCGGGAACTCAGCATAGGGATGGTGGGGAACCCTCATAATGGGCACAGCAGGTGTACACATCCAGGAACTTAGCACAGGGATGGTGGGAACCCCTCATAATGGGCACTGCGGGTGTTACAGACCTGGGAACTTAGCACAGGGATGGTGGGAGTCCCTCATCATGGGTACATCAGGTGTACAGTCCCGGGAACTCAGCACAGTGATGGTGGGAACCCCTCATAATGGGCACAACAGATGTACAGACCTGAGAACTCAGCACAGGGATGGTGGGAACCCCTCATAATGGGCACAACAGATGTACAGAACTGAGAACTCAGCACAGGGATGGTGGGAAACTGCCATTCCTCTCCTTGACAGCGAGGTGAGAGGTTGCTAGTTCCTTTGCTCCTGTGCTTCCAGAGACCAGGGGCTAGAGTTACTCCTCTGCCCCAGGAAGGATGCTGGATCCTGGGGAGGACCCTGGCGGGGGCCCCCTGGATAGGCCTCAACCTGCGGAAGATTCTGGGCCTGGCCCAAGGAAGGATGAATCTCTGTCTTCCTTTAGACGGAGGATTGTGGAAACGCTGAAGCGGATTGAGAAGGAAGAGGAGAAGTTGGGAGCTTTGAAAGCTGAATTTAAAAAGAAGAAGCAGATTTGTGCCAAAGTCTTCAGTAAGAAGAGACCGGCTCTGAGGCCTGAATTGAAGGACCTGGAACAAGCTCTGCGGAAGCAGAAAGAATTGGTGAGTTCTCTGAAGGAGAATAGTGGAGCTTTTAAAGAAAAATATAAAAACGAGGAGCGATTTAATCAACTGAGGAAAGGAGCTTCTTCCTGCATGGAGAGCGAGGAGATGGAAGCAGAGAGTGAGAAAGTGGGCCCGGAGGATGAGCCCAGCTCTTCAACATCTCAGACATCTGCTGAACCCTCAATGGCGGAGGCCTCTGTCCCCTTCCCTCCCCAGCAATGTGGAACATCCCAGCAGGAGGATGAAGGTTCTAACATGTTGGATCTGATCAGCAAACTGGAGGCCAGTCCAGATTCAGCTCCCCAGGAAGGTGAGGAGAAGATGGACACCGTTCCTATTCCTGTGGAGAGAGCAGGTGCAGGTACTGTGTGTGTGCAGGATGGTGGGATCTTTAATAACAATGGGCCTGCTGAGGGTTGTGGTACTGCAGACAGTCAGCCCAGACCCATAGACAATATACAGCAAGCAAATACATCTGCTAATAACTGTCAGCTTCAGTCTGCAGAGAGGTCCATGGACAATACAGTGACTTTGCCTGGACCAGGCACAGCGGCTGTTCCTGTGAATGGTGGAGGAGATGCTGGGAGCAGTAGTACTACAGCTCTCCAGGAGTCTGCAGCAGCCAAGACTGTGATATCTCCCAGGATTGCAGCTGAGTGTTCGGGGGAGGGGGTGGGTCCTGCTAATCAGAAGACTGCTATCCCAGCTGATTCACACTCTCTGCCAGCAGGTCTGAATGTATCTGAGGACAAGACTGCAAATGCTGGAAGAAAAACTTATGCTGGTGTTGCTGCCACAGGATCTGGGAAGGGGGAACAAGCAGGGAGGGAACATGGGGACTTTCTATCTTTCTCCCTGTTTAAAAGGAGGAATGTTGTACAATTGAAATGGGAAGGTGATGGAAACCCCCCACATAGGAGGGTGGTGGTGGATAAAATCCTGCAGATGGGGTTTAGGCCTGCGGATATCTTCGCCCTGATCAGTCCGGCAGGTTCCTATGAATATGATTTGTCCTTTATCCGTCCCGAGTCTCTGGACATATTTTGGGAGAAGTTTGAACACGTGTGTAGGGGCCTGCCGGACTGGAAAGGGCTCATCCCCAAACTTATTTCCCGCCAGCCCCTCATTAAGATGGTGACAATTCTTGTGCGCAATGAATCCATACCACAAGGGGATCTGACTGTATGGTTGAGGAGGTATGGGGATGTCCTGAGCCCCCTGAGAAAGATTTTGGACGATCGGGGAATATGGACAGGGGGATGGTCTGTGCAGCTGAAACTAAAGGTTATTGACAATGTTGTCCAACATCTGCCATCCTCAGCTTTCCTGGGGAGGGACAGGCTGACCATCTTCTACCCGGGCCAGCCAAAGCTCTGCAATAAATGTGGAGATAAAGGGCATCTTGCATCCTCCTGTCCAGTAATGAAGTGCTCCCTGTGTCAGGGTATAGGACATTTGGCAAAGGATTGTAATATTATAAGGTGTAATCTGTGCAATGCAGTGGGACATCCTTATAGTCAGTGTCCTGAGGCAATGCACAATAAGCCTGAGCTCATGAGGGAGTTTTTCCGTCCGGACATGGAGGATGCGCAGAGCTCATCAGCTGGAGGGCCTGTGATCCCATCTGAGTCTGTGCCAATACCCAATGTGTCTCCCCAGTCTGTGCCAATACCCAATGTGTCTCCCCAGTCTGTGCCAATACCCAATGTGTCTCCCCAGTCTGTGCCAATACCCAATGTGTCTCTCCAGTCTGTGCCCATACCCAATGGGTCTGTGTCTCCCCAGTCTGTGCCCATACCCAATGGGTCTGTGTCTCCCCAGTCTGTGCCCATACCCAATGGGTCTGTGTCTCCCCAGTCTGTGCCAGTACCCAATGTGCCTGTGTCCTCCCAGCCTGTATGTAAAGTTTCAGTTGCCAAGAATGTGTCCAATCCTTCTGTGTCTTATCCTTCTGTGTCTTCTAAAATTGCAGAGGCAGCAAGAGGTGCTGAGGCTGGTGCATCAGGTGTGGTGCCAGTCCCCCTCCCCCGACGCTGCAGGGTTCCTATTGCAGATCGTGGGGGCCAGAGGAGTGGGGAAAATAGTGGGGAGGCTGGCCTGGTGGTAGATAAGGGAAGGGAGAGTGGGGGGGAGGGGGTTGAAGGGGAGGATAGGTGTGGGGAGGCTGGTTGTGGTTTATCCAAAGATGATATGGAGTGGTTGGAGGATAGGAGGAGGAGGGGCAAAATAAGGAAAAAAAGGGGTTCAGTTCCCTTCAATCCTGAAGTTTTGCCTTTGAAAAATAAGTTTAAGGTCCTGTCGGACGATGATGATGATTGGGACTCGTTCAGTTCAGCGTCCTCCATGGACGATGAGTGCCAGGGCGCAACAAAGCGTGCTGGTTCTCCAGGCAGAGGGAGTAGTCAGGCTAAGAAACGTCTGCCTCAATTACCCTAATGGCAGTTCCCACTCCGTTAAAAGTGGCAACCATTAATGTTGCCAGTTTGAGATCAGTAAGTGCTCGTCATATGGCCTTATTTTTGCTCAGCGAGTTTGATGCTGACATTTTGTTTTTACAAGAGACCCATCTGAGTAGTCTGGCCGATATACATCTGGCAAAGAAGGAGTGGAGACGTGGTCCCTCATTTTGGTCTCTTGCGGCCGAGCCTTACAGCGGGGTTGCAGTCCTTTTTTCTGGTATGGTAACGTGCCGGCGGGTAATTGAGGTAGAGATTGGGAGATGCATGGTCTTGGACGTCTCTGTAAGGGGGCAGGACTTGCGCCTGATTAACATCTATGGTCCCCAGACAAAGTGGGGCAGGAAATGCCTCCTTACAAAGATTAAGCCTTTTCTTTTTACGGCCCAGCAGGTTATCTTTGGAGGTGATTTCAACACCATTACTAGGTCTAAAGACAGGAGAGGTTTCAGAGATAAGCTGGGCTATGACACCCTTTTTCTCAATGCGATAGTTAGGGAAGCAGGTCTGGTAGATGCGCACATTAAGCGTTGCCCAGACAGCACGGGGTTCACTTTTCAGAGAGGTAGTAGTCAGAGTAGGATAGATAGGTTTTTTTTAAAGGGAGACTCTGCTTTTTCGGCCCCTGTGTGTCGGGCAGTGGAGTTTTCTGACCACTGTATTCTGTCTGTGACTCTGAATGCCTCAGACATGCCACCTAGGGGGAGGGGTATCTGGAGATTGAATTCGGCCCTCCTGGAAGACGAGAGAGTAAGACAATCCTTTGAGGATTTTTTTCAAGCACAGGTAACGATCCTAGACTTTTGCAACAGCAAGTCAGAATGGTGGGAGCTTGTAAAACAGCGGACTGTTAGGCTTTTCAAGGCCATAGGAAGAAAGAAGCAGCAAGATAAGTATATCACCTACCAGCGTTTGCGGAGGAAACTTGACCGCCTTGTTTCGAATGGAGGAGATTCTGGGGCGATCTCTGAGGTGAAGCTCCTCCTTAGGAGACATGAATATGACCGGCACGCCTCTTTGGTTCAGGAGAGGGATTACGGGAAATACCATTCACCTGACCCTTACCAGAACTGTAAACAGAGCGTAGCAGTTAAGACGGTCCATGGCCTGAAGGACAGTACGGGCTCCCTGACGAAGTCTAGGTCAGGGATCCTGGAGGTGGTCAGGTCATACTATGCAGATCTCCTGGGAGGAAGGAACCTTGATCGGACAAGGATGTTGGGTTTTTTGGACTCTACACCAGGACTGGAGAGTAATGTTCCTTTGATGAATTTGACAGATGAAATCACTGCAGATGAGGTAGTCCAGGCTATTGATAAACTGGCCATCAAGAAAACGCCAGGGCCGGATGGGTTGACAGCTGAGTTTTATAAATGTTTTAAGACGATCCTGGCTCCCTACCTTGCGGAGGTTTTTAATAGCTGTTTGCAGGAGGGTTCTCTCCCTCCCTCCATGAGGCAATCTGCAGTGATCCTTCTGTCAAAGGGTAAAGATCCTTCGATGATTGAGAATTGGCGCCCCATTAGCCTTCTTAATGTCGATAGAAAGATACTGGCAAAGATTTTTTTCTGGCGATTTTCGCCAGTGGCAGGCAGTTTGTTATCCCACCACCAGCACTGTTCGGTCCAAGGTAGAAGCACTTTCTCAGCAGTGTTAGCCGTCCGGGAGGCCTTGGAGCGTTGTAGGGCTGCTGGTTGGGGTAAATTTTTGCTGACATTGGATCAGGCTAAGGCCTTTGATCGGGTTAATCATGAGTACTTATGGCTGCTTCTTGGCAGATATGGCCTGGAGGGGGGTTTCATTGATTGGCTTAAGATTTTGTACAAAGGGGCTGAAAGCTTTCCGCTAGTTAATGGTTGGGTCGGGCAACCCTTTGTGGTCGGCTCGGGTGTGCGTCAGGGGTGCCCATTGAGTCCTCTGTTATATGCATTTGCAATTGACCCCTTCATCAGAAGGCTGGAGAATGGGCCATTGTGTGGAGTACCTTTGGGCATCGCTGGTGAGCCTCCTTTGAAAGTTGTGGCCTATGCTGATGATGTTTCTGTTTTTGTCTCTGGGACTGGAGAGGCGCAGGAGGTGGTCTCAGTGATAACGCAGTATTCAGAGGCATCAGGTTCAAAGGTCAACCAGGACAAGTGTGAAGCTTTCTGGATGGGCGTGGAAGGTGAGAGCTTTGTTCTCCCGGATGACTTCCCGGAGCCCCAGCAAAAAATTAGAGTTCTAGGCATTGAATTTGGCCCAGGTGACTATGGTCATGCAAATTGGGTGAACAGGCTGGAGAATGCCGATGCCAAGGTGGCAAGCTGGAAAGGTTGGCAGCTTTCCTTGAGGGAAAAGGTTGATCTGATCAAGACTTACCTGATTCCGATTTTTCTATATGTCAGTTTTGTTTGCGTTTTGCCAGCTTCTCTCTATACCAGGGTCTATACTTGTTTCTTCCAGCTGTTATGGGGGAACAGAATAAACCTTGTCAAAAGGAATGTGACTTACCTTTCTAGGCGGGAGGGTGGTCTAGGGATGATCAACCCTGTAGTCTTTTTCTCTCTGATGTTTGTGAAGTACAATCTTGGTAACATGTTGGCAGAGAGACCGCCTGGGTGGGTTGGTATTTTCCAGTCCTGGTTTAGGCCCTTTCTGCGAGACTGGGAAAATGGTGGGCCAGTGAAGAGCCTGAGGGTCAAGCATGATAAGCTCCCGGCTTATGTTGCCCCGTGTTTGAAAATGCTTCGGCAGTGGCAAGTAACAGCAGGAGAAGTCAGATCTCTTCCAAGGAAACTTCTTGAGAAGCGGATCATGAGCTCTGTTTTTTGCGAGCCACTGGCCTTGAGGGATTGCCCAAGCCTGGTTTTGGGGGTGGGTTTGCGGTTGATTAATTTGGAGAGAATCCCAATGAAGTTTAGGGATCAGGCTTGGCTTGCCTTTCATGGAAAACTATATGTGAAGGGCAACTTGAAGTTTCTTTCCATGAGTGATCGGGGCTGCCCGAGAGTGGAGTGTGGAGGAGTGGTGGAGTCCATGGATCACTTTCTACTTCAGTGCCCTTTTAATATAGAGGTGTACAAGAGGGTGGGGAGGGCTCTGAGTATACCCTTCCTCCCCCATATGAGTTATGCAGAGTGGGTGTATGGGGCTTTCCAGACTCGTCGGGATTATGATTTGGAAACACTTTTTTTAGTTAGTTTAGTAGTCCGTTATTTCACGTGGAGTGCACGGTGTCAGGTATCCTTACGGGGTAAAATCCTCCCTGTGGAAGTGGTGATGCAGAACATTCTGGGTGAGGTTGGGAAGATTCGGGGTCTTGAGAAAGACAGGTGGCAGCAGGAGGCCTGGATAAAGGCGTGGAGGAATATCAGGGCTCTGTAGCTGCTGCCTGTTGATCTCGGGGTGTGCGGCTTTCTTTGTATTCTTCTTTCACTCCCTTAGATTTTCAGATCAAATACAATTTTGATAAAAGGCTCCATGCATGGTGACGGTGATGTTCCTTAGTCTGGCTCTCCCATAGGGATTATGTAATGCGCAATCTGTTTTTGCACTGTTTATTTTGTTCTTGTTCTTTCTGGTCTGTATAATGATATTCAATTATTTTGTAAATATGTTTTTATTTATTTATTATGGTTTTATTGTATATAAGTTGTTGTTTGTAAGATTTTCAATAAAACAAAATTAACCCCTCATAATGGGCACAACAGATGTACAGACCTGAGAACTCAGCACAGGGATGGTGGGAACCCCTCATAATGGGCACAACAGATGTACAGAACTGAGAACTCAGCACAGGGATGGTGGGAACCCCTCATAATGGGAACAGCAGGTCTACAGACCCGGGAGCTCAGCACAACCCATGTTTGCAGGAAAGAAAATTGCTTCATCTATGGCTGGCTTTAGATCCAGTCTGTCTGGACAGTATGGTGGCCTACTGACTTGGCACGATTCACAGGCAGCTTAAATCTGCAGTAAGACACAGAAATTGAATCCAATCCAATTTTACTTCAGCTAATTACATTACAGAGGTTGTTTTTTCAGTCTTTAGAGTTGTAAAGGAGGTAATGACTTTCCTGAGCCCTGTCTTTGTGAATAATAAACACTGACTGAGGGAACATGGATGAAATGGACAAGGTATATATGGCTAGGACTAAACTCACTAGCACTAAACAGGAGGGGAGGACAGAGGAAGATACCAACAGCAGATAGTAAACAAGTGGTCCAAAGCAGCCACGAGATGTCGACATGCTACAAAGAAATGCTGACCTCTCGTGGCCGCTTTGGACCACCTGTTTAATATGTGGTTTTGGTATTTTCCTCTGTCCTGTTTAATCACATGCAGAGAGTACAACACAGAGATATTACATAAAAGTGGGGCAGAAAGCATACATTAGGTGTGACTTCAGGTTTCCACAAACTATTGACCATTTTAGTTAAAAACAGTGAATTGAGTATTGTTCTGTCCATCAGAGGTTTTCACTGACTATTTGTACCTGTGTTTTTAAATTTACATGTATAGTGTGTAATTTACATAGGACAATCATAAGTGGTGTGCAGGCTCCACCTAGAGCTCCTTTTTTGTATTGCTGCAGTTGTTCTGTTGTTTTAGAGTTACTATGTGTAGTTAAGGAAGTTGTCAATAATCAGGGACTTCTAGGTAGAATTTTCACAGGAAGTGAACCAGTCACCATTTTTTCAAGACATTGCAGGAAGCAAAACATGTCTTTCTCAATCTATCGCCATCACCCCTTAGAGAACTTAAAAAGTATGTTTTTACTATCTGATCTTGTATTATATATTGTTGTTTCTGCAGTGTATGCTGTATTGTATGCAATATTGTACTTATTGGGGTTTTTGTTATTTTGTAGTTTCACCTGGCTTGTTCTAATAAAACTGAGATCAAAGAAATATGATATCTGAAGTTATTGGGACAAGAAGGTTTAGCTATATGTCCTTGAGACAGAACAAGTATGACTAAAATGAAGGAACTGGATACAATACTGGTGAAGTGCCCAGATTGGGTGGTTTAACAGCCGAACAAATGAACATCACCGATCCCTTGCATTCCTCCAAAGCTTATCGATGTTCAAAATTTAAAATTAGACATTTTTTTCACATTGTATTTAATTTATTTCTAGCCTTTTCCTAGATTCCCACACAGAGACCTAAGTACAGGGGTTGCAGAGGTCTCAATTGCGACTTGACCCCATGCTCCAAGGTACCTGTACAGCCCCCCCTATAAACCAGGATAGGAGAGGTGGCGTATAGAGGAGCCGATCCTCCTCCATTTTCCTACTGCAGCCACTGAAAGGAAAACAGAGGGTATTGGTTGTTCTACATGCTGCCCTGCCACCCCTCCTATCCACCATGCTGCGATCGGGACATAGTAAACTGCTGCGATCAGGACATAGTAAACTGCTGTGATCGGGACATAGTAAACTGTTTAATATGCTTCAGTTTGTGAATGGAGGGGCAGCTCTGTACAGAGCTATTCCTCTCCATTTATTCTGTGCACCTGATGCTGCAGAAATGGAGATTAAGAGGCTGTGTCCCAAATCTCCTTTCTCTGGCTCAAAGGTGAAACATCAGAGCTCTATTTAGACCCCTGACATCTCACCAAAGCCCCCCAATGGGGTTCCCCAAAAACGGAAAAAAAAACACAACGGTAAAAAAAACTACTGACACCAGTGGCGGAACTACCAGGGTTGCAAACGGGTCCTTCCATGGGGGGGGAGGTCCTTTATGGTTACTTGCACCTGGGCCCTAAAGGTTCTAGTATAATCATTTACAAATGTTGTTTCTCTTATAGTATACTTTACTTCATGTGACGCTTCAAAAAATCTCCTGAGGAAGCTCATCTGAAAGAAACATGTAGAGTAAGAAGTGATTGTACATGTAAAAAATTGATACGGGATCCTTGTAAATGCTTATTGCAATTTTAAGAGTTGTTTATAATAAAATGTATATTTTTCAAAAAGTATTGTTTATTTTCAATCCTTGATAACTTAAAAGTCTCACTCGCCCCTTCTCCTTTTTTTTTTTTCCTGAAGGTTCTAGTTATGCCTCTGTCCCCACACTTTTACTTCCTTTGAATTCTGTGGCACGTAGCCACTATGCCCTGTGGGCAGGCACTGCTGTGTCACACATTTCACAGAGCCTGCATTTGACAAAGGAGCCGAGGGGAGGAGTTTCAGGAGGTGGAGTCAGTACAGGAATTACAGCTGGCAGGCAGAAAGGTACCATGGGATATGTAGTCCTTAGAATAGACTGCAAGTGTCTATTTCTACACATATTACACAGGCATGGTCCATTCTTATAAACATCAGGATACCTGCCCTGAGAAATGCCATGCAGCCATCACTGGACTGTATGTAGACAGGAAGTGACTGCAAAGAGGCTGCAGGAGATCAGAAGCACTAAGATGCAACAGAGATGAAAGTGGTATTTCATTTATTTTTAATTCCTGCCGCAGCCACAAAGCAAGGTATCACCAGCATGGCATGGGCACACACAGGGTCACACCTCCCAAATTTTTGAGATGGGAATGAGGGACACCAATTAGCAAAAGTATGTAGGCATAGGACACACCCCCTACCACGCCCCCTTAAAGGAGAATTATACTAAATATACTAAAATAATTATTAGTTAAACCCACAAGTGCTTTTTTTAACACATCTATTTTTTTATACTGTCTTTTGAAATGTACAAACACAACCATCTAGAAACTGGATGAAAGGTTTAGCTCTGGGAAACAGTTTTTGAAAGATAAAAAGTGCATTTTATATACAACTATATAGATCCGACCAAAATGAGGGACAAATGAGGAGGAATGAGGGACAGAGACAGGGGCATCGGCAGGGGGTGGCTAGGGGGGCTGAAGCCCCGAATGTTTCCCCCTAAAGCCCCGAGTGTCAGCTCTGCAGGGTCTTCATTGTTAGCCCTGAGCGCTGCTGCGAGCGGCGGGGCCAATCTGATTCCGAGCGCCGACGAGTGTGGCCGAGTGCGGCTGAGTGCCAGAGCAGGTCCTGCCTTCTGGAGCCTGCACGTCTATGATGGACATCCCACTGGTCCAATGCCGGGACCGCGGGCACGTCCATGATAGGCGCTGTTGGCTCCAGAAGGCGGGAATTACAAAGTGGCTGCCGCGCCACATCCCCGATTGGTGCTCGGGCGAACCGCTCTCCTCTCCTCCTCGGCTCCTCCGCTAAGGACTGGCTGCTGTGACACCACGGCTGAGACAGGTCAATGTGTGTTAATGTCAGTGTAGGTAGGTCAGTGTGTGTTAATGTCAGTGTAGGTAAGTCAGTGTATGGTAATGTCAGTGTAGGTAGGTCAGTGTATGGTAATGTCAGTGTAGGTAGGTCAGTGTGTGTTAATGTCAGTGTAGGTAAGTCAGTGTATGGTAATGTCAGTGTAGGTAGGTCAGTGTATGGTAATGTCAGTGTAGGTAGGTCAGTGTATGGTAATGTCAGTGTAGGTAGGTCAGTGTAGGTAGGTCAGTGTATGTGTAGGTCAGTCAGTGTAGGTAGGTCACTACTGTTAGTGTATGTAGGTCAGTGTATGTATATGTCCAGTGTATGTAGGTCAGGCAGGTGAGTGTAGGTAGATCACTATCGTCAGTGTAGGTAGGTCAGGTAGGTAGGTCACTACCGTCAGTGTAGGTAGGTTAGTGTATGTAAGTCACTACCGTCAGTGTCAAGGCCCAGCCAAAAAAAAACCTTGCGTACAACACCCCCATTCCCGGCCTTGGACTCCGGACCTAGCAACGCCCCTGGACAGAGGGACTTTGTTCCAAATCAGGGACAGTCCCTCGAAATCAGGGACAGTTGGGAGCTATGCCCAGGGCTGCTACCTCTGCAGCTAAAAGGGGTAGCAGTTGGTGGGGGGTGGTAATAGTGCATCTCGACAGGGGTTTTACAGCCCCCTCAACCTCATTTGTGAAGGAGCCCGAAGGCCTTGTTCAGAAATCACGCAGCGGGCACGAGCTCGCGATTTGTAAAGAGCGATTTAGCCCTAGTTCACATGGACTGCGGATATGAAAGAGACATCTGATCGGGTTTCTGCACAGATGTCAATGGAAATCGCACCTCAAAATCACTAAAAGCAATACAGAAACTTCTTTTGGGAACCGGTGCGGCGCTGCACCGCTTCGAACGGTGCCATTGCCGGCAAATGCCGCCATTTTGGCTTGCGATTTGACATGTAAAATCGCATCAATGTGAACAAGAGCTTACACGTGCGAAGCGTGCGTCGTACATAGGGCAACCCGTTCCGTGGGCTGCCCTGTGCATGTTTGTTGCCCAAAAGAGGCTCCTGCCCCCTTTTTTTGGGGGGGGGGGGGCGGCAAGGTCAGTGCGATTTTTAAACGCCCGTTTTTTTTTTGCCACGATTCTGTGGCTCAACAAGCGTGGCAGAACTGCACCCGCATTTGGGGTGCCATTAAGAATAATGGCAGCCAAACGCGCGCTGCACGTTCTGATGCGATTAGGAATTCTACCATTGATTTCAAACCCGCCTTATGTAAAGGAGCCCTAAGGGTCACAAAAAAATTGACTTGCACCATTTCTGGTTGCCAAAACTTTGTGCGTTGAATTCCTGTACTGAGATGCTCCCCCCCCCGGGAACAATGGCTCCAGTTTTCAGAAGCTGACGACACACCGCCTGCCCCCCCCCCCCCGGGCCCTAATAACATTGTGGCCCCATGACACCCCCGATTCATCCCTCTGCCCTCAGTCAAGTACGGCACTTTCCATTCCCTTTGATTCGCGGCTCCATTTACACCGTACTTGGCAAGATTGAGATCATGACGCTTCTATTTTGTTTTTCAAGTGGAACCTTTGAAAGTGCAGCTGAATCGGCCTGGACAGATCCATTAGTGGCAAGGTTTCAGACTTGATACAAACCCCCCCTGTGTGTGGTCCCCCACCCCCCCCCCCCCCCCTTCAGTTAAAGGATAAGTCTTCCAGCCCGCTAAGTCCCCGCGACGAAATCGCCTTTTTTTTTTTAGGCTGGCAGCGATGTCACAGTAGGAGGTATTAAAATGACACTTTTATTTAAACAAACACAGCTGGATGGGAACCTCTTAATGTGGTTCTTTTGACATCGCAACAATGTATCCAACTCGCCTTTTTTTTTATGTAAAGCTCCGCTTGTGAACAGCGCAGGAGTGGCGGCGATCCATCGCACGCCTATGTTTCCTAGTGGAGGGTGATTAGCGGCACGGGGAAGCGCGCTGCAATCAATAAATTCGCCTTCCTGCAGGTTAATGAACCGCTTGACGACCGGGAAGATTTAGGGTCACACAATTCCCGTGCGGGTGTCGATACAAAGTTTAAAGAGGGAGTCCACCTAAAACAAAATTATTAAAAGCCAGCAGCTACAAATACTGCAGCTGCTGACTTTTAATAAATGGACACTCACCTTTCCTGGAGTCCGGCGATGTCGGAAGCCGAGCAATCACGCTGCTCTCGGCTGCCTCCGGCGCCATTCTCGGTGAGGGAATCAGGAAGTGAAGCATTGCGGCTTCACTTCCCGGTTCCCTACCGCGCATGCGCGAGTCGCGCAGCGCAATGAGATTGGTCCAGCGCTGTCTCTGGGATCCGTGTGTGTCCCAGCAGACAACGCGGTGGGAAAGGAAGAGGCGTAGACTCCTAGACAGGATTCTGCACCCCCCCTCCCCCCTGAAAGGTGCCAAATGTGACTCCGGAGGGGGGGGGGAGGGTTCCGAAAAGCAAAGGTTAATTTTTTGTGTGAACCTCCGCTTTAACCACTTTTGTTGACCGGCCGCCATCATTATACGACGGCAGGTTGGCACGGCTGCGCCAATCGCCGTAGCTGTACATTGGATGCTCTAAAAGCGATAGGGGAGCTGACACACGCCACAGTCAATCCTCAGAGTGCCGGAATGGGGATCTGTCAATGTAAACAAACAGACCCCCGTTCTGTCAGGGGAGTAGAGAGAGATCTGCTGTTCCTAGTGATCAGGAGCAGCGATCTCTCTTCTCCTCCTGTCAGTACACTCCTCTCCCCCACAGTTAGAAACACCTCCCTCCCTAGGGAACATTTAATCCCTTGATCGCCCCCCTAGTGTTAACCCTTTCCCTGCCAGTGATATTTATACAGTAATCAGTGCCTTTTTTTTAGCTCTGATCGCTGTATAAATGTCACTGGTCCCAAAAAAGTGTCCAATCTGTCCGCCACAATGTCACAGTCCCGCTAAAAAAAGCAGATCACCACCATTACTAGTAAAAAAGATATAAATAATAAAAATGCCATAAACCTATCCCCTATTTTATAGACGCTATAAATTTTTGCGCAATCCAATCAATATACGCTTATTGTGATTATTTTTTTATTTTTTTTTACCAAAAACATGTAGAAGAATACATATTGGCTTAAACTGATGAAGAAATTAGATTTTTTTTTGTATATTTATTGTAGCAAAAAGTTTAAAAAAAATATATTTTTTTCAAAATTGTCGCTCTTTTTTTGTTTATTGCGCAAAAAAAAAAAAAAAAAAAAAAAAAGCAAAGGTGATCAAATACCACCAACATTGTTTGGGAAGGGTGTAGGTGTGGCGCTGTTCCTCTTAGGCTGGATTGACACCTATGGCATTTTTAGTGCTTTTTGCATTTTGCATTTGCACTACAGTCCATCCACCATGGTTTCCTATGGAACACGTTCTGTGGTGCAAATCTGCAAAATGCAAAAAGCACTAAAACTGCCATAGGTGTGAATCCAGCCTTAGAAAGACTTTTGTATGTGACATTAAAGTGCTTGGAGTGAATAAAGTGACAAGTACTAAATGTACTAAAAAAATACGGAAAGGCCAGTATGGTGAACTAAATAAATGTGTGTGACAGTCTTTGCACGTAGTTAAAGTGATTTGTGCTTATGTGTTACACCCTCTGCAGAGTGCAACACTCAAGAGGTTTAAATGCTTACGGGGGTTAATGATGATGTGTGCTGATGGCGTGTGTGAAAATTACAGCCCCTGTGTGCTCTTACTAACAGGTGTTAGTAAAATGTGAGGGGGGTTTGACCCCCTGCTGTTGATGTAACAAATGCTAGTTACATAAGCTGGTGTTTGCACAGTTCAGTTGTTATAATCGATAAAATGACAGCTGAAGTGTATTAAGGAAAGACTTCAGGCAGTCTAAAACCCGGACGCATGATTCCAAACCCCGAACTGTCCGGGTGAATCCCGGACAGGTGGCAACCCTACCTCCCCACGCTTACATCAGAGTCCCTATAATGACAGTCCTCATCTAACCCTCCTTTTACATCATAGTTCCCCTTACATGAGAGTTCCCTCTTAGATGAGACTTATCATCAGTGTCATCCCTTACATCAGAATCCATATTTGCATCATAGTTCCCCTTACATGAGAGCCCACATCAGAGCCCCCCCTTATATCAAAGTCTCTTTCAGAGTCCCCTTACATCAAAGTTCCCATCAAAGTTTTATTTTACATTGTAGTTCCCCTTACATGAGAGTCTCCATCAGAGCCCCCCTTACATCTGAATTCCTAGCAAAGTTCCCTTTTGCATGATACTTCCTCTTACATGAAAATCCCCATCAGTGTCCTCCCTGACATTAGAGTCAACATCAGAGCACCCCTTTACATCAGTATCCCCATCAAAGTCCCCTCTTGCATCATAGTTCCCCTTACATGGAGTTACCATCAGAGCCCCCTTACATTAGAGTCCCCATCAAAGTATTCTTTTACATCATAGTTCCCCTTGCCTCTTAGATGAGAATCCCCATCAATATCCTCCCTTTTATCAGAATAACTATTTTCATCGTAGTTTTCCTTACATGAGAGCCCACATCAGAGCCCCCCCCCCCCCCTTACATCAAAGTCCCTTTCAGAGTCCCCCTACATCAAAGCTCCCATTAAAGTCACATTTTTCATTGTAGTTTCTCTTACATGAGAGCCCCCCATCAGAGTCCCTTATACATCAGAGTCTATATCGGAGCCCCGTTACAGCAAAGTCCCCATCAAAGTCCCCTTTTATATCATTGCTCCCTTACATGAGAGCAGGGCTGCTGTTATAAACCACGGGGCCCCATACAGCTTACCTGAGGGACCCCCCAGCCAAAAGTGACTGAGGACATCAGTCCCTTCTTCTACAACCTCAGCCACACAGATGAATGAATAGGAAGCGCTCTGAGGCTTCCTGCTCATTCACAAACTGAAGCATAATAAACACAGTTTACTATGCTTCAGTGATGAATGGACACAGGAGTTATTAGTACTTATCGCTCACTGTGTTCATTCAGGAAAGGAAGAGGCCAGAAAATGACATGTTTACTGGCCTCTTCCCCTGCTCTCCATCTTGAAACATCCCTCTGTGTGCCTGCAGTAGCTGTCGACAGGAGAGGAGAGGAAGGAAGTCGGGCACACAGGGGAGCCGGACAGCAGATGGAAGGAGTGTATGGGCTAGAACCAATCCCCCTGCAGTGCAGCCGGAGGGAGAAAGAGGAGGAGAATCTGGCATCAATGCCGGGGAAAGGGGTACACCAGGGGGCACGGACAGCAGGTGGAAGGGGTGCATGTGTTAGAATCAATCCCCCTGCAGTGCATCAGAAGGGAGAAAGAGGACGAGAAGCTGGCAGTGCTACAGGTGAAAGGGGTACAGCAGGGGGCCTGGATAGCAGATGGTAAGGGTGCATGTGCTAGAACTAATCCCCCTGCAGTGCAGCCGGAGGGAGAAAGAGGAGGAGAAGCTGGCAGCTCTGCAGGGGAAAGGGGTACAGCAGGGGGCCCGGATAGCAGATGGTAAGGGTGCATGTGCTAGAACTAATCCCCCTGCAGTTCAGCTGGAGGGAGAAAGAGGAGGAGAAGCTGGCAGCTCTGCAGGGGAAAGGGGTACAGCAGGGGGCCCGGATAGCAGATGGTAAGGGTGCATGTGCTAGAACTAATCCCCCTGCAGTGCAGCTGGAGGGAGAAAGAGGAGGAGAAGCTGGCAGCTCTGCAGGGGAAAGGGGTACAGCAGGGGGCCCGGATAGCAGATGGTAAGGGTGCATGTGCTAGAACTAATCCCCCTGCAGTGCAGCTGGAGGGAGAAAGAGGAGGAGAAGCTGGCAGCTCTTCAGGGGAAAGGGGTACACCAGGGGGCTTGAACAGCATATGGAAGGGGTGCATGTGCTAGAACCAATCCCCCTGCAGTACAGCCGGAGGGAGAAAGAGGAGGACAAGTTGGCAGTGAGGCAGGAGAAAGGGGTACACCAGGGGGCCCGCACAGCAGATGGAAGGGGTGCATGTGCTAGAACCAATCCCCCTGCAGTGCAGCCAGAGGAAGAAAGAGGAGGAGAAGCTGGCAGTGCTGCGGGGGGGAAGGGGCAAACCAGGGGCCTGGACAGCAGATGGAAGGGGTGCATGTGCCAGAATCAATCCCCCTGCAGTGCAGCCGGAGAGAGAAAGAGGGGGACAACCTGGCAGCACTGCAGCGGGAGGCAGAAGAGGTTCGGTGTCTGCAATAAGAAAGTACAGCCGGCCCTCCTGCTCAACAGGTGCCCGGGCCCCCTTTTTTGAACTGATGGGGCCGGGGTCCAGTACAGGAGGGCTTACTGTACTGCCTTATCAACAGCCTTGCATGAGAGTCCCCCCTTCCATGAGAGCCCGTCTTACATCGAGGTATACATCAGAGTCGCCTTGCATCTTGCAGCAGGGCAATTTTGGTTTGTGGGTCGCAGTTTGAAGACCCCCGACTTGCAGCAGAAAAGGGTTAGGCCGCGTACACACGCGCGGACTGTTCGCCCAACCTTGTCCGCTGAACAGTGTTTGGGCGGACAGTCCGCTCGTGTGTGGGGCTTCAGCGGACAGTTTCAGCGGACAGTTGGCCGAACAAGGTCTTACGGAAATTCCGAAAAACTGTCCGCTGAAACAAGGTTTCAGCGGACTGTTCGCTCGTGTGTAGGCTTGTTCGGCCAACTAAGTCTCGCGCATGCTCAGAAAGGATTTCCACGTCGGAAGGTTGCATTGCAGTGTATAGGACGTCGTATTTTTCGTCCCGTCGTACGTGCCGTTCACGTCATCGCGCACGGTTTCAGCAAACTGTTCGTCCGTCGTGTGTGGCCATGTCTGTCCATGCTAAGTTTGAGCGGACTGTTCGCTCAAACTGTTGGACGGACAAAGTTGGGCCAACAGTCCGCGCGTGTGTACGCGGCCTTACAGTTTCCCTTTAAGATGCCACTAAAGACGGGACCTGCCAAAAAAAAAAAATTCCCTGTTCTCTAATCAGAGCAGCTGGTAAGCAAAGTATTAATGGAGAGATTACGAAGAGCTGGATGAGTGGTGACGCATTGAGAGGAGGCAGCCGACATCTTGAGTAGCGGAGATACAGCGTGGAGTCAACCCCTGGAACTGAGAAGGCTTAGGAGAGCCGGAGAATGACACGATTGTATTGGAAGAGCTCTGATAAAAGGCTTATGGAAAAATCTTGCGAGAGAACCCAGTGAACTGATAGAAGCAATAAATGATTTGGAGAGGTTCGACAAGAGCTGAGGAGGACCATGCATGACCAGCTCAGAGGCTTCGGGCCTCCACATGGTCCCATGCTCATGGCGGCCTCCCCTCTCTCCGCGGATCCGGCTCCCCTAATCTGCGCTCTGCTAGACAAAGGTTAACCGACACAAAGGGTGCACTGTGTACTGGAAACTTCGCATTAAATAAATATATATATAAAAAAAAAGACTTTTTTTTTTTTTTCTGGGAACCGCATCTGCTTTGGATCTGCTGCTACAAAGCCGGAGGGTCTTCTTTTATTTAGAGGGATGAGTAGAGGCCGCGGGCAGCAGACAAGCAGAACCTGCGACTGCAGGCCAAGAATTAACCCGCTGCATCCTGTGGCGTGGGAAATGTTTGCGAAAAAAATAAATAAACTTCATTGACGTTTTTGAATATTTTTTTTTTTTTTTCATTCACAACATTGAAGCCCCATTCCCATTAATGCATCGGTACACCTTGGATTTAGTCACCATATTTATTTTCATCGCACTCAGCGCATTTAAAAAAAAATACAACTGCAATATTTTTCTGTCCATTGCAGTGTGCTGTAATGCAGGGACTTTTTTTTAACTGGTTCAGCTCTGGAAGGTTTTACCCCCTCCACTTCACGACCAGGCCACTTTTTGCAGTTCATCACTGTGCTACTTTAACTGGTAATTGCGCGGTCATGCAACACTGTACCCAAACCAAATTGATATAACTTTTTTCCCCCACATATAGAATTCTTTTGGTTATATTTGATCGCCTCTGGGTTTTTTTTATATAAAAACAAAAATGATCGAATGTTTAAAAAAAAAAAAAAAAAATATATATATATATATATATATGTATATGTGTGTATTTTATATATATATTATTTCATTGGGTATGTTTTATAGCGGAAAGTAAAATAATTTCATAAATAATATGTATATAAATATATATATATATAATATTATTTCATTGGATATGTTTTATAGCAGAAAATTAAAAATATAATTTTTTTTACTTTCCGCTATAAAACATATCCAATGAAATAATTTTATATATATATATATATATATATATATATATATATATATATATATATATATATATATAAATATTATATATAATATACACATAAACATTATTTCATTAGATATGTTTTATAGCGGAAAGTAAAAAAATGTAATAAATAATATAAATATATATATATATATATATATATATATATATATATATATATATATATATATATATATATGTATATATATATATATATATATATATATATATATATATATAAAATATTATTTCATTGGATATGTTTTATAGTGGAAAGCAAAAAAAAAAAAATTATATATATATTTATGGATATATATATATATATATATATATATATATATATATATATATATATATATATATATATATATATATATATATATATATATATATATATATATATATATATATATATATATATATTTTTTTTTTTTTTTTTTTTTTTTTTTTTTTTCTTTTTACTTTCTGCCATAAAAAATGTCCAATAAAATAGAAAAAAAAATCTAATTTGTTTCATAATTAAGGCCAAAATGTATTCTGCTGCATGTCTTTGGTAGTAAAAATCACAATAAGTGTATATTGATTGGTTTGCATGAAAGTTATAGTCTACAAACAATGGTATATATATGAAAACAAAATTTTCATACTAGTAATGGCAAAAAAAAAGATCAAACATTTTGAAAAAAAACAACAATATTTTTTTTACTTTTTGCTATAAAACATATCTAATAAAATCATTTTTTTTTTTCCTAATTAAGGCCAAAATTTATTCTGCTACATGTCTTTGGTAGAAAAAAATCCCAATAAGTGTATATTGGTTGGTTTGCATGAAAATATAATATCTACGAACAACGGTATATACGTTTTTTTTTTTTTTCATATTAGTAATGGCAAAAAAAGATCAAACATTTTGAAAAAAAAAAAACATATTTTTTTTACTCTTTGGTATAAAACATATCCAAAAAAAATAAAATAAATAAATGTCATAATTAAGGCCAAAATGTATTTTGCTACATGTCTTTGGTAGAAAAAATCCCAATAAGTGTATATTGATTGGTTTGCATGAAAGTTATAGTGTCTAAACAATGGTATATACGAAAAAAAAAATCATACTAGTAATGGCAGTGATCAGCAACTTAAAGGTTAACTTTTGTGGGGGAAAAAAAATAGCAAGTAAAGAAAAAAAATATATATATATAGCGTAAACAATTACGACACAAGTCATATTGTAATAGAATGTTATTAAAAATGACCTTTAAATTTCAATCTGCAGCTGCTGTAATTTTCTGAAAATGCAATATGGCCACCTGGAGGTGTTCTGTACACAGAATGTATATAGAATGCCCCCCCCCCCCCCCCCCAGAAATATAATTTCCTGCTTGTGTGATTGGCTCACTCGTTTTCCAAGAAGCCTGCACTAAGATACCAGTCAGATTGTAGGCATCCCCTGCAACAAAAATATAATTTTTGGTGAGATACTCCCAATAGGAAATCACATCTAAAAGGATGCAGACCCTTCCGCTTTCCTCATTACAGCCCTGCAGGTGCAGCAGCTGATTGATAATTATGAAACCACTCCTATTAGACTCACTTAACAAGAGGCAGCAAAAGTCCCTTAGAGTCCATAATTGGCAGTTATCCACAAAGGCAATAAGTCCAGCACTGGCATTTTTAAGTTCATAAAGGTCAGAAGGCTCATTGGGCATCCCCGACTGGGCTCCCATCACCACCGCCCTCCCCACCCCCAAGGGGGTGATCCACCCCAGTAGAGTAACAGCTACATCCGGGCAATATTTCCCCAGGCCGAGCTCTCTAAGTCTGACCTGTAGGGGGCAGTAACCTTGCTAAAAATGGCAGGAAAAACGGTAACCGTTCCAGCTTAGTTACCCCCAGCTCACAGGTCAACTTAAGGACACGATGCAACATTAAAGCAGAGCTCCACCAAAAAGGGCAAGTTCCACATGTTTGCAACGTCCCACCCCTTTTCACTGCCACATTTGGCACTTTTTGGGTGGGGAGTGGGTACCTGGTTTTGACAGGTACACGCCCACACTTCCAGCTCGGATCGCCTCAGCCTTTAGGGGGCCAGACTGTGTCTGGGGGGTAAACTGTGTGCCGCTGTTGGTTTTAAAGGGATGAATTGTGCCCCATCATTGGTGTCAGTGGGAGGAATAGTGCCCCATCATTGGTGTCAGTGGGAGAAATAGTGCCCCATCATTGGTGTCAGTGGGAGAAATAGTGCCCCATCATTAGTGTCAGTGGGAGAAATAGTGCCCCATCATTGGTGTCAGTGGAAGGAATAGTGCCCCATCATTGGTGTCAGTGGGAGGAATAGTGCCCCATCATTGTTGTCAGTGGGAGAAATAGTGCCCCACCATTGGTGTCAGTGAGAGGAATAGTGCCCGATCATTGATGTAAGTGGGAGGCAGGGGTGGCCCATCCATTAAGGCCAACCAGGGGGGGCCGCCCCCCCACCCACCCACCCAGAGGCTTTAATAGGCTTCAAAAAAGGAAAGGCTCAGGGAGCAGAGAATGCGAATGGAGCCCACCCAGGTGTGTTACAACAGCGAATGAATATTAAGAATGATTCTCCTCCCGGCCAATCAGGAAGTGGGTTTTGAGACCCGTTACCCCATTGGCTGAAAGGATAGGCCATTCTATTGGACGCCTAGGAGGAGGGGAGGAGCCGCACGCTGGAAGCCGCCCGATGGAGGAGAGGACATCGAGCCGCTGCAGGCTACCTGCCTAGATGGGGTAAATGCCGGACCAACCGGCAGAGAGAGGGGGGGGGGCTGCCGGCCACTCAGGAGGGAGGTCGTTGATGTTTACCGCCCCTTCCCCTAAAAAAAACACCAGTTGCCACTGGTGGGATGAATAGTGCCCCATCATTGGTATCAGTGGGAGGAATAGTGCCCCATCAATGGTGTCAGTGAGAGGAATAGTGCCCCATCAATGGTGTCAGTGAGAGGAATAGTGCCCCATTAATGGTGTCAGTAAAAGGAATAGTGCCCCATCAATGGTGTCAGTGAGAGGAATAGTGCACCATCAATGGTGTCAGTTGAAAGACTAGCACCCCAATGTTGGTATCAGAGGAAGGAACAGTTCCCTATTGATGTTGTTAGTGAGAGGAATGATGGCCCATCATTGGTGTCATTTGGAGGAATAGTGCCCCAAGAGCCAGATACCAGCAATCAAAAGGCCACAGTCTGGAGACCACTTATACAAGTATCTGTACGAGTGTACAGCTTGTATAACAGTGTAAATTTGCCGTCCCCTCAAAATAACTCAACACACAGCCATTAATGTCTAAACCGCTGGCAACAAAAGTGAGTACACCACTAAAATAATATGTCTAAATTGGGCCCAAAGTGTCAATATTTTGTGTGTCCACCATTATTTTCCAGCACTGCCTTAATCCTCTTGAACATGGAGGTCACCAGAGCTTCACAGGTTGCCACTGGAGTCCTCTTCCCCTCCCCCATGATGACATCACAGAGCTGGTGGATGTTAGAGACCAGCTTCTGTTTGATGATGTCCCACAGATCCTCAATAGGGTTTAGTTCTGGAGACATGCTTGGCCAGTCCATCACCTTTACCCTCAGCTTCTTTAGCAAGGCAGTGGTCATCTTGGAGGTGTGTTTGGGGTTGTTATCATGTTGGAATACTGCCCTGCGGCCCAGTCTCTGAAGGGAGGGGATCATGCTCTGCTTCAGTATGTCACAGTACATGTTGGCATTCATGGTTCCCTCAATGATCTGTATCTCCCCAGTGCCGGCAGCACTCATGCAGCCCCAGACCATGACACTCCCACCACCATGCTTGACTGTAGACAAGACACACTTGTCTTTGTCCTCCTCACCTGGTTGCCCCCACACACGCTTGTCAGCATCTGAACCAAATAAGTTTATCTTGGTCTCATCAGACCACAGGACATGGTTCCAGTAATCCATGTCCTTAGTCTGCTTGTCTTCAGCAAACTGTTTGCCGGCTTTCTTGTGCATCATCTTTAGAAGAGGCTTCCTTCTGGGAGGACAGCCATGCAGACCAATTTGATACAGTGTGCGGCGTATGGTCTGAGCACTGGCAGGCTGACCCCCCACCCCTTCAACCTCTGCAGCAATGCTGACAGCACTCATATGTCTATTTCCCAAACATAACCTCTGGATATGACGCTGAGCACGTGCACTCAACTTCTTTGGTGGACCATGGTGAGGCCTGTTCTGAGTGGAACCTGTCCTGTTAAACCGCTGCATGGTCTTGGCCACCGTGCTGCAGCTCAGTTTTAGGGTCTTGACAATCTTCTTATAGCCTAGGCCATCTTTATGTAGAGCAACAATTCTTTTTTTTCAGATCCTCAGAGAGTCCTTTGCCATGAGGTGCCATGCTTAACTTCCAGTGACCAGTATGAGAGAGTGAGAGCGATAACACCAAATTTAAAACACCTGCTCCCCATTCACACCTGAGACCTTGTAACACTAACGAGTCACATGACACCGGGGGAAGGGAAAATTGATAATTGGGTCCAATTTGGACATTTTCACTTAGGGGTGTACTCACTTTCGTTGCCAGCGGTTTAGACATTAATGGCTGTGTGTTGAGTTACTTTGAGGGGACGGCAAATTTACACTGTTATACAAGCTGTACACTCACTACTTTACATTGTAGACAAGTGTCATTTCTTCAGTGTTGTCACATGAAAAGATAGAAGAAAATATTTACAGAAATGTGAGGGGTGTACTTACTTTTGTGAGATACTGTATGTGGTATAAGTATTTTAATCTGCTAATGGCGGTAATTAGACCCAAAAACATTCGAGAAAGTACCATTTTATTGTAGTGGTCATACACGCTTTTGTTTTAGTAAATTAGACCTGCTGTGTGCATGACCGGGGATACAACGCGAGGCTCCTGGCTCCTTTCTACTACTTGTGTCTCATAAATCTTCTTTCATTCAAACTTCAGAAGTTTTAACGTGGATTTTTTTTCTCTCGGGTTGGAAAGAGATGTGTGCGTGGAATCGGCACCGCCGACTGCCGAGAGTATTCCCGGCGGGGGGACGTCTGAACATCACACAGGTGGGTATTGCTCTGCTCTTGTATGCACATTGTGTGCCGAGGATAGCACCGACATATGCTGTGAATGTGAAATGGAACGCCCGGGCTCGAGGTTAGCAGCCAGACCTGTCAGGTGTTGTGGTCGGAAGCAAATCACTTTTACTTTATTCTTTTTGATGTTTAAACAAAAGAACACTCTACCGGCACCGGCGCTGAATCACAGCCAAGCCAAGAGGAAGGAGGAAAGTAAAAGTTCATGTTTTATATGTAGTTAAAAATCTGTTCGAAAATTTAACCCCAAATTACGCGATAGTAAAGGGATCAGAGGGAGCACAATGGATGAAACATTAAACTTCCAACACTACAGCCAATGAGTAGATAGGCTATGATGTCATTGATGTCATCAGTCTCTAGTGAATGGATAGGCTGCATTCTCAGTGATGTCACCAGTCTCTAGTGAATGGATAGGCTGCATTTTCAGTGATGTCACCGGTCTCTAGTGAATGGATAGGCTGCATTCTCAGTGATGTCACCAGTCTCTAGTGAATGGATAGGCTGCATTCTTAGTGACGTCACCGGTCTCTAGTGAATGGATAGGCTGCATTTTCAGTGATGTCACCGGTCTCTAGTGAATGGATAGGCTGCATTTTCAGTGATGTCACCAGTCTCCAGTGAATGGATAGGCTGCATTCTTAGTGACGTCACCGGTCTCTAGTGAATGGATAGGCTGCATTCTCAGTGATGTCACTGGTCTCTAGTGAATGGATAGGCTGCATTTTCAGTGATGTCACCAGTCTCTAGTGAATGGATAGGCTGCATTCTCAGTGATGTCACCAGTCTCTAGTGAATGAAATACTTTCAGTGATGTCACCAGTCTCTAGTGAACGGATAGGCTGCATTCTTAGTGACGTCACCGGTCTCTAGTGAATGGATAGGCTGCATTCTCAGTGATGTCACCGGTCTCTAGTGATTAGATAGGCTGCATTCTTAGTGACGTCACCGGTCTCTAGTGAATGGATAGGCTGCATTCTCAGTGATGTCAACAGTCTCTAGTGAATGGATAGGCTGCATTCTTAGTGATGTCACCAGTCTCTAGTAAATGGATAGGCTGCATTCTCAGTGATGTCACCAGTCTCTAGTGAATGGATAGGCTGCATTCTCAGTGATGTCACTGGTCTCTAGTGAATGTATAGGCTGCATTCTCAGTGATGTCACGATTCTCTAGTGAATGGATAGGCTGCATTCTCAGTGATGTCACCGGTCTCTAGTGAATGGATAGTCTGCATTCTCAGTGATGTCTCCGGTCTCTAGTGAATGGATAGGCTGCATTCTCAGTGATGTCACGATTCTCTAGTGAATGGATAGGCTGCATTCTCAGTGATGTCACCATTCTCTAGTGAATGAATAGGCTGCATTCTCAGTGATGTCACCAATCTCTAGTGAATGGATAGGCTGCATTCTCAGTGATGTCACCGGTCTCTAGTGAATGGATAGGTTGCATTCTCTGTGATGTCACTGGCCTCTATTGAATGGATAGGCTGCATTCTCAGTGATGTCAGTAGTTTCTAGTAAATCAATAAGCTATATATTCACCAATATAAAGTAGATTAATCTTCAACATGGCTATTTTTGATAATTGGTGCCACTTGTTATCTACAAACTTTTGTTTGACTCTTTTGGGTAAAGCGGGGTTCCACCGCCGTTTTTTTTTTTTCTGGGTGGAAATGACAAGGAGTATGATTTTGAATAGTTCCACTTACTTGTGCCATGCTAAAACTCCCATGCTGCCGATTTACGACTTTTTCCAAGTTTATAAAATCGTCTGACGGTTTCCATTTTGCCTGTGGGCATGTGAAGCCCACAGGCATTCTCTTCCGGGACACTGTGCTGCTGATATCCCAGCATGCACCGCCCGTTCAAGCGCCGATCTCGCGCATGCGCAGATCAAACAAATCAGAGCGCTGACAATAACTGGGCGCCGCACAGACTCCTGGGAACTTTAAAAAAGGATCCCAGGAGACAGTGCGGCCAAAAGGAAGTGCAGACCTGCCGCTGAAACCCCGCCCCTATCCGCAGCTGCACCGCCCCATATCCGGAGACTACAGGAGACCAGAAAATTGAAAAAAATACAAAGAGAACACAGTAGCAGAAAGGTAATGGGGATTTAATTAAATTACACCCTATTACAATCTTAGGGGCATAGAGGTTTAAATTCGGGTGGAGCTCCGCTTTAAAGTGTACAGTATCTGCAACCAAAATATTTGTTTTTGAGTCACACCGTTCTCCTCCCTATTTAAACCCCATTCCTCCTTCCTGTTTTTTGCCCAAGCTTGACTCTGATTACAGTCCTTTGTTCCTACTGATTGTGTTTATCTTAGTACTAATCTTGGCCTGTGGCCTCCCTCCTGAACCTTCTCTGCCTGCCTGGACTACAAATCTGCTCTTTGCCTGGATTCAACGTCACAGAGGGGTGTTGCTTCGCTTCCCGTCCCTACCTGTGGGTCGAATTTCTGTTTTCCAGGATTTGCTGTGTGGAGCATGACAACCACCGACAATGGTCACCAGGACAACCATGAATCTTCCCGGTGGGGATATCAATAAAAACCTGACAGAGGTTCTAAACATCCTTTTTATATTGTCCAAATCTAAAAGAAAAAATTTTGACTAGAGATACAAATTAGGTGAAAATTACTTTCAGATAGAACAGAATTCGGAAAAGAAAAATATAAAAAAATATATATAAATGATGTATAGATACCTAGTGAAATTAGTTGGATAGCGTTCCTTCACTGCTATGAAGATTATTCTTTTTTTTTTTTTGGAATATGATCATTCAGAGATGGTGATGGTATTCTCAGTCCAGTCTAATCGGTACTTTCTGGTGGGATAGAATGGGGCAGCAGCCCGATGAGTTGGAATATTTCTTGTTTTATTTGTCTGAATCTTGTAGCTTGCTCATAGAAGCAGAAGGCTTGCAACCTGCTTTTGCAGCCTATATATAGTCATTGTCTCCTGAGGATACTTTCTCACTGATCCTCAGCATCCTGTAGCAGTGATTCGTTCAATTCTTTAGGCTGTTTACGTGTTCCTCACCCAGCTAAAATATACTGCCAAGTATGTGGACACCTAACCATTACACCTACCTACCTACCTACCTATATGGCCAACAGTATGTGGACATCTCTTCAAATGATTGAGTTCAGTTCTTTCCAGGGAAGGGTTTAGTTTGCACACATTTGCAAATACATGCGTAAGCTGCAGAGCCACTTCACTGAACCCCAGTATTATCTGCAGTCCAAACTCAAAACTTTGAGAGCCTCCATAATAGAAGCACATACATAACAATGGATAGATATTATTATTATTATTATACAGGATTTATATACCGCCAACAGTTAACGCAGCGCTTTACAATATAAAAAAGAGACAATACAGTTATAATACAATAAAATACAAGAGGATTAAGAAGGCCCTGTTCAGAAGAGCTTACAATCTAATAGGGTTGGGCAGGTGCTACAAAAGGTTGTGACTGTGGGGAATGAGCTGATGGAAGTGGTAGGAGATTAGAAGGTCACGTGATGGCTTTTCTGAAGAGATGAGTCTTCAGGGATCGCCTGAAGGTAGCAAGAGTAGAAGAAAGTCGGACAGGTGGAGGTAGCGAGTTCCAGAGGATGGGAGAGGCTCTGGAGAAATCCTGGAGACGAGCATGGGAGGAGGAGACAAGAGAGCTTGAGAAGAGCGAGAAGTCTTGAGAAGAGTAGGAGGTCTTGAGAAGATAGAGGGCTGGGGAGCCTGGAGGGAGCCCACCACTCTTTAAAGGCACAGGGGGCGCACTGGACAACCAACACAATGGCAGCAAAGGTGTCCCGTGCATCCCCTCACCAGTATTTCAACAGTACAAACAAATGGCCATTGCCCCCACCTATAAGTTGCCTTTGCAGTAAGGAGCACATAGAAAGGGCGGCGCATATCAAACAAAACCAACGTTTTTTGAAAAATTATCAGCGCTTCCTGCTGACACACCCAATTGTGGAAGGGAGTTCCACATGCTTACCGCTCTAACAGTAAAAAGAACCCATTATGCAGTTTAAGGTTGAATCTCTTCTCGTCTACAACGTAGCTTCGTTGAGTGCCATGTGTCTTCTTAGGCGACATGAGACTGAATATTTTTTCCCTATGGTAACATCTAAACAACCATTTAGATATTTGTATATTGTAATCTCCTCTTAGCCTTTGTACACATGGTCGGACATTCCGGCAACAAAATCCGTCAGATTTTGTCCGACGGATTTTGTCCGAAACTTGTGTTGCATACACACGGTCGGACAAAGTTGTCGGAAAAAAATCCGATTGTTCAGAATGTGATGACGTTATTTCGTTACGACGGGACTACGTTCAGGCTAGTAGCCAATAGCTTTGGTGTAGGAATATGATCTGAGCATGCGTGGCACTTTCTCCGATCGGAATTCTCTACACACGATCGGATCATGTTGTCGGAAAGTTTTATAGCCCAGCTCTAAAACTTTGTCCGTCGGATATTCTGACGGAAACAGTCCGATGGAGCCCACACACTGTCGGATTATCTGACAACACGGTCCGATCGGACATTTTCCGTCGGAATGTCCGAGTGTGTGTACAAGGGCTAAAGCGTCTCTTCTCCAGAGAAAATAAATAAAGGGGGGGGGGGGGGGATAAAATTCCCAGGCCATCTTTAACCACTTTCAGACCGGACCATTTTGCTGGTAAATGACCAGAGGTCTTTTTACACTTTGGCACTGCGCTGCTTTAACTGGTAATTGCGCGGTCATGCAATGTTGTACCCAAACAAAATTTGCGTCCTTTTCTTCCCACAAATAGAGCTTTCTTTTGATGGTATTTGATTGCCTCTGCGATTTTTATTTTTTGCGATATAAACGTAAAAAGACCGCAAATTTTGAAAAAAAATGATATTTTCTACTTTTTGTTATTAGAAAAATCCAATAAACTCAATTTTAGTCATACATTTAGGCCAAAATGTATTCAGCCACATGTCTTTGGTAAAAAAAAAGTCAATAATTGTATATTTATTGGTTTGCGCAAAAGTTGTCACATCTACAAACTAAGGTACGTTTTCTGGAATTTACGCAGCTTTTAGTTTACGACTGCCTATCTCATTTCTTGAGGTGCTAAAATGGCAGGGCAGTACAAAACCCCCCCAAATGACCCCATTTTGGAAAGTAGACCCCCTAAGGAAATTGATAAGTGGCATGTTGAGCCCATTGAATATTTTATTTTTTTGCCTCAAGCGATTGAATAATGACAAAAAAAAATTTTTTATTTTTTTTTTACACAAAGTTGTCACTAAATGATATATTGCTCACACATGCCATGGGCATATGTGAAATGACACCCCAAAATAAATTCTGCTGCTTCTCCTGAGTACGGAGATACCACATATGTGGGACTTTTTGGGAGCCTAGCCGCGTACGGGGCCCCGAAAACCAAGCACCGCCTTCAGGCTTTCTAAGGGCGTAAATTTTTGAGTTCACTTCTCACTACCTATTACAGTTTTGAAGGCCATAAAATGCCAAGATGGCACAAAACACCCACAAATGACCCCATTTTAGAAAGTAGACACCCCAAGCTATTTGCTGAGAGGCATGTTGAGTCCATGGAATATTTTATATTTTGCCACAAGTTGCGGGAAAATTACAAACTTTTTTTTTTTTTTTTTTTTTTTCACAAAGTTGTCACTAAATGATATATTGCTCACGCATGCCATGGGCATATGTGAAATGACACCCCAAAATAAATTCTGCTGCTTCTCCTGAGTACGGGGATACCACATATGTGGGACTTTTTGGGAGCCTAGCCGCGTACGGGGCCCCGAAAACCAAGCACCGCCTTCAGGCTTTCTAAGGGCGTTACAGTTTTGAAGGCCATAAAATGCCAAGATGGCACAAACCCCCCCCAAATGACCCCATTTTGGAAAGTAGACACCCCTAAATTTAGGGGTACACTAGTGAGACTAGGTAATAAATGGCGGGTGCCCTGAAACTATAAAAAAATAACTAACCAACCAGCGTCACCTGTAACAGTTATATGGTGATCACTGGTGAAAGGGTTAACTAGGGGGCAATCAGGGGGCTTTATGCGGTAGTATATGGGGGTCCCTGGCGCTATAAAAAGCTGCGGCGAACCTAAATACCTACCTGCCTAACTAGCGTCACCTGTGACACTAATACAGCGATCAGAAAAACGATCGCTTATTAGGCTGGGTTCACACTGGAGCGATGCGGGAACGCCACGAATGCGCGGCGGGTTCCCGCATCGCATGCCTCCCGGCGGCAGTTCACACTGCCCTATGCGAACTGCTGGGAGTGTCAGTGAAATGTTACTGACACCCCCAGATCAGTTCGCATATCGCAGTGCGATCTGCAAACTCGGATCGCATGGTGTGAACACCCATGCGATCCGATTCTGCTGCGGGCCAAAAAAAGGGTCCCGTGCGAATTTGCGGCGGGTGCGGCGAATGGCTGAACTCGAATCGCACAGAGATCGGATGTGATTTGCACTGCAGTGCGGTGCGAATCACATCCGTTCTCAAACCGCTGCAATGTGAACCCAGCCTTAGTGACACTGGCGACGGGGGGTGATCACGGGGTTAAACCTTTATTGGGGGGGTTAGGGGGGTACCTTAGAACTAAAGGGGGCTAACCCTAACTGCCCTAACAGTTATTAGTCACAAATGACACCCGCCGGGTGATCAGGGGGTTAAACCTTTATTAGGTAATAAATGGCGGGTGCCCTGAAACTATAAAAAAATAACTAACCAACCAGCGTCACCTGTAACAGTTATATGGTGATCACAGGTGAAAGGGTTAACTAGGGGGCAATCAGGGGGCTTTATGCGGTAGTATATGGGGGTCCCTGGCGCTATAAAAAGCTGCGGCGAACCTAAATACCTACCTGCCTAACTAGCGTCACCTGTGACACTAATACGGCGATCAGAAAAATGATCGCTTATTAGGCTGGGTTCACACTGGAGCGATGCGGAAACGCCGCGAATCCGCGGCGGGTTCCCGCATCGCATGCCTCCCGGCGGCAGTTCACACTGCCCTATGCGAACTGCTGGGAGTGTCAGTGAAATGTTACTGACACCCCCAGATCAGTTCGCATATCGCAGTGCGATCTGCAAACTCGGATCGCATGGTGTGAACACCCATGCGATCCGATTCTGCTGCGGACCAAAAAAAGGGTCCCGTGCGAATTTGCGGCGGGTGCGGCGGGTGTGGCGGGTGCGGCGGGTGCGGCGAATGGCTGAACTCGAATCGCACAGAGATCGGATGTGATTTGCACTGCAGTGCGGTGCGAATCACATTCGTTCTCATAAACCGCTGCAATGTGAACCCAGCCTTAGTGACACTGGCGACGGGGGGTGATCACGGGGTTAAACCTTTATTGGGGGGGTTAGGGGGGTACATTAGAACTAAAGGGGGCTAACTCTAACTGCCCTAACAGTTATTACAGTCACAAATGACACCAATGCAAAAAAAAAAAAAAAAATGACATTGGTGTCACTGTGACTGGGGGGCAGGGGTAATTGGGGGGGTGATCGGGGGGTAAAGGGGGGGTGTGAGTGTGCCTGGCATGTTCTACTGTGTGTGTAGAGTGTTGGTGCAACTCACCGATCCGCTCTCCTCCGTGTCGGAACGAAAAATACCGACACGGAGGAGAGAATACATCACTTCCTCTCCTGTGTTTACATTACAGGAGAGGAAGTGATGTCACCGGGGATTTCCATTCGTCGAGAGCGATCGCGAGGGGGTGGCCATGAATGAATGGCCGCCCCCTCATCCCGGATCGCTCTCGAAGGAATGCCGACCGCCGCAGGCACCGGGGGGGGGGCCCGATCGGGCCCCCCACCCGCGGGCAGGCAGGGACTTATATATACGCCCATATGCCTGCCCGTGCCATTCTGCCGACGTATATCGTCGTGCGGCGGTCGGCAAGTGGTTAAGTATGTTGTGTGGTTAGGGTACTTTTACGAAAAGGGCCGCTTCTCAGCCTTTTGGGTAAGATCAAGTGTAGTATCTGTTCTTATCAGTTGCCAGAGGAGGCGCTGTGCTGCTCCCATAGGGGAGGGCTGGCAAATCCAATGGTGTAATTGTGCCTGGAAGGGCGGTTTCAGCAGGGATTATGTCGAGCTGCCCGACAGATACTGGGGGCGACCACTGGTTGCATCTGAGCCATCTGGAAGGGTGTTCCTGGTGAGGATGGGTGCTGCATTGGGTCTGGCCAGAGAGTTGGGGTCCCTGGCCTTTTTAACCTAGATTGGTGTAGTTCTAGCTCCGGTCAGTTTTTTGGGAGAAAACACTGCCTCCTCCTTAACGGGGGGGGGGGGGGGGGGGGAGACGTTAGCATACCCTTAATGTAATTAGGTAGGAGTGATGGGAGCGACGGTTGAGCCTTCTGCTCAATGGCTCTCTCTAAGCTCTCAGATCTTCAGACCTTCCTGCCTGGGGTGGGGGCTGCACTGGCCTAGGCTGTTGGTCTGGGTTGGGACGAAAAGCCTGTGGTGAATGTGCCCCTGAAGTGGCAGTTCAGTGGTGCCATACAATCACTGTGAGCGAGGGTCACTTTGATTTATGGCACCATGGTCACTTCACCAAACACACGTTTTTCACACCTGCCTCTAGGGCCGAGCCTTTTGGCTAGGACCAGGGTAAATTTTTATTCCTGATCGAAGGGCCTGGCCATTGTATTGCACAATGGTCACTTTCACTTCTCCCACTTCCTTCTCCCCACTTTCCTATTTATGTTAACCCCGTGCTCGTCACTTTTTTGTATTATTTTTGTTTGATGTCACAGGTTTGTCACTGTGTGATTAGTAGGGTGTGGGTCCTTGGGCCTACCCTGAACGTCTTGGGATGGGGGTGGACATAGCCCTTTTGGCTTGGTTTGCCCCCTCTTATGGGGTCTCTCTTCGAGTACTTGGGTGGGTCTGTTTTGGCAGACCTTTCAGAGAAAGGGGGTCCGTCTGATTTCGGCCAGATGGACCCAAGTGATATACCTCAGTCCCTGTCTGGAGCCTAACGCTCCGGGGGATCAGGGTAAGGTCCTTCCTAGGGAGGACCAGTGTAACACCCATTGCACGTTTTGTGTCACTCTTTATGTGTGTGCACTTTTTTTGGCACCGGGTAGAGTTTTTGGGTGTGTTTCACACGCCACAGGCTTTTCAATAAAAAAAAATAATAATTCTGTGAGTGGGCCCAGTTGTCTGGGTTGTCTTCCTGCCGGGTGGTCCTGCTTTGTTGAACTTTTTCTTCAATACCGTAATGTTGCCTGCTGCCGCACCGTACTGCACCTCCCCACAGGCCTACAACCAGCCTTTTGTGGCTGAACCTCTTAGACCCCCCCCCCACCAAAGTGTTTACCCTACCCCAACTAAGTCGGGGCATGAACAAGTCGGGGCTTGAACTAGTCGGGGCAAGCGCACTGTGCTGCACCTCCCCACAGGCCTACAACCAGCCTTTTGTGGCTGAACCTCTTGGACCCCCTCCTTGGACCAACACAACCCAAAATTCTTCTTTATTCTTGCTCCATTGACTACCAAAAATTTGGGATTTTCCTTCTCCGTGATGCCAGGACAAAATAAGAAGATGAATCTCCCCAGCAGAGACACGGGGATGGCAACAGAAACCTGACCGAATTTCTAGCCCTTCCCCACATTATCCAAAAGTTTTGGCCTTAGATACACTTCAACTTCAAGAGATATATTCAGAAATTAGACAGTTTAAGACTTTCTACCCAAGCATAGCTAAAAGAAAAAAATAACCCCTCATACAACATATATAAATGCCTATGTTTATAGTTTCCCTTAATTGACAGGTAGAGGGCAAATTTGCATAATGAACTATTTAAATATGCATATTACGAGTGCTGTAAGGCTTTCTTTGTCCTCACCAGCTTCGGGATCTAGTAGCCCAATATAAATAAGCGGCGGCTGTCGCATCCAATTAGGTGCGCCGTTAATCCGAGACAGCGACGTTCAGATTTTTGATCCTTTCAACAAGTGCGGCCTAACGAGCAGTGACAAGACTGCTGCACAGACATGAGAAATGACTCACTTACCCCACGCTGCAATTGTCATGAGCCTATAAAGAACGCTCGCAGCTAGAAAACCACTGGGTCACTTGAAATGTATGCAAATTTGACATTTCAGCTCCGTTTTGCATATCTGCGCATCAAACTTTTCCCGGGTATCGCTTCTGATCATGCGCTAGGACAGAGGCTTAAGGTCAGTGGCTGATTCCGTACAAATGACAAGGGGACAATTGTTTTGTTCTCGGCGGAGTCTTATTGATAAATACCAGCCCCTTCGGAGACGCGGCGCTGGCTCAGGTGACGTTTCAGAAAAAGCGGCGTCTGGTGACACGTTACCTGCGGGCAGGGACCGTCGAAGATGTGTTAAAGCAGCAGAAAGGTCAAATGCAAGTTATGGCGCTGCAAGGGGGGGGGGGGGACATTTCGGAAGCTGGAGGCGTAAGGTGAACATAAGGTGACGCGGCTGGCGGGAAGTTTCTTGGAAAGGAGAACAAACCAATTTCATTGGGGAATGCAATTTAGACGTAAAGCTCCACTCCAGGTGATCAGGAATGAGATACATACACTACATTGTCAAAAGTATTGGGACACCTGCCTTTACACACACATGAACTTTAATGGCATCCCAGTCTTAGTCGGTAGGGCAGTGGCGGTGCATCCATTAAGGGCGCCTGGGCGCCGCCTCCTCTGTCACGCTGCCTCCTCTGTGTAGAATGGATAGATTCATGCATAGCACGAATCTAGCCATGGCCGCTGTAGCCACCCCCTGTTCAGGCGTCTGGCTGGGCACCTGAATTACAGCGGCGGGGGTGTTTTTTAGAACCATAGGCTCTAATAGGCTTAAAAAAAGGTGAGCTCGGAGAGCAGAGCATTGCGCTCCCAGTCCACCCAGGTGTGTTAGATAAGCAAAAGAATATTCACTTTTCTAACACTGAACTGCCTCTCAGCCAATCAGGAGGCGTGGGTCTAATACCACCTGATTGGCTGAAGGCACAGGCGATCCGATTGGATGCCAAGCAGGAAGGAAGAAGAGGCAAATGGAGGACACAGGAGCTGCTGCTCCTCCCTCCGTCCCACACCTTGGCCCTGTCTGATCCCCCACCAAGATGGGGTAAGTGCCAGGCAGTCATTGAGCTGGTGGAGGGGGGTTGACACAGTGGCTACATTTGATGGGCACAAGTGGCTGCATTTGACGGACACAGTGCATTTATGGGGCACAGCGGCTGCATTTGAGGGGCACAAGTGGCGACATTTGATGGGCACAAGTGGCTGCATTTGGCAGGCACAATGCATTGATGGGGGCAATGGCTGCATTTGATGGGCACAAGTGGCTACATTTGATGAGCAAAAGTGGCCGCATTTGATGGGCACAGTGGAGGCATTTGATGGACACAAGTGGCTGCATTTGACGGGCACAGTGGCGGAATTTGACAGCACAGTGGCGACATTTTATGGGCACAGTGGGTGCATTTGATGGGCACAGTGTCTGCATTTGATGTGTTTTTTCAGTATTTTAAAAATTTGGAGCACCAGCCGCCTTTGCCATAGGGTATATATAACAGCTTCAACTCTTCTGGGAAGGCTGTCTACAAGGTTTAGGATTGTGTCTATGGGAATGTTTGACCATTCTTCCAGAAGCGCATTTGTCTCCACTCTAATTCATCCCAAAGGTGTTGTAATGGGTTGAGGTCGGAACCTCAAGTTCCTCCACCCCAAACTCGCTCATCCATGTCTTTATGGACCTTGCTTTGTGCACTGGTGCGCAGTCATGTTGTAACAGGAAGGGGCCATCCTCATTCCCACAAAGTTGGGAGCATGAAATTGTCCACAATGTCTTGGTATGCTGACACCTTTAAAGTAATTATAAAGGCTATTTTTATAAAAGATAACAAACCTGTTATACTTTCCTCCTCCGTGCAGTTGGTTTTGCACAGTGTGTTCAACACCACAAAGAAGGTGAGTATTGCAACCAGATTACATTTTTTGGGATCCATTTTGTTTAAATGTAGTACGCTTATGAATACCCAAAGGCAGGATAGCACCTCTAGAGGCCAGAGGCGGACTAGCATTTCAACCTCATTGCAACCTCCAAGCGAGTCAACAGGTCCTTTTGAGAGGCCAGACTTCTTCCTGGCTCTCTCCAGCAAGGGGCCTCCCCATGGGTCTCCTCCTTGGCACAGCTTCCTCCGGACCAGGCAGGAGAACTTCAGGACCACTTCAGCACACATTTGGCCCCAAAACAGACTATTGGGCCTAACAGTAGTGCTCCACCCAGAAGCACCTCCCTAGGCCTCAGCACAGGAAAAGAGAGAGCACATGGCCTGTCCTAAATATTTACATCCTCCCCCAGCATGCGCCAGTGGCATAAACCTCCTACTGGGTTGGCCGTAAACATTTTATGATAAGACCTCACCATACGTATTTGCAATGGAGATCGAAGGGCCTGTACCAGGATTAGGTGACAAAGTATGTCCATTGCATAGATTGCTTGATACCCTGGGCTCACAGAAAGTGGATTGAATGACACAAGGCGCCATTTATCCTGGAAGAGGAACAGCATCGGATCACTGAATAGTTGAATATGCGGGGTTCAACACCACAAAGAAGGTGAGTATTGCAACCAGATGTAATTTTTTGGGGATCCATTTTTTTGAAATGTAGTACCATTATGAATCCCCAGAGGCAGGATAGCTACTCCAGAGGCCAGGGGTGGATTAGCATTTCACCCTCATTGCAACCTCCAAGCGAGTCAACAGGTCCTTCTGAGAGACCAGACTTCTTCCTGGCTCTCTCCAGCAAGGGGCCTCCCCATGGGTCTCCTCCTTGGCACAGCTTCCTCCAGCCCAGGCAGGAGAACTTCAGGACCACTTCAGCACACATTTGGCCTCAAGACTATTGGGCCTAACAGTAGAGCTCCACCCAGAAGCACCTCCCTATGTAGGGTTGCCACCTGTCCAGGATTCACCCGGACAGTCCAGGTTTTGAATCATGTGTCCAGGTTTCAGTCCACCTAAAAACCCGGACACAATATTCAGACCTGGCTGTGGCTCCCCAAGTAACCAAGATAGTCATACCCAAATCTGTTGCCATCTGGGAGCTGAAGGCAGCTGTCTGGGGGCATGTTTGGCCTCACTGAAGAGCAGGTGCATGCCACATTACTACTCTCCTTGGGGCACCCAAATGTGTCCCGGGTCTTATATAATCCTACAGTGTTTACTGCAAAAAAAAATATTGCCCTGTGCCACAAAAGTGTTCGGGTTTGGCTTGCAGAAAAGGGGGCAACCCTATGTCTAGGCCTCAGCCCAGGGAAAGAGAGAGAGCACATGTCTGTCCTAAATATTTATATCCTCCCCCAGCATGCACCAGTGGCATAAACCTCCTACTGGGTTGGCCGTAAGAACCATAAATATTCATAACATTTTTATTTGTGAAATCTCATACTATGACCAGTGATATCTACTGGTGAGAGTGAGCAATCACAAGCCAACTTAAAGTGGTTCTAACACCTTAAGGTTCTAAAGCCCTTAGGGTTTTCACCTCTATGCATTAAAGTGAAAAAACTTTTGTGGGGCAGCTCTTCCCAGACCCCCTCCCCCTTTTCTTACCTGAGCTTGATCTGATTCAGCGAAATGCGTGAGAGCAGCCACTCTCTCCCTCCTGAGTGGACAGATTGACAGCAGCGGGAGACATTGGCTCCCGCTGCTGTCAATCAAAAGCTGTGTCATGGGAGTGGGAGCCGAGTCCCAATGTTTGTGCCTATGGACGCAGCAGCGGGACTCAGGAGTGAGTATGCACAGGTGCCCCCCCCCCCATGGAAAGTGGCTTTCCGCGGGGGCACCTGCCAAAGAGGAGGGGCCTGGAGCGCCGGCAGGGGACCCCAGAAGAAGAGGATCAGGTCTGCTCTGTGCAAAAACATTACACAGAGCAGGTAAGTTATTTTAATTAAAAATAAAATTAGCAACACTTTAAAGAGGAAGTAAACCCTGATACTTCCTCTTTGTTTCCCTGCAAAGGTAAAGCATAATGGGCTACTGTGCATCGCATCGCATAGCAGCCCATTATGTGACACTTACCTGCAGGAGAAGCCTGCGAGGTCCCCGTCTTCCTCGCTAGTAGCGAGCATCCATTCTCCACCCCTTCTTTTTTTCCGGGGGCCACGAACTCTGGCTCTGTGACTGGCCCGAGTCGCGTGGCGTCACTCCCGCGTATGCCCTTTCTAACTCCGGCACAGTCGCAGAAGAAATCGCCGCACCGCGATTTGCAAATATCTCCTAGACCGTGCAGGTTCCCGGGAGATAATTCAAGCACCTACAGGTAAGCCTTAATCTAGGCTTACCTGTAGGTTAAAGTGGTTGTAAAGGGTTTACAACCACGTTAAAGCGGGAGTTCCGCCATTTTTTTTTTTTAAAGCCAGCAGCTACAAATACTGCAGCTGCTGACTTTTAAAATAGTGACACTTACCCACCCAGCGCGCCCGCGATGTCGTCACCCGAAGCCGATCTCTTGATCGTCTCTCGGGTGCTGCCGCCGCCATCTTGGGTATGGGAATCAGGAAGTGGAGCCTTTCGGCTTCATTTCCCGGTTCCCTACTGCGCATGCGCGAGTCGCGCTGCACAATAAGGATGGTCCCCGCTGTCTTTGGGATCCGTGTGTTTCCCAGCAGGCAGCGGGGGACTTTCGGAAAGGGGCGTAGATTCTGCGGAAAGGGGCGTAGATTCTGCGGAAAGGGGCGTACCTTCTGCAGAATCTACGCAGGAAGTGGGTGCAGATACCTGTACTGTACAGGTACCTGTACCCCCCTCCCCCCTGAAAGGTGCCAATTGTGGCGCCGGAGGGGGGGGGGGGGGGGGATTCCAATGAGCGGAAGGTCCACTTTAGGGTGGACCTCCGCTTTAAGGTTATGGAAAAAAACAGGTGAAAAACTATACATTAAATCTGAATTAACTAGAGCCCCTTGTCTTGTTTGGGACAAGGGGGCTACATGAAAAAATAAATAAAATAAAATAATAAAATAAATAAAAAAATAAAATAAAATAAATAATAAAAAAAAATAAAATAAATAAAAAAATAAAATAAAATAAATAAATAAATAAATAAAATAAAATGGGCTTTAACTCATCATTAGCTAACAGATTCCAAAGATTAATTTTTCATAACTGTCCTCACTTCTTGTACTCCTTGGGGCAGGCACAGGCACTTCATTTACAATGGTGGCAGGTACTATGTTGCCAATTATGTCATCTCCAAATTGCAAAGGCAAAAAAAATAAAATGCTAAACTGGCTATCTTTGATTCAAACTGCTACTCATAAAATAAATGTTTCTTAATTAGTCTGGAATCTGTCTTCATGATAAAAAATAAAATAAAAAAATAAAAATCCTGTAATGACTGTGAGACTGTATCCTAAATCCTATTAAAAAAAAAAAAAAAAAAAAAAAAAGCTCTGGAAGCATTCGGCAGACGAGCTTCTCAGGTCCTTTCGCTGTTGCTGAACAAATATAAAAAGTCACCAATATTTTGACACGTTCCCTGGCCGCCTCTGATACCAGCTGGCTGTGACTTCCCCATCTGCATTTTTCTTCTATATTTTAAAGACTGGTGCCATGCCAATGCACTGGACCCCATCCATTTACTCCTTTTTAAAACTCAAGTTTTAGCCAACTCTAACGGCCATTTTTCATGAGGGATGCAGAAGCCGGCTCTGCTTTAACAAGGTTACGGAATAAAATTATTCATACATTAGCTGGAGAAGAGACAGCAATTTGAGCTGAAATGTTCTGGCAACTTGATTCTATTTTTTTTTTTTCAGTCTTTGAAAGGAATTGTATTATGGAAATTATAATATTTAAATTGTCTTTAAATAAGTGATACGTTAAACATAGTATACACGATGATACAATTTTTTTTATGTTTGAAAGAAAAACTATAATATCAGAAATCGAATGCAGAATACATTTTTTTTTTTAAGATTAATATTTTTAGGTTATTAGTTGTAAGGGGAAACAAGAGAATGAAGGATTTTTAATAATTGAACAATACAATTTTATTCAGGGTTATTCATTTAAGCTAAGCATTTTTTATTTATTTTTTTAACAATTAAGACCTCTGATTGCTCCTCTATTGAATTGTGTTGTAACTGTACTGTCTGCCCTCATGTTGCAAAGGGCTGTGCAATCTATTGCTGCTATATAAATCCTGTATAGAAATAATAGTAATAATAATAGCAAAAAAATTGATTGCAAATATGGTTACTAAAGAAAAAATTGGGGATGCACCAGAATTTTGGCGGCCGAAACTTATCGGCAGGAAAATTGTGTTTTCGGCATATGTCCGGAAGAACAAAAGTGCCCATAAGGCACTGATAATAGCGCCTTGCGCAGTAGCGGTGGTGCCGTCCATTGTGGGGTGTCATCCTGGTGGCTCATGGTCCTGTCCTCCCCTCCCTCCTCCTCCCCCCATTTTTTTTTTTTATGTGTTGTAATTGGTAAAATTTGCAGAGGCCAAAACCTATATTAAATAATATATAATTTATTAATATATTTATCATAGTTTTTTTTTTCATTTATTTATTTTTTTTTTCGTGGGTTTTCTTTCAATGTTTCATTTTTATTTTTTATTTTTTTGTGTTCTAATTGGTAATATTTGCAGAGGCTAAAACCTATATTATATAATATATAATTTAATAATATATTTATGAATATTTTTTTTATTTATATTTATTTTTTATTTTATATTTATTTTCTTGGGTTTTATTTCAATGTTTCAAAATTTTTTGTGTTCTAATTGGTAAAATGTGCAGAGGCCAAAACCTATATTATATAATATATAATTTAATAATATATTTTTATAAATAGTTTTTTTTTAAATGTATATTTAATATTTTATTTTTATTTTCTTAGGATTTCTTTCACTGGTAATTAAATTTTTTTTTCTAATTGACAACATTTGCAGAGTCTAAAACCTAAATTATATAATAAGATTGAATTTAATAATATATTTATCATAGTTTATTTTAAACTTATATTTATTTTTTATTCTATTTTTATTTTCTTGTGGGTTTTTTTCATTGTTTCATTTTTTTTATATGTTCTGATTGGTAAAATTTGCAGAAGCCAAAACCTAAATTATATAATAATATATTTGTCATAGTTTTATTTAAATTTATATTTATGTTTTATTTTATTTAAATTTTCTTTTTTTTTTAATGATTATTATTATTATTATTATTTATTTATTTATTTATTTTTTATGTGTTCTATTTGACAAAATTTGCAGAGGCCAAAAACTAAATGATATAATAATATATTTGTCATAGTTTTTTTTTATTTATATTTATTTTTTTATTCTATTTTTACTTTCTTGTTTTTTGAATGGTTATTATTATTATTATTTATTTTTTTATGTGTTCTATTTGGCAAAATTTGCAGAGGCCAAAACCTAAATTATATAATAATATATTTGTCATAGTTTTTTTTAATTTATATTTATTTTTTATTCTATTTGTATTTTCTTGTTTTTTTTTTTTTGAATGGTTATTATTATTATTATTATTATTTTTATGTGTTCTATTTGGCAGAATTTGCAGAAGCCAAAACCTAAATCATATAATAATATATTTGTCGTAGTTTTTTTTTTAAATTTATATTTATTTAGTTTTCTATTTTTATCTTCTTTTTTTTTTTTTTTTAATGGTTATTATTATTATATATTTTTTTTAATGTGTTCTTTTTGTCAAAATTTGCAGAGGCCAAAACCTAAATTATATAATAAAATATTTGTCATAGTTTTTTAAAAAATTATATTTATTTTTTATTCCATTTTTTTTTTTTTTTGAATGGTTATTATTATTATAATTTTTTTTTTAATATGTTCTATTTGGAAAAATTTGCAGAGGCCAAAATGTAGTATTCTTATATATACTGGGGCATCGCTCACGGACACATTACACTTGTCATTACCATTTTTGAGCCGAGGATTTCAGTAACAATAATCGGCGGCGTTTGTGATCCGAGATGTTTATTCCTTATCCCACGCTCCTCTTGTACTGAGGTTGACTTGGATATTAATCAAGCATATTTTATAGAAGACTCCCCCTCCCCCCCCACCCCCCCACCCCTTAGCTCCGAACGGATTGGACCACCAATTCACATTCAGCCCTCCAGCTTCCCGGTTTCCCTGATTAAAAACTTAGACTGCCAGAAGTCTTCCGAAACGACGAGGTTGTCTACGTTTCTGTCACCGGTTTAATTTCCCTGATTGTCCCATACACTATTCATGAGATCCATAATATTCTAAAACTGTAATTTCAACAGATTAATTCCTGCTAATTATTCAGCATATGAAGCGACGCGCGCAAAAGGATCCTACCGTACGCCGCGTCCCGAGGCGGGGAACGCAACGTCGAGTCTTTTTCTGATTTCAACTGGAAAACAAACTAATTATGTGGAAATATGTTAATATATTGTGCTGCGGGGGCCGGTGGGGGGGGGGGGGGGGCCTTTTTGTTCTGCTCAAGTAACGTTTCTGGTGACGGGGCTGTCGGTGATATTTCTTGCAGGAGTAGCTGCCCTTTCCTGATGCATGAACGTTCTACGCCGACCCGTGCTCCTTTCCTTCATAATAAAGACTATTTGCATAATTTGGAATTACTCCGGTCTGGTGGAAAGGGACAGGATACCCTGGGAACTGGCTCTACCACCAGCCTCCCAATGCAGTTTCTATTAGGGGAAGGGGGCCTGTTCACTTGCATTTGTGTCCCCTGTCATATTAGCTCATTATTCAAAATCTGTGCCCGTGCTATTAGCCTATTATAACTAAATATGTGCATATCTCTAGGAGAGCTTATGTGGCTCCATGCTACCATTAGCCACGGGTGAGTATTTTGACTAGGAAGCCAAGGAACCAAAACCATGCCAATGACAGTTTTCCCGTTTTAAAAGAGACCCTGCTGCCTTTAGGGCATGGCAACAGGGCCTCTTTGAAATGTGGCCCACTCCTCCATACAGACCTTTTCCAGATCCTTCAGGTTTCGGGGCTGTCGCTGGGCAATACGGACTTGCAGCTCCCTCCATAGATTTTCTGTTGGGTTCAGGTCTGGAGACTGGCTAGGCCACTCTAGGATCTTGAGATGCTTCTTATGGAGCCGCTCCTTAGTCGTCCTGGCCGTGTGTGTCTATTATTGTACTCCCTGCAGCCCTTAGTCTGACCTACAAGTCCTATACCCGCCTATTCCCAATTCATGTGTGCTGAGGCCATATGCAGGCTTGGGTGCTGCCCACCAAGGGCATAAAACGGATTGTCAAAACCTTCTCGGCCAGGCCAATTACAGAGATCATGTGTTTCCTGTAGTTCTTGACCAGGTTTGCACACACTGCAGCAGGGTTTTTGGCCCACTCCTCCATACAGACCTTCTCCAGATCCTTCAGGTTTTGGGGCTGTCGCTGGGCAACACAGACTTGCAGCTTCCTCCATAGATTTTCTATTGGGTTCCGGTCTGGAGACTGGCTAGGCCACTCCAGGACCTTGAGTTGCTTCTTACGGAGCCGCTACTTAGATGTCCTGGCTGCAGGGGCGGACTGACAACTCATGGGGCCCCCGGGCAATAGGAGATTATGGGGCCCCCAGGCAATCAGACAGGTAGGTACTGGAGAGGTTGGGTAGCTATAATCTAAGGATTTTTAGACCAAAAGGATGTCGGTAAGGGACATTTCAGAGACAGATGTAAAAAAAACACAGATTTTTACATACTGTCCCTGGGTTTACTGAGGCTGGCAACCCTGATGGGGCCCCCTAGTGGCACGGGGCCCTCGGGCAGTGCCCGAGTGGCCCAATGGTCAGTCCGCCCCTGCCTGGCTGTGTGTGTCTTTTATTGTACTCCCTGCTGCCCTTAGTCTGACCTACAAGTCCTATACCCGCCTATTCCCAATTCATGTGTGCTGAGGCCATATGCAGGCTTGGGTGCCGCCAAGGGCGTAAAATGGATTGTCCAAAACCTTCTCGGCCAGGCCAATTACAGAGATCATGCATTTCCTGAAGTTCTTGACCAGGTTTGCATACACTGCAGCAGGGAATTTTGCCCACTCCTCCATACAGTCCTTCTCCAGATCCTTTAGGTTTCGGAGCTGTCGCTGGGCAACACAGACTTTCAGCTCCCTCCAAAGATTTTCTATTGGGTTCAGGTCTGGAGACTGGCTAGGCCACTCCAGGACCTTGAGAAGTTTCTTACGAAGCTGCTCCTTAGTTGTCCTGGCTGTGTGTTTCGGGTCGTTGTCCTGCAGTTAGATCCAGCCGTGACCCATCTTCAATGCTCTTACTGATCTATGTAGGCCCAACGTGTTTCGTTGGGGTATACCAACTCTTCAGAGGCAAATGCAATGGTGATCTACAAAGAGACATAACCATATGGTATAATGTTGTAGCTAAATAATAAGGGTAAGTGATGGTATTCATCTCTCATTTAAAGTCCCCAAACCCCCTTTTTGAGTTTGTATATAGGGATGGAGTCGCACGGGTGCATGCATCTCACACAAAGTCCCAAACTGTTTGTAGTAATTTCAAAATTCATTTAGTTTTGTTTTGTTTAGTTTAATTTAGTTTTGTTTATTAATTAAAGTAATATAGTGCAGTGCTGATGAAAGATCAAATAAACAATGAGATTATTTCCAATAAAAATTGATACGGTATATAAATGTGCGGATAAATGCTCAACAAATTAAGATTGGCCAACAATAATGAGAAATTTAAGCAAACCAACAGTGTTAGTGCATATAAAGTGCATATAGTCCATATAATTTGGCAAAGAATAATGTGACTGTGAATCTGGGTGAACTGGTTGTCTGTAGATAATCCACCACCGTAAGGAAAGAGGCTTATCAGACAGGTTGAACCCAGCTAGGCATACGCTTAGCTGGGTCTACCAAGCTTTTGGTGTACCACACCCAAGGAAAGGTACAGCAACCATGACTTCCAATGATTGTTTATTAATTGTCCACTGAATTTCAAATTTTCCGAACAAATCGACTTTAGATCTGTTGGAAAAATGACTGACCAATTCTAATTCTGTGTGAAGAATAGCTGGTTGTTAAGGGCCGGGAAGCCAGCCGCCGCGTCCTTAACCACTTCAATACAGGGCACTTTCACCCCCTTCCTTCCCAGCCCAATTTTCAGCTTTCATCGCTCTAGCGTTTTCAGTGACAATTGCGCGGTCATGCTACACTGTACCCAAATGAAATTGTTATCATTTTGTTTGCACAAATAGAGCTTTATTTTGGTGGTATTTATTCACGACTCCGTTTTTTATTTTTTGCGATATAAGTGCAAAAAAAGCGGAAATTTGGAAAAAAAACAATATTTTCTTTTTTCTATTTGAAAAGAAATCCAATAAAATCAAATTTTGTCATAAATTTAAGCCAAAATGTATTCTGCTACATGTTTTTGGTAAAAAAAATTCCGTTAAGTGTATAATAATTGGTTTGTGTGATCACGGACATATGTACGCAAATGATCATGTACATATGTGTGTAGATAATCATTGGAACATGTGATTTTAGTGGGAAATATGTGGGGGACATGTTTTTATTATTAGGGACATGTGTTTTTATTATTTGGGGACATGTATGTTTTGGGGACATGTATGTTTTGGGGACATGTGTGTTTTGGGGACATATGTGGGGACTGTGTTTGTACTGTGTGGTGTGTTGTGTGTTGACACTAGACTGATGATCAGTGAGTAAAAAGCTGTAAAAACAGCTCATACTCACTGATCATCAGCCGGCTGCAGCGATCTGCTCTCCTCTACTCAGCGATGACTTCTGTGTGAGGAGAGGAGAGCCGATTGCCTAGCAACCGGCTGTTTGTTTACATCACATGACGGCCGTGATTGGACACGGCCATCATGTGATCAGGAGGGCCAATCACAGAGCCCTCCTGCCGATCTAAGATGTGCCGTGTCCGGGTGACACGAGCACATCAGGATCGCGCCGCTGCGCGGGCACGCGCGCGTGCGCGATCCCGCTACGTCTGAAGGACGTTCCTGAACGTCCTATCAGGAGTAGACGGCTCCCACCCGGCCGTATATATGCATTGGCCGGGTGGGAAGTGGTTAACAACCGATGACTCATCAGCTGTCGGCGGGCTTCTCTGTTGACAGATGAATATAAAGAAAAGGAAGCTGGCAATAGAAATTACAGAAAAAAAATGCGTGCCCCCCCCCCCCCCACAATCCATACCAGGCCCTTCGAGGCTGGTATAGATTTTAAGGGGAGCCCTATACCGTTTTATTTTAGTAATTTTGGCGTGGGGTCCCCCCCAATCCAAACCAGGTCCTTCGGGGCTGGTATAGATTTTAAGGGAAGCCAAAAAAAAACAGCGTGGGGTCCAAAATCCATAGCAGAGGCGTCCAAAATCCATACCAGACCCATGTCTGAGCATGCAGCCTGGCAGACCAGGACGAGCGAGTGCCCCCCTCCTGAACCATACTAGACCATATGCCCTCAAAATGGGGGGGAGGTGCTTTGGGGCAGGGGTGGCCAGGTTCTGGGGGTCCCCTTGTTAAGGAGGGCCTCCAGATTCCGATAAGCCCCGGGCCCACAGACCCCCACAACCACTGCCCAGGGTAGGGAAGAGGCCCTTGTCCCCATCGACATGGGGACAAGGTGCTTTGGGGTGGGAGTGCAGAGCGCTCTTCTCCCTCCTTTCCTGGCCTGCTGGGCTGCATGATTGGATAAGGGTCTCGTATGTATTTTTGGGAGACCCCAACAGATCCCGGTTCTCGCTCTGTCACGCATCGGCTCCGGGCACACACTGCAGGGGGGGGGGCGTGTGCGCCTCTAGTGGCCAAAAGGCGAAGCGACGTAAGGTAACGTCGTTTTACCCAGCCGTGCCATTCTGCTGCAGTAAAACTGCGGCGGCTGGTAGGCAAGCGGTTAAGCTTTGACAACAAAACCTGGAAGCTGATTGGTTTCTATGCAGAGCTACACCAGATTTTGCACTCTCCAGTTTTATTAAACCAACCCCTATGTATTGCATTTTCTTGTAACTGCTGTTACGTCTTCAATGAAGCATTCTTCCTTTTAGAGGTGATTTAAAAAAAAAAAAAATACATTGCTGGATCCTCAGGCATCTGTATCAACAGTTGGTGTCAAAGTGCAAGCATCTACAATCAGAAAGAGATTGCACCAATTTAAATTGCATATAAAGTGTAGCAGAATAAAAAAGCAGGGAGGGGGAGGCGCCAACTAAGCAGGGAGGGAAAGTCAATCATTTGCCATCCTGGAGGCTCCACAAATGGTCCAAGAGGCTGGGGAACCTCTCCATCCAGGAATGGCAGAGGACTCCACGCTAACCAGTGTGGAATGCAGCATGCGGAAGTGACGTCACCGGGACAGAGCGGAAGTCGGGACCAGGGCTTTCAGTCTGGAGGCTTCTCGCTCGGAGCTCACAGTTCCTTCTATGAAAACACTCGGGGGGGGGGGCAGAGACACTAAGAAGAGGGAAAGTTCGGAAACTATAAAGATCTTTAATCTCTCCACACTGCCCCCCCAGGATACATCCCTGTAAGCAAAGGTTTAACCTTAGCACCGACTGTTCATCCGAACCCTTGTCATGGAGATTTCTACCTACTTCACTTATACGCCTAATGATATATAAAATAAGTGATTAAAACCTTTTATCTATATAAAAATCAACCACTGAGGTTGCCGCTATTACGGATAGAATTAAAATGAATTATAACTGTGCGAAAAGAATAACAATCAAATTTATTTCAACTATTGTACAGAAAAGAAACTTGTATTAAGTCGATATTACCAACGATAACATAAATGATACATCCTTAAAACAAAGATGTTACCAAATGATACAAAGTATTACAAATAGGAATAATACTATAATGGACCTACAAATGCTATCAGTGTATCAGGACAAATTGTAGGACAGGAAAAGTTACAGAAAAGATGAAGTTACACACCAAGAATGTGAAGGGGGTACATTTACATTACAGAGAGAAAACTTTTGTGACCATGCTTTGTCTTCCATGAGGCTAATGGCGCGTACACACGACCGGACTTTCCAGCAGAAAAAGTCAGACGGAATCATTTCATTGAATATTCCGATCCTGTGTGGGCTTTTTCAAAAATTCTGATGGACCTAGAAATAGAACATGTTTCAAATCTTTCCGACGGAATCAATCTCTATTGGGAAAACCGTTCGTCTGTAGGCTATTCTGACGGACCAAAAATGACGCCATAGCCAGACCCAACCAGAGAGAGAGAGCCGGAGCTACCCGTCCTAGAACCCACTCAGTGCTCCTAGTGGATGCTCACCTCTGCATTTGGTACACCAGTACATATGGATCCAAGGGCCCCCATAGATGTCTAATGACGCGTACACACGACCGGACTTAGGTCCGACAGACTTTCGACGGAGTTCTGACGGAGTTCTGACGGACTTTCCGAATGAACGGACTTGGCCACACACAATCACACCAAAGTCCGACGGATTCGAACGTGATCACATACGACTGGACTAGAATAAGGAAGTTCATAGCCAGTAGCCAATAGCTGCCCTCGCGTCGGTTTTTGTCCGTCGGACTAGCATACACACGAGCGGATTTCTCGGTAGGAACTGGGTCCGGCGGAGTTCTGGCGGAAAAATTTGAAACATGTTTTATTTCTAAAGTCTGTCAGACTTTTGCAAATCAAAAGTCCGCTGCAGCCCACACACGATCGAATGGTCTGCCGGAATCGTTCCGTCAGACTTTTGATGTTGAAAAGTCCGCTCGTGTGTACGCGGCATAATAATTATTTGCACAAGTTTTATTTCTATTTTATGTGATTTGTGAACACTATCTGATTTTGCAGCATTTCTGTTTTATATATGCACTTGTCACTTTTAGTAGAGCAGAGGTCCTTTCACGATTATATATATATATATATATACTGTACATCGAAATGAGACATGGAAATTTTATTAGAAAGTCCTCACAATGGTTCCCTTGAAACCCCTTGATAGAAATATGAAGCGCAATATTTCCACATCACCCTTTAATTCTCTTTAACCACTTTCAGCCCCGGACCATTTTGCTGGCTTAAGGCCAGACCACTTTTTGCGATTCGGCACTGCGCTGCTTTAACTGACAATTGCGCGGTCATGCTACGTGGCTCCCAAACAAAATTGACATCCTTTTTTTCCCATAAATAGAGCTTTCTTTTGGTGGTATTTGATCACCCCTGCGGTTTTTATTGTCTGCGCTATAAACAAAAATAGAGCGACAATTTTGAAAAAAAAAACATTATTTTTTACTTTTTTGTTATAATAAATATCCCCCAAAAATATAAAAAAAAAAAATTCGCTCAGTTTAGGCCGATACGTATTCTTCTACATATTTTTGGTAAAAAAAATTGCAATAAGCGATTATTGATTGGTTTGCGCAAAAGTTATAGAGTTTACAAAATAGGGGATCGTTTTATGGCATTTTTATTGATAATTTTTTTTTACTAGTAATGGCGACGATCAGCGATTTTTATTGTGACTGCGACCATTATGGCGGACACATCAGACATTTTTGACATTTTTTGGGACCATTGTCATTTATACAGCAATCAGTGCTATATAAATGCACTGATTCCTGTGTAAATGACACTGGCAGTGAAGGGGTTAACCAGGGGGTGGCAGTGTAGGGGTTAAGTGTTCCTAGGGGCGTGTTACTAACTATGGTGGGCTGGGCTTTGTGTTAGTGAACACTGATCTCTGCTCCAATCACATGGAGCAGAGATCAGCGTCACTTGTTGCTGTTTACAAGGGCATCTCCCCGTTCAGCCTCCCGTGAGATGATCGTGGGTATCCCCGCGGCGATCGAGTCTGCAGGACCCACGACTGGACTCGCGGGGGTCCCGACTGTGAATGTGAAAGTGGCGGCGCGCACGCGATGGCAGGGCGGCATATAGAAATGGACGTACCTGTACGCCAATATGCCTACCCATGTCATTCTGCCGACGTACATCGTCGTGCGCCGTTCGGGAACTGGTTAAGGACCTCAACAGGTTCATCAGGGACTTAAATGATAAAAAAAAAAAAAAGCAAATGAAGAAAAAAATAATATAGTGTGTACAATTGCAATACAAGTCATATTGTAATTGAATGTTAATAAAAATGACCTTTCCTTTTCAATCTGCAGCCGCTGTAATTTTCTTTAAATACAAAGCAATATGGCTACCTGGAGTTGTTCTGTAAACAGAGTGTGTCCTGACCACTCCCCAGAAACATCATTTCCTGCTTGTGTGATTGGCTCACCAATTTTCCCAGAAGTCTGCACTGAGATACAAGTCACATTTCAGGCATCCCCTGCAACAAAAATGTTATTTTTGGTGAGATATTTCCAATAGGAACACGTCTAAAGGGATGCAGGCCCAGCAGATTTCCTCATTAGCGCCCTGCAGCTGCCACAGCTGACTGATAATTATGAAACCACTCCCACAGGGGCACTTTTCTCAACAAAAGTGGAGTTATGTTTTAACAGTTAAGAGATTTTATAACACAAAATCTTCTCAGAATCCGTCTCTTCCTGAGGAAGTGAGTGAAGTACCCCCTCTAGACACTCAATTATTGGATAACACTGACCTCCCTGCTCTCATTGATTTAGAAGAACTCTACGCTTAAAGCCACTTCGCAGTCATTGACTGGCTCACACCACATTGCCCCACATCTCCCACCATCCAACATACAAATTTCAAGCCCAAGTCCATTTTTAATCCGGTACATAAAAAAAAGGTCCTTACATACACACCTTCTATCAGGTCATGTACACTGATCTTATTAAAATGTGTAAATCCACTCCTAAAAAAGCATCCATTCTCACCACGCTAGGACAGAAGGCCCTTGATGAACTAGCCAATATAGATGGGCCCATTGTTCAAGTCGAACATCAGGTGTTCGCCCATCGCTGAGCCCCCCACCTGCTGATTGGCCAAAGCATGCACCTGACCTGTATGCTTTGGCCAATCACAGTGCAATGTGCTGTGAGAGCCATGATTGGCCAAAGGCAGGGTGCCTTTGGCCAATCATGGCTCAGGGGTTAAGTCCATGCACCACACTATATAAGGCTGCTTACACGGCGGCCGTATATAGTGTGATATAGTGGAGTTAGATTAGGCAGGTTAGTTAGTGGATTGAGCGTGCAGTCAGTATAAAATATATAATACAGTGCAGACAGTTTAGAATATATAATACAGTGCAGGCACTGTAGAGTGTGTAATACAGTGCAGTCAGTGTAGAATATATATTACAGTGCAGACAGTGTAGAGTATGCAATACAGTGCAGTCCGTGTAGAATATATAATACAGGGCAGGCAGTGTAGAATATATAATACAGGGCAGGCAGTGTAGAATATATAATACAGGGCAGGCAGTGTTGAATATATAATATAGTGCAGGCACTGTAGAGTATGTAATACAGTGCAGGCAGTGTAGAATATATAATACAGTGCAGTCAGTTTACTCCTGAAGAAGGGGTTACCCCGTGAAACATGTCAAGTTTGAACCAGTTCGATCATCATTTTGTCCTCCCTCATTGTGGATGATTGAATGCACGCCTTACTGTTCAGTTCCTCTATGGAGATTTATCTATGTGTATTGTCTATACCTTGTCTTGAAGATTTTTCTATTAATTCTGTCTTTGTATTTTCTAATAAATTTATATATTTTTATATGATAATCTATGTAAGTCCTTACCATACCATGAAAGTCCATAGTTGCCTTAGATTCTCCGCCATCCATTTTTTTCTTTAAATTTATAGGACGAGGGTACTTTAAAGTTTTTCTATTATACGGTAGCGTCAATTTAGTGTAGTGTATATCATACAGTGCAGTCAGTGTAGTGTATATCATACAGTGCAGTCAGTGTAGTGTATATCATACAGTGCAGTCAGTGTAATGTATATAGTGAAGTGCAGAGCATATAGTGCAGTGCAGAGTATATAATACAGTGCAGTGCAGAGTATATAGTGCAGTGCAGCAGGGATGTGCGGGGAGGTCAGTGGCTGGTGAGGCACTGGTGTCAGGTCACCTGAGACCAGATGACAGAAGCACTCCATAGGAGCCGGAAGTGCACCGCTAAGATAGTGGACCCTAGGACTGACTGATTTGGATAGTACCCAGGGAGATTCAGGAAGCAGGTCTACTGGATCACTAACACAGATCCCAGTGGGAGCTGGAGCATAGATTCCCCCTGGGCGCGGAGTCTAAGAGCCAGCAGATGTTCACCAGAGCCTCTAGTGGTGAGGATGGACTGCGCTGCAGTCTGGCTCCAGGTCGCAGCCCCTAGGGTCTCACAGCTCACGGTAGACTACAGGAGATGGAAGTAGCAGGCTGGAACAACAAGGATAGTAAAGTGATAAGGCAGAGATCAGGGTGACTAGCAGATAGGAACAACCGAGTACACGCCAAAGGTTCAGGGTCACAGGCAAACAGGGATAGTCGGGGACACGCCAAAAGCTCAGGGTCACAAGTAGACAGGAATAGTCTACACGCCAAGGTCAGTAACAGAAACAAACAAAGCGCACACAGCAAGCAGGAAACAGGAAGCCAAACACACAATGAATACACAATGGTTGATCAGCATCGCTGGCTTGCAGTGCACAGGTTAATATAGGGTTCCCTGATAGGGCCTGGGGTGGAGCCATGCTTAGAGGAGAGGTTATAAAAACAGCCAGGTGAGAGTGGCTGACCTCTTAGTCTGAGCATATGAGGAGAGGTAAGCTTACAGCAAAAGATTACTGCATAACCATGACAACTGGCTAGTATCAAAGCCAGATACACACAGGTTACATACGCCACAAACATTAGAGTGAGCACAACCATTCTAGCACTAGACCTCATCTGTAACTCTAAACATGTAACCTGTAAAAAAAAAATTAAAGAGTTTGGCGTGGAGAAACTTGACTGGCCTGCACCCGATAGAACGTAGTTGGGATAAATTAGAGTGGAGACTGCGAGCCAGGCCTTCTCGTCCAACATCAGTGCCTGGCCTCACAGATGTGCTTCTGGAAGAATAGTCAACCATTCCCATAGACACACTCCTAAACCTTGTGGATGGCCTTCCCGGAAGAGTTCAAGCTGTTATAGCTGCAAAGGGCGGAGCCAACTCAATATTGAACCCTACGGACTAAGACTGGGATACCATTTAAAGTTCATGTGCGTGTAAAGGCAGGTGTCACGATACTTTTGACAATATAGTGTATATATTAATCTAACTTTTACCTTTTGTTAGTAACACCTAATTTTAATTTTATTTTGCTTTATTCCGGAGTTCTTCTCTCGTACTACAGAAATCATTACTTTTATCAATGCTGCTCTCCAGCACATAAATATATAAATATAAAAGGAATTGCCATGTGCTATAAAAAAAAAATAAAAAATAGATGAAAGCACCAAACTTTTTTTTTTTTTTTTCCCCCTGTATGTTATTAGCATGTAAGCACCTTCTGTCCCTGACATGAAGTGGGACCCGAGTCCCCCAGTCTGGTCACTGCCCTTCTGTTACTTTGATATCCGGGGCTCACAAATATTTTGCTCATGGTGTTGCTTGCATTAGGTCTTTTCACGGTTTGCCTTTGATCTTTTAGCAGTCTTTCGGGCAAGGACACTTCAGATACTAAGCAACAAATGCAGACTATTATATCTCCAACACGCCATATTGCACCAGAGTTACATGTGTGATATACAACACCTCCTTCCACTCTCCCATATGTCAGCCAAGTGTAAAAAACAGCCAGCAGACCCTTATAAGAGCTATTAATATAAGACAACACAGCTTGCAGAAGCATTTATTGTGAGTATCCTCTGAGTATTGTGGGGGTGTTTTCTTTTTTCGTTTTTGTCTTTGAAGAGGTCTCCTACTCATTATATATTGGATAAGTGAACAGGACTTTCGTTTTCAGCACTTGCGGCCACACAGATCAAATCATAAAAGTATTTATTTAAAGCTTTTAATTAAAAAATAAATAAAAATAATATATATATATATATATATATATATATATATATATATATATATATATATATATATATATAGATGGCTGTTGTCATATTTCATTCATTAAAATAAAGACAGAAGGCTCCATTCACAAAGCTTTAATACAAGTACACAAATCTTTATCTTAGCTCTGTGACAGTTATTTTTACATTGGATTCAACAAAAAATAACTGTCACTTTTTTGGGGGGAAAACAAGTAGCCCTATTCTGGTGTGTCAGCTTTGAGAATTGAGCCTTATTAAAAAAAAAAAAAGTCATCTTATCAAAATGGGATTGACTCCAGGATATGCGCAGGACAGTGTTGCGATCGATGCGTTTTCTGGACAATGATCCGTCCATCTGTCTTTTCTTGACCGTGCCCCAGTTGAAGTCCTTTGGGACGAAACGTGTAAACGTGGGTTTTTTCTCCCCACATTGCTCTGAATTTTATTCTGTGATCGCAGTTTTTACTCTTAGGCCGCGTACACACGAGAGGATTGTCCGTCCAACTTAGTCCGCTGAAACGTGTTTCAGCGGACAGTCTGCTTGTGTGTGGGCTTCAGCGGACTTTTTCAGCGGACAGTCTGGCGGACTAAGTCTTTCGGAATTTCCGTAATATTGTCCGTCCAAACTTGGTTTCAGCGGACAGTCCGCTCGTGAGTAGGCTAGTTGGACGGACTAAGTATGGCGCATGCTCAGAAAGGATTTACACGGCCGAAGGTTGCATTGCTGTGTATTGGACGTCGTATTTCTAGTCCCGTCGTACGTGCTGTACACGTCATCGCGCAAGCTTTCGACGGACTGTCTGTTCATCGTGTGTGGTCAAGTCCGTTCATTCAAAAGTAGGACGGACTGTCTGTCGGATTGTCTGACGGACTTAGTTGGCCAGACAATCCTCTCGTGTGTGCGCGGCCTTATGCCTTGAACACACGGTCGCACTTTCCGACAACAAAATCCATCGGATTTTTTCCGACGGATTTTGGCCGAAACTTGTGTTGCATTACACACGGTCGGACGAAGTTGTCGGAAAATCAGATCGTTCTGAATGCGGTGACGTTCGTTGCGTACGACGGCACTACGTAGAGGCCAGTAGCCAATAGTTTTCATCTCGTAATTTATTCTGAGCATGCGTGGCACTTTGTCCATCGGCATTCTCTACAAACGATTGGAAAAAGTCCAATCGGATTTTGTCGTCGGAAAATTTTAGCTCCAGCTCTCAAACTTTTTCCGTCTGAATTTCCGATGGAAAAAGTCCGATAGAGCCCACACACGAATGGATTTTCAGACAACATAATCCGATGGGACCGTTTCCATCGGAATTTCTGACCGTGTGTATAGGGCAGTGATGGCGAACCTTGGCACCCCAGATGTTTTGGAACTACATTTCCCATGATGCTCGGCTACACTGCAGAGTGCATGAGCATCATGGGAAATGTAGTTCCAAAACAGCTGGAGTGCCAAGGTTCACCGTCACTGGTATAGGGCATTATTGTTGTATGCTGATTTTTAGAAATAAAAAAAAACAATTTTTTTCGACCTACAAGATATGGAAGCATTTTTTGCGTTACATAACCATCTGGATGAGAGATCCCTTGCGGTCCAGCCAGTCTTTCCACACCTAAGGTCCAGCCCTGGTGTTCCTTCCATGTGAGGTTCCGTTTGGTGGTTACCCACAACACCCCTGGAGTTGCGCTTGGAGGCCCTGGGTCCCTTGGAGTTCCGTCGATCCGCCGATTTCGGCACCCTTGCCTTTATGACTCGTTGTCGCTGACACTCGAGTCCACCTGTTCCGGTAAGAGTAGATATACTTGCCTTTTTGGTTGAAGATGTACCACCCTTGATGCTTCCCATGCCGGACAGTGCCAGCTTATTCCATCTTTGATTTATCATCATTTGGTGGTTGACGCCCACGGTCCTTCTTAATGCCACATACACCTGATCGGACTTTCCGCCAACAAACATTCTTGTCCAAAGAATGTTGGCTCAAACTTGTCTTCCATACACACGGTCACACAAATTTTGGCCCAAAATTTCAGAGCGTGGTGACGTACAAGATATAAGACGAGCCGAGAAAAAGGAAGTTCAATAGCCAGTGCGGCTCCTTCTGCTTGATTCCGAGCATACGTGAATTTTGGTGCGACGGACTTGTGTACACACAATCTGACTTTTCCGCCAACAAAGTGAAGTTGGCTGAAAATTTGAGAACCTGCTCTCAAACATTTGTGGGTGGAAATTCCGACAGCAAATGTTCGATGGAGCATACACACGGTCAGACTTTGCGACAACAAGCTCACATCCAACATTTCCTGTCGGAAAGCCATTGGACTTTTTCACACTTCCATTTGTGCTATTTTTGTATATTTGACTTTTGCACTATTTCACTTACATATCGATATATGTGTTTACTTGTTAGCGCTACATTATCCACATGTTCACGTTTTCTGGACAATGTCCGCTTCTTCAGGGCCAAATGTAATCAGCAATTTCCATAAGCCCTTGTACACACGGTCGGACATTCCGACAACCAAATCCGTCGGATTTTGTCCGAAACTGTTGCATACACACAGTCTTACAAAGTTGTCAGAAAATCCGATCGTACTTAACGTTCAGGCTAGTAGCCAATACCTTTGGTCTAGGAATTTGATCTGAGCATGCGTGGCACTTTGTCTGATCGGAATTCTCTACACATGATCGGACAAAGTCCGATCGGATCATGTTGTCGGAAAATTTTATAGCCCAGCTGGAAAACTTGGTCCGTCGGAGCCCACACACGGTCGGATTATCCGACAACACGGTCCTATCTGACATTGTCCATCGGAATGTCCGACCGTGTGTACAAGGGCTAAGAGTTTAAATTTTATACATATCTTTATGGATCACAGGAAATATAATCGGTATACTGTTTATGTTTTGTCACAAGCATGTAATAAGAAATACATATTTCTATACAGAACACACAAAAAACAACCCCCCCCCCCCCCAAATAAGGATGAATCATGATTTTTTTATTGATTTTTTTATTTGTTACTACAAAACCATAATAAACTATATACAATATTTGTATCAAAATATCTCTATCCCTGTTAATAAAATATTATAAAAGAAAAGGTTAAAAGCAACTAAAGCCATCTTCTGGGACACCCATTGACAAGATGTAGAGATGTCATTATATGACTGTACAGTTCCACTGTTATTGGTGAAGTAATATTGATGGTAAATTCTTTGTGTAGACATATTAAATAGTCCACATTGGAATATATATATTGCGATTTCTCTAGCTGGTTTAGAAATGCCTGATGGGGCTGTTACTCATAACAGAAGGCCACCGAATGTTTCCGGAGATAACACCATTGACAAGAGTCACCACCAATGACAAGACGTTGCTCTCAATGGTGTCGTCTCCATAAACATTCTGTAGCCTTCTGTGGATGTCAGACTGCCTGTATCCCTCCTTCATCAAGAACTCAAAGGCGGCATGTTGCTTCTGCTAGGAATCCATTTTTTATCTGCAATGAAAAAGAAGAAGAGTTATTATATGAGCAGGGGTCTCCAAATTGCGGCCCGGGGGCCAGATGCAGCCCTTTGCTTGCCTTTAGCCGGCCCTTGTGGCCACTGATGAAAGACATTATTCCTCCCGCTGACACCAAAAATGGGATGAAATTCGTGCTACTGACATCAACAACAGGCACTATTCCCCACACTGGCATCAACAATGGGGCACTATTCCCCACACTGGCATCAACAATGGGGCACTATTCCACAAACTGACATCAATGACGGGGCACTATTCCTCCCACTGACACCAATGATGGGGCACTATTCCACAAACTGATACCCACGACGGGGCACTATTCCTCCCACTGACACCAACAATGGGGCACTATTCCTCCAACTGACACCAACAATGGGGCACTATTCCTCCCACTGACACCAACAATGGGGCACTATTCCTCCCACTGACACCAACAATGGGGCACTATTCCTCCCACTGACACCAACAATGGGGCACTATTCCTCCCACTGACACCGATAGGTCATCATGCTTCCTACTGACACTGATGTTGGGGTACCATTCCTACCCACAGACGCCAACGACGGGGCACTGAAACTAACAATGGGGCACTATTCCTCCCACTGACACCAACAATAAAGCACCATGCTTGACACTGACATTGAGGTACCATTCCTACCCACATACACCAATGTTGGGGCACTATTTTTCTCACTGACGCTAATGAGACACTATTCCTCTGACACCAATGATGAGGCACTATTCCCCCACTGACACCAATGATGGGACACTATTCCCCCACTGACACCAATGATGGGACACTATTTCTCCCACTGACACCAATGATGGGGCACTATTTCTCTCACTGACACCAATGATGGGGCACTATTTTTCCCACTGACACCAATGATGGAGCACTATTCCTCCCACTGATACCAATGATGGGGCACTATTTCTCCCACTGACACCAATGATGGGGCACTATTTCTACTGCCCACACACTGAGCCACATGCGTATACACCCACCTGCCCACAAACCGGTCCGCCCGCAGAGCCGCCCATTCTGTCATCAGCCCCACGGAGTTGCCCACTCTCTCCTCCACTCGCAGATTCGCCCGCTCTCTCCTCCACCCGGCCCACAATAAATTTCTCGGGGGTGGCAATTTCCCCGTTGACCCCCCTGGATCCGCCCCTGCATATCACCAGGGCCGGGACAAGGAGTGGGCAGAAGGGACAGCTGCCCTGGGCACTGTGGTACCATGTGAGGTGAAGGGGGCACCGCAAGGAGATGGGGGGAGGGAATTTTTATTGGTAGGGGGAACTTGGAGGGTGGCAGAGGGTAAGTATTGTTCTAGGAGGAGAAATTTGTGGGGGTATGCTAAGAGTGTTAATTTAGGGGGCTTTGTGTGGGGAAGGGGAATGAGAGAAGAGGATTTGTTGGGGGGGGGGGATTTCCAGTGGGGGGGGAGAGAGATGATGTATACTGGGAAGGGAAATTAGGAATTTTTAGGGGTAGAGAATTTGTGCTAGGAGAGGTGATTTTTTTTGGGGGGGGGGGGATTTGGGGGATGGGGGGGGCAAAGATTTGTGCTGGGAGGGGGGATTTCAGAAGGGGGGTGATTTGTACTGGGAGGAGGGAAAATTATGCTTGCGGGAGTGAAAAGGATTAGTGCTCAGTTTTTTTGTTAAGGAGGATTTTTGTTGCCACATAATACTCATACATCTTGGGGGGGGGCGCAGTTTGGCATGTTCGCCCTGGGCTCTAGAAGACCTTGTCCCAGCACTGCATATCACTAATTTACTAATAGACGGATGCCACACCACCTCCTCAAACTCAAGTTATCCAAAACCGAGCTCATAATATTTCCTCCCCCACGTGCCCCTCAACGGCTCAACTATCAGACCGCCCCCCGCATGCCAAGGTTCTAGGTGTAATCCTGGACTCTGAACTCTCCTTTCGACTCCCACATCTAATCACTGTCCAATCTCTATCCCCCCTTCAGTCCATCATGAATGCTGCTGTCAGACTCATCCACCTTGCCAACCGCTCAGTGTTTGCTACTTCCCTCTGCCAATCCCTCCATTGTCTTCCATTTACCCGACAAATACAATTCAAGATGCTAACAATAACTTACAGAGCCATCCACAACTCTATTCGCTCCTTCCAAGACCTCCTGCTCTCTAGCTTCCTCGTCTTCTCCTCCCATGCTCCCCTCCAGGACTTCTCCAGAGACTCTCCCATCCTTTGGAATTCCTTACCCCAATCTGTCCGACTATCTCCTAATCTACCCACTTTTAGATGATCCCTGAAAACTTTTCTCTTCCGAGAAGCCTCTCCTGTCACCTACCTAACAACCGTACTTTTATTTTCTTCATCAGCCCATCCCCCACAACTATTACCGTTTGTATCACGTGGCCCTCCCTTTTAGATTGTAAGCTCTAATGAGCAGGGCCCTCTGATTCCCCCTGTCAGGGCTGGTGCAAGGATTTTTGACAACCTAGACGAGACCTCATTTTGCCGCCCCCTCCACCCCCTTTGCCCTGCCCATGTATACCCCACCTTTTTAACTAAGCACCCCCTAAAAGGCAGTCCACCAGCACCCATCAAATGCAAACAAACCCAAGGATAAACCGAGGAAAAAAACAAGCTTTACTTACCACCAGCCCACAGACAACCAAATAACCTGTCTAACAATATGCGTTAAAAACAGGGGTTTAGTCTGCACACATTTGCAAACGCATGCGTAAGCCACAGAGCCCCGCCAAGGCACCCCAGTATCTGTGGTACCTAACACTAACTTATAAGTGTCCCCACAGTGGAGGCGCATGCATTCTGATGGATAGGTGAGAGCAGGTGGACTGAAGGGGAGCCACCCCTTCTTAAAGGTACAGGAGCACACTGAACACCCAGCACAATGGCAACACAGGTGTCAGTGAGATGCCTGACCAAAAAACACAACCTGTAACACAAAAAGACGCCACCCGCTCACACCTATAGCTGGCTATCGCAGTAAGAAGCTTGGAAGGCAGCCTCACCAGCGCCCATCAAATGCAGCCTCACCAGCACTCATCAAATGCAGCCTCACCAGCGCTCATCAAATACAGCCTCACCAGCGCTTATCAAAAGCAGCCTCACCAGCGCCCATCAAATTCAGCCTCACCAGCGCTCATCAAATGCAGCCTCACCAGCCCCCATTAAATTCAGCCTCACCAGCGCCCATCAAATGCAGCCTCACCAGCGCCCATCAAATTCAGCCTCACCAGCGCTCATCAAATTCAGCCTCCCCAGCGCCCATCAAATTCAGCCTCACCAGTGCCCATCAAATGCAGCCTACCAGCACTCATCAAATTCAGCCTCACCAGCGCTCATCAAATTCAGCCTCACCAGCGCCCATCAAATGCAGCCTCACCACCGCTCATCAAATGCAGCCTCACCATCACTCATCAAATTCAGCCTCACCAGCGTCCATCAAATGCAGCCTCACCAGCACTCATCAAATGCAGCCTCTCCAGCGCCCATCAAATTTAGCCTCTCCAGCGTCCATCAAATTTAGCCTCACCAGCGCTCATCAAATGCAGCCTCACCAGCACTCATCAAATTCAAACTCACCAGCGCTCATCAAATGCAGCCTACTAGCACCTATCAATGCAGCCTACCTGTGCCCATCAATGAATGTTTACTTGCTATCATTCATTTGAGAGTCGGGACACAGACACAGGCCTCCGTCGCTGCTGCGCCTCCAACACTATGTGCAAACGCAGCGGCAGCTGCCTGCTGATGCTGAGACTTAGTTGCTCGCTGCAGAGAGAAGAGAGTAGGAACACCAGTGGCTGGGCACCCTAGGCAGCATTGCGCCCTAGGCAGCTGCCTAGTTTGCCTAGTGGTAGCACCGGCCCTGCCTCCTGTATTGAATTGTATTTCAACTGTACTGTCTGCCCTCACGTTGTAAAGCACTGTGCAAACTCTGGGCGCTATATAAATCCTGTATAATGATGATAATAATAATACTGATCTACTGCGGCATTACAGGAAGCACAGAAGGGCACCGCTTGGAGAAATGAACCCCTTCGGGCTCAGAATACTATGGGGATTCATGGGAAGTCAGCGCTGAACCCACAGTGTCACCCCCCCCCCCCCCCAAACCATACCAGGCTCTTTGGTTCTGGTGTGGATTTTAAGGGGAACCCAATGCCAAAATGTAAAAAGAAAACGGGGTGTTGTTCCCCCCCCCCCCAAGATCCATACTAGACCTTTATCCAAGCATGCAGCCTGACAGGTTAGGAAAGGGGGAGGGGGAGACAAGTGAGCATACCAGGTCACATGCCCTCAATTAGGACCTTTTCCCCCACGTTGATTGGGACAAGTGCCTCTGCCCGACTACCCTGGACTGTGGTTGTGGGGGTCTGCGGGCAGGAGGGTTATCAGAATCTGAAAGCCCCCTTTAACAAGGGGGCCCCCAGATCCCGGCCCTCTCCCTATGTTAATGAGTATAGGGTACATTGTAAAAAAAAGTGTCAAAAATAAATAAAGACAGGAGCCTGTTTTTGACAATTCCTTTAATAAAAAAAATTAAAAAAAAACAATATCGCCCAATGTAGATCCATCATCAATCACAACGCCCGCCGCACTGCCAGACCCGGAAAAACAAAAAAAACCATCTGACCTTGACGAAGGCTAACCGTGGAATGCCTGCTCTGCCGTTTGACAGTTCTTAAATAGGTAAGGGGTGGGGCCACCTGGAGACGTCACCTGGTGGCATCACCCCCATTGTGACATCACCAACTGAACATCCCGCAGAGCGTCCCGCAAATTCAGGTGTTCGCCGAACGGCGATGTTGGAGCCGAACTTTTGCTTGCCTCGAACTGTTCACCCAACTTTAGTCTGCAGTCACACACTTTGCAAGACTCCATCGAACCAGACTTCAGTGGGGAAACCCATGTCCACACATTTCCCACCAAGCAATTAAAGTGATACTAAACACACGCTGTTTCATTTCCATTGTCCCTTCTATTTCTCTATGTGGATGCTGGCGCTTTAATTATTTTAATTTAAAAAAAAAAATCGGAGTACCTTTTTCCTAATCAATATCCAGCTGTCACATGACCCAGCTAGGGTTGCCACCTGTCCAGGATTGACCCGGACAGTTTGGGTTTTGAACCATGTGTCCGGGTTTCAGACCACCTGAAACCTGGACACATTATTCAGAATGGACTTCAGTTCCCCAAGTAACTGAGTACCACAACCACCAAGTACATAGGTGTGTGCACGCGCCCCACCCCCATACAAGGACAGGAGAGGGGAGATGGTTTAATCTGCTTCTCCAACTCCCACCTGCACCCCTCTGTCTGCCCACCAACACTCCAATCCCCCGTGTTCTGTGATGGATAGAAATGTGAAGCTGAGCATACAATATGGGTGTAAGGTGTTGATACCTGAGCCTCCATCCTCCGGCGAGTGAGCTCACCATCCAATGTCTGTGAATACACTAAGGTAAGGGAGACTCAGATGTAAGGGGTGCCCTGTGGACTCTGTTGTAAGGGGGGCTTTGGGAACCTTGATTTAAGGAGGGATGCTTGGAACTCTAAAGTAAGTGGGAGCTTTGGTGAGAAGAAACACCCTTACATCAGAAATTTGAAAAGGATAAATGGGATTTTTAAGGTGCCAAATTATAACACAATCATTTTATAAAAGTAGGGATTTATTCAAACAGTAAAAACAGACATACAAAGAGTAAATATTGATAATACAGTACTAATACATGTGCTGACTTTTTTCATCTCAACATGTTTCGCCTTGGTAATTGGCTTCCTCAGGAGATATAATTGGTATCAGGCACAATAAGCACTAGAAGTAAACAGAATTTTGTTGAAAAAACAAAGCAATCAACAGTTACCACAATCGCAAATATATGATAGAGTTAGACAAATTGACAAATTTAGACAAATTAGACAAATTGAAAAAACATTCATCGGCTGAGGAAATGCATAGCAACAACTACCATCAGAGTTCTCCTTTACACCGCATTCGCCCCTTAAAAAAAAAAAATTGCCATTTGCTCTTTCCCAGCCTGCCTGCAGGGAAACATAAGCAGGAGGAGCTTCTAGTCCTCTGCTTCTGGTCACATGTTCAAATAAAAAAAAAAAACAGCCTTTGGAATACAGAGTAAAAATAAATAAATAATATCAATAAACTGTCTTAAATTATCATACAAATATTTATTTAAAATCAAATCTCCGCGTGGGGGATTTCTGCCAGTCATAGGCTGTGTCACGCCTCCTCCAGCCTGTGTCTTAGAATAAGAGGGAGGTGAAGCCTCCATCAATCTACATGTAATATCCGGTCCCTCCATTGTGTTTAGCTAATTAGTGGGCATGGAGGAGGGAGAGAGTGGACTGTCATTTACCACTGTGTATACGCCCACATGTGTGACTTTATAGTCACATGGGCTGCAGAGATGTTATAGGGAGGAAATGCTCAGCATAGAAACTCACTAAAAACTGAGCATGTGCAGAGCTGCAAAATCCCTAGCTGAATTGGGGATATGGACAAAGGGGGGAGATAGAGAACAGCAGGATCAACCAGGATTTTGGCAGAATACAGAAAACATAGTGACTGCGCAAGCACCAACAGCCTAGATAAGGGGGCGCATGCGCCCCCCCACCCCATCAGTCCTGTCATTCGCTACAGTACAAGTTGTTTAACAGGTCCCAGCCAATGAGCTACTAGTTTACTAACAACACAAGGCTCTGTACGCAAAGCAGCGATGTTGGCTGTGTTGCAGGGAGAAAAATCTGCCAGATCTACTAGTAAAAGCAGCACATAATACACACATTACACATTGTTAGTCACACAGTTAAAGCAGAGTTCCACCCAAAAGTGGACATTCTGCTTCTCTGATTCCTCCCCCCCTCCGGTGCCACATTTGGCCCTTTTTCAGGAGAGGGGGGAGCGGGTACCTGTTTTTGAGAAGTACCTCTTTCCAGCGGACGCCGCCACAGTGGAGCCTGTCATAAATTGCCCCCCCCCCCCCCCGACACCAGGCCATTCAGAAAGCGCAGCGCGCTTCGCGCATGCGCAGTAGGGGCCCGGCTGTGAAGCTGCAAGACTTCACTGCCGGCTCCCCTTTACTGGCAACCTTTACCCTTTACTGGCAATGGCGGCGGCAGCACCTGACAGCTAATGGAAACATCGGCTGAGGTGCCGACATCGCTGGACAGGAAACAGTATGTGTAGCTGCTGACTTTACATTTTTTAAGGGGGAGGGCGGAACATCGCTTTAATCCTTTGATCTCCCCCTAAATGTTAACCTCTTCCCAGCCAGTGTCATTAGTACAGTGACAGTGTATAGTATTATCATTGATCACTGCATTAATGTCACTGGAGATGTCAGTGTATGTCTGTTACTCAGTTCTCTCCCATCATCAGTTAGTGTCAGATTGACGCCACATTACCACAGTCCAACTATATGTGGCTGATCACCGCCTTTAGTAGCATAAACAAAACAGAAAAAAATACAGTATATATCCTATAGCTTGTAGATGCTATAACTTTCACACAAACCAATCAATATACCGTATATACTCGAGTATAGGCCGACCCGAATATAAGCCGAGGCCCCCAATTTACCCCCAAAAAACTGGAAAAAATTATTGACTCGTGTATAAGCCGAGGGTGAGACATGCCTGTCCATCCCTGTGTGTCCGTCCATCCCTGTGGGTCCATCCATCCCTGTGTGTGTCCATGCATCCGTGTGTGTGTGTGTGTGTGTGTCCATGCATCCGTGTGTGTGTGTGTGTGTCCATGCATCCGTGTGTGTGTGTGTGTGTGTGTCCATGCATCCGTGTGTGTGTGTGTGTGTGTGTCCATGCATCCGTGTGTGTGTGTGTGTGTGTGTGTCCATGCATCCGTGTGTGTGTGTGTCCATCCATCCCTGTGTGTGTGTGTGTGTGTGTGTGTGTGCATGCATCTGTGTGTGTGTGTGTGTGTGTGTCTGTGCAGCCTACCTGTGTCCAGCCTGCCTGTGTCCGTCCAGCCTGCGTCCCGTCCAGCCTGCGTCCCGTCCCGGCCCGTCCCGAGCCGAGCCGAGCCTCCGTCCTTCAGCTCTTCGTCGGCGGCCATTCTAGGATTCAAAAGCCGCGCCTCCGTCGGTGATAGGCGGAACACTCAATTTCCCACTGACTGCTGGGAAATTGAGTGTTCCGCCTATCATGGACGTCCGCTCATCATCATACTACGGACGAGGATGAGAGGATGTCCGTGATAGGCGGAACACAGACTGCTGGGAAATTCAGTGTTCCGCCTATCACCGACGGAGGCGCGGCCTTTGAATCCTAGAATGGCCGCTGTCTGTCTGCTCGACACGCTGATCGGGCAGACAGACAGCGATGACTCGAGTATAAGCCGAGGGGGCACTTTCAGCCTCAAAAAAGAGGCTGAAAATCTCGGCTTATACTCGAGTATATACGGTATATATTGATATATTCGTTTTCGTAAAAATTCGTTTTTTTTATTTTTTTATTTTTTTACATTTTGTATGGTATATGTTTTATAGAGGAAAGTAAACTTTTTTTTTTTTTTTTTGAAGGTGTGTTTTATCACGTTTTTTTTCGTGTTCATTTTTGCACTACATGCATGAGGCAGCCCATTCATTTCAATGGGCTGCCCTCCAGGTGACAAATGTGCCAAAACAGCTCATGCAGCTTTTCGGGGTGTTGAATTTTGACGAATTCACCGTGTAGAAATGCACATCTGCTTGCCGTGTTTGGGGTGTCATTGACAATGTCACACCAAGTGCGACGCAACTCGAGAAAGGGCTTTTGCAGAACTTCCAGGTTTGAATGCAGCTGAAGGATAGGCTTCTCTGCAGAGATGCTTTTATTTTTTTTAGGGATCGCCTAAAGGAGGACAGAGTACAGATAGTGACGGGGGGAGATAGTCCGACAGATTGGGGTAAGGAGTTCCAGAGGATGGGACAAGTACTTTAAAGCGACATTAAACCCAAAACCAAAAACGCTGACGACGTGGCAAGTGACAATCCGCATATGGTGGCAGGCAATGGTGGCAAGTGGCACACTGCATCTGGTGGCAGACAATGTGGTAAGTTGCATCTGATGAAAGGCAACGTGGCAAGTGACAATCCGCATCTGGTGGCAGGCTACATGAATATGAAATATGCAAATAAAAATATATAAATATAATATAATATAAATAAATAAAAATATTACTATATAAATATGACTATATAAATATAAGATAAATAAATAAATACATAAAATATGACTATACGAAATATATAAATATAATATAAATAAATAAAAATATGACTACAGTGTATATAAATATGACTATATAAATAGGAACTATATAAATCTAAATATATAATTTTAATATAAATAAATATAAATATGACTATATGAATATGACTATATAAATGTAACTATAATATAAATAAATAAATAAATAAAAATATGACTATATGTAAATGTGACTATATGAATATGAACTATATATATATAAATATAATGTAAATAAATATAAATATTACTATTTGAATATGACTATATGAATATGAACAATATGAACAATATAAATATATAAATATAAGATAAATAAATAAGTACATAAAATATAACTATATGAAATATATAAATATAATATAAATAAATAAAAATATGACTACAGTGTATATAAATATGACTATATAAATAGGAACTATATAAATCTAAATATATAATTTTAATATAAATAAATATAAATATGACTATATGAATATGACTAAATAAATGTAACTATAATATAAATAAATAAATAAATAAAAATATGACTATATGTAAATGTGACTATATGAATATGAACTATATATATATAAATATAATGTAAATAAATATAAATATTACTATTTGAATACGACTGTATGAATATGAACAATATAAATATAAGATAAATAAATAAATACATAAAATATGACTATATGAAATATATAAATATAATATAAATAAATAAAAATATGACTACAGTGTATATAAATATGACTATATGAATATGACTATATAAATGTAACTATAATATAAATAAATAAAAATATGACTATATGTAAATGTGACTATATGAATATGAACTATATATTAGGGCTGCGGAAATTAACAATTAATTGTTCGATTAATCGTTAATTTCTTTGATCGATCAAAATAATTTTGATCGAGTGAGCTCCGTGGTCTCGCCCATAGGAAAGGCCGCGGCTTTGGCCTAGCTCTGGAGCCGTGGCCATCTTGGTCCACCCGACGGCGGCTTAGACGCGCGCGCTGATGTCATCATCGCCCGCCTGTTTGTGCCGTCTACTCTGAGGACAGACGGGTCATGAATATTAAGGTATGGGGGAGATGTGAGCAGTACAGCATGGGGGGAGATGCGGGCAGTACAGCATGGCGGGAGATGCGGGCAGTACAGCATGGGGGGAGATGTGGGAAGTACAGCATGGGGGGAGATGTGGGGAAATGTGGACAGTACAGTATGGGGGAGATGTGGACATTACAGTTAAGTTAAACTAACTTTCTACGTTTTTCTTAAAGTTTAATAAAAAAAAATTGTAAAAACTGTATGTGCGTTATAATTAATCGAAATTAGTCGATTAATCGATAAAAAAATCGATTAATTGAACAGAAAAATTGTAATCAGTAACAGCCCTACTATATATATATATATATATATATATATATATATATATATATATATATATATAATGTAAATAAATATAAATATTACTATTTGAATATGACTATATGAATATGAACTATATAAGTAAATGAATAAAAATATGATTATATAAATATGGATATATGAATATGAACTATGTATATATAATATAAATATGACTATTTGAATATGAACTATATGAATATAATTATTAGACATGTGCAGAGTAAAATATTTCGTTTTTTACAGTCGAATCTGTCTTTGAAGGCTTATGGTGTCTGTCGTATGTGTAAAGAAGATTCGACGGAGCTAGTATATACTATATAAATATAATATAATAAATAAATTTGTAATATGAACTATATAAATATAATATGAATAAATAAATAAAAAGATGATTATATAAATATGACTATATGAATATGAAATACATGTGATTATCTGAAATTTGGTGGACATTTGCCGAGGGGTGGGGGGGGGGGGGGGGGGCATGACCCGAACAACGACCATTAAAAACGCGGCCAAAACTTTTCCAGCTCGTAACTTCACCGTTGGCTCTACTCGAGTCATTTTTTCTCCTCTCTCCCCTTTTAGAAGTGCGCGTGTAATTCCTACATACATGAGTCCCAAAAGTACAATTCTGCGCTCGCAGCCTTCGTCTCCTATAAACATTACTAGAAATATGTCACCATCCGCACCGAGGCATTAGCGCCTTTTTTTTTCTTTTTCTGCTGTGTCGCTTTTTTTGCTGTGGATTAAATTCGCCCTAATACTTTTATATAAAAGATCCCCCCCCCCCCCATTCCAGATTGCTTCTGCCAAGAAATATTTTTATATCAGAGAGAGAAAAAAAAATTCCTTTCTAGAATCTCAGCCTGTCGTGGTTTCCAGTCCAGATGGTTGCAGCATTTGATACTTTGTACCGGCTGGAAGTTTTAATTTCCCTTTTTTTTTTGGAAGAGGTGAGGCAGCAGCACCCTCTAGCACTGAATTTTGGCGTTCAGTAAAAGAACAGACGACGGGGCGACATAAACCTCCAAAAATGATCTGCCTCTGCCGCAGCCTTGGATCGACGGGCTCCGGCTCCAGTTGACTTGTTTCCTCTTCCTCTCCTTTTTTTGTTGTTAATTTTGTTTTCTAATTTAATCGTTGCGGGCCCAACTGGCACTCTCACCCAGCAAAACGAGGATCCTGGGGGAGAAAAAATTTTGGTCCGGCAGAAGCTAATTAGTAACAAGCAGCAGCCAGGCATCTCAAGGAGGAAGCGCAGCTGCGCCACCAAAACAGGACATGCTGAATCGCTAAAATTTGCGACACCACCTGAGGTGCCCATAGGCTGGCACCTGTCGCTTGGATGTGCCCAAAGCCCCGTGCCTCCTCTCGGTATAAAAGAGAGATCATTTATTCGAGTATTAAAGCTGATCTTTACTACATCTGAGCACCACAAACCAAAAACACTATTTAATTCATTTTTTAATATTCAAAGCAAACTCTCCCATCTACCCATCCATGTCACCATCAATCCGTCTCAATGCTTTATTTGGTGGAGAAATTACTGTGAAAAACACCCCCCCCCCCCCCCTAGAATTTATGGCCGTGGCCATCTTGAGTAAGGGCAAATGATTAATGTAGCCATGGCCGCTGATAAGGCATTACAGCCGGCCCTCCTGTATTGGGCCCGGGCCCCATCAGTTCATAAGGGGGGCGCATTTCGGCGGGCATAAGGAGGACCGGCTGTACGTTTTTATTACAGACACTGGTCCTCTTCTACCTACCCCTGCCGCACTGCCCGCTTCTCCTCTTCTTTCTCTCTCTGCTGCACTGCAGGGGGGTTGGTTCTAGCACATGCACCCCCTTTCATCTGCTGTCTGGGCCCCTCTGTGTGCCCCTCCCCCCCAAAGTGATTCTGGTTTCCCTCCTCTCCTCTCCCACCGTCACTCATCCATGTCTTTATGGACCTTGCTTTGTGCACTGGTGAGCAGTCACGCTGGAACAGGAAGGGGCCATCCCCAAACTGTTCCTCCAAAGTTGGGAGCATGAAATTGTCCAAATTGTCTTGGTGCGCTGATGCCTTAAGACTTCCCTTCACTGGAACTAAGAGGCCAAGCCCAACCTCTAAAAAATATCCCCCACACCAGAATCCCCCCTCCACCAAATGATTTGGAGCAGTGCACAAAGCAAAGTCCATAAAGAGATAGATGAGTATGTTTGAGTTGAAGGAACTTGAGAGTCCTGAGTGACCTCAACCCGATAGAACACCTGAATAAATTAGAGTGGAGACTTTCGGGGGAGGGGGGGCATTATGGTGTGGGTTTGTTTTTCAGGAGTTGGGCTTTGCCCCTTAGCAACTGTTATGCCCTGTACACACGGTTGAACTTTCCAACCACAAAATCTGTCTGATTTTTTCACACGGATTTTGTCCAAAACTTGTGTTGGTCGGACAAAGTTGTCGGAAAATCCGATCGTTCGGAACGTGGTGACATTCGTTGCGTACGACAGGGCTATGTAGAGGCTAGTAGCCAATAGCTTTGGTCTCGTAATTTGATCTGAGCATTCGTGGCACTCTGTCGGAATTCTCTACAAACGATTAGAAAAACTCTGATCAGATTTTTTTGTGGGAAAATTTTAGATCCTGCTCTCAAATTTTTTCCGCCGGAATTTCCAATGGAAAAAGCCCGATAGAGCCCACACACGATTGGATTTTCCGACAATATAATCCGATCGGACCTTTTCCGTCTGAATTTCCGACCGTGTGTACAGGGCATTAAAGAATCAGCATTCCAAGAAATTTTGGACAATTTCATGCTTCCAACTTTGTGGGAACAGTTTGGGGATGGCCCCTTGCTGTTCCAATATGACTGCACACCAGTGCACAAAGCAAGGTCCATAAAGACATGGGTGAGTGGTGTTTTGATTACTTTGAAGTGCAGAAGAGGAGTTTTGGGTCTTTTAGACCGCAAGATCCCTCCATAAAGAGTACCTGTCACTGCCTATTACCGTCACAAGGGATCAGATTTTTTTTTATAGGAACAAGGTAAAAATAATAATAAAGAAATAAGATTTTTTTTTTTTAACCACTAGCGATCCACGCTATAGCTGAATGACGGCTACAATGCGGACCTGCATTGCCGGGACTATGTCTATTGACGTCACTACTGAGACTCGCTGGATCACAGACGGATCCCGACCCCTTACCACGTGATCAGCTGCCAATAACAGCTGCCAATGACAGGTGCCGCGCGGCCCCCCCACCCCAAAGCACCTTGTCCCCATGTTGATGAGGACAAGGGCCTCTGCCCGACAACCCTGGCCGTTGGTTTTCGGGGTCTGCGGGAGGGGGGCCTTATCGGAATCCGGGAGCCCCCTTTAATAAGGGGCCCCCAGATCCCGGCCCCCCACCCTATGTGAATGAGTATGGAGTACAATGTACCCCTACCCATTCACCTGTGAAAAAAATGTAAATAAAACACAACACACAAGGTTTTAAAATAATTTATTGCACAGCTCTGGGGGTCTTCTTCCATCTTGGGGGGTCTTCTCGCAGGACTCCTCCGCTATCTTCTGCTCTTTTACTAGCGGAGGAGCCCGCCTTTCTCCTTCTTCGCCGCCACCCGGGAGGTCTTCTTCCGACTTCAGGGGTCTTGTCCCCCTCTTCGGTGTCAACCTCTTATTTCGCTATTTCCGGCTACCTGGAGCCGCGTTCAAAATGAACGGACTTTCCTCCGTGTGTGGGCAAGTCCGTTCATTTCAAAAGTACGGTGGATAATCCAGTGTGTGGGCAGGTCCGCTCGTTTGGAAATTTGGCGCACTTTCCGGCAGTTTGTCCTCCAGACTAAGTCCGTCGGATAGTCTGATCATGTGTACACGGCATTAGGGACCTTAGGGTGTTAGCTCCTTGAGGGCATGGATTGATGTGACTGTACAATGTATATGTAAAGTGCTGTGTAAATTGATGGCGCTATATAAGTCCAAAGACATGCAGGTAGGTTAATTAGCTTCTGTCTAAAATTGGCCCTAGTATATGAATGGGGATCTTGGATTATGGGCTCCTTGAGGGTAGGGTCCAATGTGAGTGTGCAATGTACAGGGATAGGGACAATTGTAGACACTCACTCAGGTTGAACTGGATGGACTGGTGTCTTTATTCAACCTTACTAACTATGTAACTATGTAACTATGTAACTATGTATAAGTGCCTGAAATAAATTAAATAAATAAACAAGTGTCAGAAATAGGCTTATGTCTTGTACACACGGTCGGAAATTCCGAAGGAAAAGGTCCGATCGGATTATATTGTTGGAAAATCCGATCGTGTGTGGGCTCTATTGGAATTTTTCCGTAGGAAATTCTGCCGTAAAAAGAATTTGAGAGCAGGATCTCAAATTTTCCAACAAAAAAATCCGATCTGACTTTTTCCAATCGTTTGTAGAGAATTCCGATGGACAAAGTGCCACGCATGCTCAGATCAAATTACGAGACCAAAGCTATTGGCTACTAGCCTCAACGTAGTCACGTCGTAACGAATGAACGTCATCACGTTTAGAACGATCGGATTTTCCAACAACTTTGTCCGACCGTGTGTATGCAACACCATTTTAGGACAAAATCCGTCTGAAAAAATCTGACGGATTTTGTGGTTGGAATGTCCGAGGGCATTAGTCTTGAAGTGATTAACAGTCTAAACAAGTGCCATATCCACTTACTATGTGATGCACAGGCCTCGTGAACAGAAGACTTCCTTTAGGCTGGGTTCACACCATCTCTGCATGCGGCTCCTAGCAGGGTTCTGGTGTGTCCTGGTTCACCGTTTCAGGTCCAGTTTCAGCCTGAATTTTTGGCTGAGTTCAGACCTGAAACAAACCAAAAGACGCACAGGACTCCTGTGCAAATTCCCTCCGGAACCGCAGCAGAGATATATGAACTGGCTCCATAGAGAGCCGGTCACAATCTCCATGCTATTGCGAAGTGGATGCGGAAGTTTCCGCATCCACTTCGCAATGGTGTGAACCTAGCCTAACTTTCTCTAGTATAGGAGCCAAATCCTCCTATAATTGGGTCTTACATATTCCCCCTCCCAGGGACTGCAGCTCACAGTGGGAGGGCGTCAGCAGCAGAAAGTAGTGGGCGGGACTAGGTGTGGCTACTGACTGACAAGCTACAGGCTTGTGAATCAGCTATGACAATGCTGATAGCCACACCCCCTGCAACATCTTCTCCTATCACTGTAATGCAAGCAGGCACAGCCTACAGGGGAGTGGCAACTCTGCTGTGGATTCAGGAACAATGCAGCATTGTTGCTACAGCATCACAGGAAGCTAAATTAGGTGGACTTCACTGGCAAGATCTACAGATATTTGTGAAATTAAGAGAAAACTGTAAGCAGAGATGCTTTTCTAATGAAGTGCTGCAGTATATACATGTTTTTTAATGGGGGGGGGGGGGGGGGCTAGTTCTACTTGAAAGGTTATATACTATTTTGGATTAGATTTAAATCTACTTTTATATAAAACAATGAACTGCGGTAATTACGTAAAGTGAAGGTTAAAAGTGAGCCTAGCAAGTTTCCTGTATGTACAGATTAAATGGCAGTTTTAATATCTGATCATTTGTTAGAGTGGCCATAATACAAATGTGCATGCATACCGACTTCCCACAAAGCCTTCTTCTTCCTAAATAAACTTTCACTCGCGGTAATTTGTCAGATTAATTACTACATTGCGTGTGTTGTCTCTCTAAGGAAATCCTTTCCATTCTCTGTTATAACATACCGCTATCAATTATTTCTCACTATCCGTACCCAAATCTGTCACCGCATTTCCTCCGGTTGCAGGTGCGCGAAGAAATATCTGCCATCGAATGCACTTTTTTTTTTGTTGGCACCGCGGCCAAAACCAGAAATGTTTTAGAGGCGAATCACAGCCAGGGTTGGACTGTGGGATGGCTCGATGCAATATCTAAAGTAACCGAATTTATGTTAAGTGTCATTTACAAATGAACTAAGAAACATTCAGAGAGCCAACGGAGGGAGAATTGGCAAAGTTGTGTAGAAAATAAGATCAAGGGTGGGGTGCTAGTGAGCAGTGGAGGGAAATGGACCCACATTTACCTCGTTCCTTGTCAAGCAGGCTTATCAGACAGTTGAAAGGCAACTCAGAGACTTTACTCTCCTTCCAAACCCCAACACTGCTGTTTTCCAACACCCTCCACCACACTATGGGTGATAAACCATTGGTTGTATGTACCCCAGCTCCCAGAACAAAGGTCCTGCTTGGGGCATGGCCTACACTCTCACTATTTTTGCAGGAGCCTTGAGTACCATGCTCCCACCACCTGCCTGTCTCCTCTGCCTAAAATTCCCTTGTAGGCAGGTATTTATCTTTCCTGTGGGTGGCACAATGCCGATGCTACAAGGAAAGAGGGGTCTGTTACAGGAAATGTCCCTTTGAAGACTCTGTTAGCTTTCTCAAGGGGAGGCAGGTATCTAATTTGATGCTGAGGTCCCACAAGGCTTGAGGTGGCCATCTTAACAAGGGGGCCTTTAAATAAGGAAGCACACATCATTTGGGCATGCTTCTTTTAGGTAGTGGCTGGTCATTAAGAGCAACCCACTGGTCAGGGATAGTGTTTAGTGCAGGGACAGGTTCCTGGTGAATAGGGACAATGTAAGGGATGCTGTGTGGTACCGGAGAACCTCTTTTGGAACCTGTCTAGTGGGTCAGTGCTGTCCGGTTCCACAGTATACCAACAACCCATCCACCAGAAGCCATCCTCCGGTAATGGTACAGCGTAAAACCATATTCAGACCTGTTCTGGACTGTCTTGTTATACAGTGTGCCAATTAATCAACCATCATGACTGTTCTGTCTTGATTAACTAAATCTATAAAGTCTCCACTTTGCTGAGGCCTGTGGGCATGTGCATTCCTTACCAAACAGGTATCTTTTCGAGGCTCCACCTACACCCATCACCACAAGATGCAGCACTCCTGGATACATTTAAAATCTATGCTGCAGAAAGAACTTGAAACAACCACCAATAAACTCACCACTTATCTTACAGGGAAGATTAGGGAGATGGGTGTCGTGGATATTCCACTATACTCTTGCGCTATTAAGCGCCCTTTCAGCATAATGGTATAATGCATCCTTAAACAACCCATGTCTCCCGTATTTCCCCAATAAACAGACATAATCACCATCTTGGCTCCATCGTTCCTTCATCTGCCCTGCTGGGCAGAGGCTCTCTTCTTTTAGTCACAAACAGGAAGTCACAAACAGGAAGCCCCGGCCCCAACAGCCAATCGCTTCCTCCACAGGATATGACCAAACAAGGATATGAGTTTATAAAACAACCAATGACTACCGTTTCTGCTGATGGGAGACTATCTTCAGGTATACGCCATGGCACCCCAAATATGTTGATCAGGCATACAGAGGTGACATGAGCGCACATCTGCTAAACCGATAATGTCTTTGCAGACCGAACGCATCCCCCCAGATGAACGTCTGTGCATCGCACAGGGGCCCTTTCGCCGGCAGACATATCCTCACTCTGCAAACACCTCTCTCCAAACCTACCAAATGGATCTCAACCAGCGTCAGTCTGCCCCAGTCAGCTCTTTAGAGCGGGTTGCAGGAGAACTAACACTGGGAGACACTGTGACAATACATATTAAAATACATCTTCATACAATTTCCGCAACAATGGGCAATCACACCTACAACTTAAAGCAGCATGGGTGATGCCATCATCATCCTTGACAGCCAAGAACAAGACCCAGATATAAACTTGATCGGGTTCTTCTGTGGCTCAAAGATTGCTAAAACCTAAAAGGAAGGGGCAATCTGAGTCTAAGCAGCCTTCCAGAGACCGTTATTGATTTTAATGATACCACCACTGCTTTGTTCTAGGAACTAGCCCCCCTCCATTACAATAGAACAGTTGTAATTCTGTCAGATCCACAAGGCTTTATGTCTCAGAGAACCAGAGGGCTCTCCGTGTGATGTCATTACATTTATATTCTGTCACACAAAAGAACCATTAATCCAAGGTTCCAATGACAAATCACATCTATAATTTCAGGGTTTCCTAGTACTAACTGTTTGTAGATTTGTAACAAACAACAATCCAGAAGCGCCCTTCGCCACAATACCTCCCCCCTACCAGTTTGAAAAAAAAAAGGTTTTCCTCTGATATTGGTTTTCGCTTAGAAGTGCTAGGCCCACTCAGTTGCCACATCAGAAGAAGCCAAAGACAATTCTCTACAACTACTTCCCCACACCAAATCCCAAAGAAACCAAGCCAGGTCAACCTCTCTAAGATCCCAACCTCAACGGCTGAAACCACTGTGGGAAAAATCCTGAAACTACAAGCATCCTCTACACCACCGCCACCAACAAACATGGGTTCATTAAGCTAAGACCATTGTTGTTTGACAGTATGGGTAAGCTCAATCAAGCTAATCTTACCCTTTAACTGCAGATTCCTATAAACACACAGGAACCCATCAGTCTAAAACTAATGTTGCCATCTTTTAAAAAAACACAAAAAGAAACGAAACCAGGAAAAGGGGAAAAGACCCACACCCAGAAAAAAACTTAAAAAAAAGGTGTGTTGGTTGTATTGGACTTTTTAGGCTTAATATTATGTTTGGATATACAATAGGGAAAAACTCTATATAGAAAATTATTTATTTATAGAAAATAAATAAAATATAAAAACATATCAAGTACTGCTTTATATCCTGTCCATGTTAATACATATCCATATCCATTGGTTGTATATACCCAGAGGGTGAAAAATTGTACATTAATTTTCAGTATAAGCAAAGATTACACTAGACAGGGTATTAATTACAGAACCGATCTTAAATGTGTTCTGGCGCTCTACATGTTTCGCGTTTTTGGTCAACGCTTCCTCAGGAGCTTTATCAAATTTCTACATTTCTTCATGGGGGTACCCCAGAAGAAATTTTGCACGAAGAAAAAGGAGAGAGAGCAAGTAAATGTTTCCCGGGCCGGATAAAACGATTTTCACATCGACAACAGCCTTTTAAATGTATGGGAGCCTGCGATTAGTATAAAGGCTTCAGGTATTTGTGGTACAAGGCAGCAATATGAGGTGATTTTACACCATACTCTCTTTGAATTCAAATAGCCCGTTCTTGTGTCTTGTGCGGTCCTATCCCTCGTCAAAGAGAGACACTCTAGGGGCTCCAAGGTCCCTTCACTGAACCTTGAATTTGCGGAGACAGGCTTGCCTACATTTTACTTTGTCTGAGAAGACACAAGAACGGGCTATTTTAATTCAAAGAGAGTATGGTGTAAAATCACCTCATATTGCTGCCTTGCACCACAAATACCTGAAGCCTTTATACTAATCGCAGGCTCCCATACATTTAAAAGGCTGATGTCGATGTGAAAATCGTTTTATCCGGCCCGGGAAACATTTACTTGCTCTCTCCTTTTTCTTCGTGCAAAATTTCTTCTGGGGTACCCCCATGAAGAAATGTAGAAATTTGATAAAGCTCCTGAGGAAGCGTTGACCAAAAACGTGAAACATGTAGAGCGCCAGAACACATTTAAGATCGGTTCTGTAATTAATACCCTGTCTAGTGTAATCTTTGCTTATACTGAATATTAATGTACAATTTTTTCACCCTCTGGGTATATACAACCAATGGATATGGATATGGATTAACATGGACAGGATATAAAGCAGTACTTGATATGTTTTTATATTTTATTTATTTTCTATAAATAAATAATTTTCTATATATATATTTTTCTGAGTTTTTCCCTATTGTATATCCAAACATAATATTATGCCTAAAAAGTCCAATACAACCAACACACCTTTTTTTTTAGGTTTTTTCTGGGTGTGGGTCTTTTCCCCTTTTCCTGGTTTTGTTTCTTTTTGTGTTTTTTTAAAAATTAAGCTATTCAAAGGACGTGGCAATTAGAATTTTTACTTTTGAGTGTATCCACAGAAACCACCCTGTGATAGATACACACTCTTTTTATTGTTAATGTTGGCATCTGTTTTGAATGCTGTTCAGTTGTTATCCACTTTAGAGAGACACTGGCCTCTGAACAACCTTGCAACCTGACTTCCATGTGCAACCATTATGGTTCCACATCTCTTCAGTTTGTTACCAAGGTCTAAGCTCATGCTACCCTTCACTTCTCTTACCATGTTGGCCCATTCTGCTTTGAAAGCTACTCATAGTTGTTGTATTTCTGTTAACCCTGACATACAGTATATGCAACTCAACTAACTGGGTCCAATAATGCACCTGCCTACTGACGTGTCTATTTTACTCATTGCTTATTAAAAGCAAAAGGAGGGATTGGCCTTTCCTACAACCTTCCTACAATACGCCTGTGACATGTAAATTTTACACAATCTGAACTTCTTGCTACTCTTTTCTTTCCCATTCTCTCTACTACTTTCTCCCCATTATCTCTGCCTTCTCCAAAAGAAAATCCCTTTGCCTATCTGGGCACATAAACGGTCTAGAATGTACTCTACACAATTATAAGCGAAAACTTCATGCAGGCCTTGGTGTTCCCAATGCTATAAAGCAGTGGTCATCAACCCTGTCCTCCGGGCCCACTAAGAGGCCAGATTTTATGTATTACCTTGGGGGACATGCAGACTAGAATACTGCAATCACTGAGCAGAAAATTATATCACCTGTGATGTATTTCAGCTATCTTGCAAACCTGGCCTGTTAGTGGGCCCTGAGGACAGGGTTGATGACCACTGCTATAAAGTCAAGCAAAAAGCCTATCTTTCGTTGCACACTAAACACCCCTCTCTGGGTTTTTCTGGAGGACCTGAATTGTGTCAGTTTGCCAATAGATGCTCTACTCTGACTTCCACATATTGCTTATTCACCCTCCTTAATTTAAGCCCTTTAAAATCCTTAAAATCTGTGATTTGGTGTAATTCCCAAGCAAACAAAAATGGCTTTTATTGCCTCTACTACCGATCTAAAATAGCCCTCTTTTTCCCACCAGGTCTAGAAAAACCCCAGAACCTTTACACATTGGACTTCTGTTGCCTTTCCCGCATCCATCATTTTCTCACTTACATAGCTGGTAAGATTGAATAAAGAATCCAGTCCATCTAGTTCTACTTCCAATCTTGACCAGAACTGCAGGGACATCATGAAGTTCCTCAGGCAGAATATAATAGATATCATCAGAATAAACACTGGATGACTTTCTTAATAATGAATGAAGAATATCCTTTTAGTAAATATGTCTATAAACATTTCTGCCTCTGCAGTCTTAGCCCCTGTACACACGGTCGGAGATTTCCACAACCAAATCCGTCGGATTTTGTCTGTCAGATTTAGTCTGGCGGATTGTGTCTGAAACTGTTGCATACACACGGTCGGACTAAGTTGTCGAAAAATCCAATCTTTCAGAACGTGATGACGTAATTTCGTTAAGATGGGACTAGATTCAGGTTAGTAGCCAATAGCTTTGATGTAGGAATTTGATCTGAGCATGCGTGGCACTTGGTCCGATCAAAATTCTCTACACATGATCGGATTACGTCCGACCGGCCCAGTTGGTCGGGAAATATTTCCAACATGTTAGAAAATTGGGTCGGACTGAGATTTAGACGGAATCAGTCCGATGCATACCACACACAGTCGGATTATCTGAAGACGCGGTCCGATAAGACGCATTCCGACGGATTCTCCGACCGTGTGTACGCGGCATTAGTATTTCTAGACTAATATATATTTAGTATTTCACTCTGAACACATGCTTATCCTGTACTCTTTTCACCTACCACAAAATGGGAACAAGACCAATCCTATAACAAATGAGGATTGGAAAAAAGATCTGGTCCAAAGCAGCTAAATTATCCTTCAATACAATGATAATGAAATCAGCTTACAAGGTCTTACTGAGGTTGTGCTGGGTCCCAGCACAATTTGTTAAAGCCAACCCATAGAGTAATGGATATTTTAAAGGCTGTGATCTTAAAAGTGTGATGTCCCACAAACCTGGTGGTCCTGTCCAAAACTGGTTCCATTTTGATCAAGAATATTCACTCTAATACAAATGCTTTTCCACATCACTATCCCTAAAGACCCCTAACTAGTTCTTCTCCACCTCATAATACTGGGCTTGACCTCAACCCAACAAAAGTTGGCCATTTTCCTGTTTCTGGCTGCCAAACGAATTGTGGCCGAGGCTTGGAAAAAGAACAGAGTAAACTTAAAGGAAGTATAAGAGCACATGAACACGTTCCTAATTATTGAGAAATTAATCAGCGTAGTCAATGTCCCCCAATCTAAATTTCTCAAAATCTGGGAACCTTGGCAACATTATGCACTTCCCACTCGAAATTCATCTAGCCTTAGCTACTTGTGAAAACAATCTGTCATCCCACTCCTTAAGCCCCTGGGGCCAAATCCTTTCCAACAACATACTGTCTCCCTTCTCTCCCTTTCCTGGAACCCACTCATTCTTTCATTCCCCGCCCCCCATCTTTCATCTATACTTTCCACTTCATGTTCTCTTTTCAACATGTGTGGAAGACCCCCGATGGCCAAGAAACCATGCAATGCCTCCTTCTTCTATGTCAAATCGTAATATGTTACTGTCACCTTGCCATTTTTTAATGAGCCATGCTGTAAGCTTTCTAATGACAAATTGCCCCTGTGTGGGCATTTCAGTTGATATACCCTTTCCTGGAAAATTAATAAAAATCTTTGGAAACATAAATCAAATCAACAGCATAAAGCAGTCTTTCTCAACCAGGGATCCATGGAACCCTAGAGTTCCTCCAGGGATTTCTAGGGGTTACTTGAGTAATGAGCAACTTCTTCTTCTCAGATGAGTAACCACTATCGCCAACAAGCTTTTTGGCTATCTGTAAGGGTGGGGGGGGGGATCTTTCCAATGACCACAAATGTAGGGAGCATTCTTCTAAGTGACCATCATACAAATGTACTGGGAAAGTTTGATATAGTAATTATAAGCAGGGGTTTCTGAGACTGGAAAGTTATTTCAAGGGTTCCCCTGTGTTAAAAATAAACTGAAGATCTCATTAAATACTATTTTCAGCAGGGGTGGACTGACCATTCAGCCACTCGGGCATTGCCCGAGGGCCCCTGGCCACTAAGGGGCCCCATCAGGGTTGCCAGCCTCAGTAAAACCAGGGACAGTATGTAAAAATGTGTGTTTTATTTTTATATCTGCCTCTGAAATGTCCCTTACCGACATCCTTTTGGTCTAAAAATCCCGAGATTGTAGCTGCCCCACCTCTCCAGTACTTTCTCAGCCAATAGAAACATAACTGCGTGTACATGTACGTGTAACCTGTGTGATTGTATACTGTGCGGCCCCATAATCTCATTGCCTGCGGGCCCCATAATCCCCTATTGCCCGGGGGTCCCATGAGTTGTCAGACCGCCCCTGATTTTCAGTTAAACTTTACAAAGATTCATAACTTGTACGTATTTGAAATAGATGAAACGTTCCTTTTAAAGCAGTAGTAAACATCGCTCGGACACTTGTATCTACAGGTAAGCTTTTACTAAAGCTTCCCTGTAGGTACAAGGAACAGGGCTGCCATCAAGGGGGGTACAGCCGTTACAACTGTAAGGGATGCTGAGTGAAATGTGTGTGTCACGTACCTGGTAGGAAGAGTCTGGTATGCAGAGGAAGGCTTCTCTTACTCCTATGACTCGGTGCCCCCGGTAGAGCAGACAGGTGGCGCAGGAGTGCAGAGTCGAGGGCCGGTAGACGTGCAAGCTGCTGGGCTTCCGGTTGAGTGGTGTGCCAGATGACAGTGGTTGCAGGTATGCTGAGGATGCAGGACAGCAGATGCAGGTAAGCTGTGGATACAGGGCAATGGCTGCAGGGATGCTGTGGATGCAGGACAGCGGATGCAGGCAAGCTGTAGATACAGGACAGGGGATACAGGTATGCTGTGGATGCAGGTCAGTGGTACCGGAGCGACACAGGCTGGAAGCAGAAGACTGGAGCAGGGTCCCACAAGTGGTCAGATAAGGTACAGATGCAGAGACTGGAGAGTGGTCAAAGTTCAAGCCGGGGTCGATGCAGGTGGAGAGCGGGAATAGTCAAAGCAAGCCGGGTAGGTAACTGGAATCAGATGCAGATAAACAGGAAACAGGACACTCACAGAAATGCTGTAGACAAGACAGCACTGGATCTGTGTACTGATCTGGTTTAAATAGCTAATTTGGCGCCCTCATTTGTCACAGGATGCGCATAACTGTTTTATTCTCGCTCATTTTCATGCACATGTGCTAACGTACGTTAGCACGGGCTAACGCAGCTTCCCAGAGACAGGTTTGGGGCACAGGAGTTAGCCTGCGGGAAACATTTCTTCCTCTGCTAAGCCTTTTCTGACAGTGTGCTTTAGGAGGTTGAAAAGGAGAGAGGACTGCAGATAAACAGGTACAACTTACCTAGGAGGATTTGTTTCATCTCTGTGTATCATCTGGGACTAGTCACATCACTGAGTATATTTAAGGGTTTACAACTACTTTAACCACCTCGCGCCCGCCCTATAGCCGAATGACGGCCGTAAAGCAGGCGCGTTCGTCCGGGAGGCCGTCCCTGGACGTCCTAATGTTTACTTCCGCAATGCGCGCCGCCGCGGGCGCGCATCGCGGAAGTTCTGTGTTCGCCGTGTCCCGCCGGCGATCGGCGTGTCCAATGGGAGATGATCTCATATGTAAACATATGAGATCATCTCTCAGCGCCGCTCTCCCTCCTCACACAGACAGAGTGTGAGAGGGGAGAGATGAACAGCTGCAGCGGCAGCCGTTCTGCTTTGCTTTGTTTTGAAAAAAAAAAAAGTAAAAAAAAAAGTGCCATCCTCCTCCCCCAGCAGTGCCATCCATCCTCCCCCAGCAGTGCCATCCTGCCCCAGGGCCATCCTGCCCCAGTACCATCCGCCCCAGTGCCATCCACCCCAGTGCTACCTGCCCCCAATGCCATCCACCCCAGTGCTACCTGCCCCCAGTGCCACCTGCCCCCTGTGCCACCTGTTGTCAGTGCCATTTGTCCCCAGTGCCATCTGTCATCAGTGCCACATATAAGTGCCACCTGTCATCAGTGCCACGTGTCATCAGTGCCACATAGTGCCATCTGTCATCGGTGCCACATATTAGTGCCATCTGTCATCAGTGCTACGTATCAGTGCCATTTGTCATCAGTGCCACCTGTCAGTGTCACGTGCCATCTGTTGTCAGTGTCACGTGTCATCAATGCCACTTATCAGTGCCATCTGTCATCAGTGTCACGCGTCATCGGTGCCATGTATTAGTGCCATCTGTCATCGGTGGCACGTATTAGTGCCACGTATTAGTGCCATCTGTCATCAGTGCCACGTATTAGTGCCACGTGTCATCAGTGCCACGTATTAGTGCCACGTGTCATCAGTGCCACGTATAAGTGCCACGTGTCATCAGTGCCACGTATAAGTGCCATCTGTCATCAGTGCCACGTGTCATCAGTGCCACGTATAAGTGTCATCATTGCCACGTATCAGTGCCATCTGTCATCAGTGTCACGTGTCATTGTCCTGGTGCTTCAAAAGTGTAATAAATAGTCAACAAGTTAGATGTGTAATTTATGTTCCTAGAACACATGATGGCGCTACCTGCATGTTGGGCCTCTCTATGTGGCCAGGCTGTGAAAAAGTCTCAAAGGAGGAGTAGCAGAATTTTTTGGGGGGTGTCATTTGTGGTATACACATGCCATGTGAGAGAAATAACCTATTACAATGCCAATTTTGTGGAGAAAAAAAAAAAAAGAAAAATCTTAATTTTGCAAAGAATTGTGGGAAAAAAATGACAACATCAAAAAGCTCACCATGCCTCTTACTAAATACCTTGGAATGTCTACTTTCCAAAAAGGGGACATTTGGGGGGTATTTGTACTTTCCTGGCTTGTTCGGGTCACAAGAAGCGAGATAGGCCACCAGTAGATCAGATGTGATCAATTTTCTGCGATTTGCACCATAGCTTGTAGACTCTCTAACTTTCACAAAGACCAAATAATATCCACTAATTTGGGTTATTTTTAGCAAAGATATGTAGCAGTATAAATTGTGGCCAAAATTTATGAAGAAAAATTAATAATTTGCATCTGTCACAGAAACAAAGAAATATGCGTTTTTTTTCAAAATTTTCGGTCTTTTTTCATTTATAGTACAAAAAATAAAAACCCCAGAGGTGATCAAATACCATCAAAAGAAAGCTCTATTTGTGGGAAAAAAAGGACAAAAATTTAATATGGGTACAGTGTTGCATGACTGAGTAATTGTCATTCAAAATGTGAGAGCACCGAAAGCTGAAAATTGGTCTGGGCAGGAAGGGTGTTTAAGTGCCCAGTAAGTAAGTGGCTAATACCAATACAGTAGGGCATAGACATCAAGAATCTGATGTAGACAAATACACATCAACGGGTAATATCAGGCCACACAGCCTTACATGGGAACCCTATATCAAATAATTAAAATGGTAAATATTTAATAAAAGGTACCATCCTAATCAAAAAAAAAATCCAAATTGGGACTAATTAGCAATTTTCCCTCCCCGGTGTCATGTGAATCGTTTGTGTTACAAGGTCTCAGGTGTGAATGGGGAGCAGGTGTGTTAAATTTGGTGTTATCGCTCTCACTCTCTCATACTGGTCACTGCAAGTTCAACATGGCACCTCATGGCAAAGAATTCTCTGAGGATCTGAAAAAAAGAATTGTTGCTCTACATAAAGATGGCCTAGGCTATAAGAAGATTGCCAAGACCCTGAAACTGAGTTGCAGCACGGTGGCCAAGACCATACAGCGGTATAACAGGACAGGTTCCACTCATAACAGGCCTTGCCATGGTCGACCAAAGAAGTTGAGTTTACGTGCTCAGCGTCATATCCAGAAGTTGTCTTTGGGAAATAGACGTATGAGTGCTGCCAGCATTGCTGCAGAGGTTGAAGGGGGATGAAGTTCAGCCTGTCAGTGCTCAGACCATACGCCGCACACTGCATCAAATTGGACTGCATGGCTGTCGTCCCAGAAGGAAGCCTCTTCTAAAGATGATGCACAAGAAAGCCCACAAACAATTTGCTGAAGACAAGCAGGCTAAGGACATGGATTACTGGAACCATGTCCTGTGGTCTGATGAGAACAAGATAAACTTATTTGGTTCAGATGGTGACAAGCGTGTGTGGGGGCAACCATGTGAGGAGGACAAAGACAAGTGTGTCTTGTCTACAGTCAAGCATGGTGGTGGGAGTGTCATGGTCTGGGGCTGCATGGGTGCTGCCGGCACTGGGGAGCTACAGATCATTGAGGGAACCATGAATGCCAACATGTACTGTGACATACTGAAGCAGATCATGATCCCCTCCCTTTGGAGACTGGGCTGCAGGGCAGTATTCCAACATGATAACGACCCCAAACACACCTCCAAGATGACCACTGCCTTGCTAAAGAAGTTGAGGGTAAAGGTGATGGACTGGCCAAGCATGTCTCCAGACCTAAACCCTATTGATCATCTGTGGGGCATCCTCAAATGGAAGGTGGAGGAGCGCAAGGTCTCTAACATCCCCCAGCTCTGTGATGTTGTCATGGAGGAGTGGAAGAGGACTCCAGTGTCTCCATATGTCAGCTTACTGCACCCATCCATTGCCATGGTGGTCCCTGTCTCAAATTTCAGGGGTCTCCAATTGGGAATTGTGCAAGAGGCCACTCTCATCAAGTCAAGCTCCTCATACAGGTAAATCACAGCTTACTGGCACCTGCGCCCATTCATTGCCCTAGCAGTCCCTGTCTCAACTTTTGGATTTGTTCGGATGGGAATTATGCAAGGGGTTACCCTCATCATATCGAGCTCCTCATACAGGTAAATGGCAGCTTACTGGCACCTGTGGCTATGCTTTGCCCAGACGGTCCCTGTCTCAACTTTCGGGGGTGCTCAGATGGGAATTGTGCAAGAGGCCACCCACATTATATCAAGCTCCACATATAGGTAGATGAGAGCTTACTGGCACCTGCACCCTTCCATTGACCTGGCGGTCCCTGTCTCAACTTTTGGGGTGCTTGGATGGGAATTGTGAAAGAAGCCACCCTCATCATATGGAACTCCTCATATAGGTACAGTATATTACAGCTTACTGCACCCATCCATTGCCATGGTGGTCCCTGTCTCAACTTTCAGGGGTCTCCGATTGGGAATTGTGCAAGAGGCCACTCTCATCATCTCCAGCTCCTCATAAAAAAACATGACAGCTTACTGGCACCTGTGCCCTTCCATTGCCCTGGCAGTCCCTGCCTCAACATTTGGGGTGCCTCATACAGATAGATGACAGCTTACTGGCACCTGTGCCCAGGGCCGGCTTTAATGTTGATTGGGCCCTGGGCAAACATTTTCTTAGGGGCCCCCCCCCCAACCGCTCTTAGACATATAACAAATAGCGGTAAAACACAAAATCTGTTTACTGCAGCAGATCAGGCAGCAATTGCAATGGGTTGCCAGAGGATACACCATATTATTACTGATCACTGACTGGTTGTTAGAGGTTACAACACATCATTTCTGCTTCCTCATTCATTGCTAGAGGTTACTGCACATCATTACTGCTCACTGAGAGACGTACTACAGGAGATGACCAGAGACTGCAAATCTAATACAGGAGATGACCAGAGACTGTAAATCTAATACAGGAGATGACCAGAGACTGCGGATCTAATACAGGAGATGACCAGAGACTGTAAATCTAATACAGGAGATGACCAGAGACTGTAAATCTAATACAGGAGATGACCAGAGACTGTAAATCTAATACAGGAGATGACTAGAGACTGCGGATCTAATACAGGTGATGACCAGAGACTGCGGATCTAATACAGGAGATGACCAGAGACTGTAAATCTAATACAGGAGATGACCAGAGACTGCGGATCTAATACAGGAGATTACCAGAGACTGCAAATCTAATACAGGTGATGACCAGAGACTGTAAATCTAATACAGGAGATGACCAGAGACTGCGGATCTAATACAGGAGATGACCAGAGACTGCAAATCTAATACAGGAGATGACCAGAGACTGCGGATCTAATACAGGAGATGACCAGAGACTGCAAATCTAATACAGGTGATGACCAGAGACTGCAAATCTAATACAGGAGATGACCAGAGACTGCGGATCTAATACAGGAGATGACCAGAGACTGCAAATCTAATACAGGAGATGACCAGAGACTGCAAATTTAATACAGGAGATGACCAGAGACTGCAAATCTAATACAGGAGATGACCAGAGACTGCAAATCTAATATAGGAGATGACCAGAGACTGCAAATCTAATACAGAAGATGACCAGAGACTGCAAATCTAATACAGGAGATGACCAGAGACTGCAAATCTAATACAGGAGATGACCAGAGACTGCAGATCTAATACAGGTGATGACCAGAGACTGTAAATCTAATACAGGAGATGACCAGAGACTGCAAATCTAATACAGGAGATGACCATAGACTGCGGATCTAATACAGGTGATGACCAGAGACTGTAAAACTAATACAGGTGATGACTAGAGACTGCAAATCTAATACAGGAGATGACCAGAGACTGCGGATCTAATACAGGTGATGACTAGAGACTGTAAATCTAATACAGGAGATGACCAGAGACTGCAAATCTAATACAGGAGATGACCAGAGACTGCGGATCTAATACAGGTGATGACCAGAGACTGTAAAACTAATACAGGAGATGACCAGAGACTGCAAATGACCAATCTAATACAGGAGATGACCAGAGACTACAGATCTAATACAGGAGATGACCAGAGACTGCGTATTTAATACAGGAGATGACCAGAGACTTCGGATCTAGCACAGGAGATGACCAGAGACTGCGGATCTAATACAGGAGATGACCAGAGACTGCGGATCTAATACAGGAGATGACCAGAGACTGCGTATTTAATACAGGAGATGACCAGAGACTGTAAATCTAATACAGGAGATGACCAGAGACTGCGGATCTAATACAGGAGATGACCAGAGACTGCGTATTTAATACAGGAGATGACCAGAGACTGCGGATCTAATGCAGGAGATGACCAGAGACTGCGGATCTAATACAGGAGATGACCAGAGACTGCGGGTCTAATGCAGGAGATGACCAGAGACTGCGGATCTAATACAGGAGATGACCAGAGACTGCGGGTCTAATGCAGGAGATGACTAGGAGTAAAGGAGGTGATCAACTAATTAACCATTTTAAAATTTTACCTATCAGGAGTGTACAACTATATTGTTCATTAACAGGTCAGGGCTAGGATAACATTCAACAAGCAGTCTATGGGGAGAAGGACCTACCTAGCCAGCCAGACTCACCACCCGCTCTCATTGATTGACGGATGGTGCTCTCAGAGGTCCAGGTTCAGGGCCTTCAGGGGTCCAGGTGTGGGGCCCTCAGACGTTCAGGACCTCAAGGTTCGGGGCCCTCGAGAGTTCGGAGGCAGGGCTTGCAAAGGTCTGGGGGCGGGACTCGCAGAGGTTCGGAGGCGGGGCTCTCAGCGCTCATACTCCGATCTCAGCCCTGAGCATAGAGGTTGCATGGGGCGGGGTCAGAGCTTCAGTGGAGCTCCCGGCCCGGCCCCGCCCACGCCCTGCTGGCCAGGCAATACAGCAAAGTTTTTCTGTGCTTGGCGCCGGCGGGGTTATCAAGGGACCGGGGACCCTAATTTGCACGCAGCGCGGGCTCAAGGGGCAGCTGCTTTGGCGGGCCCCCCAGCCATGACAGAGCCCGGGGCAGCTTCCCCTTTTGCCCTGCGTTAAAGATGGCCCTGCCTGTGCCCTTCCATTGCCCTAGCAGTCCCTGCCTCAACTTTCAAGGGTGCTCAGGTGGGAAAGAGGCCACCCTGGTCATCTCGAGGTCCACATACGGGTGCATGGCAATGTGTGTCCATGCCATACACTACCTCCCAGACTGCTGTCCAAAACTCCCCACCAAATATAGGTCTTACCACTGCCGCCCCCATACTGGAAGTTGTTCCAGACAGAAGACTGCGCTCCACACAGGAAATGATGAGCCAGTGTTACAGTAATGAAGGCCTGATTGGATATCTGAAGTGAACACATCTTGCCTGGGCCAATATAAAAAGAAAAACTCATCATTAAACTTCTCCATCTTTCTTTATATCATAATTAGTTGAAAGAGCATTCGGAGAACACAAAAGAACCAAATCCCCCAGGCCCCCACTACGTTCGCCGCGTTGCACCTGCATGAGTATTTTTGGCAAGGAGCGCCCCGAAGGTCACGCAAAAGCCTTTTATCCGACACTTGTCTACTTTGTGTGTTTGACCTCGTAACAAGTGTGGCTCTCCAAAGGAAGTTGTCGGAAAAAAATGAAGTCATTCCACAGAGTTTCGTACTGACGTGCCATCAAACCTCGCACCACCTGGTCCAGCGTAGGACGGGAAACAGAAAACAGCTGCGATTCCAGCGAGCAGCACATGAGAAGGACGGTGTCACATAAGGATAAAGGGTCATCTCCAGATTCACGCAGCGCGATAGGATTTCAGATTATTTTTATAAGTGATTCCCTTTAGTTCAGTTAAAGCGTATCTAAACTCAAGAAAAAAAATGTACTATATTGCAGCTGGCCAGTTCTTTGTTGCAGAGGCTGCATTGGTTTTCTTTTTCAGGCCTTTTCTTACCCTGATTTTCACCTATTAAAGTGGTTGTAAACCCTTATTATTTGGCAAAATACAGGCAATGCTGTCTAAGGCACATACGCCGTAGACAGTGGCGCGCAGGCGCACTGAGCGCGCCGCTGTCAGCGGCGATATACCGCGAGTAGCGGCTCCCGTGCGCATGCGCGGGAGTGACGTCATTGCGGCTTCGTCAAAATGACAGCGGCGGAGCGGCGAGACCCACCAAGAAGATGGATGCTCCAGACTCTAGGGGACAGCGGTGACTTCGCTGGCTCCTGTGTCAGGTAAGTCACACATAATGGACTACTATGCGATGCGATGCGATGCATAGTAGTCCATTATGCTTTACCTTTGCAGGGAATCAAAGAGGAAGTAAACTCATCAGGGTTTACTTCCTCTTTAATCCTGGCAGTAAAACGCTTCCTATCCTAGCGTGGCAACACTTACTCACTGTACCTTTATCTTTGAAGGAGTTGTCACATTAGGACAGGAATATAGCAATGCCATGGGGAAGGTATTCTGTAACCGCCAGAGTAGGGGCGGACTGACCATTCAGCCACTTGGGCACTGCCCGAGGGCCCCGGGCCACTAGGGGGCCCCATCAGGGTTGCCAGCCTCAGTAAAACCAGGGAAAATATGTAAAAATCTGTGTTTTTTTTTACATCTGTCTCTGAAATATCCCTTACCAACATCCTTTTGGTCTAAAAATCCTGAGATTATAGCTGCCCCACTTCTCCAGTACCTTCTCAGCCAATAGAAACATGTCTGTGTATACTGTGTGTACATGTATGTGTATACTGTGTGATTGTATACTGTGTGTGTGTATACTGTGTGGCCCCATAATCTCTGATTGCCTGGGGGCCCCATATAATCTCCTATTGCCCGGTGGCCCCATGAGTTGTCAGTCCACCCCTGCTCCAGAGAGACCTGAGGAGAATGTAACTAATAATAACTAGGGATGAGCCAACGGTTTGGACCAAGCTTTGGGGGTTTGGGCATATACACTATATTGTCAAACGTATTGGGACGCCTGACTTTACACGCACATGACCTTTAATGGCATCCAATTCTTAGTCCGTAGGGTTCAATATTGAGTTGGCCCACCCTTTGCAGCTATAACAGCTTCAACTCTTCTGGGAAGGCCGTCCACAAGGTTTAGGAAAGTGTCTATGGGAATGTTTGACCATGCTTCCAAAAACATATTTGTGAGGTCAGGCACTGATGTTGGACGAGAAGGCCTGGCTTTCATCTCCACTCCAATTTCCCCTCAAACGTGTTTTGTCAGGTTGAGAGCAGGCCAGTCAAGTTCCTCAACTCCAAACTCGCTCCTCTGTGTCTTTATGGACCTTGCTTTGTGCACTGGCCCAAATCATTTGGTGGGGGGTGGGGGGGGATTATGGTGTGGGGTTGTTTTTTCAGGGGTTGGGCTGGGCCCCTTAGTCCCAGTGAAGGGAACTCTAATGCCCCGTACACACGATCGGAAATTCCACCAGCAAAAGTCCATAATGATCCTGCGCAACCAATATGTGTATAAAATATTAATAAATCTATAAAGTGACAAGTGCTGTTAAAAATAAAATAAATAAATATATGTGATAAAAAATTAGAAAGCAAGCACCATTAAAATGTCCATATAAATCGTTCTCTTGATGACTTAAATGACACCAGAAGCACTAAAATGGATTCCCATCAGAGAAACAAAAGGTGAAAAAGTATGGGCTCTCAATACTCTCACCTCCACTCCTTGATTGAACAGCACATCAAGTAAAATAAATGAATGAATCTTCTATCCTCTACCACCAGGGGGCTCTTCTACTGTTAGCAGCTTGAATAATGTGGACACCCACAATAGACCACCAGGGGGCCGTTCATCCCTGTAGCAGCTGTAATAGGAACCAGGCAGCGACCTCCACAAATGTATATCACTCAATGTAAAATATAGGGAGAAGGGAAAAAGGCTCCAATAGTGTAGTATTATTAAAAACGGAAGGTTGAATTTATTAAAAATAACGATTAAACTCTCACATCAAAAAACAATGGAAACAGCACATAAGAAAAATGACTTCCTGGCGTCTTGCGCCAGTCTTACGTCACTTCCGGTATTGCGTCTGACTCACGGCCACTCCCTACGCGTTACGTCAATCATGTGACTTCATCAGGGGAGCTTTTGGTCGGAAATTCCGACCGTGTGTACGCTCCATCGGGCTTTTGCTGGCGGAATTTCCGCCAGCAAAAGATTGAGAGCAGGTTCTCTATTTTTCGGGTCGGACAAAGTTCAGATGGTAAATTTTCGACCACCTGTACCAATTCTGACGCTCAAAATTCCTACGCGAGGCTCGGAAACAATTCGACGCACGCTCGGAAGCATTCAACTTCAGTTTCTCGGCTCGTCGTAGTGTTGTACGTCTCCGTGTTCTTGGCGGTCGAAAGCTCCAAGAACTTTTGTGTGACCGTGTGTATGCAAGCCAACCTTGAGGCGGAATTCCGCTCGTGTGTACGGGGCATTAAAGTGATTGTAGAGTCAGTGGTTCCCGCTGTGTCCAATCACATTGGGAGTAGGTCGCCAGCGGCATGCATGTCCGCCCCAGATGTGTACAGGTACACGATTCTGCCCAGAACGGCCACAGTAAATGCACATGGGGTGGTCGGAATCTTGTCATTAAAGCGGAGCTCCACCCTAAAGTGGAGCTTCCGCTCATTGGAACCCTCCCCCCCTCCGGTGCCACAATTGGCACCTTTCAGGGGGGAGGGGGGTGCAGGTACCTGTACAGTACAGGTATCTGCACCCACTTCTGGCATAGATATCCGCAGAATCTACGCCCCTTTCCGCAGAATCTACACCCCTTTCCGCAGGTCCCCCGCTGTCTGCTGGGAAACACATGGATCCCAGAGACATCGGGGACCATCCTTATTACGCAGCGAGACTTGCGCATGCGCAGTAGGGAACCGGGAAATGAAGCCGCAAGGCTCCACTTCCTGATTCCCATACCCAAGATGGCGGCGGCAGCACCCGGGAGACGATCGAGAGATCGGGTTCGGGTGCCGTCATCGCGGGCGCGCTGGGCGGGTAAGTGTCCTTATTTTAAAAGTCAGCAGCTGCAGTATTTGTAGCTGCTGGCATTTAAAAAAAAAAAAAAAACGGCGGACTCCCGCTTTAACAAATAAAAGAGGCCCATATCAGGAATGGAAAAATTGCTCTGATCCATAGGTATCTGGTACAGGTGTCAGAGCTGAACTGGATGGTAAAGCGCGCTGAAGAGGTGTGCTAGGACAGTTCTTCCACTTTACTTTCTACTGATCTCTCACACATAAAGCCGACATGAGATTCTAGTGTTTCGTTGCTTCATCAGCAAAGTGTCCCCAGAAATAATTTCACCCTAATGGTCCCTATATGCTTCTAATGTACACATTTCCTGCAGGGAATCTTTGATCTGGCAGTGTTTTACCGTCTTCCAGGAGCATTGACCTGCTCTGAACTCCTTCAGCGGATGGAGAAGCTGTTTCTTGACATAAATTATTCAATCCATCCCAGTTTTTTGCCATTGGGAGCAAAATTTGGAGCAAATGTGTGCGTTAGTTGTAAATGTTCACCTTTTGAGGACAAACTTCAACCAAAGTATTCAGGACAATAGAGAAGCTTTCAAAATGTTTGCACATTTCGGTTTAACTTTCTTTTTTGGGGGGGTGGGGGAATCTGATCGCTTCCTTGTGCTACAATTGGTTGAAGTCAGAAAACAATATTCTAAGGGCCAATTTAGAGTTCATTCACATTAGATCCAGTAGGGGGCGTTTGTTTAGAACATTCTAAAAGCATGGCAACCAAAAAAATAATGGTATGAATGCAGTTCACATCAACACATTGCGTTGCCGTTGCTCAGTGCTGGAAAAAAAAGAAGAGCATGCACTACTTTTTTTTTTCAGCTCAATGCATTTATATTGCACGCGAACACGAATAAACACAATGCACTGCAAGGCAAACAAAGTCAATGCGTTACAGCATGAAGCAGGAAACCACCGCTCAAGGTCCCTTTCACACTTGTGCAACTTGTTCTGCGATTTGAGACTGCAAAGTTGCATGGCAAGTCGTACCCCATGATTTCCAATGAGTAACGTTCATTCATTATATACCTACTTAGGTTCCAACGTACAGTCCAGGTGTCATGGTTGGGGTTAGGTCTGGAGACCAGTGGCTATAGCAGTAGAGAGGCTCCCATCGAGCACCTGGATAAGTACACAAGTAGGTCACTCTGGTGGATGATGTGGGCTCACCGGAAGGTGCATAGTTTAAGCCAGGGATGTGCAATTAGCGGACCTCCAACTGTTGCAGAACTACAAGTCCCATGAGGCATAGCAAGACTCTGACAGCCACAACAATGACACCCAGAGGCAGAGGTATGATGGGACTTGTAGTTTTGCAACAGCTGGAGGTCCGCTAATTGCATATCCCTGGTTTAAGCACTAACTGATGTTCACCAGAGCTCTCGATGGTGGAGATAGGTTTTGCTGCCTGTTAGCACCAGTCCGCAGTACTCAGGATAGCCCCACCAGGAGGTGAGCAAGCCTGGGTCCTGTAGCAGATATAGCAGGTAGGAATCAAGCAGATGTGAAGTCAGGAAACAAGCCAAAGGTCAGTAAGAAGCCGTTGCAAGTTGGGGTTGAGCAGAAGTGTAGTTGAGTAACAAGCCAAAGGTCGGCAATGAGTAGTAGCAAAGGTACAGACGGCAGCAGGAGTAACAAGAGCAAGATATTGGCTGGTCGAGCACAACAATCTGGCAAACAGGGAGTGCAAAGGCATGGCTAAAACAGGAAGTTCATGGGAGGAGCACATGGTTCAAGGTTTAATTTAAACAAGGTTCAAGGTAAGATCATTCAATGAAGTGTTCAGGGAGCTGTCCAGGTGCCTCAACAAGAAGAGACATCCTCAGACACAGCTCAGACCCTGGTTCTGACACCAGGATGGTATCCATCACCCTACACGCCCTAATGAAGAGTGTTTATAATAAAATATTTTATGAACTGTTGAAACTAGTGTGGTGCTTAGGGTTGCCACCTGTCCAGGATTCACCCGGACAGTTCGGGTTTGGAACCATGCGTCCGGGTTTGAGACTGCCTGAAACCTGGACACATTATTCAGACTGGACTATGGCTTCCCAGTAGGGTTGCTGGCTGCAGTTGTCTAAGCTGAGAGTGACTGTTACATTCTTTCACGCTGCCCAAAGCCAGCACTAACAACCCCCCCAAACACACACACAGATGGGAAAGGAGAGAGGGCTCGATCTGCACCTCTCCCCCCTACCCCACTGTGTCTGCCCACACTCCAATCCCTGGCGCTGTACTTCAGAAACGGAAAGTGGGGGATGGAAATTTGAAGTCCAGCAGTCTCAGATACATCTGGATGAGAAGTGTTGATTGCCAAGGGGTGAGTGAGCTCACCATCCATCCCTGTCTGTGACTGAAGTCTCCCCTCTTCTCTCTCCTGCCTCTGAGAGAGTACATTAAGTTATATCAGGGTTCTCAGAGCACCCCTTACATCAGATTTCCCCTTTACACCAGAGGCCACAGTGTTTCATCTCCATACATCAGAGTTCTCAATGTTCCTCCTTAAATCAGGGTTCCCAGAGGATCCCTTATGTCAGAGTCCCCAGAGTTCTCATTTCCATTAGAGTCTGCAGAGTCGCCCCTTACAGTGAAAGGGAACTCTGCGAGTTCAGATATAAAAGGGGAACTCTGTGGACTCTGATGTAAAGGGGGACTCTTGTTATTAATTGCATTTGATTAGAAATGTTATTTAATAGCAAAATATATATATAGTTTATAATATAAAAAAAAAAAATGCTGTACACCGATAAAGTGTTCGGGTTTGACTTGAAGAAAAGGTGGCAACCCTAGTGGTGCTCCTAATCTTTTCAAATTTATTTTTTTCTTGCAAACTCCTTGGAGGGTCCAGCAGGACACCAGGGTTGTTGGTGAGCAGCCTCCAGGACCACACACCAGATATAACATCTTAACAAACCACCACAAGGTCCAGTCCTCCATTACCAAAAAAGAGAGAGAAAATCCTAACAAAGTTAAAACTCCTCACCACCTTGCCTAAAGGTAGAGCAAATATTTTGGCTGGAGACATTTTCAAGTTTCCTGATGATTTGTATCCTGACGGTTACTCGTGATTTTACTGGATCTTCATACAATCTTCATCTCATATCTTTAGAAGTAATTCTTCAATATTGCTTAATACAACCTTTTTTTTTTTACATTTTTGACTAATGGTCCGGTCTTCCTGTAACGATTTGCATTTGGTGTAGATCATATCCAGTGATTCATCATCAGATGGTCTCCAATATGGCGGGTCACTCTCTCATCTGTTTTGCCATAGGTGTCTTCTTGCTCCATTGGCGATGGTGAAGCCATATTGGTGTGATAAGCCTCATTACATTATTAGGGTTTGTTAGGTACCTAGACACAGATCTTCTGCTTTTTGAGAAATAAAACAACAAAGAATTTTTTTTTATCTAAATGTAAAATGAGAATGTGACCTGTCATAATGTTATATTTCAAGAAAAATATCAATTTAAATACATTTTTTAGAATCTTGTATCTTAACAAATCTGACCAAATTTGTGGAAATATGGTCTTTCATCGTTTAAGAAGTATTAGTAAATCATAGACTGAGTTCTTAGTGATAGAAATGTATACTATTTATTTGAAATAAAATGTAGCACCCTCTAGTGTGCAACTAATGTAGGTAAATTGATCTTTTTTATTACTCACAGTAGCCTGTGAGTCTGGGTAATTGGTTGGGGTTACTGTAGGTCAGACTGGAGGGTTCTACAAGGCAGGCCTCCGGTACCTCCCCCTGGTTCTCGAAAGCTTGGAGATGTTTCTAGAAACTAGTGGGTCGAGGCTAGGAGGTCCTGATCTGCATACTTGAGGGAATCTGGCCATCAGCCCTTAAAGTGGTTGTAAACCCTTACAAACCACTTTGACCTACAGGTAAGCTTAGATTAAGGCTTACCTGTAGGTCCAAGAAATATCTCCTAAACCTATACAGTTTAGGAGATTTTCGCCCGAAGACAGGCACCGCTGTCTACGGCACATGCGTCGTAGACAGCGGCGCGCAGGCGCACTGAGCGCGGCAATTTCAACAATGGAGCTGCCGCGCATGTCGGCTCCCGTGCGCATGCGCGGGAGTGACGTCATCGCGACTTCGCCGAATGACAGCGGCGGAGCTGCGAGACCCCACCGAGAAGATGGATGCGCCGGACTACAGGGGACAGCGGTGACTTCGCTGGCTCCTGTGTCAGGTAAGTGACACATAATGGGCTACTATGCGATGCATAGTAGTCCATTATGCTTTGCCTTTGCAGGGAATGAAAGAGGAAGTAAACTCATCAGGGTTTACTTCCTCTTTAAATATTGCTGAACCTGGCCAGTAGGGGAGACAGGTGGAAGATGGTGTGAGGAAGCTGTGTTGTGAGGCCTGGGAGGGGACTCCAGGTTGACAGGGGCTTTGGCTCCAGGCTGGAAACTGAGAAAGGAAGGACAGAGGGATTTCTTCTATCCCACAGTGTCAGTTGGGAGACACCCTGCCTTGCGAAGAAGGACCTATATAGCAAGAGGCCTGAACAGTTGTCTCTTCTGAGGCAACAGGATTTCCAGGGACAGGGTACCGCTACACCCCCTGGGCCAAAAAGGGTCAAATCTGCTGGATGCAATATGAAGCAAGCTTTTCTGGGACTGTGCCAACAAGCTGTGACCCAATCCCTTGTCCTGGGGCATTTCAACAAGCAGCCAGGTGGGCTGGTAAGAGAGGGGACATAGAGCTCCTACAAGTGGAGACTATGCTAGAATTCTACTCTGGGGACACAGAGCTCCCATAAAGGGTAATTTTTTTTTTGCCAAGTTCATGGAGACTGTTGCTCTTCCGAAGGGAATACGGTCAAGTATATGTTAATTTTTCTGGATTACATAGAGTAGGAAGTTACCCTAATTTTTGTTCTTCAAGTCAAATTGGGCATCCCATAAGCCCCATAACCTACCCAAGTTGTTTTTCCCCAATAAAAAAACAAGTTCTTGGACTGTTCCTTGTCTCCTTGTGTTTTGCCTGGCTGGTCAGGAATAGGGGGACCCACAATCCAGTGGCCCTTGCGGGGGGTAGTGCTACACAAATAATTAAAAAATTAAGTTTAGGGTTTGTACACACCAGGTGCAAAATGAATGGGCTGCCCTAAACCTGTTGCACAGGGACGCACAAAAAAAAACTACATGCACTCGGACGTACCTTATTGTGTGAAAGAGCTATTAAAGCAGACGTGTAGTTGAAACAGTTTTTTGTACAACTTTAATGATGTTACTTACCTGTGTAGCACCCTCCTAGAATAGAGAGTTTCAGGTAAATTTAGTTCTGTACCTCCTCTGTAATCATGGGAGTGGCGTTTGATTATGGCGCGTTGCTGCAAGAGGAAATCCGTGCCAACTGAGCATGTGCCAAAGACGCCTCAGGGCGCCAACCCGCAGACTCGAAGACTTGATGGAAAAAGGCAGGAAAATGCCCAGGACGCACACAGGAAGTGACCTCAACCCGATGGTAAAAAGGTGGCAAAATACCCAGTAGGCGCACAGGAAGTGACATCAACCTGATGGAAAAATGCAGGAAAATCCCCAGGAGGTGCACAGGAAGTGACCTCAAACTTCCCTATATAAGCCCAGCCCAGACACTGCTAAATTGCTGGATTATCTTCAGTCCCCCTTGTTCCTGTGCTAGTGTGTGATCTGTCTGAACCTGTTGTGACCTGGAAACCTGTTTGACTACTCTTTATTGCTGCTTGCCTTTGACCTCGGATTTGTACCTTAACCATTCTACTTATTTGCCCCTTTTGTACTCAACTGCCAGATTGGAACCGACCCCGGCTTGGATCTCGAACCATTTTTCTTTTGCTTAACCTTTTTATGCTTCGTTGCCCAACTGGACTTGACCTTGGCTCGGATCCCAGACTAAGGCATGCGCGGTGCTCTGCACCCCTGGCACCCCTGCCGCTCGGTGTCCCCACCAAGTCTCTGTCTCCATCTCCAGAGGCTTTAAGGACCTGAGGTTCAAGGGAGGCCTCCCCACTACTTTGGTCTCACATCAGGTACGTAGCCCACATGACAATTATTTTTGTCTGTTCTGGGTCTCACTGGCTACAGGCTCAAACTACTTTCCCCTGCCTTCCGGTAGATTCTAGAATGTAGTGGGTTGAAAGAGGCAGACCCTTGGGTTGAATATTCATATGGTCTCAGTCAATCCCTGGGGGAGAGGATGCATAGTAGGTGACTGGGGTGTGCAAAATAGTGTGGGGCCTGGAGTAGCAGGGTTCTTGTCCAAAAAGAGAAGACCCAGCCTGAAGGGCTGCAGCCATTCTGGGTAAAATAGCTTAGTGTCTGCAGGAGTTCCTTAAGTTCCCAGCTTAGTGGGAACTGGGAGACCTGTTTTCTGCGAGGAACCAAATCAAAGGGGGTTCACTAAGGTTCTGGTCTGGGAGCTCCCGGGAGAAGTTTCTGGCTAATATAAACAGAGGCATCTTGGTATACGGGGACATTGTGAGTATAGGTCTGAATGTAGGATCCTAATAACTGTTTGCTGCCCTAACCCTTTGAGTATCTGCTCCACTGTTGCTGAATTGGGACTCTTCCTGTGCTTGGAGTCCTTGAGTTGCTTGTTGTCCTATTGTCTATCAAGAGGGAAATATCCTAAAGAAGACAGAGAGTATATATAGAAAATAGAAATTATTATAATTACCGTATTTATCGGCGTATAACACACACTTTTTTCCCCTTAAAATCGGGGGAAAATCGTGGGTGCGTGTTATACGCCGATCCCCTCGCCGATCTGCCGATCTGCGCTCTGTGGAGCGCCACCGACATTTACCGAGCTGAGCCGAGTGTACTGTGTGCTCGGCTCCGCTCTCAGTCACGCCCAGTCCCGCCTCCTAGCCTTTACGTCCCGCCATTGGCCCGGTGTTGTGTCCATCACAGGAGCCAGGACAAGGGGCGGGACGGGGGCGTTACTGCGAGCAGAGCCGAGTAGCCGAGTGTCGGCGGCGGGAGGAGCCGAAGATCTTGGCGGCGGCGGCGTGAGGAGCCGAAGATCTCGGCGGCGGCGGCGTGAGGAGCCGAAGATCTCGCCGGCGCCGGCGGGAGGAGCCGAAGATCGCGGCGGGAGGAGCCGAAGATGGCGGCGGTAAATTTAAAACTAACCATACTGCAATTTTGTGGAAGGCTGCAGGGGGACAGTGTAGGGCTGCAGGGGGACAGTGTAGGGTTGCAGGGGGGCAGTGTAGGGCTGCAGGGGGACAGTGTAGGGCTGCAGGGGGACAGTGTAGGGTTGCAGGGGGGCAGTGTAGGGCTGCAGGGGGACAGTGTAGGGCTGCAGGGGGACAGTGTAGGGCTGCAGGGGGACAGTGGAAGGCTACATTGATGGGCATTTAAAATGTAAGGTTTTTTCCTTAAACTTGCCTCCTAAAAGTTTTTTTCCTTAAACTTCCCTCCTAAACTTGGGGTGCATGTTATACGCCGGCGCGTGTTATACGCCGATAAATACGGTATATATTATATAATTATTATAATATTATTAATATTATTTGATTGATACATAATATATAAAATTCTTATGGAAAGGGCCACAAGGAGGCCATATGTACAAATGTTACAATGATATTATACAATAATAGACAAAAGTCTATTTAGAATATTGTATGCACTTTTCGAAACGCATTGGTCTTTTCCACTATTCATCATTCTCTGTCATCTGATTGGATGCTTTTATGATTGTAGTAGGATGTTTGCTACTTCTGTCTATTATTGTATAATGTCATTGTAACTTTTGAACATATGGCCTTCTTGTGGCCCTTTCCATAAGAATTTTATATAGTTTTGTATCAATAAAATTATATTTTCTATTTTCTATATATATTTTTTTGTTTAAATTGCCTAAAAAATCCCACTTTCGAGCTATTCGCCTGTTAATTTGTTCAGGGATGATGGCGTTTCACACGCCAAACAATGAGAGTGGTTTTATTTTTCGAAGAAGGCAGAGAGTGTCCTCTTCTGCTTTTGAATGTGGAGTATTCCAAAGCTCGCCCTACACCCCAGCCAAGTTCAACAAGCATTAAATCTTAACAGAGACATTCCCCGCCTGGTTATTGGGTTGTGAATCTGTGCTGCTGTGTGCCTGGCTGTCTTTACACCCACTTGAGAAAAGAACTTGGGAAAATCTGCGGGGGCCCGTCAGGGGTTTGTGCTACACCCAGGGGCGGACTGACAACTCATGGGCAATAGAAGATTATGGGGCCCCTGGGCAATAGGAGAAGATTATGGGGCTCCCAGGCAATAGGAGAATATGGGGCCCCCAGGCAATAAGAGATTATGGGGCCCCCAGGCAATAGATTATGAGGCCAAACAGTATACACACACACACATACATACAGTATACAGACACACAATTTACACATACAGTATATACACACACAGAATACACATACACACACTGAAAAGGTACTGGAGAGGCGGGGCAGCTATAATCTTGAGATTTTTTAAAAAACACAGATTTTTACATACTGTCCCTGGTTTTATTGAGGCTGACAACCCCCATGGGGCCCCTTAGTGGCATGGGGCCCTCGGCCAGTGCCCGAGTGCCCGAATCGTCAGTCCGCCCCTGGCTACACCTGTAATGAAGAAGGTTCTGTGATGTGCAGGCTTCTGAAGAAGTCTTCTCTCCATGGCCGCCCTTTCCTCTTCCTGCTGCTCAGCTTTCAGGGCTGTGGGGGTCAACAGCTTCAGGTCTCCAGGCTCAGCTGCACTAAAGATGATTTTATGGGGGCAACCCCCCTCCGGCTCTATCCTCCCAATGAAAGAACAACCCCCACCCCCCGCCAAATCCACACCTAACCCATCCAGGTTGCGACTTCCCCGGCTTCTCCTCCTGGCTAATCCAGTCTTAAGATCCGCCTCCTGTCCTGATTGGCCTGGAGGAAAAGACAGAAGGCAATAGTGAATATTAATTCATTAATGTCACAAGTCGGTGGGCCCAGGACGCAAAGCCCAACCTTTTTGAAGCCAATTAGAGCCTCAGGCACTAATCATGTGCTTCAAAAAGAAAAAAAACTCTGAGAAATCTATGCGTCTGGCACCCCGCATGGGGATTGGGGGGGGGGGGGGCGCATGGAGCCCTTATGGACCGGCCACCACTGCTGATGAGAAAAGGTATTTAGCAGTTTATGTTTACTAAAATTATTATAATTATTATTCTACAGGATTTATATAGTGCCGACAGTTTAGGCAGCACTTTACAACATTAGGGCAGATATTACAATACAATACAATTCAAGACAGGCGGAATCAAGGGGCTCTGCTCGTTAGAGCTTACAATCTAGGAGGGAGGGTCAAGTTATACAAAAGGGTAATAGCTGTGGGGGATGAGCTAATGGAGAAAATGGTGCAGTTGTTAGATGGAGGCAGGATAGGCTTCTCTGAAGAGGAAAGCTTTCAGTTATCGCCTAAAAGTGGATACATTTGGAGACATTCTGACATATTGGGGTAGTGAATTCCAGAGGATGGGCGAGGCTCGGGAGAAGTCCTGGAGGCGGATATGGGAGGAGATGATGAGGGAGCTAGGGAGCAGGAGGTCTTGGGAGGAACGAAGTGGGCGATTAGGTTGGTATTTTGAGACTAGGCTAGTGATGTAGCTGGGGGCAGAATTGTGGATGGCTTTGTAAGTAAGTGTTAGTATTTTGAATTTAATTCGTTGGGCAAGTGGCAGCCAATGGAAGGATTGACAGAGAGGGATAGCAGACACTGTGTGGTTTGTAAGATGGATGAGTCTGGCAGCATTCATGATGGACTGAAGGGGGGATAGTCTATTTAAAGCTAAAATACTTTCATTTCCATGTTCTGTGTACTGTGGGAGACCAGATACAGTGGAACCTTGGATTACGAGCATAATCCGTTCCAGGGAATGCTTGTAATCCAGAGCACTCGCATATCAAAGCGAGTTTCCCCATAGAAGTCAATGGAAACGAAGATAATTTGTTCCACATTGACTTGTATTACATGCAATACCGCATGTGGCCGGAGGTGGGGGGGGGGGCGCCAGAGAGCCTCAGAAATACTCGGGGACAGCTCAGCTGAACACGGAAAGGCTCAGAAACACTCGGAAACTGAGTATTTCTGAGTGTTTCCGAGTATTTCCGAGTGATTCCAAACGGGTCCGTTCCGTTTCGAGTATCCCCGGCCCCCCGCACCACTGGCCAAATGCAGTACTGCACCGCCCATTAACTTGAATTCTTGAGACAACACTCACAAACCGAGTCAGAATTAAAAAAAAAAAAAGTTTCTCTGATTTCAAAGCGCTCGTTAACCGCGTTACTCGTAAACCAAGGTTCCACTGTATAGTGAATGCAGGCTCCTGGGTTTAGGAACACTTTGTGTTATAATGTTATTTAACCGGTTCCCGACCGGCGCACGCCGATGTACGTCGGCAGAATGGCACGGGCAGGCATATTGGCGTACAGGTACGTCCAATCTTCAATGCCGCCCTGCCATCGCAAGCGCGCCGCCGGCTGCACGCTCGGGTGCCGGTCGGGACCCTCGTGAGTCCAGTCGCTGGTCCCACGGACTCGATTGTCGCGGGCATACCCGCGATCGTCTCACGGGCGGCTGAATGGAGGAAATGCCGTGTAAACAGCATTTCCCCATTCTGCCTAGCAACTAGTGACGCTGATCTCTGCTCCATGTGATTGGAGCAGAGATCAGTGTTCACTAAATGAAAGCGCAGCCCCCCACAGTTAGTAACACACCCCTAGGAACACTTAACCCCTACATTGCCACCCGCTGGTTAACCCCATTCACTGCCAGTGTCATTTACACAGGAATCACTGCATTTATATGCAGTGATTACTGTATAAATGACAATGGTCCCAAAAGTGTCCAATGTGTCCGCCGCAATGTCGCAGTCACAATAAAAATCGCTGATCGCCGCCATTACTAGTAAAAAAAAGAAGAAGAAAAAAATATTAATAAAAATGCCATAAAACTATCCCCTATTTTGTAAACGCTATAACTTTTGCGCAAACCAATAAATAATCGCTTATTGCGATTTTTTTTTTTTTACCAAAAATATGTAGAAGAATACGTATCGGCCTAAACTGAGGGAAAAATATTTTTTTTAGATATTTTTGGGGATATTTATTATAACAAAAAGTAAAAAATAATGCGTTTTTTTTCAAAATTGTCGCTCTATTTTTGTTTATAGCGCAAAAAATAAAAACCGCAGGGGTGATCAAATACCACCAAAAGAAAGCTCTATTTATGGGGAAAAAAAGGACATCAATTTTGTTTTGGTGCCACGTCGCACGACCGCGCAATTGTCAGTTAAAGCGATGCAGTGCCAAATCGCAAAAAGTGGTCTGGTCTTTGACCAGCAAAATGGTCCGGTCTGTAAGTGGTTAAGAACTGCTGTTTGCAAAGAACCCAATGACCTGGGAGGAGGGTGACAGGAGGCTGTAGTCCTGCTCTAAAGACCACGTGCTCATGTTGGGAAAAGAATAGATCTCATATTAAAGCCTAATTGAAAATTAGGTTTCGATCAGCTAAATACATTCCATGTGTAATAAAACAAAGTGTGTGCAAAGCCTGTCCTCTGCCAGCAGCAAAGAAGAACCCTTGCTCTCTTTGTGGCTGTGTTGGATCTCTGCAGAGAGACCACTGCGTCCATGTAATGTTGCAGGCTGTGGTTGCCTGGAACGCTACATCCTTTTTTTGTTTTGAGGCACCTGGAATGCATTCAGTCGATTTAGAGCGAAAGATCGCTTGGGCTAACACGGCAACGATTTGAAAATTGTGCAAACAAGGTTATTATTTTTCATGTGTTGGCCACAGTTGTTCTTTAAACAATAGGTACGTAAACAACATACCGGTAATACATTTTTGATGATCTGTTCCCTTTAAAAACAGCACATACATTGTTTTATCTTCGTAGCAAACATTTTATCACAGGAGGCCACTAGGATAAAAGAAAACAACAAGCTGTGCAGAACATTAAGGGCCGGTTCACACTGCGAGGCGAGGCGAGGCGACACGGCTCGCCTCGCCTCGCTCCCGCAAGTCGCCCCCATTCAGTACTATGGAACCGTTCTGAGAGGAGCGACTCAAGTCGCTCCGACTCAGAAAAAAGGTTCCTGTACTACTTCGGGGCGACTTCGGGGGCGACTTGCATTGACTTCTATGCAGAAGTCCTCTGCAAGTCGCCGCTGAGCTCCCCGCAAGTCGCGGCGAGGTAAGTCGGAGACGCCTCGCCGCGGCTCGCTGTGTGAACCGGCCCTAACTACTAGACATAGGAATTGGATATTTTTCCCTTTTAACCATAACTATTGGTGCAATTAAAATAATGGGAACTTTTTTAATAGAAATTCAGATGACGATAAGCTTTACTCTGATGTTCGATTTTTACTCAGCCTGTAGGTCTTGGCATTTGCAATTCCGTTCCCCTACAGGAACCAACATGTCCTCCAGCTGTACACAAAATCCACCGAATATGGAATTCACAATGCAACAAGACGTAGCATCCAGCATGGCATGGCACGGCACGGCACGGCACGGTGACCGCTACAAATCTAGGAAACTAAAGCTTGCCTAATAGCAGGTAACAGAGGTTGTTGTCTAGAATTCTTTTTGTTTTTTTGTCAGCATGATTGATCACTCCCCTTGTTTTTTTTGAATGGACGTAATCTACCTAGGTGGACGGCACTTTAATATTTTAATATTATATATATTGTGACAGTACAGTTCCCTGTCCTGGTAATTGTCGCCCAGGGTTCTCAAATAGGCAGGTTTAGGGGCTCCAGGGGTATTTAACGTGGAGGAATCTGTTTTATCAGTTTCCTCCAAAGTTTGTAAAATCCACTTGGGGACCTGGAGCCCGGAGATTCCATAGCGTTATGGGTGGGATGGAATCTCCAATCCTGGGACCGGGTTTTTGGAACAGCCAGGAGTCTGGCTGGTTGATTGAGCAGGTGGGTCCTGGGCTTATAGCAAAGTTAGGATTAGGGTTCTGGGCTCCACCCAGAGAGACAGTAGGTTTCCAGGAGTCCAGAGAGTGCACGTGTGCACTAGAGAAAGCCAGAGACCCAAGTCTGAGGATCAGAGCAGTGAGGGGCTGCTTGCTAGATAGACACTGTGTGTGTTAAAGCTGTGCACATCGGAGACAAATGAGAGCCTGAAGTGGAAGGCCTAAGCAGCAAGGAAGCTGAAGAGGTACAGTAGTTGTGCGGGAACCCTGTTATAAGGCCAAGAGGGCTGAATTGTAAAGCCTAGGTGGCAGTGCTGCTGAAGAGAGCCAGGTGGCTTGGCATTTTTTCATGTATTGTTTTTTTTGGCAGAAGAACCCCTATGTGGGCAACCAAGTGCATGTATGAACTTTATGTTGTTCCTTTTTTTAAATAAAAGTGGGCTACCATGCCCTTAAACAAAAGTTCCTGTTCGCTGTGAACTTACTGAAAAGGCATCTACCACTGAGTTAAACATCCCCCAATGTTACAATATATATTTATTTATTATAATGCTGATACCTGTTATGGTTGACTCCGATTGTGTGACTATTCTCTTGCCTTCTGCAATCATCATTGCCAACCCGGGCTGTCTAGTTACCCTTTGCTTGCTGCCTGCCAAGAGACTCACTTGATCTGGACTGAGGTTTCGTCTCCTGTCTCCACACCATAGCCCTCCTATACCTTCTACCCCCTAGTAGGGCAATCCCAGGGGCTGAAACCTGGTTCCATAACTTGATACAGTGGATAGATAGCGCTGGACCCTGGGGTTCTCTAGTATAGTAGTGATGTTGGTACATGTTATCTGGTTACTGGGCTGGCAGCCTCAACAAACCCAAAAATCCCACAATTTCCTTGGTTTTCTTATGACACTTCCAGAATCCCTGTCAAAATTTCCAAATTTCCAACAAGTACTCCAAAAAATTCTCACGGAATCCCTGCCAGTACTTCCAATGGTACTGCAGAATCCCTGCCAGTACTTCCAATGGTACTCCAGAATCCCTGCCAGTACTACCAATGGTGATTGCAGATACCCTGCCAGCACTTCCAATGTAATGTGTAGAATTCCTGATAATACTTCCAATCATGCCTGCAGAATCCTTGCCAGGACTTCCAATAGCACTCAAATCCCTGCCAGTTGTTCCAGTGGTACTCATAGACTACTTGCCGGGACGTCCACAGCTCCCTTAAATGACGTTGGGTGTGTCCTCTGACCAAAAGGGTACTTAAACTCAAGCTTTTTAGGCAGCTGGTGCTGTCTTTAAACAAGATCTATAATACTTAAGCCCCATCGCCTGTTGGTGACTTGGAGCATGTGACTATTCTCCTGTCTTTTGCCTTCATCGTGGCCAACCAGGACTATCTGATTGCCCTTTGCGTTCTGCCTGCCAAGAACCCCCGCTTTATTCTATCCCCACACCGTAGCCCTACTGTATCTGCTACCCCCTGGTAGGGCAATCACAGGGGCTGCGACCTGCTACCAGTTACCACAAAGAGTTCTGGAGACCACTAGGGTTTCCAACCCAACCCTACTATTAGGAGCTCTGGTGAACATCAACTGATACTTCAATTCTGTGCCCTGGGAAGCCTGCGTCATCTGCCAGAAGGTATATTAATACATTTGTGGTGTAAGAGAACGGGTCTGAGATTGAAACCCAACACCGCAGATTAACAGTCCAATTTACAATTTTATTCCAAAGTAGAGTCAGATAAAAGATTTTACATCGGAGTAAAATTTGCTTCCTCATTTGATCTTCTAGCTGACCTTACATTGGAAAAGACTTGTAAATGGACCATTAACGTGTGCTGTGGATCTTCTATCTCAGATCCGACAAAAAAGGGAGTCACACTAAACAGACCGCCAAGAATATGACTGGAGAATAAGGATATTGTTTAGTGTCACCTCAATCCCTCATGTCTAAGCTGCCCTCCTGATTACTGGTGGGGTAATGGTGAAGAAGCTGGAAGAGAGATGGAGGAAGCACAGATCCATAGAATGAAGCAGGGAGATTCTTGCACTGCAGGTCCTCAGGTTCAGCTTCCTCTTCAACAAGGAGAACATTGAGCAGTGTGGTGGTGACATCACCAAATCTTACTCAACTCTCCAAGTGAGACTAGCAGTCAGAGGCAGCAGGGCCTTAGATGATCTTAGACTGCAGATGTACAGCGATGAGGCTGCAAGCTTAGGAGTGCATTGCCACAGGAAGTCCTACGTTGGTATCAGTGGGATAAGGATCTGGGCCTCGTATCTATCTATCTATCTATCTATCTATCTATCTATCTATCTATCTATCTATCTATCTATCTCCTATTTTCTTCTGTGAGGAGTGAATTGGAGGAGATCTCAAATTATAAAACCACGTTTATAGATATTCTGCCACTTCCAGCAGTAAAAAAGGGCACTCAGCATGCCTTCACTACACATCAGCACTCATCACAGCTTCTGCCTTGAGCTGCCTCAAGCATTGCCTAGATCAGTAGCTGGGGGCCTGTTGTCACTCCTGTTGTACATCTTCATCCAATGGTTGTGTGAACAAGACCTTAAAGCGTGGGAAATTTTTTTTTCCATGTCCTTGTTGCTGATTTCCTACCTTCACCAACTTTGCCATCCATGTTCTTCGGAGGTCTGTAGTTCCTCTGTAATAGGCTGCTGAACTTGCTGAAAAAAAGTTATTGCCTGCTGACATCCTGTTTGTAGGACCGCTGGCTGCTATCCCTCTCCTGAGCTCAGCCAGCGGTCTGACACACTCCCTTGTAGTCCTCTGAAAAGGAGCAGGAAGGAAGCAGAGATGTAGTTGGTGGAGGGGGTCTCACAGCCCCCGGTCTGTCCTGCCCATGGAGGAGGTGTCCTCCTCCTTCTCCTCCTTCCTCCTCCTCCCTGCCAGCAATCCGCCCCTCCGCTGTCACCGCTGTCGTCCGCCCGCTATCGCTATCTCTTTGCAGAGCGGGGGTTATTATTAGAAATCACTTGACACAGAGGGGATGTCCCACAGTGTCAGGTATAGTATATCAGAACACTGATCGCGGTCATCAGTGATCGGTGTTCAGATATACAATACCTGACATCGCGGGAGATCCCCACTGTATCATACAAGTGATTTCTAATAATAATACCCACTCTGCACTGATGGGACAGACATGCTGCACTTGTGGTCCCTGGCATTCGGCACTTGTGGATCCCTGGTGATCCCTGGTATTCAGCAATTGTGGTCCCTGGTGGTCCCTGGCATTTGGCACTATTATCGGCCCTTCCCCTGATGAAGTGCTGCATCAATGGCAAGAATCCAGAAGAGACAGCCGCCCCCTGATATAACAGCCATAGAAGATGGCGGTGCAGGACCTTGCTTGTGGCAGGTGATCGGCAGATTGTAAAAGGACAGCTAGACATGTGCAGAACGGGAACATTTGTTTTATTGGTTCCATTTAGATTCATTATGTTACTAATTTTGTTTTCATTGATTCCTTTCAGAATTCGTTTCATTTAATTTTCTTTTGTTTAATAATTTCCTAACTAATTCCAAATTTTTGGAAGGATTCAAAATCTGTGTGAAGAATTGCTGGTTGTGCTGGGGAGCCGGCCGTTGCATCCTTAACAACTGATGACAACCGATGTCAGCGGGCTTCCCCACTGACAGCTGAATGTAAATAAAAGAATGCCGACAATGAAAGTAAAAAAAAAAAAAACAACGTAGGGTTCGCTCTAGCCAATCCATACCAGGCTCTTCGTTACGAAAATTTGGAATTTTGTTAGAAAACTAGTATATGAGACAAAATTAAATGAATTTCAACAAATTCGTTACTATGTTATTTGGAGATCTTAAATCTTCGAATAACCAAAAATTCCTCAGAATTTATATTTGGCCCAAATATAACCCTCCGGCTCCCAATCTGAAACATCGCCCTCCCAATCAGAGATATAACTCTCCCAATCCGGGATATCACCCTTCCAATCCCAGATATATCCATCCCAATTCGAGATATATCCATCCCAATCCGAGATATCACCCTTCCAATCCGAGATATCACCCTTCCAATCCGAGATATATCCATCCCAATTCCAGATATCACCCTTCCAATCCAAGATATAACTCTTCCAATCAGAGATATCACCCTTCCAATCCAAGATATCACCCTTCCATACCTAGATAAAACCCTTCCAATCTGAGATATCACCCTTACAATCCGAGATATATCCATCCCAATCCAAGATATCACCCTTCCAATCAGTGATATCACCCTTCCAATCAGAGATATCACCCTTCCAATCAGAGATATCACCCTTCCAATCAGAGATATCACCCTTCCAATCTGAGATATCACCCTTCCAATCTGAGATATCACCCTTTCATATCGAGATAAAACCCTTCCAATCTGAGATATCACCCTTTCATATCGAGATAAAACCCTTCCTTACCGAGATAAAACCCTTCCATACCGAGATATCATCCTTTCAATCCAAGATATAACCCTTCCAATCCGAGATTTTACCCTTCCAATCTGGGATATCACCCTTCTACTCCGAGATATCACCCTCCCAATCTGAGATAGCACCCTTCCAATCCGAGATATCACCCTTTCAATCCGAGATATTACCCTTCCAATCCGAGATATCACTATTCCAATCCGAGATATCACTCTTCCAATCCGAGCTATATCCCTTCCAATCTGAGCTATATCCATCCTAATCTGAGATATCACCTTCCTAATCCTAAATATATCCATCCCAATCCGAGATATATCCATCCCAATCCGAGATATATCCATCCCAATCCGAGATATATCCATCCCAATCCGAGATATATCCATCCCAATCCGAGATATATACATCCCAATCTGAGATATCACCCTTCCAATCTGAGATATCACCCATCACTCTTCCAATCCGAGATATAACCACCCTATTCCGAGATATCACCCTTTCAATCTGAGATATCACCCATCCCATTCCGAGATATAACCATCCCATTCCAAGATATCACCCTTCCAATCTGAGATATCACCCTTCCAATTCATCGGCTTACCAGTATGTCGCTGGTCAGAAAGTGGTTAAACCAGTTTGGTGTCACATTAAGAAAATAATACAATGTAACAAAAAGCATTCCATAGAATGAGTTGAGTGTCTTTTATAGAACATAAAGGGTTCCATCAGTTTTGCAATATCTTCCCCCGAACAGGGAATGCGATCCGGGACGTATAATCAGGGCCTACAGATCTCGGTCTAGAATGCATAACTAATAGCAACAGGCAAATTCCGGGATTCTCGGACTTGCTATCTCATGGAATCAGTGAAACATCTGTGACTCCAGGGCAGTGCGGGGAATTCTCGGGGAGTTACACATAGTTCCTGCTTTTCTTTTGTTTCCACTGAAGTGGTGGAGGACACAAATCCCCCGTCATTGTCCTCCTGCTTCGTCAAGGGAGTGGAAGGAACTTGGCTGGAGTTGTGGAATCCGTCCTTTGGTCAGACATGTGAGCGAGCCTGCGTGGAGGGGCCGAGGATCTGTTTTCAGGTACGTCCCCGCTTCTCTTGGCTGAACGTCAGCTTTTTCCTCGCAGTCATAACAGACGGAAAAAAAAAAAAAAATCTTGTTGGAGCTTCGAAATGAGGAATTCATGTTTTCCAGATTCTCCATACTGGTTCCTGGAGCTCTATGTCTGAATGGGGACCTGTCTGTGGAACAAGTAGTTGTAGTTCTGGTGTGCACCCCTTAGAGTTGGCCTTCACTCTCCCCATCCACTTAACACCCTTGCAGCCCTCCCCCCGTCCTGCTCTCACAACTAGACATCCTTTTCTTTCTCCCCAATACCTTATTTTGAGGGTGCTTCTAGGATTTTTTAGCCCAGGCAAGTTGCAGTAGTTCTGGAATGCACCCCTTAAAGTTGACCTTTACACTCCCCATCCCCGCTCACTCACCATTGGAGTAATTTTTTTCCTCCCTAATACCTTTTTTTTTGGGGGTGCTTCCATTTTGCCTGGGCAAGTAGTAGTAGCTGTGGCCTACACCCCTTAAAGCGGACCTTCAACATACCCATCCAGTTAGCACCCTTGCACCTCTCCTCCTTCCTGCTTTCAATTGAATGTAATGTTTTCCCCCTAACACATTTTTTTGGGGTTGCTTCTGGGTTTCTCATCTAGACAAGTAATTATATTTCTGGTGTGCACCCCTCAAAGTTGACCTTCACCCCCCATCTACTTAACACCCTTGGAGCCCTCCCCCCTCCAACTCTTATAACTGGACATCATTTATTATCTATACCAACAATCTTTTTAGGGGTGCTTCTAGGATTCTCGGCTAGGCACGTCGTTATATTTCTGGCATGCACCCCTTAAAGCGGACCTTCGTTACCCCCCCATCCAATTAACACCACCCTTGCACCTCCCCCCCCTTCCTTCTTTCACAATTGGAAATTGTTTTTTCTCCCCAATAATTATTTATTTTTTTGGACGCTTCCGGGATTCTTGTTGAGTAATTGTAGTTCTGATGTGCACCCCTTAGCCCTCGTACACACGGTCGGACATTCCGGAAAACAAAATCCGTCGGATTTTTTCGGACGGATTTTGTCCGAAACTGGTGTTGCATACACACGGTCGGACAAAGTTGTCGTAAAATCCGATTGTTCAGAATGTGATGACGTTATTTTGTTACGACGGGGCTACGTTCAGGCTAGTAGCCAATAGCTTTGGTGTAGGAATTTGATCTGAGTATGTGTGGCACTTTGTCCGATCGGAATTCTCTACAAACAATCGGACAAAGTCCAATCAGATCATGTTGTCGGAAAATTTTATAGCCCAGCTCTAAAACTTTGTCGGTCGGATATTCCGACGGAAACAGTCCGATGGAGCCCACACATGGTTGGATTACCCGACAACACGGTCCGAACTGACATTTTCGGTCGGAATGTCCGACCACGGGCTTAGAGTTGACCTTTACTGTCCCCCATCCACTTAACACCCTTGTAGCTCTTCCCCGTCCTGCTCTCGCAATTTTTCCTCCCCAATACCTTTTTTGGGGGTGCTTCCAGCCCTCCCCCTTCCACTCTTATAACTTATCCCCCCCCCATACCTCTTTTTTGGCTACTTCCAGGATTCTTGTAGTTGTAGTTCTGGTGTGCACCCCTTAAAGTAGACCTTCTCCCCAATCCACCCTTGCCCCCCCATTCTTACAGTTGAACATAATCACACACATGGGTTGGACTTGATGGACTTGTGTCTTTTTTCAACCTCACCTACTATGTAACATCATTGTCTCCCAATAAATTATTTCTGGGCAGGCTCCATGGTTCTCACCTAGGCAGGTAATTGTAGTTCTGGTTAATCTTCACCCTCCCCATCCACTTAACACCCTAACACCCCTCCCCCTCCCACCCTTATAATTGGACAACACTTCACTCCCCACCCCTACTATTTTTTTTAGGTGCTTCCAAGATTCTCATCTAAACCAAGTAGCTGTGCATGTGCAGAACGAAAAAAAAAAATTGTTTATTTTCGATTCGTTATTTACATAAATCCGATTTGGTTACATTTGTTTCATTCGTTTCATTCGTTTTCCAAATTTTTATTTTGTTTATTTTTTTTTTATTCGTTTTCCAATTGATTTGAATTTTTCGAATTCGGATGGATTCAAAAAGTTTTCGAATCATTTTTCAAATTCGAAAAAAAAATTGATTTCAAAAAGGTTTTCCTATTCGAAAAAAGCTTTCCAATTTCCAAATAGAATAAAATTAAATAGAAAATAAAGAAATGGAATATAAAAAAAAAAAATCTATTCTATTCCTTTATTTTCTATTCTATTTCATTCTCTTTGGAAATTGTAAAACTATTCGAATTAAAAAAAAAGTTTTAGAATCCGCGTCCGAAAAAAAACTATTCGAATTCGAAATGTATTAGAAAAGTATTCGAAAACGGTTTGAAAACGATTCGAATCTGGTTAAAAGAGTTATTTTCTGTTTTAAATCGATAAAAATTTCTATTTCGATTTTTTTTTTTGCCCCATTTGCACAGAACAATTGTACATGCACTTACACTGGGTGAATTGCACTGCAATTTAAAAAAAAAAAAAGTGGAAAATATTGCACCAGGCCACTAGATGGCACTAAGTGTCATAAGTCATTCCTATCATACTTAGCGCCATCTAATGGTCAAAAGAGTTAATTTCTGTTTTAAATCAATGAAAAATACTTGTCCAGCCCAATGTCATTTGTTTGGAGCTCTTTTTGCCCCATTTGCACAAAAAAAATAAAAAATGTACATGCACTTTCATTGGGTGAATTGCACTGCAATTTTTTTATTTAAAAAAAAAAAAAAAAAAAAAAAGTGAAAAATATTGAAGCAGGCCACTAGATGGCACTAAGTGTCATAAGTCATTCCTATCATACTTAGCGCCATCTAATGGTCAAAAGAGTTAATTTCTGTTTTAAATCAATGAAAAACATTTGTCCAGCACAGGAAATAGCCCAATAACATTTGTTTTTTAGTTTTTTTCCCCCCTATCTGCACAGAATAAAAGTACATGCACTTTCAGATCGCTTGCCACCCGACGATCGCTACATGTCTGGTGAACTTAGCTGTGAATGTGAAGTGAACCATCCCTTGCCTATTGCAGCTTAAGGGGGTTGGCAGGTAGCAACAAAAAAAAAAAATATATATTTTTTTTGCCGCTCCCCCAAATGCAAGTCTAAATGAAACCTAAGACCCCCATACACACTAGTAGATTTGTCTGCAGATCTTTTTCTTCAGATTTACCAAAACCATATAGTGCCGGGACCTGCCTGATTGCATACAAATTGAAACTATTGGGGCCAGTTCACACCACATGCAGTCCAGTGCGTTTACGAAGTAGGTTATATGGTTTTCAATGGCATAGTTCACACCAGTGCATTCCAGTTCCAGTTCCATGCTGCATTTTTCTTGCACTGGACTGTACTGGAACGTGGTAAAACGCATCAAAAACACACCAAAAGGCACCAAAAATGCACTGGAACACCCATGTTCTTATTTAAGGTTAAGGGAAAAAAAGGGGAGGAACATGCACTGGAACCGAATCAAAAATGCTCCAAAAAGGCATCAAAAATGCTCCAAAAAGGCATCAAAAATGCTCAAAAAATGCATCAAAAATGCACTGGAACATCAAAAACGTGCATGCAAAAAAGCATCTGCACTGCGTTTCTATGGTGTGAACTGGCCCTTAAGGTTTGACCTCCATATTACACGGTTTTGGTAAATCTGCAGAAAATCTAATAGTGTGTATGGGGCTTAAAGGACATACGTTGTCGTGCTCATCAAACATCACCCAATCAGGTCATCCGATGAATACGTGTGTCTCCATGATGTCATCGGGAGAGCCCGCTGCGATGGGATATGTAGGCTCTAATATTTATCCGTCGTGTTCCCCCCCCCCCGTAAAAATAAAATAAAATACGTTTTAAAGTTTAACTCCCGTTACGGCGGCGAATTAATCCCTTTCCGCTCGTCGTTACTTTGATGCATAAAGATTTTCTTCAAAGTCAGCATTCTGCCGCGGCGTGCGTCAGCTTCACAGAGCGGCCCCCGCCAAAGACGCCGCTGGCACGGTGGCAGACGCGGAGATAAAAATCTGTCGCTTTAATAACGAAAATTCTTTTTTTTTTTTTTGGCAGGTGCGAGGCTCCGTTTTTTTTTTCTTCTTCTTTGCCCCTCTTTGATGCCAGTATTGATAATGAGAATAATCCATTGAGCCGGCGCGGAGGCCACAGCGCGGAGCTGCTATCGGATTTCAGGCACACACACACACCTGCATCCCTCAGGCGGTCAGGTGCGGAGGAATGCCAGGCATCCATGCAGGCTTATCTCCGGCAATCTCACTCCATTAGCATATTCTATTCCACGTCTTCTAGGACGAAGCGAGGGGCTGGATTGTGTAGGGGGGAGGGGGGGATCGATGTGCAGACGGGGAAATGGCGGCGGTTGCCAACTGGGCGAAGCATTTGCGCCGCTGTTTTCTGATGTTCTGCAGCTGTGATCGGAGCGCGCGCACGTAATAAAATCTCACGCCGAACTTCCTTTCACATCCTAAACTTTTTTTTTTTTTTTTAAATACTTTTTTAGAACTCGTCCTAAAACTTTGCCGCGAGAGCTGAGCGAATATTGAGCGTCTCGCTGCGATGTCGTGAAAGTAAAGCCTTGGCAATCAGGGGGAGGGCCAGCTCACACCATAGAAATGCAGTCTAGATGCTTTCCTGCATGCGCGTTTATGATGCAGTCCAGTGCGTTTTTGATGCATTTTTTGATGCAGTCCAGTGCTCCCCCCTCTTTTTTTTTTAGGGAAAACGCCCAGATGAAAACACACTGGAACGCACCTAAAATGCACCTAAAACCTTATTAAAAGTTAATAAAAAAAAAGTGGGGGGGGGGGGGGAAGCACAGGACTGCATCAAAAACACACCAAAAATGCATCAAAAACGCGCATGCAAAAAGCACCTGGAATGCATCCGGACTGCGTTTCTATGGTGTGAACTGGCCCTTATTAAGAATAGAATCGCAGACCAGGTGCATTCCGGATGCTTTTCTGCATGTGCATTTTTATGTGCTTTTGGTGCGTTTTTGATGCAGTCCAGTGCAAAAACGCACCGGGACGCACCAAAAACGCACTGGAACCCACATGTCCTTATTTAAGGTTAAGAAAAAAGAGGGGGGGGGGGCAAAAATGCACTGGACTGCATCAAAAACACATCAAAGACGCACTGGACTGCCTCAAAAACATGTAAAAATGCGTTTTTGATGCAGTCCAGTGCATTCCCCCCCCCTCTTTTTTCTTAGGGCCAGTTCACACCACATGCAGCCCAGTGCGTTTTTTTCCTGCATCAAAAACACATGTATAGTAGGTTATATGGTTTCCATTGGCATAGTTCACACCAGTGCAGTCAGTTCCAGTGCGTTCCAGAAAAAAAAAAAAATAGAGAGCATGCTGCCTTTTTCCTGCACTGGACTGGACTGGAATGCTGTAAAACGCATAAAAAACGCACTGGACATGTCCTTATTTAAGTTTAATAAAAAAAGAGGGGGATGGCCAAAAATGCACTGGACTGCATCAAAAATGCATCAAAGATGCACTGGACTGCCTCAAAAACACTTAAAATAACGCACATGCAGAAAATCATGTGGACCGCGTCCGGACTGCGTTCCAGATGAAAACGCACTGGAACGCATGTGTTCTTATTTAAGGTTAAGCCAAAAAAAAGGGGGGGGAATGCACTGGACTGCATCAAAAACGCACCAAAAACACATCGAAAACGCATTGGAATGCACCAAAAACACGCATACAAAAAAGCAACTAGAATTCATCCGGACTGCGTTTCTATGGTGTGAACTGGCCCTTATTAAGAATAGAATCGCAGACCAGATGCATTCCAGATGCTTTTCTGCATGTGCGTTTTTTTATGTGTTTTTGGTGCAGTCCAGTGCATTCCCCCATCTCCTCTTTTTTTCTTAGAGCCAGTTCACACCACATGCAGTCCAGTGTGTGTTTTTTTTTTCCGCATCAAAAACGCAGGGATAGTAGGTTATATGGTTTTCAATGGCACAGTTCACACCAGTGCAGTGCGTTCCAGAAAAAAAAGTAGAACATGCTGCATTTATCCTGCACTGGACTGTACTGGAACGCTGTAAAATGCATCAAAAACGCACCGGGACGCACCAAAAACGCACTGGAACCCACATGTCCTTATTTAAGGTTAAGAAAAAAGAGGGGGGCAAAAATGCACTGGACTGCATCAAAGACGCATCAAAGACGCACTGGATTGCCTCAAAAATACGTAAAAACCCGCACATGTAGAAAATCATCTGGAACGCACCCAGACAGCATGCCAGATGAAAACGCACCTAAAACGCACTGGAACTCACCTAAAACGCACTGGAACGCACGTGTCCTTATTTAAGGTTAAGCCCAAAAAGGGGAGGGGGGGGATGTACTGGAATGAATCAAAAATGCACATGCAAAAAAAAAGCACCTGGAATTCATCAGGACTGCGTTTCTATGGTGTGAACTGGCCCTTATTAAGAATAGAATCGCAGTCCAGATGCATCCCGAACGCTTTTCTGCATGTGCGTTTTTTATGTGTTTTTTTGGTGCATTTTTGGTTCAGTCCAGTGCAAAAACGCACCGGGACGCACCAAAAACGCACTGGAACCCACATGTCCTTATTTAAGGTTAAGAAAAAAGAGGGAGGGGAGGGGAAAAATGCACTGGACTGCATCAAAAACACATCAAAGACGCACTGGACTGCCTCAAAAACATGTAAAAAAACGCGCATGCAGAAATCACCTGGAACACATCTGGACTGCGTTCCGGATGAAAACGCACTGGAACGCACATGTCCTTATTTAAGGTTAAGCCAAAAAAAGGGTGGGGGGGGGGTGCACTGGACTGCATCAAAAAATGCACCACAAACACATTGAAAATGCACTGGAATGCATCAAAAACGCACATGCAAAAAAAGCACCCGGAATGCATCAAAAACGCATGTCTACTATACATGGTTTTCAATGGCATAGTTCCAGAAAAAAAAAAAAAATAGAGCGCATGCTGCTTTTATCCCGCACTGGACTGGACTGGAAAGCTGTAAAATGCATCAAAAACACACCAGGATGCACCAAAAACGCACTGAAACCCGCATGTTCCGCCGATTGATCGTTTTGGCAGCCGACGGGAGGGGACACCCCCTCCCCCCATACTCCCCCCGCCACCATCCGGGCTCTCCTGGAGAAGGAATCGTCCGCCGCCGGATGACGACCATAGAGATGGCCGGTGACCAGATGATCCGGGCCTCAGATGTAAACAAAACTGCGATGGCGGCTGTCAGCATGAGATGGGGGATTTTTTTTTACTCGATCCGATGCTTTCCAGCCTGGAGGACAGATGAGGGTCTTATTGCGAGCAACAATTCCAGCACTAGACCTCCTCTGTGACTCTAAACATGTAACCTGTAAAAAAAAAAAAAAAAAAAAAAGTAAAGCGTCGCCTATGGAGATTTTTACGTACCGAAGTTTGGCGTCATTCCACGAGCGGGCGCAATTTTAAAGCGTGACGTGTTAAGTGTCTATTTACTCAGCGTAACATCATCTTTCACATTATACAAAAAAATTGGGCAAACTTTACTGTTTTCTTATTTTTTAAATCATGAAACTGTTTTTTTCCCCCCCAAATAAAAGGTTTTAAAAATTGTGCAAATACCGTGTGAGATAAAAAGTTGCAACAACCGCCATTTTATTCCCTAGGGTGTCTGCTAAAAAAAATATATAGATAGATAGAGAGAGAGAGAGAGAGAGAGAGAGAGAGAGAGAGAGAGAGAGAGAGAGAGTGCCAGAAGAGGGCCGGTATGGAAGTGGTTCAGATCAAGATGGAGAAAACAGATATTAAATATCTTGGTTCCTTCAACTGAAGGCCGGGCCCTTAGAACGCTGCATCCCTTTTACATGGAAGCAAAAGGGATTAAAATACTTGGGAGTATCTCTGTCAGTATCAATAATAGATCTATATCAAGATAATTATGTACCACTATTGAATAAAATTAAACAAGGTTTCAACAGTTATATTCTTTCTATTCTATTCTATTCTATTCCTTTCTAGTGTTTATTCTATACTATTCTATTATTTACTATTTTATTTGATTTTCTATTCTAGTCTTTTCTATTCTGTTTTTTTTTTTATATTCTTTCCTATTGTAGTCTAATTTGAATTTATTCTATTTGAAAATCAATTTTTTGGGGTTTCTATTCTTTTCTCTTCTATTCTTTTATTTTCTCGTCTATCATTTTATTTTTTATTTTATTATTTTTATATTATTTTATTTTCTATTCTGTTCTATTTTACTCTATTCTATTCTTGTATCTTCTATTCTATTTTTTTCCATTCTATTTTATTCTTCTCTATTCTATTCCTTTAGTTTATATTCTTTTCTAGTCTAAATGCCTGATACCGTACAGAAAGGTCCAACCGATCTGAGAGTAGTGGAGTCTATTTTCTATTCTATCCCTTTATTTTTTATTATATATATTTTTTTCTATTCTTTTATTTTGTATTCTGTTTTATTTTACGCTATTCTATTATTTTATCTTCTATTCTATTCTTCTCTATTCTATTCTTCTCGATTCTATTCTTCTCTATTCTATTCCTTTAGTTTCTATTCTTTTCTATTCTAAATGCCTGATACAGTACAGAAAGGTCCAACTGATCTGAGAGTAGCGTTGTTTATTTTCTATTCTATCCCTTTATTTTTTATTCTATTTTTTTTTCGATTCTTTTAGTTTGTATTCTGTTCTATTTTACTTATTTTCTCTTCTATTCTTTTATTTTTTATTTTATTATTTTTCTATTATTTTATTTTCTATTCTGTTCTATTTTACTCTATTCTATTCTTGTATCTTCTATTCTATTCTTTTCCATTCTATTTTATTCTTCTCTATTCTATTCCTTTAGTATATATTATTTTCTAGTCTAAATGTCTGATACAGTACAGAAAGGTCCAACCGATCTGAAAGTAGTGGAGTCTATTTTCTATTCTATCCCTTCATTTTTTATTATATATTTTTTTTTCTATTCTCTTATTTTGTATTCTGTTCTATTTTACGCTATTCTATTATTTTATCTTCTATTCTATTATTTTCTATTCCATTCTTCTCTATTCTATTCCTTTAGTTTCTATTCTTTTTTTATTCTAAATGCCTGATACAGTACAGAAAGGTCCAACTGATCTGAGAGTAGTGTTGTTTATTTTCTATTCTATCCCTTTGTTTTTTATTCTATTTTTTTTTTCGATTCTTTTAGTTTGTATTCTGTTCTATTTTACTTATTTTCTCTTCTATTCTTTTAATTTTTATTTTATTATTTTTCTATTATTTTATTTTATATTCTGTTCTATTTTACTCTATTTTATTCTTGTATCTTGCATTCTATTCTAGTCTTCTCTATTCTATTCCTTTAGTTTATATTATTTTCTGGTCTAAATTCCTGATACCGTAAAGAAAGATCCAACCAATCTGAGAGTAGTGGAGTCTATTTTCTATTCTATCCCTTTATTTTTTATTATATATATTTTTTTCTATTCTTTTATTTTGTATTCTGTTCTATTTTACGCTATTGTATTATTTTATCTTCTATTCTATTCTTCTCTGTTCTATTCCTTTAGTTTCTATTTTCTATTCTAAATGGCTGATACCGTACAGAAAGGTCCAGCTGATCTGAGAGTAGTGTTGTTTATTTTCTATTCTATCCCTTTATTTTTTATTATATATATTTTTTTTTTCTATTCTTTTATTTTGTATTCTGTTCTATTTTACGCTATTCTATTATTTTATCTAATATTCTATTATTTTCTATTCTATTCTATTCTTTATTCTATTCCTTTAGTTTCTATTCTTTTCTATTCTAAATGTCTGATACAGTACAGAAAGGTCCAACTGATCTGAGAGTAGTGTTGTTTATTTTCTATTCTATCCCTTTATTTTTTATTCTATTTTTTTTTTCGATTCTTTTAGTTTGTATTCTGTTCTATTTTACTTATTTTCTCTTCTATTCTTTTATTTTTTATTTTATTATTTTTCTATCATTTTATTTTCTATTCTGTTCTATTTTACTCTATTCTATTCTTGTATCTTCTATTCTATTCTTTTCCATTCTATTTTATTCTTCTCTATTCTATTCCTTTAGTATATATTATTTTCTAGTCTAAATGTCTGATACAGTACAGAAAGGTCCAACCGATCTGAAAGTAGTGGAGTCTATTTTCTATTCTATCCCTTCATTTTTTATTATATATTTTTTTTTCTATTCTCTTATTTTGTATTCTGTTCTATTTTACGCTATTCTATTATTTTATCTTCTATTCTATTATTTTCTATTCCATTCTTCTCTATTCTATTCCTTTAGTTTCTATTCTTTTTTTATTCTTAATGCCTGATACAGTACAGAAAGGTCCAACTGATCTGAGAGTAGTGTTGTTTATTTTCTATTCTATCCCTTTGTTTTTTATTCTATTTTTTTTTTTCGATTCTTTTAGTTTGTATTCTGTTCTATTTTACTTATTTTCTCTTCTATTCTTTTAATTTTTATTTTATTATTTTTCTATTATTTTATTTTATATTCTGTTCTATTTTACTCTATTTTATTCTTGTATCTTGCATTCTATTCTAGTCTTCTCTATTCTATTCCTTTAGTTTATATTATTTTCTGGTCTAAATTCCTGATACCGTAAAGAAAGATCCAACCAATCTGAGAGTAGTGGAGTCTATTTTCTATTCTATCCCTTTATTTTTTATTATATATATTTTTTTCTATTCTTTTATTTTGTATTCTGTTCTATTTTACGCTATTGTATTATTTTATCTTCTATTCTATTCTTCTCTGTTCTATTCCTTTAGTTTCTATTTTCTATTCTAAATGGCTGATACCGTCCAGAAAGGTCCAGCTGATCTGAGAGTAGTGTTGTTTATTTTCTATTCTATCCCTTTATTTTTTATTATATATATATATTTTTTCTATTCTTTTATTTTGTATTCTGTTCTATTTTACGCTATTCTATTATTTTATCTAATATTCTATTATTTTCTATTCTATTCTATTCTTTATTCTATTCCTTTAGTTTCTATTCCTTTAGTTTCTATTCTAAATGTCTGATACAGTACAGAAAGGTCCAACTGATCTGAGAGTAGTGTTGTTTATTTTCTATTCTATCCCTTTATTATTTATTCTATTTTTTTTTCTATTCTTTTAGTTTGTATTCTGTTCTATTTTACTCTATTATATTCTATTATTTTATCTTCTATTCTAGTCTTTTCTATTGTATTCCTTTATTTATATTTCATTCTCTTTGTAAATTCAAATTTCAATTCAAAAACCTTTTTTACATTTTTTTTTCGTTATTTCAGATTAGTTTAACTTCGTATTCGCTATCGTAATTTGGATACATCTGAATTCCCCAATAAGGAAAAATTCATCCGAATTTCAATTCGTAACGAAATGAACCGCACATGTCTTGTTCTGTTGCATTTATAGAAATATAGAACTATAGAATATAGTGTAGCTTACCAGTCTTTAGATGTGGTGGCTGCATTGGTTTTCTTTTCTCTTGCTTTTTCTCTTTTATTTTCACCTGGTGATCCTGCCAGTAACATAATTCCGGTCCTATGGTGACACCGCTAACACACCGTACTGTATCTATGAGGGAGCGGGTTGTCACCCTAGCCTGCTCTGCTGATCTGTACTACAGACACTAATTTGCAATATACAGAAGATACATTTATGAGGAAGATAAAATTGCTTGGGATTTCAGTTTAATTAAAGAGAAGTGTCAAAGACACGGCATTTCGGACGGGGTATTTTCTGTAATTGTTCAGGGGCATAGATAAGGGGGGATAGGGGGATCCAAATATCCCCAGAGTGTCCGAAAGATCTGTACAAGGGGGAAATAGATCTGTACTGGGAGAAGAACAGTACTGGAGGGTAATCTAGGAGAGGATCTGTACTGGGGGAAATCTGTACTGGGGAAAGATATTTTCAGTGGACAGAGATCTGTACTGTGGGGAATCTATACTCTGGTGTGGAGGGGAGTCTGTACTGGGGGGGGGGGATCTGTACTGTGGGGAATCTGTTCTGCAGGACCAGATCTGTACTGGGACTTCATCTGTACTGGGGGGATGTGTACTAGGAGGAGAAAACCTCACTGGGGAGATCTGTACTGGAAAGGGGTGTGATCGGTATTGGGGGGGGGGGGGATCTGTACTCGGGAACTATATTGAAGGAGATCTGTACTGGGGGGGAGGTATATACTGAGAGAGATCTGTACTAGAGGAGGATATCTGTACTGGAGAAGAGATCTGAACTGGGGGGGGGGGGGTTTCTATACTGAAGGAGGTCTGTACTGGAGGGGGAAATTTGTACTCGCGTGAGATCTGTACTGGGGTGGGGGTTCAGTATTGGGGGTTCTATGATAGGGGAGATCTGTACTTGGAAGAGATCTGTACGGTGGGGGAGAGAATCAGTATTGTGGGGGGAGAAATCTGTACTGGGGGGGATATATCCTGAAGGAGATCTGTACTGGAGGGGGAAATCTATACTGGGGGAGAGATATGTGCTAAGAGGGGTCTATGCTGGGGGAGATCTGTACTGAGGGGAGATCAATATGGGGGGAGGAGTTCTATACTCAGGGAGGCCTGTACTGGAGGGGGAAATTTGTACTGGAAAGAATCTGTACTGGGGGAATATATACTGGAGGAGGGGGGGGGGGATTCATACTGGGACTTCATCTATACTGGGAGGGGGGGGGGGGTCTGTATTGGGGGAGAGAGCACTGCACTGGGGAGGTCTGTACTTGAAAGGGGGAGATCTGTACTGGAGGAAAATCTATACTAGGGGGATCTATACTGAGGGAGATCTGTACTGGGGAGGTCTATGCCGGGAGATATCTGTACTGAGGGGAAACCTGTACTGTGGGGGGGGGATCTGTATTGTGGGGGAGAACTAGATTGTAGGAGATCTGTACAGGGGGTGGATATCTGTACAGGAACCACGGATGTTCTATACTGAGGGAGGCCTGTACTGGATGGAGAAATCTGTACTTAGGTGAGATCTGTCCTGGGGGGGGTCTGTATTGGGGGGGGGGGGGGTCTATGCTAGGGGAGATCTGTCCTGGGGGGATGTCTGTATGGGAAAGAGATCGGTATTGTGGGGGGAGAAATCTGTACTGAGGGATCTGTATTGGGGGGAGATCTGTACTGGGGGATATAACCTGAGGGAGATCTGTACTGGAGGGAGAAATCTATACTAGGGGAGAGATATGTACTAAGGGGGACCTATGCTGGGAGAGATCTGTACTGGAGGGGGGAATCTATACTAGGGGAGAGATATGTACTAAAGGGGACCTATGCTGAGGGAGATCTACACTGGAGGGGGAGATCTGTACTGAGGGGAGATCTGTACTGAGGGGAGATCTGTACTGCGGGGGTTCTATACTGAGGGAGGCCAGTACTGGAGTGGGAAATATGGTGGGGGGAGGGGAATCTGTACTGTGGGGGAGAGTCTTCACACTTTGGAAGATTTGTACTGGAAAGGGGGGACATCTGTACTTGGGGGAGTTTCAAAATATCTATGATTCTGTACTTGCTGAAAATGTTCTGAAAGGATAAAACTAATACAGCCACCACATGTAAGGACTAGTAAGCTGAAAGATATATTTTTGTTTTTGGGTTTAGATGCACTTTAAGTATGGAGAGTAGGGATGAGCTCGGTGTTCGACTCGAACATCGGCCGTTCGTCTGTTTGGCGAATTCAGAACTTTGTGGACCGTTCGCACCAAATTCGTGTGGTACGAACGGCCCACAATGCACTACGCCATCGCAGTGCATTGCTGGCTCATGATTGGCCAAGCATGCACTGTGACCCCGCATGCTTGGCCAATCACAGCGCCAGCAGCGAGGAGAGCCATAATTGGCCACAGGCAGGATGCCTGTGGCCAATTATAGCTCAGGGGGTTTAGTACACGCCCCACACTATATAAGGCCGCCAGCGCGGCGGCCTTGTGTAGTGTGTTCCGGCGTGCAGGGAAAGAGCAAGATAGGCAGGGACAGTGTGTTCTTTTCTCAGGCATCTGCAGGAGTTAAAGTGGGTGTTGTGTGCCTCCAGCACAGTATACACCTGTATCTACCCTTTATTGCTGGTGTTCTCTAATACAGGCATCTGCAGGAGTTAGTGGGTGTTGTGTGCCTCCAGCACAGTATACACCTGTATCTACCCTTTATTGCTGGTGTTCTCTAATACAGGCATCTGCAGGAGTTGAAGTGGGTGCTGTGTGCCTCCAGCACAGTATACACCTGAAGATACCCCTTATTGCTGGTGTTGTCTGTTGCATATCTTGCATATTAGCCTTTAAAATCAGAACTTTTGATTTTCGAACGTTCGAGTCCCATTGACTTTAATAGGTTCTAAAGTTTGTACGAATTTTTGGTCCGTTCGAAGGTTCTGGTGTGAACCGGGGGGTGTTCGGCTCATCTCTAATGGAGAGGATGGATTATCCATTTTCGATTTCCTGCCCATCTCCTAGCAAGCTCCCTTCCATCCTTCGCTCTTGTCTTCACGGTCACAGCTTTATTTGTGGGTTTACCTGAAAGTAAACTGTGTTCTGCCCCCCCTGGAGCCCCTTGATAATTGCATAGGCATCCAAGACTGATGGTGAGGACAAGCAATTAAACAACTTCAGGAGTTGGGTTCTCGCAGCTCAAAATAAATTTGGTTAAATCATAAAGGTTGTTGGGTGTTATGTCAAAAGATAAAGCCGGGCCTCCTCCTTTCCAGAGTAACTGTCTTCAGTAGCGAGGTCCTCTCCACTGTTAATGGCATTATTAAAGCTGAAGTTTTCATCTGCATATTACTGGCCTTCCCTGGTTCCTCCTCCTCCCCTCTTCATCAGCATGCTGGTGATATATTTAACCACTTAAGGACCAGTCGCCGCAGGTATACTGCGGCAGGTTGGCTCCCCTGGGCAAATCGCCGCCATGGAGGTCGACTGCTTTAAGAGCTCTAGGGTCTAGGCATGGGGGAGGGGGGATCTTTAGTGAAGGGGGAGATCTATACTGGGAAAAAGTTGTGTTCTGGAGGGGATATCTCTACTGGAGGGGGAGATCTGTTGTTTGGAGGGAGGGGGGGGGGGGGTTCTGTACTGGGGGGAATCTATAAGTAGGAGTATAGAGCATATCTGTACAGGGGGGCAGATCTGTGCTTGGGGAGGGGGGTGGTCCGTGCTTAGGGATAGAACTGTAATTGTGGGGGAGATCTATATTGGGGGATCTACACTGAGGGAAGATCTGTACTGGAGGGGGGGGGGCTGGCACTTGTGGGGAGTTATGAAAATATCAAACTGCTTTAATGAGTGGATGTCAGTGTAGAGAAGTGGGTGTTCCAAGGTCTAGAGGGGAGATCTGCAGTGAAGGGGGACATCTATACTGGGAAATAGCTTTGCTCTGGAGAGGAGATCTGTACTGGAGGGGGAGATCTATAGTGGGGGGGTTCCTTTACTGGGGGATCTATAGCTGGGAATATATCTGTACAGGGGGACAGATCTGTTCTTTGGGGGGGGGGGGAGTGCTTGGGGGTAGAACTGTATGTATGGGCTGAGATCTGTATTGGGGGATCTGCACTGAGGGGAGATCTGTACTGGGGAGGGGGGAGCTGTCTCTTGGGGGCAGTTATGCAAATATCAAAATGCCTTGATGGGTGAATGTCAGTCTAGAGAAGTGGGTATTCCAAGGTCTGGGGGGGGGAGATCTGTAGTGAAGGGGAGATCTATACTGGGAAAGAGTTTTGTTCCTTTAAGGGAGATCTGTACTGGAGGGGGTGATCTGTAGTTGGGGGGGGGGGGTTCTGTACTGTAAGCGGAGACCTGTAATAGGGGGAAATATGTACTGGGGGGGGGGGTTCTATAACTGTGAGTATACCTATAGTGGAGGACAGATCTGTGCTTGGTAGGGGGACTGTATTGGGGGGAAATCTGTACTGGGGGAATTCTATAACTGAGATTATACCTGTACTGGGTGGGGGGCAGATCTGTGCCTGAGAGGGTGACTGTACTTGAGGGGGAGATTTGTACTGGGGGGAAATCTGTACTGGGGGAATTCTATAACTGAGAGTATACCTGTACTGGGGGCAGATCTGTGCCTGGAAGGGGATTGTACTTGAGGGGGAGATTTGTACTGGGGGGAAATCTGTACTGGGGGAATTCTATAACGGGGAGTATACCTGTACTGGGGGGCAGATCTGTGCCTGGGAGGGGGACTGTACTTGAGGGGGAGATTTGTACTGGGGGGAAATCTGTACTGGGGGAATTCTATAATTGGGAGTATACCTGTACAGGGGGCAGATCTGTGCCTGGGAGGGGGACTGTACTTGAGGGGGAGATTTGTACTGGGGGGAAATCTGTACTGGGGGAATTCTATAACTGGGAGTATACCTGTACTGGGAGCCAGATCTGTGCCTGGGAGGGGGACTGTACTTGAGGGGGAGATTTGTACTGGGGGAAATCTGTACTGGGGGAATTCTATAATTGGGAGTATACCTGTACTGGGGGGCAGATATGTGCCTGGCAGGGGAACTGCATTGGGGGGTATATCTGTACTGGGGGGAATTCTATAACCAGGAGTATACCTGTACTGGGGGACAGATCTGTGCCTGGGAGGGGGACTGTATTGGAGGGGGAAATCTGTACTGGAGGAATTCTTTAACTGAGAGTATACCTGTACTGGGGGGAAGATATGTGCCTGCGAGGGGAACTGTACTGAGGGGTATATCTGTACTGGGGGGAATTCTATAACCGGGAGTATACCTGTACTGGGGGGGGCAGATCTGTGCCTGGGAGGGGGACTGTAATGGAGGGGGAGATCTGTACTGGGGGAAATCTGTACTGGAGGAATTCTATAACTGGGAGTATACCTGTACTGGGGGGGGGGGCAGATCTGTGCTTGGGAGGGGGACTGTACTGGGGTGTAGATCTGTAATTGTAGGGTAGACCTCTACTGGGGGATCGGCACTGGGCGGGGGGGGGGGGGGGGGGTTCTGTACTGGCAGGGAACTGGCTCTTGGGGGAATTATGCAAATATCAAAATGTCTTGATGGGTGAATGTCAGTCTGGAGGAGTGGGCTTTCCTAGACAGACTATATTTGCATGCAGACCACCCTAGGTAGCGCCCACATGTGCTGCTGAGCCTCCATGATTGACAGAATTGAAATCCAATAAATGAAAGGGGCGGGCCAGGGAGAGTCAGGCTGGGGAGGAAAGTGCTAACAAATTCTGGATGTCCTCCAGCCAGGAAAGGAGACAGGCTCCTTCTGGATTGCTGCAGCTTCTAATGTACATTGTATGAAGCTCACAGTGTGCAGTGAAATCAGAGGGAGCAATTTCAGCCCAGGAGAGGAGCCGCTACAACTGTGCAAGACGGGGGGGAGGCTGATCTGATACAGCTTCAGATGGCAATGCTGGCACTTGTGGTCCCGATCGAGAAATCGTCCAGGTTCAGGTCCATGTCACCTCTATCCTGGTTGTATTGGGGTTGTACAGTTTGTCACGGTGACCCCTTATAATATTTAATCCTGCGGTAAAAATTGCATTTTTTTTTTGTATAGGAATTGATTAGCATAGATCGGCGTGGGGATAGAATGTGTCCATTTTTATCGGTGACGTCCCGGGATATATCTCTTCATTTCATCTAATAGATGGATCTATTTTGCATTGAATAACTATAAGTTACATCTCAGCCCGGGACTTGGCACCGGGCGAGACGGCGGTCAGTAATTTCATTTAGCCCCAATCATTTTTATTGCGCCTTGGACACCGAGCCAGGGAACTTGCTGCCATCTTGGCTCGGAAAACGCGTCGCGAACTGCAAGGGAAGCGCATTGTTGGGATACAAAGAGACTTATCTCCGATGGAGAGGCATTAAAACAACAGGCAATTAGCCGACTCATGGGAATTGGGGGCCAGGCTGTAAAATAAGTAAAAAAAAATTAAAAAAAAAAGAGAGATATATTTATTTATCCATTATTCTGACCCCGCGCTGAGTGGTGCGACCGCCACTCGTAAAACAACGGGCGCAGTCAGGGAGGCTTTTGAAAACCGGTCAAGATTTCTATTTAGTTTGTGGCAAATTAATAGTTTAGCAGTTTTATTAGTGATCGCCGTTTGGCTTGGGAAATTTGGACAAGATTTAAATGGCAACGGCGGATAAAGTGCTAAATACAGTACATGGACGCAATACAGATTTGCAAAAAAAAATGCGATTTCCTATCCCTGGCTGAAACCTTTAAGGAAGCTTATTCTACCAATCCACTTTCAGTTTGCCTTCAAACTATTTTATTGCAATATTGCGCTGCAGAACATACGTTTTAAAACACATTGCATTACCATTGACACCCCAACGCAATCTAGCCAGCGCAAAACAATGCTCATGTATTTATTTCCCAACTCAAGGCCCCAAAAAATAATAATACCCTTGCAATGCCCCCCCCCCCCCTTCACATAGCAAGAGTCAAATGCTCATTAAAGGAGCATAAAACCCAACAGCCAACAGAGACAGAGGCTCCTGATCATTAAAGCAGAGGTCCACCCTAAAGTGGACCTTCCGCTCATCAGAACCCTCCCCCCCCTCCGGCGCCACAATTGGCACCTTTCAGGGGGGAGGGGGGGTGCAGATACCTGTACAGTACAGGTATCTGCACCCACTTCCGGGATAGCTCTCTGCGGAAAGGGGCGTAGATTACGCCCTTTTCCGCAAGTGCCCGCCCCTTTCCGCAAGTGCCCCGCTGCCTGCTGGGAAACACACAGATCCCAGAGGCAGCGGGGACCGTCCTTATTGCGCAGCGCGACTCGCGCATGCGCAGTAGGGAACCGGGAAATGAAGCCGAAAGGCTCCATTTCCTGATTCCCATACCCAAGATGGCGGGCGGCAGCACCCGAGAGACGATCTAGAGATCGGCTTCGGGTGCCGACATCGCGGGCGCGCTGGACAGGTAAGTGTCACTATTTTAAAAGTCAGCAGCTGCAGTATTTGTAGCTGCTGGCTTTTAAAAAAAAAAAAAACACGGAGTCCCGGCGGACTCCCGCTTTAATAAACTGAAGCATAGTAAATACAGTTTATTATGCTCAGTTTTAAATGGACACAGGAGCGATCATTAACGACCACTCACTGTGTCCTATTCAGAAAAGGAGGGGGCCGGTAAATTACTTATTTACCAGCCCCTTCCCCCACTCTCCATCCACCTTTGTACTTGAAACAGGGAGGGAAGCCAGCGACGCTGAGGGGGGATGAAGGGGGGCCATGGGCACACAGGGGGAATCAGATGTGGGCAGCACAGAGAGGGGGAACGGTGCAGTGGGACAGGAGGACAATTACAGAACAAAGCACTGTGTCTGTGTCTCTCCCTCTAGCAGCTAAAAGCCATTTTCTCCCCTTCCATCTGCTGGAGGGAGAGACACAGACACGGTGAGTTGTCCTGTAATTCTCCTCCAGTCCCGCCGCACCGATCCCCCTGATGCCCTGGCCCCCCTGTGCATCCAGGCCCCCTACAGCAGGAGGCCTGGTGGTACCCCCCTATCAGCAGCCCTGTGTACATGTGCAGTGGAATCCCACATATGTGCACACGCTGTTGGTATTTGGCACCTTGATATCTGCAAAATCTGTGGGCATAGATGAGAATCACTTGTACAGATGTGTCACGGGTCTTGTGAAACATTTGCACATGAGCAGAATTCCATGGTGCCCATGTCCATAAGCAAAGTGGCAGGTGGGGGTGGGGCCCTAGAGAAGGTGGAGAGGGTGGGGGCCCTATGTCACAAAGTAGATATTTGCCAGCACACCAAGGATCGGCACAAAGTGGCACCCAAACGGGTAGTTTATTGCATGTTCACAACACAAGAAAAGTTTCGGAGTCACGCAGGACCCCTTCATCAGGCATTCTCACATAGGCAGGAAGGGTGGGGCCCTATGCAATTCTTGCGTAGGCAGGAAAGCAAGAAGTGCTGAAAAGTTTTGAGGTCATTCTAAAAACATGGAAAGATTATCCCATTATTATTAATGGGTGATGTCTGCTTTAAGTGCACTACAATAAAAAAAAGCTGAACTCTGGCGGGAAAAAAATGAAAAGAAGAAAGCCTGCCAGAACAGGAACTAAGGTAAGTATATCACCTTATTCATCATCCCCTAAATTATTATTATACAGGATATACAGTATATAACACCATCATGTTGTGCAGCACTTTACAATACAAGGAAGACAGTACAGTTACAATACAATTCAATACAAGAGGGCTAGGAGCGCCCTGATCATTAGAGCTTACACTCTAATAGGGAGGGGCAAGTGATACAACAGGTAATAACTATGAGGGATGAACTGATGATAGAGTTAAATATTTAGTATGTAGAAAGGTGCAGTCTACTTTCTCCACTGTGGGTGGCGCTAGTTCACATCAGCATTACAGATGGAGACTGAGTTAAGAGGAACATGGTTCCTCTATGTTCTCCCGGGTCACTAGGGAAGCTATTCAATTGGATGCTACCGCCCCCCCCCCCCCCCCCCCAGTAAGACTCTAGCAGCCATCTTGGGTCAAGCAGAGCCTATTCAAGGTCCTGGTTTCCAGGTTTGGAGCGCATTTAGTGATGGGCAGAGTAGGGACAGGTACCCCACCTGGTAAGGGCAGAACTAGTGACAGGTAGTGAGGCTTGTATCTTTTCTGGACAGCTTCTCACTTGGGCACGAGATGGCCATACCGCACTCTGCCCCTCCTAACAATCACTGTCAGTTCAGCTGAAATCTGCTCTCTACACGCAGTTGGACCTGTGAGTGTTCCCAGTTGGGCTGTCTTCCCCAGGGGGGTAGTGAACTGTACAAACAAATGGGCACTGCCCCCACCTATAACTGTCCTCAAAATTGCAGATCATACTGGGGTGCCGTGAAGAGGCTCTGCAGCTCACGCATGTATTTGCAAATATGTGCAAACTAAACCCCTGTTTTTAATACATACTGTTAGACAGGATAATTTGGTTGGTTGCAGGCTGGTCGGTAATATGAGCTGGGAATTTTCTTTGTTATTGTGAACCATACCGTCCAACTTTTTGAGATGGGAATGAGGGGCACCTATCAGCAAAAGTAGGCAGGCATAGGAAACACCCCTTGACACGTCCCCTTAAAGGAAAATTATACAAAAAAAAAACAAGACTGGTTAAACCAACAAATGCTTTTTTTTACTACTACTATTCCTTTATATTGGCTTTTGGAATTTACAAATGCAGCAATTTAGAAATCAGATGAAAGGTTTAGCGCTGAAAAACACTTTTTGATAGATAAAAAGTCCATTTTATATACAGCTATATAGATCAGACCAAAATGAGGGACAAATGAGGAGCAATGAGGGACAGAGGGACATTGCTCCAAATCAGGGACAGTCCCTTGAAATCAGGGACAGTTGGGAGCTATGGTGAACTGTCTTTGCATAATTTCGATACAAGGTCTTCACCGCACTTGGCCTATGTGTATTATTGCCACCGCACCACGCTGCACCCCACCTACAAGTAGTTAGGTGGAGGCGGGATAGGCTTCCCCGTAGAGATGAGTTTTCAGGGATCACCTAAAGGTGGATAGAGTTAGCCCTTGTACACACGGTCGGAGATTCCGATGGAATGTGTCCGATCGGACCGTGTTGTCGGATATTCCGACTGTGTGTGGTCTCCATCGGACTGTTTCCGACGGACCAAGTTTTCCAACTTGTTGGTAAAATTTTCCGACAAAATGCTCCGATCGGACATACTCCGATCATGTGTAGAGAATTCCGATCGGACAAAGTGCCACACATGCTCAGATCAAATTCCTACATCAAAGCTATTGGCTACTAGCCTAAATGTAGTCCCATCGTAACGAAATAACGTTATCACGTTCTGAACGATCGGATTTTCCGACAACTTCGTCCGACCGTGTGTATGCAACAGTTTCGGGCAAAATCCGTCGGACAAAATCCGACGGACAAAATTCGACGGATTTGGTTGTCGGAATGTCCGACCGTGTGTACAAGGGCTAAGAGATAGCTGGACTGGTTGAGGTAGGAAGTTCAGAAGATGGAAGAGCCTCATGAGAAGTACAGGAGGATGGGAGCAGATGACAAGATAGTAGGAGGTCTTGGGAGAAGTGGAGAGGTTGGTTTGGGTGATATATTGAGACAAGTTTAGTGATGTAGGTCAGGGCAGAGTTGTGGATGGCTGATGGCTTTGCTATGTTGTTGGTATTTTGAATTTTATTCTTTGAGTAATTGGAAAGCCAGTGGAGTGATCGGTAGAGGGGGATGGTGGACACTTATTGGTTGGTAAGGTGGATGAGTCTGTCAGCAGAATTCATGGTAGACTGGGGGGGGGGTTGTTGTCTGTGGAGGTAAGCCAACGAGGGAGTTGCAATAGTCAAGGTGAGAGATAACGAGGGAGTGAATGAAAAGCTTGGTGGTTTCATTGGTTAGGAAGGGGCATATTGTGGAGATGTTGCAGAGGTTAAGTCTACACGATTTGGACAGTGATTGGGGCTGAAAGGACAGGCCAAAGTCCAGAAATACACCTAGCACCATGGCATGAGGGGGGGGGGGACTGATAGTTGTCTTATTAATCTTGATGGAAAAGTCGAGGATGAGGCCGGGGACATATTTTCAGTTCAGTTTTAGAAAGTTTTTCGTTTGAGGAAGTGGTGCGACATCCATACTGATATGTCAGTTTATACGTTAGTAATGTGGGAGCAGACTAAAGAGTGAGGAGAGGAATACAGAAATACAATTGGGTGTCATCAGCTTAGAAATGGTACTGGAAGCCATGGGAGGTTATCGAGTGACCAAGGGAGGAGGTGTAGATAGAGAAGAGAAGGTGTCTGAAGCCAGAGCCTTGGAGGACCCCCACAGAAAGAGGAGGAGGAGAGGAGGAGTCAGCGTTATAAGCAACATTTAAAGAGGAAGTAAACCCTGGTGGGTTTTACTTCCTCTTTATTTGCCTGCAATGGTAAAGCATAATGGGCTACTATGCATCACATAATAGCCCATTATGTGTCACTTACCTGAAACCTAAGCCTGCGATGTCACCGTTGTCCCCACTAGCAGGCAGCATCCATCTTTGCCCCTCTTCCTTCCAGGGGCCGCGGACTACGGCTCTGTGACTGGCCCGGAGTCGCGCAACATCATGCATGTGCGCGGGAGCTGCCAGTCACGGCATGACCCCTATTAGAAATGGCACAATATGCCCTTTCTAAAGTGCGCATGTGCCGTAGTCATCGGCGCATGCGCCGTAGACATCGGCGCTCGGCTTCTTCGTAAATATCTCCTAAACCGTGGAGGTTTAGGAGATATTTCCAGCACCTACAGGTAAGCCTTAATATAGGCTTACCTGTAGGTAAAAGTGGTTGTACAGGGTGTGTAACCACTTTAAGGAACACTGTGGTAGGTAGGAAGAGAACCAGGAAAGAACAGAGTCTTGGAGGCCAAGGAAGTAGAGTTTTTGAGGAGGAGCAGGTGGTCACCAGTATCAAAGGCCACAGAAAGGTCTAGTACAGTGATGGCGAACCTTGGCACCCCAGATGTTTTGGAACTACATTTCCCATGATGCTCCACTACACTGCAGAGTGCATGAGCATCATGGGAAATGTAGTTCCAAAACATCTGGGGTGCCAAGGTTCGCCATCACTGGTCTAGTAGTATGAGCAGTGATGTAAGTAACTCAGTTAAAATAAACAGAGTTACTTAACGCAGTTACTTTAGAGGGTAACGAGTAATCTAACTCTTCTTACTCTTCCCCTCATGGTAACTCAGTTCCCATTACTTGGGGCGGTGTTACCGCAACTACATCTACCGCCCGGGAGGCCCGCCGTGGCCGCGCTGCCTGGCCGTTCATTCCACCGCGGGGAGAGGGGCTTTCGCCCACTGAGCTGAGAAGAGGCTGAGACTCAGAGACTGTCTGGACCGCCCCATCCCACTCTGCCTATCCAGAGAGAGAGAATGTAGGGAGGCAGGGCGGACACTGAAAAATGAGGTCAGCTGACACCAATCAAGTACCACTGCCGCCACCCCCTCAAGTACCACCGCTGCCACCCCTGTCACAGTTACTTTGCTGAGTAACTAATTACTTTTACAATGTAGTAACCGAGTTACTAACTCAATTACTTTTTGGGAGAAGTAATTTGTAACTTAACTAATTACTTTTTTAAAGTAAGATGACCAACACTGAGTATGAGTATGGAGTGATAACCATTGGTGTTTGCAGTTAGTAAACAATTATGCCGCGTACACACGATCGGAATTCCGGACAGAAAAAGACCGATGAGAGCTTTTCATCGGAAAATGCGACCGTGTGTACGTTCCATTGGAACTTAGCTGTCCGAATTCCCGCCAGCCAAAAATTGATAGCATGTTCTTAATTTTCCTGACGGAAAAACTTTCTATCGGTAATTCCGATCGTGTGTATGCAATTCCGACACGCCAAAAAATCACGCATACTCAGATTCAACTACGAGACAGAAGCTATTGGCTACTGGCTATTGAACTTCCCTTTTCTAGTCCCGTCATACGTGCTGTACATCACCGCGTTCTAAACTATCGGAATTTGTTGTGACCGTGTGTAGGCAAGACAGTTTGAGCGGAATTCCGTCGGGAAAACCATCAGAGCTTCTTCCGACGAGAATTCCGATCGTGTGTACGCGGCATTAGTGAGTTTTAATAGGGCAGTTTCTGTGGAGTGTTGCAAGCGGTTGTCAGTCACATTGTAGGTTTCAAGAAGGTTGTCAGAGAGGTAGGAGCTTGGAGGGTTGTAGACGATGTAAACTAGGCATTCCAATAGTTCAAGCTGGTTAGGTCCAGTGAGGGCTTTTTAAGTATGGGGAAGATGTGAGCACAGAAAATAGCCTACTAAGATTTGTTATTTTTCCCATTTTTTTGCCAATTATTTTTATAAATCCCCCATGAAGTCATTGGCTATGAAGTGGTTAATTCCTGTGGCAAAACTCTCCATTCAGATCCTTAGCAGACCCTATTGAGAATTATGCCGCGTACACACGAGCGAATTGTCCGGCGTACTTAGTCCGGCGAAACGCATTTCAGCAGACAATTCGATCGTGTGTGGGCTTCAGCGGACTTTTCCAGCGTAAAGTCCGGCGGACTTAGAAAGTAGTTTTGCACTCCAATCTTTCCGCCGGACTTGGGTTTCAGCGGACAATACGTTGGTCAGTATGCTAGTCCGGCGGACTAAGGCCACGTACACACGGGCGGATTGTCTGCCCAACTAAGTTCGTCAGACAATCCGACAGACAGTCCGTTCAAAATTTGAATGAACGGACTTGACCACACACGATGAGCAGACAGTCCGCTGAAAGCGTGCGTGATGACGTGTACGGCACGTACGACGGGACTAGAAAAACGACGTCCAATACACTGCAATGCAACCTTCGGCCGTGTAAATCCTTTCTGAGTATGCGCCATACTTAGTCCGTCCAACTTGCCTACACACGAGCGGACTGTCCGCTGAAACCAAGTTTGGACGGACAAAACCAAGTTTGAACGGACAAAATTACGGAAATTCCGTAAGACTTTGTTCGTCAGACAGTCCGCTGAAAAAGTCCGCTGAAGCCCACACACGAGCGGATTGTCCGCTGAAACACGGTTCAGCGGACTAAGTTGGACAGACAATCCGCCCGTGTGTACGCAGCCTCAGAATGACACATGTTTAGAAGCAAGTACGAAAAAGGAAGCTATTGGCTACTGGCTATTGAACTTCCTTTTTCTAGTCCTGTCGTACGTGCTGTACGTCATCGCGCTATCAAACGCCGGACTTTCTCTGTGTCCGTGTGTGGCCAAGTCCGTTCGGTAGAAAGTCCGCCGGACTGTCCGCCGGATTGTTTGCCAAACTAAGTACTCTGGACAATTCGCTCGTGTGTGTACGCGGCATAAGTCATTGGAGAATCGGTTACATTGTTAATAATGGGTTGATTCACCATAACATAGCCTGTGGTTACCTCTTACGGCAAAAGGAGCCAAACCGCCAACTAAAAGGGGTGAGGTGAAACTGATGTCTCGTGTACAACTTGCCTAAAAAAAAAAAAGGAAAAAAACTCCATCCCTTCATACAGTTTCCGAGGATGTGAATCATCCAAGCAAACAAGGTTCTATTAAATATTAATCAATGCCGGATTCAATAAGTAGGCCTGGGGGTTCGGGAGATCAATTACTAACACTACAACAAACTCCAGTAAAATAAAAAAACGAAAAAAATAAAAAAGTGAGGGAGACCTGCTCGCAGCTCGCCATAAATAAGTAATTGAAGCAAATTTCCAGCGTAGATCAGTGCTGGGACCGGGGACGGCAACGCGTGCCAGCAAAGGATGGACTTGTTTTCCATTCCAGCTGATAATGTAACTCTGTCTGATTCATTTCCATAATTGCTGGTGTCATGGGAGACGCACAAAGATGCTGAGTTGACGGTCATTGCCGATCGTCATGTTTCCAGCCCGATTAAAGTACAGCTTTGCGCAAACATCATGTATTCCTTTAAAAGTTATACATTCAAGTTTAATTTTAGCTTATATTTTCTCCTAACCCCCTCGTGGCGGAGATAAAAGAAATTTTAACACCCAATTTCGTTTTTGCGACTTTGACATGTTAGCAAAACTGTACATATCATCCCAACTACTTCATGTATCCAAGGTGGATTATACCTTGGTCATTTTTTAAGGACAAATTGGGCTTTCATTTGGTTGTAAATGATAAGAAATATTTCCTTTTTTTTTTTTTTTTTTTAGGAAAATTGGCACAAAATAGTTTTAAAAAAAATATAATATTTTTTAAAAAATGTAACTGTATATTTTTTACTATAATTTACCACCAAAGAACAGCCCAAAATAAATTCTCCTGCTCCCGACGATCGTAGCAATGCCACATACACTATATTATCAAAAGTATTGGGACACCTGCCTTTACACGCACATGAACTTTAATGGCATCCCAGTCTTAGCCCTTGTACACACGGTCGGACATTCTGACGGAAAATGTCCGATCGGACCGTGTTGTCGGATAATCCGACCGTGTGTGGGCTCCATCGGACTGTTTCCGTCGGAATATCCGACCAACAAAATTTTAGAGCAGGGCTGTAAAATTTTCAGACAACATGATCTGATCGGACTTTGTCCGATCGTGTGTAGAGAATTCCGATCGGACATAGTGCCACGCATGCTCAGATCAAATTCCTAGACCAAAGCTATTGGCTACTAGCCTGAAGGTAATCCCGTCGTAACGAAATAATGTCACCATGTTCTGAACGATCGGATTGTCCGACAACTTTTTCCGACCGTATGTATGCAACAGTTTCGGACAAAATCCGTCGGACAAAATCCAACGGATTTGGTTGTCAGAATGTCCGACCGTGTGTACAAGGGATAAGTCTGTAGGGTTCAATATTGAGTTGGCCCCACCTTTGCAGCTTTAACAGCTTCAACTCTTCTGGGAAGGCCGTCCACAAGGTTTTGGAGATGTGTCTATGGGAAGGTTTGACCATTCTTCCAGAAGAGCATTTGTGAGGTTAGGCACTGATGTTAGACGAGAAGGGCTGGCTCCGCTTCCCAAAGGTGTTCTATCAGGTTGAGGTCGGGACTCTGTGCAGGCCAGTCAAGGTCCACCACCCCAAACTCGCTCATCCATGTCTTTATGGACCTTGCTTTGTGCACTGGTGGGCAGTCATGTTGGAACAGGAAGGGGCCGTCCCCAAACTTCCGACAGATTTTGTGGTCGGAAAGTCTGACCCTCTGTGTACAGGGCATAAGAGTTGCTAAGGAGCAAAGCCCAACTCCTGAAAAACAAACCCACACCATAATGCCCCCCCCCCCCTCCACTAAAAGTCTCCACTCTAATTCATCCCAAAGGTGTTCTATCGGGTTGAGGTCAGGACTATCAAGTTCCTTCCACCCAAACTTACTCATCCATGTCTTTATGGACCTTGCTTTGTGCACTGGTCCAAATCATTTGGTGGAGGAGGGGTTATGGTATGGGGTGGTTTTTCAGGGGTTGGGCTTGGCCCCTTAGTTCCAGTGAAGGTATCCCTTAAAGTGGATGTAAACCCAATGTCATCCTTTCTAAACTACTGCCATAGGGGTTATCTATAAGGATATACATGCCTCCTGCATGTATCTTTACCTGTCAAATGTCTCCCCTCTGTCTGTTATGAGACCCGAAAAACTGAATATTCCGTGGGTGGGTCTGTTGTCTGGAGCTCGTGGGTGGAGTCATGATGTCAGTAGACTCCCCGCCCACCTCTACACTCCCCTTGTCAATGTGCATTTTCTCCTGTGTATTTCTTACACTGAACTTCTGCTATGATTTCTAACATCCAGTGAAAAGACAGGAAAGTAACCACATGACTTCAGCATGCCCAATTATGCTGAGGTGTGGAACATCCAATCCTGCTAGAGCAGCAGAAGAAAGGAGTGGGGGGAGGGGAATTAAAAAATAATGCAGGTCTCTTAGACTAGTGCACGAGATATGTAAATCACCTGTCACTCATAGCAAGGGGGAGGACTTGACAACGTTTTTCTCTGTTTGTCAAGATTTATCTCGCTGAACAATAAAAGGAGGATTGCTCAGAGCTGGAATAACTCTTTGTGGCAAGGCTGGGCTCAATTGATAGGAAATCTTATACTCTACATTATGACATAATTTTTTTCCTGGTTTACACCCACTTTAAGGCGTCAGCATACCAAGACATTTTGGACAATTTAATGCTCCCAACTTTGGGAGAATAGTTTTGGGGATGAGCCCTTCCTGTTCCAACATGACTGCGCACCAGTGTTCTATCAGATTGAGGTCAGGACTCTGTGCAGGCCAGTCAAGTTCCTCCACCCCAAACTCGCTCATCTATATCTTTATGGACCTTGCTTTGTGCACTGGTGTGCAGTCATGTTAGAACAGGAAAGGGCCATCCCCAAACTGTTCCCACAATGTTGGTAGAATGAAATTGTACAAAATGTCTTGGTATGCTGACACCTTAAGAGTTCCCTTCACCGGAACTAAGGGGCCAAGCCCAACCCCTGAAAAAACAACCCCACACCATAATCCCCCCCTCCACCAAATGATTTGGACCAGTGCACAAAGCATTTTTTTTTACCAAAGATATGTAGGAGAATACAGATTGGCCTAAATTTATAAAGAAATTAAATTTTTTCCATTTTCATTGAATATGTTTTATAGGAGAAAGTAAAAAATTATTTAATTTTTTTTTAAACTGTCGATCTTTTTTTTTATTGCAAAAAAAAAAAAAAAGCTGCAGAGGTGATCAAATACCACAAAAAAAGGTCTGCTTGTGGGTTTTTTCCCACAAGCAGACCTTTTTTTGTGGTATTTGATCACCTCTGCATCTTTTTTTTTTTTGCAATAAAAAAAAAGTTTGACAGTTTTGAAAAAAATTTAATTATTTTTTACTTTCTCCTATAAAACATATTCAATGAAAATGGAAAAAAATTAATTGCTTCATAAATGACAAAAAAATAATTTGGGAATGGCACAATTGTAAGTTAAATAAACGCAGTGCCGTATCTCAAAAAATGACCTGGTCATGTGGATAATGTACCCAGCAAGGTAGTACTGTGTATCTTTTTGTCTATTCAAGAGGAGAAAAAAAAACACAGTGACTGATCAGTGTGATAGCCAATCACAGGCTATGTGTCAGAAACCATCTGATCAGGCCAAGACAGATGTACAGTTAAATCACACTTGTTTAATAATAAAAGTAAAAAAGAACAAACGTAGTCAAAACATAGCCAAAGTTCAGTAACCGGAATGGATAGTCAGCCAAGCCAGAAGTCAGGGATCAATATAGTGGAGCAGCAAGCAGGATCTGGAGCCAGAAGGGATGTCAGCAAAGCCAGTCTTAAACAGGATTGCAGGAGAATGTCTCTGTGATGTTGACCAAGGCGAAGGCAGAGATTCACTGGGCTGAACAGCTTAAGTAGGCAGGACTGACGAGCAGGATATCATCAACAGCTGAGTAACTGTGGAGAGATAGGAGCTGGCTATTATCCGACAGCTGAGCGGCCAGCTCAGAGAAGGTAGGGCTGAGCCCAGTCCTGACACTATCACAGTAATCAGGTGATTGAAAAGCCGCTTTCCCAGGTTCTCGATATTTAGTACAAAACCCAGAGCTGCCCATGACAGCTTGGTCTCTGTGCTGGCAGACCTGCCACAGTGGCACAAATATGCAGCCCCACAGATACAAACCAGCTTCTCTGAGGATGCAAATATGTGTACGCTCGGAGGGAAGGGGTTAAGTCTCTGTGTTTCTCTATGCAATGTAGGCAGATCATGGTTTGTGGGAGGGGCCGGCAGGGGGTAGGGTGGCCACCTGTCCAGGATTCAACCGGACAGTTCGGGTTTTGAATCATGTGTCCGGGTTTCAGTCCATCTGAAACCCGGACACAATATTCAGACAGGAATGTGGCTCAGAACAGGGCCTGATAGGAGAGTGAGAGGGCACTATGTGCACAGCATTACTATTCTCTTTGGAGAGCCCAAAGGTGTCCCAGGTCTGTTACAATCCTATAGTGTATATTTAAAAAAAAAAATTTGGCGGTGCGCCACTAAAGTGTTTGGGTTTGGCTTGAAGAAAAAGTGGCAACCCTAGAAGGGGGCTGTACATGGCTTCCTGAAAACCTCACAGCCCCCTGTCTCAGTACTCCTCCTAACAGCCCTCAGGTCAAAATTTACTAGCTATCCCCCCCCCCAATTTCAGCCATAAGAGGGCACAGTGACCACTAGCCGAAGGTTTCATGTTCACGTTTCTTTCAGGGATACAAGCCGTAATCATCTCCAGAGAATGGGCGGAGTGGTGTTCCTCTTCTTCATGTGGACCTGGGACATGTTAGCTGCCTCTGTCCTCGTTGTGACCAACAAAGGAGTGACCGTTGGAAGAGGCCAAACCGTTTACATCACTGAAAATGAATTACACTTCAACATCCCAAGCGACAGAGACTCCTGCAAGGTTGAAGTGGTCTTGAACGAGCCCACCACCCAACGAGTTGGAGTTTTGTCTCCTCAGGTAAGCTACATAGTCTTCTTATGGGGGGGGGGGCATTTATCAATGTATTCACCCCAGAGTCACACTCTGGTGTGATTGGTGGTCAGCGGGAAGAATGCTCCCTCTATTGGTGGTCGGTAGGATCTTATATTGGTGATCAGTGGAAGGAATGTTCATTACATTGGTGGTCAATGGGAAGAATGTTCCTTACATTGGTGGTCAGTGAAAAGAATGTTCCTTACATTGGTGGTCAGTGAGAAGAATGTTCCTTACATTTGTGGTCAGAATGAGGAATGTTCCTTGCATTGGTGGTCAATGGGAAGAATGTTTCTTACATTAGTGGTCAGTGAGAAGAATGTTCCTTACATTTGTGGTCAGAATTAGGAATGTTCCTTGCAATGGTGGTCAGTGAGAAGAATGTTCCTTTCATTGGTGGTCAGTGAGAAAAATGTTCCTTACATTAGTGGTCAGTGAGAAGAACGTTCCTTACATTGGTGGTCAGTGAGAAGAATGTTCCTTAAATTTGTGGTCAGAATAAGGAATGTTCCTTACATTGATGGTCAATGGGAAGAATGTTCCTTACATTTGTGGTCAGAATAAGAATTGTTCCTTACATTGGTGGTCAGTGAGAAGAATGTTCCTTACATTGGTGGTCAGTGAGAAGAATGTTCCTTAAATTTGTGGTCAGAATAAGGAATGTTCCTTACATTGGTGGTCAATGGGAAGAATGTTTCTTACATTTGTGGTCAGAATTAGGAATGTTCCTTGCAATGGTGGTCAGTGAGAAGAATGTTCCTTTCATTGGTGGTCAGTGAGAAAAATGTTCCTTACATTAGTGGTCAGAATTAGGAATGTTCCTTGCAATGGTGGTCAGTGAGAAGAATGTTCCTTTCATTGGTGGTCAGTGAGAAAAATGTTCCTTACATTAGTGGTCAGTAAGAAGAATTCTCCTTAAATTGTTGGTAAATTAGAAGAATACCCCTTATATTGGTCAGTGGGAAGAACGCTTTTTCCATTAGTGGTCATTAGGAAGAATATTCCCTACATTGATGGTCAGTTGGACGAATGCCCCTTACATTGATGGTCAGTGAGAAGAATGTTCCTTACATTTGTGGTCAGAATTAGGAATGTTCCTTACATTGGTGGTCAGTGAGAAGAATGTTCCTTTCATTGGTGGTCAGTGAGAAAAATGTTCCTTACATTGGTGGTCAGTGAGAAGAATGTTCCTTACATTTGTGGTCAGTGAGAAGAATGTTCCTTAAATTTGTGGTCAGAATAAGGAATGTTCCTTACATTGATGGTCAATGGGAAGAATGTTCCTTACATTTGTGGTCAGAATAAGAATTGTTCCTTACATTGGTGGTCAGTGAGAAGAATGTTCCTTACATTGGTGGTCAGTGAGAAGAATGTTCCTTACATTGGTGATCAGTGGGAAGAATGTTCCTTACATTGGTGGTCAGTGAGAAGAATGTTCCTTACATTGGTGGTCAGTGAGAAGAATGTTCCTTAAATTTGTGGTCAGAATAAGGAATGTTCCTTACATTGGTGGTCAATGGGAAGAATGTTTCTTACATTTGTGGTCAGAATTAGGAATGTTCCTTGCAATGGTGGTCAGTGAGAAGAATGTTCCTTTCATTGGTGGTCAGTGAGAAAAATGTTCCTTACATTAGTGGTCAGTAAGAAGAATTCTCCTTAAATTGTTGGTAAATTAGAAGAATACCCCTTATATTGGTCAGTGGGAAGAACGCTTTTTCCATTAGTGGTCATTAGGAAGAATATTCCCTACATTGGTGGTCAGTTGGACGAATGCCCCTTACATTGATGGTCAGTGGGAAGAATGCCCCTTACATTGATGGTCAGTGGGAAGAATGCTCCTTACATTGATGGTCAGTGGGAAGAATGCTCCTTACAGACAATGTAAAGGATCATTGGTGTCTCTGGCTTTCACTCTGGAACTTTGCAGGATTTATCTAGCTGGAGGTCAATCAGCCACTGCTCGAGGGACTCCTTGCACCCTCTGGGCACCCTGGTTGAGGTTTGCTGCTTTACGAGGTCTACATATTAAAGATTCACCATGCAATTTGCAAAGCAAATGTTTGCTGGACATACCTTCTGTATTTTACAGTATTTAGCTACATTTTTTCAAAGAGCATTGACCCAATGTGTGATGTGATATCTGACGGGCAAACCTTGGTTGATTTTAAATGTGTCCGGTGAAACTTGTTTGGAATCTATTACTATATTGTATTTTGGTGGGTGGATCTTGTTTGAATTTAAATGTAATGAGTGTTTCAAATGCCCTTTATGCATTGACATACACTATATTACCAAAAGTATTGGGACACCTGCCTTTACACGCACATGAACTTTAATGGCATCCCAGTCTTAGTCCGTAGGGTTCAATATTGAGTTGGCCCACCCTTTGCAGCTATAACAGCTTCAACTCTTCCGGGAAGGCCGTCCACAAGGTTTAGGAGATGTGTCTATGGGAATGTTTCACCATTCTTCCAGGAGTGCATTTGTGAGGTCAGGCACTGATTTTGGATGAGGCCTGGCTCGCTGTCTCCGCTCTAATTCCTCCCAAAGGTGTTCTACCGGGTTGAGGTCAGGACTCTGTGCAGGCCAGTCAAGTTCCTCCACCCAAAACTCGCTCATCCATGTCTTTATGGACCTTGCTTTGTGTACTGGTCCAAATCATTTGGTGGAGGGGGGGTCATGGTGTGGGGTTTTCTTCGGGGTTGGGCTTGGCCCCTTAGTTCCAGTGAAGTCTTAAGACGTCAGCATACCAAGACATTTTGGACAATTTCATGCTCCCAACTTTGTGGGAACAGTTTGGGGATGGCCCCTTCCTGTTCCAACATGACTGCGCACCAGTGCTCAAAGCAAGGTCCATAAAGACATGGATGAGCGAGTTTAGGGTGGAGGAACTTGACTGGCCTGCACAAAGTCCTGACCTCAACCCGATAGAACATCTTTGGGATGAATTAGAGCGGAGACTGGGAGCCAGGCCTTCTCCTCCAACATCAGGGCCTGACCTCACAAATGAACTTCTGGAAGAATGGTCAAACATTCCCATAGACACACTCCTAAACCTTGTGGACGGCCTTCCCAGAAGAGTTGAAGCTGTTATAGCTGCAAAGGGTGGGCCAACTCAATATTGAACCCTACGGACCAAGACTGGGATGTAGTGTACCTTCTTAGACCCAGTCTGGGCCACCTGCTGACTTGACACCATCCACAGGCAGCTTAACTCTTCAATAAAACACAGAAGTTGACTCGCAACGCAATTTTTCTTCAGACAATTGGTGTAATGAGGATGTTGTAAGGAAACAATAACTTTCCTGAGCCCTGTCTGTGAATAACTAACACTAACTAAAAGTGGAAAGGGTCTAGCTAAGACGGAACTAACTAGCACTAAACAGGAGGGGGGCAGAGGAAGAAACCAAAAGCACATTGTAAACAAGTTGCAGTGGGCCAAAACTGCCACTAGATGTCATTCTGCTACAACTGAGGGTCTGTCGGCTTATGTTCTCTTGCAGGGATTTGATTGTCACTTCCTCCCAGATGAAGTGCGGTACACACACAATGGGTCCCCCATGCTGGATGTCGATCAGGTGATGCTCCGGGTGTACAGGTATATTTCACTGTATATTTCCATAGCAGTATTCTGATTCTATACGAAGGGGGGTGACAACCCAATTGGGGGCAGGGCAGCCAATAAAAGGGTAGCAATGGCCCTCCTGTACATCATCAGTACAACATGGGGGGCCTCCCGGGCAGCTTTATTGTGCAGGAAGTTCCAAAAGATGCAAATAACAGCTTAGTCTCCCCCTTGGTGTCATGTTTAGCAGCCCCTTCCTTTTCTGAATGAACACAGTGAGTGATCAATACCAATCTCTCCTGTGTTCATTCATATCTGAAGCATAGTAAACTGTGATTCCTATGCTTCGGTTTGTAAATGACCAGGAAGCCTCTGCACAAAGTGCTTCCTGTTCTTTGATTCTACAGTGCAGCTGAAGCTGTCCTCAATCGCTTTCTGTTTTTTTTTTTTTTTTTTTTTCTTTTTTTACATCTACAAACACAAGCAATGTGGCAAAACAATAAACATCATATATTTATAAATTATTATTATTTTTTGTTTTACAATTTTATTTAATAAATCAAAACAAACAAATACAATTGCACAATTTCTATTTAAATAAATATGTGAAGTTTATGGTTTGGCATTATACACCAACACTGAACTTTTAAGGCGCCAAACAAGACACCTCAATCTCTTTCTGTAATCAAAAGTGAGATATCATATCCCTGATATTTCACCAACTACCCACCCCCCCCCCCCCTTAAAAAAAATAAAAAAAATAAAAAACATTGTAAAAAAAAATAAAAATAATAATAAATACATAATTACGAGCCAATTCAGACAGGTACTCTGGCCACATGAATAAATGGTTTGTTTATGCAGCCATACACCTGCACCCACACACCAAGCTATGTAGTTAAAATCAATAACAATTTTCAACCTGTTAAAAAAATAAAAAATATTTTATATATATATATATATATATATATATATATATATATATATATATATATATATATATAAAATATTTTTTAATTTACAATTACTACAAATGCTTTAACTGTATACTCTACACACAGGCAACTTTTAAGGCACCAAACAATAAACTTCACATATTTTTACTTTTATTTATGAAATAGCAAAAAAATTTATAAAATCGCACAATTTTTTTAAAATAAATATGTGAAGTTTATGGTTTGGCAACTTAAAAGTTGCTTGTGTGTAAGAGTATACAGTTAAAGCATTTTGTATGAATTGTAGATTTAAAAAAAAAAACAAAAAACAAACAAAAACTCAACACTGAAATTTTAAGCCCCCAAACAATAAAACTGACATATTTTATATAAAAGTATATTTTTTACAATTTTATTCACTAATTTAAAAAAAAAAAAAAAAAATGTTAATTTTTTTTTAATATAAATTATGTGAAGTTTGTTTGCCATCTTTAATTATATACTCAACATGCAATGAACTTTTAAGGAGCCAAACTTATTGACATATTTTATATAAAACTAAATGTTTACAAATTTATTCACTAACGCATTTTTTTAAAAATAAAATGGTAATTTTTTTTATTTTTATATAAATATGTGAAATTTATTGTTTGGCATCCTTAATTATACACTCTACACAGAAGAGACTTTTAGGCGCCAAACAATAAAATCCACATATTTTACATATAAATACATTCTTCCAGTGTTATTCAGTAATTTTAAAAAATGCAATAAAACTGTAATATTTTTTTCTATATAAATAAATATAGAAATATGTGAAGTCTGTTTGGCATCCTTCAGTATACATTCTACACACAGATGGCACAATGGACTTTTAGTTTCATAATTCAATTGAACACACAGCATACAACGGTACCCCTACATGCTAAATATGCCGGCAATTTGGTGCAGGCAGATTTCAAGAACCAAAAAGGGTAACAAATGTTGTATAAATAAAAAGTGGTAACATTGGTAACAGAACAATGATAGCAAATGCCAATGATGACATTTTCAGTTTAAGTTGCCAGTTTCCCATTGTTCAAGGGAAACTACCAGCCTGACGGGAGTGACGGTGACCAAATTTTTATTTAAAAATTAATAAAATATATTACATTAAATTGTAATTTTTTACATTTATAAATATAAGTTTGTTTAGCATCCTTAATTATACACTCTACACGCAATGGACTTTTAAGGTGCCAAACAATAAAATTCACATAGTTTACATAAAAATCTATTTTTACAATTTTATTTATTAATTAATAAAATATATCACATAAAATTATAATTCTTATAATATATAAATATGTGAAGTTTGTTTAGCATCCTTAATTATACACGCTACACACAATGGACTTTTAAGGTGGCAAACAATAAAAGTCACATTATTTATATAATTTTATTTTTTTTATAATATATGAATATGTGATGTTTGTTTAGTGTGTGTATGTGTATATATATATATATATATATATATATATATATATATATATATATATATATATATATATTACAATTTAATTTAATCTTTAAATAAATATTAATAAATACAGTTGTATTTTTTTTCTGTTAAAATATATTTATTTATTTACGTTTATTGTTTGGCATGTCTAAAGTCCCTTGGGTGTACTTTACATAATTAAAGTATTTGTTTGAGTCGTTTTAGATTGTGGTGTCACGACCCATCTATTCCCATGCATCATTATTCTATATTTACAGTTCAGAAAACGTGTCTCACTTTGAAGTTAGGTCAGTTTGAAAAAAAGTTTTTATTTATTTATTTATTTATTTATTTATTTATTTCTACCAAAGGTGTTTGATTTCCTCCAGTTTCTTTTGAGAAGTCTGGAGATTGTATCGTACAGATCTCAGTTTGTAGAAGGAAAAAAAAAAGGAAACAAGTATTATATAACAAAATTGCAACTGTTTAATACACATTTCTGTAGAAAACTAAATATATTACATTAAATTGTATTTTTTTTAAATATTATTATATTAAATATATTATTATATATTATTAAATACAATTATAATTCTTATAATATATAAATATGCGTGTTTAGCATCCTTAATTATACACTCTACACGCAATGGACCTTTAAGGTGCCAATCAATAACATTCATATAATTTACATAAAAATACATTTTTACAATTTTATTTATTCATTAATAATATATATCACATAAATATAAAATATATCACATAAAACTTTAATTTTTATAATATATGAATATGTGAAGTTTGTTTAGCATCCTTAATTATACACTCTACACACAATGGACTTTTTTAAGGTGACATACAATAAAATTCACATAATTTACATTAAAAAAAATGTTTACAATTGTATTTATTAATTAATAAAATAAATCACATAAAATTTTCATTTTTATAATATACGAATATATGAAGTTTGTTTAGCATCCTTAATTATACACTCTACACACAATAGACTTTTAAGGTGACAAAAATAATTTTACTTTTTTATATAATTTTTTTTTTTTACAATTTAATCTTTAAATAAATATTAATAAATACAAAAATAGTTTTCTGTTAAAATATATTAAGTTTATTGTTTGGCATCTTAAAAGTCCCTTAGGTGTACTATACATAATTAAAGTATTTGTTTGAGTAGTTTTAGGTTGTGGAGTCACAAATCTTTTTCCATACATCATTATTCTGTTATTTACAGTTCAGAAAATGTGTCTCACTTTGAAGTCAGGTCAGTTTGAAAAAAACAAGTTTTTTTTTAGTTTTTTTTCTACCAATAATGTTTGATTTCCTCCAGTTTCTTATGAGAAGTCTGGAGATTGTATCCTACAGATAGGATATCTCAGTTTGTAGAAGAGGAAAAAAAAAAAATATGGAAGCGAGTATTATATAACAAAATGGCAACTGTTTATAATACACATTTCTGTAGCAAACTAAATATCATCCGCCTCGGATTTACATCTACTATAAAGCATCTGAAAAATATTTTTTGTGACACCTCCAGACTATTCATCTGTCTGTTCTGTCAAAATACTGCAAAGGCCAGTCTGGAACTTTAAATGCCAACAGAATTATTCACTAGAAAAAGGCGAAACCATGGTTATAAATCGCCAATAAATATTTCTACAACCGCTGATTGTAGTTGTCTGTGTTTTCCAAACCAGACACAAATTCCTGTGCGGGCTCTTTGATCAAGGCTGTTTTGTGGTTGAAAAAAAAAAAAAAGAACAATAAAAATCCCAGTACAGCAGACCCAGTGCATTGTCTGAAGTCTTTGAAAAGCCACTATGTCACAATTAGTATCATTTTCTTTTTATTTTTGTGTTGCTCTTGAAATATGTTTTTATCACTATTATTAGAGATGAGCAATCTTGTAAAAATCTGGCTTTCTGCCAAACCAAGCCCAACACTCCTTAAAAAAGAAAGTGAGGTAGCGATGGTTCGCTCCCCGTCCATTTTTTTTGGGGGGGGGGGGAGACAGTACTAGCTGCTGGCCGGTGCTAAGAAAAAGGTCCGCACTCACCAGAGGACGCCTTTATTACAGATGAGAAATCTTGTAAAAATCTGTTTTTCTGCCAAACCAAACCCAGCACTCCTTAAAAAAGAAAGTGAAGTACCGATGGTTCGCTCCCCGCCCTTTTTTTTTTTTGGGGTGCATGGGGGGACAAGTACCAGCTGGTGGCTGGTGCTAAGAAAAAGGTCTGCACTCACCAGAGGACGCCTTTATTAGAAATGAGAAATCTTGTAAAAATCTGGTTTTCTGCCAAACCAAACCCAGCACTCCTTAAAAAATAAAGTGAAGTACCGATGGTTCGCTCCCCGCCCTTTTTTTTTTTTTTTGGGGTGCAGGGGGGGGGGACAAGTACCAGTTGGTGGCTGGTGCTAAGAAAAAGGTCCGCACTCACCAGACGACACCTTGCGTTCTACGGGAAGAGAGGCCGGAAACTGGAAGTGACGCGATCAAGAATATTGGTTTGCTAAAGTCAAAAGTGGGAGGGTTCAGCGCGCAGTGCTCTGCGCCCCGAGGACAACCTGAAACAAGCCAATTACAGCCTCTGCCTCAAAGTACATGCTTCTTGAAAATTTACGAACCTAATAGACACCCATTAGTCCACCGCCCCGCACAGTGCAAAGGACTGGTTTAAATAGTAAGTCTGCTTCCATGTGGTATACTACCAGTTGACCAAGATGTTGAAGACCCTTTTTCTGGTCTGCAGTAATTACCTTTCAGCAGTTTCCAAAGTCTGTCCATAATGCAAACTTTCCTTCTGCCAATTGCCACGGCTGTAACAAAGCCTGTACACTCACTTGTCAAGTCCAATATGCCTCCCTATTGGACCAGTGGGGGACAGTCACAACAAGCTGAGCTGCACCTGAGTAAAATGAGCAGACCTAACCAATAGATTCTGCTCCCTGGTAGGCAGAGAGCACTCTAAGTTTTTACCTGACCATCTTCCTGGTAAGCAGAAAGATCAAAAATTATACTCTCTTCTAGCACCTACCTAGGAGGGTACTAAATGTAAAAAAAAGAAATCCTGATCATCTTCCCAGAGTGGTACCACTGAATCGCTCTGGTCACTGTATGTAAAAAAAAAAAATTGTAAAAAAAAAGAAAAAATTTAATAAAAAAAGTAAAAAAATGATTAATTATATATTTTTTACATACCGTCACCAGTCAGTTTCCCAGATACCAGCAAATTCTGGGAAACAATAACGATTGGCTGGAAAATTCAACCCGGCCAACCCTGTCCTAAGAAGGCTTTGCTGGGTAGCATTTCCTGGACAACTGCTAATGCTTTTTGCTGAGGATAGGCAAAGTGAAGTCTTACACTAGACCAACAAGGGGTCTACAGAGACTAAGTAAGGTAGTGATGGACCTTGTTGGGGGTAGAACATCCATGGCAGCTTGATTTGTAGAAGGGCCCTAAGGTGGGTCCCTTTAGAGGTGGAAATGTTGTGGTGATAGGTGAGGATCTTTGTAAATAAAATACTTGAACATTTTTAGAAAATGATATATTTAATGGTAAATAAATAAAATTAAATAAAGGCCTACATAGCCAACAAATGTTGAGGGTTTTGAAGGGCACCCACTTCCTCAGGGCTTTTTGTTAATGGGTTTGAGGAAGATCTGGTTAGTGCTTTCGGCTGAGGATCTTGGAAGAGGAAGGCCCCAATGCTCTCATCAGGTTAGTGTGCCATTTCTTACCTACGTCCACAATTAGACCAATGAGAATAAGGCTGTTTTGTAGAACAATCTTTCATTTATGAATGAACAACTTCCAACATCCATAGGCAACTTTATATAATGGGAATGCGCAGAATTTTTGTTGCCTAATTGCTTACTACAGCTAATCTTTTCTAATTGTGTTCAAAGATTGCCTTTTCCTATATCGTAGGTTTTCTGAACGGGAGACATTGGTGGAAAGTTTTATTTTAGAAGTAAAAATTACAGAGCCGTTGGCCGGCATCGTTCTTCTCGGAGAGAATTCTCTAGAAGTGCCAGAGTTTTATGGCATTTCATCTAAATCGGTGGACAAAAACATCCTGTCCTTCAAGCATCGTTTGGAAAGACCAGGGACAAACTGTGTGGCCAGGACCCTTGGATCTGAACTGGGTCTTCCTGCCTATGGACAGATGGTGATAGAGGATTCAAAGCGTGACAGCAGACTTGTTGCTGGATCTCTTCCGCACCCGCGAGTCAGGAACTGTGAGTGCACTGATGACGTATTGAATACCCATCTAGATATGGAAAAATGAACTATTCCACACGACAATTGATTATCACATCCATAAAAATAACACTAACAAACCCTTAGGCCGCGTACACACGAGCGGACTGTTCGCCCAACTTTGTCCGCTGAACAGTGTTTCAGCGGACAGTCCGCTCGTGTGTGGGCTTCAGCGGACAGTTTCAGCGGACAGTCTGACGAACAAAGTTTTTCGGAATTTCCGTAAGACTGTCCGCTGAAACTTGGTTTGAGCGGACAGTCCGCTCGTGTGTAGGCTTGTTCGATAAACTAAGTCTCGCGCATGCTCAGAAAGAATTTACACGGCGAAGGTTGCATTGCAGTGTATTGGACTTCGAATTTCTCGTCCCGTCGTACGTGCCGTTCACGTCATCGTGCAAGTTTTCAGCGGACTGTTCGTTCGTCGTATGTGGTCAAGTCCGTTCATGCTAATTTTGAACGGACTGTTTGTCAAACTGTTTGACGAACCTAGTTGGGCGGACAGTCCGCCCGTGTGTACGCGGCCTTAGACTTATCATCAGATAGCCCCCCTTCCCTTTATCTTACCCTGAAGTTCGTCTTAAATCTAATGTTATAGTGACCCCTTAGTACAGGGGTCTCCTAACTTTCTACACAAAGGGCCAGTTTACTGTCTTTCAGACTTCAGGGGGGCCGGACTAGGGTTAGTGGGAGTAAAACATGTCCTTGAGTCTAGTGGGAATAAACAGTGCCCTATCTTTGGTGTCAGTGGGAGGAATAGTGCCCAATAATTAATATCAGTGGAGATAATAGTACCTCATTATTGGTGCCAGTGGGAGGAATAGTACCCCATCATTGGTGTTAAGCTCTGCCCCATCGATGGTGTCAATGGAAGGAATTGTGCCCCATTGTTGCTAAAAGTGGGAGGAATTATGCCCTTTCATTGATGTCAGTGGGAGGAGTAGTGCTCCCTTGTTGGTGTCAGTGGGAAGAATAGTGGCCCATCGGTATCAAAGGAAGGAATTGTGTCCCAATGTTGGTGTCAGTGGAAGGGGTAGTGCCCCATTGTTGGTATCAATGGAAGAAATAGGCCCCATCGTTGGTGTCAGTAGGAGGAATAGTGGCCCATCGTTGGTATCAACAGAAGGAAAAATGCCCCATTGTTGGTGTCAATGGAAGGAGTTGTGTCCCATTGTTGGTGTCAGTGGATGGAATAATAAAGCAAGCAAAGGGCCACAGCTTGGAGACCACTGCCCTAGAACTTGATCCAACCAACAGAAAATATTACCATGATGAATAATTTGGCTGCCAAAAATACCCACAACCCAACACTCACATTTAGGCTTACATTCCATGGCCATACATGTGTTCAGTACAGATTTTACTGACAGGTCTAGACCAGCCATTATGTCCCTTTCTGTAATAATTACTGCTTAGCAAGAGTTGGTATTTATTTTATATACATTATTTTTTGTTGAAACTTTTTTATTCTTTTTCTCTCCAGACAGGCAAGAAAAATTGCGATGTTCTGGCAACAAGGCCTGCCACCTGGGACTAAAGGAAATGAGGTTACTGAAGGCCAACTGTGCCGATCTTCTTGAGATGGGTATCAGATATGAACACCTCAGTCCTCCCTCCCCCGATGCCGATTACATACCGCTCCAGGTTGAGTATCGCAGCCAAGACAATCGAAAACAGTTGCAGGTCAGTAACAAATCTTCTAACATTACCATAAAAAGAGAGGACTCAGTTGTGTATGTTGGCCTATGCATGTGATACCATATTGTGATCCCATATCGCAACGACTTTTGGTGTTAAACACCCCAAATTTGTGAATAGGCAACCAAGATACATTCCTAATTCTCAGACCTGCACTTTATCCATTAAATTATTTCATGTTTGCAGACATAAAAAAAAAAAAGAAATTAACAAATGTGGAGGTAACATTTATATTGTATGAGGTGCATGAGACTGTGTGGTTATCCATTGTTGGGTTTTAGTAAAGGCAATGCAGTAACGCATTACAAATAACATTTGCCATTTTTAGCAACCAAGATGCCTAAATGCAAGTCCACTTTGCCAGTTGGCCTGCTTCCATTTGGCCAGTTCACAATGGAGGCAGAGAGAACACTTAGCCATCAAAAAGTAACCAGTCTAAAATGATCTATGAAGTAAATTGGGGTGGTGATAGGTCTATGAACGGTCTTCCAGGACACAGTTAGGAACTGGTGGAGCCCACGGGTAGCAAGTCCGTGGATGCAACAGAAGAGGCAGTAAGGGTAGGCTCACAAATCCAATAGAGCGTAAACTGTCCTGTGAGGAGACTCTGACTCCAACCAGCTCTGACTTTAATTGAAATGCCAATTGTGAGCTAGGTTTTCTAGTCCAAAATCAGGACCTGACCTCACAAATGCTCTTTTGGCTAAATGAGAACCAGTGCTGCAGGCTGGACCATTCCCATAACGCATGCTCATGATATCATTGATCTAATAAGGCCACGTGGCCATATAGAGTCAATGATATCATGAGCATGCATTATGGGAATTGTCCAGTTATGGGAATTGTCCAGCCTGCAGCTGATTGGCCCAGGAATGACAGCTGGCCTCTGGGTTCAACCGAACCCAAGATTGGAATAAGCCTAAGCTCATCACTGGTCTCATCACTGGTCTCATCACTGGTCTCATTCTACCCTCAGCCCATTGGCTCGTCACGGACAGATGACTTTTGGGTTCAGTCAAACATTCTGACCACACCCAAAGTCGAATCCAAGCTAAACCCTAAAATTTTAGGGAAAGTTTTCCCAGAAGGGAACCCTTTTAACAATGTTCATGGTTTTGAACCAACAAGCTCATATAGCGGTAATGGCAATACATCTCTCATGTTTTCTGTTTAAAGGCTCCTATAAGAGTCTCAGTTAACAACACCAAGGACCTAGCTCACATTTCCTATATTTGACTCCATTTTATTGATTACAGGTACTTTTTATAGTGTCGTCAATTTATTGAGTTCATTACATATATATTTCGTATATTCACATCAGTCCCTGCCCTCAAGGAGCTTTCAATCTAAGGTCTCTAACTCACATTCATACATACACATTTTAGGGCCCATTAACATACCAGCATGTCTTTGAAGTGTGGAGGAAACCCACACAGGTAGAGGGAGAACATGCAAACTCCAGGGAACAGAGAGAAGCAGTGGGAAATCTTTCTATGGGGACACTAGTTCTGGTGACAATTAGGGATTCCCTCACTTTGGAGGGATTTCTTCTCACTTCCTGTTGAGGCTATGGGACAGGAAGTGAAGGGAAATCTCCCCACTGGACACAAATTCCAAATAAAATGAACAGTATGTCTTTGAAGTGTGAAGGAAACCCATATAGGCACAGGGAGAACATGCAAACTCTATGGTTGGGTTGGGATTTGAACCAATGACCTTATTGCTGCTGAGCAGAAGTGCTAACCACTTAGCCACTGTTCTGCCCAGGGCTTTTTTTCTCAGAGAATAGGTGCAGGAATGCCCACCTTCCGAGTCACCTCTTGTGTCCACCCCTACCCACCTCTGAACACCATTCCTTGGTTCCACTCCCTACCCACCTCTGAGCACCATTCCTTGGTTCCACCCCCTACCCACCTCTGAGCACCATTCCTTGGTTCCACCCCCTACCCACCTCCGAGTACCATTCCTTGGTTCCACCCCCTACCCACCTCCGAGAACCATTCCTTGGTTCCACCCCCTACCCACCTCCGAGCACCATTCCTTGGTTCCACTCCCTACCCACCTCCGAGCACCATTGCTTGGTTCCACCCCCTACCCACCTCCGAGCACCATTCCTTGGTTCCATTCCCTACCCACCTCTGAGCACCATTCCCTGGTTCCACCCCTACCCACCTCTGAGCACCATTCCTTGGTTCCACCCCCTACCCACCTCCGAACACCATTCCTTGGTTCTGCTCCCTACCCACCTCCAAGCACCATTCCTTGGTTCTGCTCCCTACCCACCTCCGAGCACCATTCCTTGGTTCCACCCCCTACCCACCTCTCAGTAATGGATACAGAATCAAGTATCAATTTGTGGTGCTAAGTAATTTGTATGTAATTTATTAATGCTAGGAAGTAAAATAGAGCCCCTGTAGCCAGCAACAATGGAGCACCCCCAGCAACAATAGACTCTGAACAGCTAGCAACAATAGACCTCTTCCTCAACAGTAGATGTCTCCCAGAAACGATTGTCTCCCAGTAGCATAAGTATCCCCCAGCAACAATAGATCCCCCAGCAGCCAACATGAATAGACCCTCCAGTACACCCAAGCAGCCCTAGCCATTACATACATTCAGAGCTGGAGGAGCCGGAACCGTGTTTCCCCGCGTTCCTGCTGAAAAAAAGACCTGGTGCTGCCTATTTATTTTTAACTATTCCGCATTTCAGGTGCAGAACATCTGGATTCCTGTAAACATCTCAGGCGCAGTTCCCAACACTCCACCCAGGGCGGCCTTCATGCCCATGTTTATCCTGGAAATCGACCAGTTCATCTTGACCCCTCTTACCACGGCCACTCTCGATGCTGAAGATGATGAGACTCCAAAGAATAAACTTGTATTTAAGATCAGTAAGCCCCCGCCCGAGGGATATATCACCCATGTAGATGACCAGACCAAAGCCATTACTTCCTTCACCTGGCAAGACTTACATGACCTGAAGATAGCGTACCAGCCACCCAACACCTCCCATCCCGACAGACGCAACTATGAGGTGTGTTGTGAGCTTACATTTCTAAATTCACCCGTTCTTTTCTAACAGCAGTCAATAGATTATATCAAGGCAAAAAAATGTAGATGATAAATACTGTGAGTTGGATGGGCAGTGTATAGAAACATTTCTTTTTTTTTTTGTTGGTTTTTTTTTTGGATAGAGTTGAAAAGAGTTAAAATTACTTAGAATTCTGTCTATAACCCTATTTAGAAGATTTTCCTTCACTTCCTGTTCCAGGGACACCCATCCCCTTTGTCCCCTTGGAGAGATTTGTCCTTACTTCCTGTCCTGACGTTTCCTAAAGTTTATCTCCAGGACAATTTTTATTTTTTTATTTTTGGATGGAGTTGGTAAGAGTTAAAATTACTGTGAAAGTTCTGTCTGTGACCCTAAAACTTTGGCTTAATTGTGTGTTTTTAACACCCCCCAACTGCAAGTCTAGTAGGGCCCTTACTGAGGCAGGTGAGATGGGGGAGGTGGGGGTGTTATTGTTTGAAACGCGTTGCCCTAAAACTGGTTTCTTGTTTCCATTTATCCGCTTGTACCTTTTTTAGGTTGAATTTCAAGCAATCGATAGCTATTTCCTGAGCAGCACCCCCATAATGGTCCATTTCTCCATTAGAACTGCAGAGACAAACTCCCCCAGAGTGTCCTGGAATATGGGTGAGTACCCAAACAAAGCATTAAAGTATAATCTAAAGGCAATTTTTTGTTTAGCATTGGATACAGTGGAAAGGGATTAGAACACCTATCGGGTTTTTATTGCTTTCTATGCCCCCGGGAGATTTGATCCAAAAGTGAAAGAAAATCCCAAATTTTGGGTTGTCAGCAGAAGAGGAACAGAGGGGAAATCTACCTTTGGGGGAACTAGTTCTGGTGACAACCAGGGATTCTCTCACTTTGGAGGGATTTCCTCTCACTTCCTGTTGTGGCTATGACACAGGAAGTAAAGGGAAATCTCCCCAATAGGACACAGTGGGCAAAAAATAAACTGACAGAGATTATAATCCTCCCCTACTCTAGCCAAAAAAAAAAAAAAAAGTTTTGTCTATATAGTAGTTCTAAGGCTCGGTTCACACTACTGCGACCTAAAAGTTGTGCGACATACAGTGTGACTTTGCCAGGCGACTTCCTGTCGATTTTCTGGTGACTTGATGCAACTTGAGTACTACTTTGATGCTACTTTAAAGCAAGGAAGGGGGCAACACCGCAGGGAATGCCTGGGTAATCTGCCTGTAATGTGGGATCCAAATCACCTCAATCTAGATGAGGAGGCGACTTCTATTAAAGTCTATGGGCACAAGTTGGATAGAAGTCGCCTTGAAGAACCACAGGAAGCTTTTCTGAAGGTGGAGCGACTTCAGTAGTGCTAATTAAATCCGCTCTCTCGGATCCCAAGTCACGGCAGTGTCAACCAAGCCTAAAGGAAACCTCTGGTCACAACATACATACACACACACATATATATATATATATATATATATATACACATATACACAGTGGGGACGGAAAGTAATCAGACTCCCTTACATTTTTCACTCTTGTTTATATTGCAGCCATTTGCTAAAATCATTTAAGTTCATTTTTATTCTTCATTAATGTACACACAGCACCCCATATCGACAGAGAAACACAGAATTGTTGACATTTTTGCAGATTTATTAAAAAAGAAAAACTGAAAATTAAATATATATATATAAAAATTAATTAATTAAAAATAAAATAAAAAAAATTATGAAAAAAAAAGTGTAGGGTCCCCTCCCAATGGGCCTGGATTTTAAGGGGCGACATGTTAGGTATCTATTTACTCAGCGTAACATCATCTTTTATCTTTCTATGTTTTTTTTTTTTTTTTTGCATTGAAATGTATTAAAGTGGATTTTTCCCAAGAAAATTGCATTTGAAAGACCGCTGTGCAAATACAGTGTGACATAAAATATTCACCATTTTATTCTCTAGGGTCTCTGATAAAAACAAAAAAATAAATACAAGAAAAGGCCTGGTCAGCAAGTGGTTAAAGGGAACCTGCACCAAAAGAACTACGGAAAGTGCCATTGCTGGTCTCCTTTTTGAAAATGCAAAATGCCTGGCTGTCTGTGGCTTCAGAACCCCCCCCGAGGCCCTGAAACTAGACATGTGCAATTAGTTTAGTTCCAAATTAATTTTGTTAACAAATTTCGGCAAAACCATTAATTCGGAAATATCCGAATTAACGAAAACCTGTTTAATGTTTTTTTTCCTGAATATTCGTAAATTTGAATATTCCAAAATGCGTAAATTCGGAGATTCGGAAATTAGAAATTAGAAAATCCGAAAACCTGAAAATCCCCAAATCTGAAATAATAACTAACTAATAATAACACTTAACTATTGCTAACTATTAAATTATAGGTGTTGGAATTTCCTTGCAAATTTGGCTGTTAGTGAACGTAACGAATATGAATTTATCCAAAGTTACGAATTATCAGAAATAAGCTAAACGAATGGAATGTAACAAATTAATAATAATAATAATAAATAACAATAATAATAACTCTTTATTATTAGTGTGATCTGTTCCATTTGTTTAGATGCGGCATTCGTTAATTTGGATAATTCGTACCTTCGGATAAATTCATATTCGTTATGTTCACAAACAGCCAAATTTGCAAGGAAATTACAATACCTATAATTTAATAGTTGGTCATTATTAGTTAGTTTATTCTTTCGAATTTTCAGATTTTCTTTCTAATTTTAGGATTTTCAAATTTACAAATTGCGATCATAACGAATGACCAGAAAAACGAAAAAAAGAAAAAAAAAAGAAAAACAGGAATGAAACTTATATAAACTAATTTTTTCGGCAGTCTACCTGGAACAAAAATACAAATTGAGAGTAAAAAAAGAATAAAGTCAGAACAACAGCCAGGAAATGAGTATGTTCAGAGGGAGGTGACGGCCATCACACTCCTCCATGCTTCCTTATGGTCGGTTTCCTTTACCGATGGTTATAAAACTTCCCGTGTTCGGCGGTTGCACTCATCGCTGTACATTCTTAAAATACACGCTATAATGCAAATTTCAATTTTTAACAGTAAACAAGTTTTGATCCTTTTTATATAATTCACACTTTTTTTTTTTTCTAGATGGAATGATCAGGTTTTTATGTAATAATTATAAAATTGTAGCACAGCTTTTTAAAAAAAAAAAAAAAAAAAAAGTTTAACTAGTCTGCATTTCAATTTATTCATTTTATTTTATTATTTATTATTAATTTTATTATAAAAAAAAAAAAAAAAAAAAGAAACCTCCTTATGCAGAGAAAGGCCTTCTGTGTAATGGCATTTTTACAGCTCCCATTTAGTCACCTGAAGTTCTAGTAGAAGTAGGGCCTTGTTCACATGGGCGGGTGAGGGGTGGTAAAAAAATAGGGGGTTGAACCACGGTTTTACTGCCCCCGACTATACTTTTTAGGGTCCATTTCGTCTTGCGATTGTAGGGTATTTAAGGCTCGGTTCGCACTATTGCGACTTGTGTGACTTATTACACTCTATATAGATTTAAGTTTTATATTTTTATACTTCTTCTATACTTCATCAGCTATCTGGTCTATGTTAAAGTCCCCTATATAGAGCAAACTCGTTATTCAATTGTCTATTACACTCTATGGCACTCAAGTTGCATTAAAATCGCATCAACGTAGCGCAGGAACCTTTTGCCGAGCGCCTAACTGTCATTAATTTGACGTTAAATATCGAGGTTACGGCTGCAGATAGCTGCCAGGACCCCGGTATCTTTATTTACAGTAGATGGCCAAGCTTTCTGGTAAAAGTGGTCCCAGCGGCACATTCGCCGCATGATCACTTTTATTGGCAGTGGGAGAGGTGCCCCTCCCCCCCCCCCGCAAACCCCGAAGCAATCTGGCCCTTAACTTGGCTGTATGCCCTTGGAGGACCGGAGCGACGTCTGACTTCACTTCTCGGGTTTAAAGGGTTTTGATTTTTTTCGTCTTAACCATTTCCCACCCGGCCACTGCACATAAATGGGGGGGGGGGCTCTCTCCTTCTGAGTGGATGTTCAGGAAGGCACGTGTGCCCGTGCAGTGGCGCGATCCCGATACAACGCATTTCTGATCGGCAGGAGGGCTCTGTGATTGGCCCTCCTGATCACGACGGCCGTATCCAATCACTGCTGTCATGTGATGTAAAGAGAGAGCCGGTTGTTAGGCGATCGGCTCTCCTCTCCTCACACAGAAGTTGTCGGTGAGGAGAGCGGATCTCTGCAGCCGGCTGGTGATCAGTGAGTATGAGCTGTTTTACACACTGATCACCAGTGTAAAACACACATGTAAATCATGTACACAATGTAAAGCACACATGTATAACACACAGGTATAACACACGGTTAAAATGTGCACAATGTAAAACACACATATAAAACATGTACACAATGTAAAACACACATGTATAACACACGAGTAAAACATGTACACAATGTAAAACACACATGTATAACACACGAGTAAAACATGTACACAATGTAAAACACACATTATAACACACAAGTAAAACATGTACACAATGCAAAGCACACATGTATAACACACAAGTAAAACATGTACACAATGTAAAACACACATGTAAAACATGTACACAATTTAAAACACACGTAAAACACACATGTAAAACATGTACACAATGTAAAACACACATGTAAAACACACATGTATAACACAAGAGTAAAACGTGCACAATGTAAAACACACATGTAAAACACACATGTAAAACATGTACACAATGTAAAACACACATTATAACACACAAGTAAAACATGTACACATGTAAAACACACATGTAAAACATGTACACAATGTAAAACACACATTATAACACACAAGTAAAACATGTACACATGTAAAACACACATGCAAAACATGTACACAATGCAAAACACACATGTATAACACACAAGTAAAACATGTACACAATTTAAAACACACATGTATAACACACGAGTAAAACATGTACAGAATGTAAAACACATATGTCCCCACATAGTAAAAACACCTGTCCCCCACAGATTTAACAGTAAAATCACATGTCCCAATGATCACCTGCACACATCTGTACATGATCATCTGCGCACATCTGTCTGCGATCACACAAACCAATTCTTATACACTTAACGGGATTTTTTTTACCAAAGACATGTAGCAGAATACATTTTGGCTTAAATTTATGACAAAATTTGATTTTATTGGATTTCTTTTAAAAATAGAAGAAAATATAGTTTTGTTTTTTTTTCCCAAGTTTCCGCTCTTTTTTCGCTTATATTGCATAAAAATAAGAAATGGCGTCGTGAATAAATACCACCAAAAGAAAGCTCTATGTGTGTGAACAAAATGATAAACAAGGTAAATTTTGACCCCAGATCTCGTAATAAAGAGGACCTGTCATGTTTATTTTAAGCCTCGTACGCACGATCGGATTTTCCGTCGGGAAATGTGTGATGACAGACTGTTGGTGGAAAATCCGACCGTGTGTACGCTCCATCGGACAATTGCTGTGGGACTTTCCGCCAACAAATGTTGGATGGCAGGTTTATAAATTTTCCGCGGACAAATGTCTGTTGTCGGATTTTCAGAGCGTGTGTACACAAGTCCGTTGGACAAAAGTCCGAAGTACAAACACGCATGCTTGGAAGCAAGGATGAGCCGGAAGCGGTCGGTCTTGTAAACTTGCGTTCGTAATGGAGAATTAACATTCGTGATGCGGCAACTTATGAAATCTGGAAATGCAGCGCACAATTCTCTTCTTCTTTAATGGGATAATAATGAAGCTGTTTTGCTGGTGATACTGATGGAGTTATTGCAAATGTATTTTCAAAGGCTTTTTTTTTTTCTAGTGATACCAAGAATAATATTATTATGCTTTTTTTTTATTTTTTTTATTTGGGCAAGTTACCACAACACCATTATCCCGTAGTTTTTAAGATCAAAGATACAACTATGTCGGAGTCTCTTGTCAATGTTACATTGTATTTTTTTTAAATGTAACTGCCTACTCCCCAACTGTCATTTGAAGTAAAACACACAGCCAAGTATTATTATACATAATTTTTTTTATTGTGCGTTAAAAAAAGAAAACAAATAAAAATTAAACATGCTATCTGCCAATAGAACTTAACCAAAAAGCGAATTCTAGGCATCCAAAAATATAGAAAATATACCAAATCAAATCATTATTATTCAACCAAAAAAATAATGTCAAAGCAATAACTCCAAGGCCAATAATAAATGACACGTTATCTCCTCCGATTCCGCAACATGTCTGGTTGACGGACGGCCGTTCAGAAACAAACTGAAAAGTGCAAAATAAAAAGCGCGAAATGAAAAGAGGCGAATCAACACTCGCCGAACTTCTACTAACACGAAATTAGCAGAAGGAGCCCAAAAGGTGCCGCTAAAGAGCTGAAAAACAACGTAGTACGTCACTACGTTCGGAATTGTTGGCCAACAATTGTGTGGCCGTTTCTATGCAAGACAAGTTTGGGCCAACGCCCTTCGGACAAAAGTCCACGGTTTTGTTGGGCAACAATCCGATCGTGTGTACGAGGCTTTACAAGGGATGTTTACATTTCTTGTAATAGGAATAAAAGTTATAAAAAATAAAAATAAAAAAAAAGAGGTCAGTGTAAAAAACAAAAAAAAACAAAAAGTAAAATAAATAGGAAAAGAAAAAAAAAAATAGAAAGCGCCCCGTCCCTCCCGAGCTCGGCCACAGAAACGAACGTATCCGTAGGTCACGTCCGCATATGAAAACAGTGTTCAAACCACACATGTGAGGTATCGCCGTGATCGTAAGGGCCGGTTCACACTGCAGGCGCGGCGAGGCGTCTCCGACTTGCCTCGCCGCGACCTGCGGCGACCTCAGCGGCGACTTGCAGAGGACTTCTGTATAGAAGTCAATGCAAGTCGCCCCCGAAGTCGCCCAGAAGTAGTACAGGAACCTTTTTTCTGAGTCGGAGCGACTCGAGTCGCTCCTCTCAGAACGGTTCCATTGTACAGAACGGGGGCGACTTGCGGGAGCGAGGCGAGGCGAGTCGTGTCGCCTCGCATCGCCCGCTGTGTGAACCGGCCCTTAGAGCGAGAGCAATAATTCTACCACTGGACCTCCTCTGTAACTCTAAACATGTAACCTGTAAAATTTTTCAAGCGTCGATTTATAAGTACCGTAATTTGTTGCCAATCTATGATTGTGCACAATTTTAAAGCATTGACATGTTGGGTATCTATCTACTCGGCGTAACGTCATCTTTCATATTTTACAAAAAAGTACAGTTTTTTTTTTTTTTTTGCCGCCCGCCATACAGCAATATGGCGTCGGAAAAGTGGTTTTGTTATCCTGATCAGACGTCATACGACGTGATCAAGGTTAACAAGCCGACGCATGCCCGTGGGGGCGCGCAGTGCGGAGAACGCGGCTGCAGTGCGCCAGTCGGACACATTGCAACTCCGATCGTGATATGGCGCCTCTGACGGAGGCTTCTTACCACGTGATCAGCTGTAACCAATCACAGCGTATATAGATTACTCAAAGGGGGGTGTTTTTTCTTCTCAACGTAGAGTTGCTTTTTAACCACATGCTGACCAGCGCACGACGGAATACGTCGGCACAATGGCACGGCTGGGTAAATGGGCGTACAGGTACCTCACCCCTTTAAGATGCGGAATTGTGGGCGTACGCCCGCTGCGTTCTCCGTGACTGCGGGTCCCGCGGATTCGATGTCCGCAGGTGTCCCGGCGATTGTGTCACGAAGCGGAAGAACGGGGAGATGCCTGTAAACAAGGCATTTCTCCATCCTGCCTAGTGACATGACAGGGAGCTACTGCTCCCTGTCATCGGGAGCAGTGATCGCTGTCATGTCCTAGGTAGCCCCCCCCACACAGTTAGAATCACTCCCTAGGACACACTTAACCCCTTCATCGCCTCCTAGTGTCTAACCCTTTCCCTGCCAGTGTCATTTGCACAGTAATCAGTGCATTTTTATAGCACTGATCGCTGTATAAATGACAATGGCCCAAAAATAGGTGTCAAAAGTGTCCGATGTGTCCACAATAATGTCGCAGTCATGATAAAAATCGCGGATCACCGCCATTACTAATAACAAAAAGTTGATACTAAAAATGCCATAAATCTATCCCCTATTTTGAAGACGCTATAACTTTTGCGCAAACCAATCAATATACGCTTATTGCGGTTGTTTTTAAATGTAACTGCCGACTCCCCAACTGTCATTGGAAGTAAAACGCATAGCAAAGTATTATTCTACACCATTTTTTTATTGTGCATTAAAAAAAGAAAACAAATAAAATTAGACATGCTATCTGCCAATAGAACTTAACCAAAAAGCGAATTCTAGGCATCCAAAAATATAGAAAATATACCAAATCAAATCATTATTATTCAACCAAAAAAATAATGTCAAAGCAATAACTCCAAGGCCAATAATAAATAATACGTTATCTCCTCCGATTCCACAACATGTCTGGTTGACGGACGGCCGTTCAGAAACAAACTGAAAAGTGCAAAATAAAAAGCGCGGAATGAAAAGAGGCGAATCAACACTCGCCGAAATTCTACTAACACGAAATTAGCAGAAGGAGCCCAAAAGGTGGCGCTAAAGAGCTGAAAAACAACGTAGTACGTCACTACGTTCGGAATTGTTGGCCAACAATTGTGTGGCCGTTTCTATGCAAGACAAGTTTGGGCCAACACCCTTCGGACAAAAGTCCACGGTTTTGTTGGGCAACAATCCGATCGTGTGTACGAGGCTTTACAAGGGATGTTTACATGTCTTGTAATAGGAATAAAAGTTATAAAAAAAAAAAAAAAAGAGGTCAGTGTAAAAACAAAAAAAAACAAAAAGTAAAATAAATAGGAAAAGAAAAAAAAAATAGAAAGCGCCCCGTCCCTCCCGAGCTCGGCCACAGAAACGAACGTATACGTAGGTCACGTCCGCATATGAAAACAGTGTTCAAACCACACATGTGAGGTATCGCCGTGATCGTTAGAGCGAGAGCAATAATTCTACCACTGGACCTTCTCTGTAACTCTAAACATGTAACCTGTAAAATTTTTCAAGCGTCGATTTATAAGTACCGTAATTTGTTGCCAATCTATGATTGTGCACAATTTTAAAGCATTGACATGTTGGGTATCTATTTACGTAGAGCTGATAAAAATCGCGGATCACCGCCATTACTAATAACAAAAAGTTGATACTAAAAATGCCATAAATCTATCCCCTATTTTGACGACGCTATAACTTTTGCGCAAACCAATCAATATACGCTTATTGCGGTTGTTTTTTTTCCCAAAAATATGTAGAAGAATGCGTATCGGCCTATTCTGAGGGAAATTAATATATATATTTTTAGGGGATATTTATTATAGCAAAAAAGTTCAAAAATATTGCTTTGTCTTTCAAAATTGTTGTTCTTTTTTTTGTTTATAGCACAAAAAATAAAAACCGCAGAGGTGATCAAACCAAAAGAAATCTCTATTTGTGGGGAAAAAAACTTTTTTTTTTTTTTTGGGTATAACGTCGCATGCGATTGTCAGTTAAAGCGACGCAGCGCCGTATTGCAAAAAGTGCTGGTCAGGAAGGGGGTAAATCCTTCTGGGGCTGAAGTGGTTAAAGTGTCACTAAAATCAGTCTGTACACGCAGTAAAGCCTGCTTTTTATACTCACTGTGGAACCTTTGTGGTTAATCCTGCGCATTGTGTAAAAAGGCTGTCCTTTGATCCTCCCCTTCTTCCACTGTCCCCCAATCCATCTCCCAATAGAGCAGAGTCTCACTCTGCACATGCTCAGTTTGGTGGGTATTGCTAGAGAGGCTTTTTTTTTTTTTTTTTTTCTTGGGAGGGTGCATGTGATCAGCACAGGACCAATCAGCACTGTCCAGACAGAGGGTCGGGGGTCCTGCAGCCTCATAGGACAGTCAGAGGAGAAGGAGAAAAATCCTCCTACAAACTCCTTTAACCAGGCACTGATAGAATTCACAAGACTGCTACATACTGCTGAGTAGAAAAGATATTTAGCAGTTTATATTTACTAAAATAATGTCATTTCCATGTTCTGTGTACTGTGGGAGACCAGATATAGTGAATGCAGGGTCCGGGGTTTAGTAACACTTTAAATGACAGATTGCTGTGGGTGTCAGTTCTGTATATTATGTAACATTTCAGATTTTTCTTTTTTCTTGAACTCTTTTATTGCTACAGCTGGATTTGTCCATAAATCAAGCTTGTTGTAGTTTGCCATAAAAATATCCGCGTTGATGATGTCACTTTCTATTGGCCGCGCTCCCCAGGTTTGGACTTGCTGGAGGGACAGTCTCGCCCTATCACCTGGGACCTCTTCCAGATCGTGGATAACGATAACATTCAAGCTGTTCGCCTGGTAACAGTGGATGGATTGCATCACGGACGTCTCACGCTGAGAGGTGCAGAAATTTCTTTTTTTTTTCTTCTTTGTTGGTTCATCATGAGAACGTTGGAGCAGCGGGAAGAAATATTTTAAAACGGACTCGCATTCCGACAAAGTATTGATCAGTGATGGCCAGCGGCCGTTTTATGGACTTCTTAAAGCTGAACTCCGGGCAGATACAAAAGAAGGAAATTAATGCAGCTCTGTAATTATCATTCATTTTTTTTTTTTTTTTTGCTGCCGGCCCTTTAAGGGGCATTTAACATGGGGAAAAAAACAATCAATGTGCATCTGGCTCCAGCCCCCTCTCCTATCATTTCAATTAAAAAAAATGTCCAGCCACACCGTTTTGCGTGATTTTTTTTTTATCCGGTCCTTGGGGCACTGATACCAACAATGGGGCATAATTCCCCCCCCCCCCAACTGACACCAATAATGGGGTTCAGTTCCTCCCCTAATGCCAACGATGGGGCACTATTGCTTTTACTGACAGTAACGGTGAGGCACTATTCGTCCTCCTAATACCAACGATGTGGCACTATTCCTCCCCCTAATACCAACGATGGGGCACTATTCCTCCCCCTACTACCAACTATGGGGCACTATCTCTCCCCCTAATACCAACAATGGGGCACTATTCCTCCCACTGACACCGATGGGGCACTATTCCTCCCCCTAATACCAATGATGGGGCATTATTCCTCCTACTGACACCAACAATGGGGCACTATTCCCCCACTGATACCAAGGATGGGGCACTATTCCCCCCACTGATACCAAGGATGGGGCACTATTCCTCCCACTGACACCAATGATGGGGCACTAGTCCTCCCTCTAATACCAACAATGGGGCACTATTCCTCCCTCTAATACCAACGATGGGGCACTATTCCTCCCTCTAATACCAACGATGGGGCAGTATTCCTCCCACTGATACCAATGATGGGGCACTATTTCTCCCACTGACACCAATGGGGCACTACCCCCCCCCCCCAATACCAACGATGGATCACTATTCCTCCCACTGATACCAGTGATGGGACACTATTCCTCCCCCCAATACCAACGATGGAGCACTATTCCTCACACTGATACCATTGATGGGGCACTGTTCCTCCCACTGATACCAACAATGTGGCACTATTCCTCCCACTGACACCAATGGGGCACTATTTCTCCCCCTAATACCAACGATGTGGCACTATTCCTCCCACTGACACCAATGGGGCACTATTCCTCCCCCTAATACCAACTATGGGGCACTATTCCTCCCACTGATACCAACTATGGGGCACTGTTCCTCCCACTGATACCAATGATGTGGCACTATTCCTCCCACTGACACCAATGGGGCACTATTCCTCCCCCTAATACCAACGATGGGGCACTATTCCTCCCACTGATACCAACTATGGGGCACTATTCCTCCCACTGACACTGATGGGGCACTATTCCTTCCCCTAATATCAATGATGGAGCACTAGTCCTCCCACTGACACCAATTATGGGGCACAATTTCCCCCACTGACACCACCAATGAAGGTGTACAATTCCTCCCACTAACATCAATAATGGGGCACTATTCCTTCCACTGATGCTGAGATATTTTCTACTCCCAATGGCCATAGTCTGCCCCCCTAAAATCTGAAGGATAGTGAGCTGGACCTTTGCTTAGAACGTTTGGCGATCCCTGCTCTTCTTGTCTTGTTACGAAAAGTTTTTTTTTAGTTTCTTCTTGATTTCACTGGTCATCACCAATTTGTATTTTGATATGTATAGAAAGGGAGGTTTGGGACTTTAAATGAAGCACTTGGATAGTGGAGGTGAGTTTTAATCATGATTGAATATTTATTGTTCAATGGAAAGCCATAATTTATAATAATAGAGCAAATTCATAATATATATAAATATCAATACATTAAAACACAATATATGGTATCCACATAACAATACTTGACAAAAATGATGTACATAATATAAATGAAGTGGCATATTAATGCCTATGACAGCAAGCCCGGCATCGATAGGTATACCCACATGGTGGATTCACATCCAATAAGAATGATTGATATACATTTAAATTCATCAACTCATGGCATAGACATGATTCCATATAACAAATAACTGGGACATATGATCAGTAAAGCTCGACGCGTTTCGTGGGTATCTCCCCACTCATCAGGAGCTGATGTTGTTACAAAATTCCTGTGAAATAAAAAATCAAAAAATAATAAAAATAATGTACCAAGCCTGATGGTGAAGATTTGATACATATAGATGGTTTTGGCCAGAGCAGACTCACCGGTTCCAGCAGTAAGCGCTGTGTGTGCCGGTGGATGCCGGGTGGGCTAGGCACATACTACCTCCCCGGGAACTGAGGCGGCTGGAGGATGGATGCGACTTCGGGCAAGACCAGGGGAACACCAGCAAAAAGATGTGTCTAAAATAAAAAGTGTAATGATAATTGAACCCATTAAATCTAGGGACCAGGTATATTTGTATTTTCTGCTATGCCACATGTCCTGACCTTCCTGTAGGGTGTCGCATTCCAAACCTGTGCATTTTGTCTTTGCAATTTATGTCTTGCAAAAGTCAATAAGAATATTCCTAACCAAAAAAGCTCAGCTTTGAAGAAGTTTAGTAATAATCATGTTTTTTCCATTGATCAGACTCCAAGGCTTTCGTAGTCACTGTCCAGGACATCAAAGATGGCGTTGTACGTTACCACCACGATGACAGTGACACCACCAAAGACTTCATTGTCTTCCGAATTTTCGATGGCAAACACAGCATCCGGCACAAGTTCCCCATCAACATTCTCCCTAAGGATGACAGCCCACCCTTCCTGGTTAACAATGTGGGTTTCGAGCTCCTGGAAGGTGCCTCCATCCTCATTGAGAAAGACATGTTACTGGCAACCGATATGGATTCCAGCGATGACCACATCCTCTACAATATCACCAGGCCACCTAAAGCTGGAGAATTGGTGAAGAGATATTCCTCCGAAAGTCCCGGTAAATGCCACCTCTAGGTGTGTTCTACTTATAGTCCAGCAGTGTCCCCCTCTTTAATTATGGACTGTTCCCGAAAAAAACCTGAAGATAACTTGTATGGAGGCTTTTAACACCAATGAAGGTAAAAACTGTGTGGTTTGTCCTAGGTGTTCCGGTACTGACCTTCCTGCAGAGGGATCTCTTCCGTGGCCTCATCTATTACAGACACTTTGGTGAGGAGATCTTCCAGGACTCCTTCGAGTTTGTGTTGTCAGACAGCCACCAGCCTCCCAACTATTCTGACAAGCATGTGAGTTCCTCCTGGTTTAAATTCCAGAACTTTCAATATAGATATACTAGTATAGGTAAATAATAAAAAAAAAGACTTTAAAATTAAATTGTAATAGCATGTTAAATACGTATATAAGATTTTAGTGGTTGGGCTTACATTTATGTAGCAAAGTCTCTAGCCTCCTCCAGTCTACTGAAAACCTTCTGTATGTGGTGGGTTGTAAGGCATAGTGGGTGCAAGATGGATAAAGTTGTTGGGCACTGGACATTTCATGGATGTAAAAAAGGTTTTATTTCTCCTAACAGTCCTATTTATATTTTGAGGAGAAAGAGGGTTAGGGCCAGGACACCCTTAAGCAGTTGCGATTTTAATTGGCAGACTCCGGGGCTTCAATAGGAGGATGGCCGTACAGGGAAAGGCCCCCCCCCCCCCAGCAAGGCGCCACATTTGCACGTGTAGGATTGCTGTCTACTATGGCAACAGTCCTTAACAGCTCCTTAGCCCTTGTACATACGGTCGGACATTCAGAAAACCAAATCCGTCGGATTTTGTCCGACAGATTTTGTCCGAAACTGTTGCATACACACAGTCAGACAAAGTTGTCAGAAAATCCGATTGTACATAACGTGATGACGTTATTTCGTTACGACGGGACTACATTCAGGCTAGTAGCCAATAGCTTTGGTCTAGGAATTTGATCTGAGCATGCGTGGCACTTTGTCCGATCGGAATTCTCTACACATGATCGGACAAGGTCCGATCGGATCATGTTGTTGGAAAATGTTATAGCCCAGCTGGAAAACTTGGTCCGTCGAATACTCCGACGGAAACAGTCCGATGGAGCCCACACACTGTCGGATTATCCGACAACACGGTCCTATCGTACATTGTCCATCGGAATGTCCGACCGTGTGTACAAGGGCTAACACAAATCGTTGCAGTCCTCTTTACTTCACTACAACTTCTACTTGTAGTTCTTCAGCCCCTTGAGCTCCCGGTCACTCACTAGACCCTATGATTCACTGACTCAGAATCCCATGAGCTCCTCAAAGCTTTGCGGCAGTATCTCCCTCAAGCGTCACCCACGCTTCCCTGCTAGGTCCCTAGCTTGGCACTCCAGATACTTCTCAAGCTTCACCTCCCGCTAACCGGCTCAGTCCCTGGCTTGACTTACAAGGCTGCTCTGCAAACGTCCTCTCCGCTGGTTGGGTCCCTGACTTGATCCCCAACCAGAAGTTTCCCGATTCTCCACCATGCCCGTTCGGTGAGAATGCTGCTATGGTACTTGCTTCAGTTACTCACTGTGGTCTCTGATAAAGGTGGGTGGTCCCTTTGTTAGCGACCTCTTCCTCTCTACCTTCGACCACTGACAGGTTCTCTAGCCAGCAGAACTGTCGCTTATGGTTGGACTGCAAGCCGTAATCCCAACCCTGCGCTGCCCTCTTACTTCTGGATAGGCCCTCACAAATCCTGGCAGCCAGATGTCCCTGGGATAGGCCCAATCTCCTGCCTAGTAGCCCTGGGCATACAACACACGTCCACCCAGACAGCCATCCAGGTGGCACAGATCTATAGGTTCTCCCAGCAGGCCAAGGGATTCAAGAAAACCCTTGCCCATTGGCTGAGATACCCCATATACCCATAACCTGATCTTGGGTTGCCCTTCTCATATCTAGTAGCACCAAGTGACTGGCCACCTAGCAGTAGAAGAGAAATGGGCAAAAAGGCCAAACTTAGGCAGAAATCAATGGATCTCTAGCAAATGACCAGGATAACTACTCCTGGCAAGTAAATTTGTGAGGAGCTCCCTGACTAAACCCCAGGCCGCTATGTCTACTTTAATTGAGAGACTGAGGACAGTGTTGCTAGTCCATGCAATTGGTGACATAGGTTCCTTGTTTTGGATGTCACATTGTACTTTGAAGACATAGCTGTGACTGGACTAAGCCCCTACTGCACACTGCCAGGATAAAGGGTGGGCAGGAGGGGCAGCCGCTCTGAGCGCAACCGTAGGCAGGGCACCCCATTACCATGCGTAAGCTCCAGATCAGAGGCTGCCAATAAATGAAGTGTGACTTCATGTCAACTCTAACCACTGCTGCTGTTACATTGTGTGCCAACATGACCACTTCTCACCACATCTACCCACATCTGATATGAAAAACACATGCATGTGCAGTACACACATAATGACAACCATAAGCAGCTGGAGAAAGGGGGCCGAGAATGGGCGCAGGGCAGTACACCCATTCCATGGCATGCATTAGCATTTGGGAAGGGGGTACAGTTCTTCATCCTTGCTCTGGGTGCTGGAGGAACCTGCCCCGGTACTGAAGGCAGATAATATATTCCCCAAGGGGACTTTATGTAGCAAGGAGTGTGTGTGTGTGTGTGTGTGTGTGTGTGTGTGTGTGTGTGTGTGTGTGTGTGTGTGTGTGTGTATATATATATATAAAATATACAGTATATCAGACCAGAGGTAGTTTTGATCAATCTTGATCTCCTTGTGGTCAATTGAAACCAGTAACGTTTGCATTTGTCCATTTAGAATTTAAATTACAACTCACTTGAAAGTGATTGAAAATGCTGAAAAGTAAGACAAAACTTTTTCTTAATTTTGGATAGTGTAAGGGAGGATTAAAACCCTTGTCGGGTCTCTTTACTTCTTGTCCCACAGCCAAAACAGGAAGTGAGAGAAAATCCCTCCAAAGGGATGGAATCCTGGGGTGTCACCAGAACTAGTGTCCCTATCGTAAGTTTTCTCCTCTATTCCTGTTCTGGTGACAACCCAAAAATTGGTATTTTCCTTCATTCTCGGGGTTAAGTTTGGGTCCATGCCTTTATCCCCCCCCCCCCCTCACACACACACCTTCCACAAGAAAAAGATGTTTTTGGGAAACTTTTTCTGGGGGGTCTTAACAGCTTAACAGGTAAGAAGGGATGGGGAGGGAGGTTGGGAGGAATACATTTCCACTTTAAGGGCCTGTGTTGATGGGCTTTTGTTCACTTCAAACCAATTTTGCATTACCATACAAGACTATGGGAATAAAAAACCTGCAGGTCAAATGCAGGCCAGATGGAGGTCATTTGCAGTTCCACTGGGCCAGTCAATACATTTTGAATGATCTCAGAAGCATCTCAAACTGATACCATTGACACAAGTCTAAATCCCGTCAACACAGGTCCTGAGGCTTGTATAGTCCAAGAGTACAAACAAACGGAAACTTCCCCAACTTATAATTGGCCTTAAAGAGGAAGTAAACTCTCCCACTCTGATGCTTCTTTTTATTTAGTCCATTATAATAAGTCATTATCAGACTATAGCCACTGTAATCCAGCCCAAATTGCATATTACTTACTGTTTAAAGAAACTTTAAAAAACTTGTTTCCAGGGGTTAGGCAGCGCCATCTTAAGTATTATTTTCTGAGTCCACAGTGGAGTGTATTTCCGCCCTTACATTGAGCACTTCCTGTATTGTTAACCAAGCCTCCTTCTCAATCCAACATTTCTATGGCAACCCTGCTTCCCTGTTCATAGCTGACTTGTTTATTTCATAGTATTTACTTGTGCCAATTGTCTAATGTTTCCCTTTGTCAGACTTATCAGCTTCAGCTGATAAGACTGCAGTAATGGCCAAGTGTAGACTGTATGTGAGGTCACATGGTCACATGGTGTGTAGCAGGAAGCTCTGAGTGATTAGCAGAGTTCAGTGTCGTGCCGTAGGAAGTCCCGATAACAGATAGATAAGAAATAGAGAGTGTGCCGTAAATCAGGGGAGATCTGGGCATGCTCAGTGACTTCATTCTACAGAACAACAAGGATTATAACAATACTAAGCAAGTAAGGAGATATCTACAAGCAGTGTTCATTAGGGTTTTTTATGCTGATTTACATGGGACAAAGTTGTGGGGGACGGTTTACAACCACTTTAACAGCAAGGAGCACATGGAAGGACGACGCAGCTTATGCATGTATTTGCAGATGTATGCAGATGTTTTTGTTTGTACTGTTGGTTATTTGGTGTGGGGGGGGGGGGGGGGCACTGGACACCTTTTGCTGCTATTGTGCTAATTTCTGGGTGTCCAGTGTGCCGCTGTGCCTTTTGGGGAGGAGGCATACCTGTCCTCAATCTATATATCCATTACTATATATGTACTCCTAACTCTCTAAACATTGAGAGCCTCCATAGTAGGACTGCAGATAATACTGGAGTGCCTTGTTGCGGCCACTACAGTTTACACATGTATTTGAAAAAATGTGCAAACGAAACACTTGTTTTTAACGTGAGCTGTTAGACAGGATAATTTGGTTTGTTGCAGGCTGGCTGGTAAGTTGAGCTGGGAATTTTCTTTTTTTTTTGTTTTGTATAGTCCAAGGCATGCATTCCCTATGGAGTGTGTATATTGGACAATGCACATGGATCGCACTAAAGAGAGCACTCCAGACACTTTAGAAGTCAGGCCAGCAGTTCCATCTGAAAAACATATTATTTGATTTTGTTCAGCATAAGCTGTCTTCTAGAAAACTTGGATTATTCTTGTCAGTGGCTTCCAGCTTTGTCGCAGGGGATTGCTGCGTAGCTCCCCAGGATTGACTTCCTAACGCATGTCTGATCATTTTCTTAGGTTGTTGTAATCCTTATTACTTCTGTGAAGGATCAGCTTCCCAAAGAAGTATCTGGAAGTACAAGACATCTTATCGTGAAGGAGAACGAGGTGACCAGGATCGGTCGTAATCAACTTCACTTTACCGACACCGAGTCACCGCATAGTCAGCTCTTGTACACCGTCACCAAACCGTGTCACTCTCTGATGTCCTCGAGGTATGAGTCAGATAATGGATCTCCTACTACACCAGGGGCCTCCAAACATTCTAAACAATGGGTTAGTTTACTGTCCTTTTGACTTTAGGGGGGCCAGACTAATGATTGATGGTGGCTGTAGATGGCCCCCCTTGCTTTGGTGGTGAGTGTAGATGGACTCTCTTGCTTTGGTGGTGAGTGTAGACAGGCCCCCTTGCATTAGTAGTCAGTGTAGATGGGCCCTGTTGCATTGTTGGTGAGTGTAAACTGGCCCCCTTGCATTGGTGGTCAGTGCGAATGGCCCCCCTTGCATTATGTTGGGTTTATATTGGCCCCTTTGCATTGGTGGTGAGTGTAGACTGCCCCCCTTGAGATGGTGGTGAGTGTAGATGGCCCCCTTACATTGGTGGTGAGTATAGATGGTCCCCCTTGCAATGGTAGTGAGTGTATATGGGCCTCCTTGCTTTGGTGGTCAGTGTAGATGGGTCCCCCCTTCATTGGTGGTGAGTATAGGCAGTCCACCTTGCATTGATGGTGAAACATTTCAAAATGTATCCATTAAGTAGCAGAAAGACTGCTATTAGCTAAAGCAGGGGTCTCAAAACTGCGGGGCCAGATGTGGCCCTTTGCTTGCTTTTATCCGCCCCTTGGGGAACTATCCACCAATACCAACAATGGAGCATAATTCCCCTTTACTGACACCAATGAAGGGGCAGAATTCCTCCCATTGACACCAAAGGTTGGGCACAATTCCTTCAAAAGGCACCAACAATTGGGCCCAATGACACCAACAATGGGGCACAATTCCTTCCAATGACACCAACAATGGAATGCTATTCCTCCCACTGGCACCAATTATGTGGCATTGTTTAGTCCCACTGACATTGGAAACTTTTATACTCCCAATGCCCACATTCTGCCCCCCCCCCCCCCCCCTTAAGTCTGAAGGACAGTAAACTGGCCCTTTGTTTAGAAAGTTTGGAGACCCCTGAGCTAGAGGACACTGATTGGAACAGCATAAGGTGCATCTGGAAAGTATTCACAGCGCTTCACTTTTTCCACATTTTGTTATGTTACAGCCTTATTCCAAGCTGGATTAAATTCATTATTTTCCTCAAAATCTTTCAAACAATACCCCATAAGGACAAGGTGAAAGAAGTTTGTTTGAAATCTTTGCAAGTTTATTAAAAATAAAAAACAAACAAAATCCCATGTATATAAGTATCACAGCCTTGTGCAGTATCTTTTGGCGCCAATTACAGCCCCAAGTCTTTTTGAGTAAACCTAATTTTGGGCAGTTTCTCTCATTCTTCTTTGCAGGAACTCTCAAGCTCCATCAGGTTGGATGGGGTGCGTCGGTGCACAGCCATTTTCAGATTTCACCAAAAATGTTCAAACGGGTTCAAGTCTGGGCTCTGGCTGACCACTCCTTTGTTATCTTGACTGTGTGCTTAGGGTTGTTGTCCTGTTGGACGATGAACCTTTGCCCCAGTACAAGGTCCAGAGTGCTACAGAGCAGGTTTTCGTGAAGGATGTCTCTGTACATTGCTACATTCATCTTTCCCTTGATCCTGACTAGTCTCCAAGTTCCTGCCGCTGAAAACCATCCCCACAGCATGATGCTGCCACCACCATGCTTCACTGTAGGAATGGTACTGGCCAGGTGATGAGCGGTGCCTGGTTTCCTCCAGACATTACGCTTGCCATTCAGGCCAAAGAGTTCAACCTTTGTTCTTTCATCAGACCAGAGAGTTTTGTTTCTTATGGTGTGAGAGTCCTTCAGGTACCTTTTGGCAAACTCCAGGTGAGCTGTTATGTGCCTTTTACTGAGGAGTGGCTTCTGTCTGGCCACTCTATCATACAGGCCTGATTGGTGGAGTACTGCGGAGATGGTTGTTCTTCTGGAAGGTTCTCCTCTCTCCACAGAGAAATGCGGGAGCTCTGTCAGAGTGACCATCGGGTTCTTGGTCCCCTCCCTGACTAAGGCCCTTCGCCCTCGATCGCACTGTTTTTGGATGGACGGCCCGCTCTAGGAAGAGTCCTGGTGGTTCCAAACTTCTTCCATTTACAGATGATGGAGACCACTGTACTCATTGGGACCTTCAATGCTGCAGAAATGTTTCTGTACTCTTCCCCAGATCTGTGCCTCCATACAATCCTGTCTCTGAGGTCTACAGACAATTCCTTGGACTCCATGGCTTGGTTTGTGCTCTGACATGCACTGTTACCTGTGGGACCTTCTATAGACAGGTGTGTGTCTTTCCAAATCATGTCCAATCAACTGAATTTACCACAGGTGACTCCAATCAAGTTGTAGAAACGTTTCAATGATGATCAGTGGAAACAGGAGGCACCTGAGCTCAATTTTGAGTGTCATGGCAAAGGCTGTAAATACTTATAGGCATTTATTTATTTTTTATTTTTTATAAATTTGCAAAGATTCCAAACAAACTTCTTTCATGTTGTCATTATGGGGTATTGTTTGTAGAATTTTGAGGACAATCATGAATTGAATCCATTTTGGAATAAGGCTGTAAGATAACCAAGTGAAGCACTGTGAATACTTTACAGATGCTCTGTATTTATGTTATATGATGCTGCTAAAAGTTAATATGGGACATAACCTAACTAGAGAAAGGCCAGTCTGCCCTCCACCTATACATGCCATTGCCAAACAGTCTACCACCCTGCTCAGTGTCACCTACACACATATCCTCCACTTAAAGGTAATGTCTCATGTCCTATTGAAGTATTACAAAGAGTGAACTTCTAGCATGACTTTTTTAAAAAATTATTTGACTCCCCCTCCCCGCACATTGTGAGGTTTACATGCAGAGGATATGGACACATTGTAACCCAGTCTCTGTATTTTCTACAGTATCCAGGATGCCGGGAAACTTATCCTTGTAGATACAGCAAACACTTTAGAAAAAGATCCATTAATCCCTACCCTGAATGCTTTTACCCAGGTGGGTGCAATTCCTTTCCTTTTCTTTCCTTCCTTCCTTCCCTCCCTCCTTCCTTCCTTCTTTCCTCTCTTTTCCTATTTCTTGAGCTCTTCATTCCTCCCTCTCTCTTTGTCTCTCTATCCCTCTTTGGTATATTGGCATTTGTTTCTTTCTTCTTTTTCCTCTCATCCTCTCTCTATTCCTCTGTTTTTCTCCATCTCTCTAGTTTATTTTTCTATCTTCCTTCCTTGCTTCATTCCATAAATATATTCTTTCTTTCCTCTCTCTTTCCTTTCTTTTCATCTTCCTTCCTTTCTTTTGCTCTTCCTTCCCCTATCCTTTCCTTTCTTCTTCCTTTCTTTTCCTCCTCCTTCACCTATCCTCTTTTCTCTCTCCTTGCTTTCTTTTCCTCTTCCTTCCCCTATCATATCCTTCCCTCTCTCCTTCCTTTCTTTTCCTCTTCCTTCCCCTATCATATCCTTCCCTCTCTCCTTCATTTGTTTCCTCTGTCTCCTTCCTTTCTTTTCCTCTTCCTTCCCCTATTCTATCCTTTCCTCTCTCCTTCCTTTCTTTTCCTCTTCCTTCCCCTATTCTTTCTTTCCCCCTCTCCTTCCTTTCTTTTTCACTGCCTTCCCCTATCCTATCCTTTCCTTTCATCTCTCCTTCCTTTCTTTTCCTCTCTCCTTCCTTCCTTTTCTTCTCTCCTTCCTTCCTATTCCTCTCCATTCTTTTCTTTCTTTTCCTCTTCCTTCCTTTCTTTCTCTCCTCCTTCTTTTCTATCCTTTCCTTTTTCTTCCTTCCTTTTTTTCTCTTTCTTCTTTTCCTTTATTTCCTCTTCCTTCCTTTCTTTTTATTTATTTTCTCTACTTTCCTCTTACATCCTTCCTTTCCTTTCCTCTTCTTACCTTTCTTTTCTTCTTCCTCCCTTTCTTTATCTTCTCTCTCACTCTCCTCATCCCTCTCTCTTCTATTCACCCTCCTATTTCTCTATCTCTCTCGCTTCCCTTCTCTCTCGTTATGTGTATGCTCTCTTTACCATGTCTGGTGGTTCCAGTGACAAGGAAGAACATTTCTTGTCTCTGTTCTTTTACTCAGGACTGGAGGAATGGAAGAGTTTGTCTGCCTCTGACAACAAAGCTTTTCTTCCTTTAGTCCTTTTATAAATCAGACCTATTGTTTGGCTATTGATGATATTTTGAAATCCTCTGGCCAGGAAGCGGTAACCCACCTGAAAGTGGCATACATGCCGCCGATCCATGACATCGGACCCAACCCCATGTATGTTCAGTTTGAGTTCTCGGTAAGCGATGAAGACGGAGGAAAGCTGACTGGACTCCTCTTCAATATAACGGTCATGCCGGTAGATGATCAGACCCCCAAGGTGTGTATGTGCAGCAGACAAGATGTAACTAGATGTATTATTAGTGGTTATAAGACTTAATTCTAAAGAATATAATTACAACTAAGGCCCCATTCACACCTGAGCATTTTGTAGCTTGAAGCCTGAAGCTACAAAACGCTGGAGGGGGGAAAAAAATCAATTATTCTCTTCGGAGATGGTTCACCTCTCCACTCCAACACACCTGAAGCCAGAAGCTCCAAAACGCCTGAAGCTCAAACAAGTTCTGGAACTTTTTTTTTTAGGCAGATTTGGGCGTTTTTCTGCTTTTTACATTGGTGACCTTTTGACCTGTACCAAATCGCGGCAAAAACAAGGCAAAATCAAGGCAAAATCGCGTGACTTTCTGGCTGAAAAACGCTATGCTCAGGTGTAAATGGGGCCTTAGAGCGTCACAATAGGCTCATGTTCATTGGTGCCATTGCTCACCAAATGTTACCTTTCAGATTTTTACCAGCCCTGTGAGAACTGAGGAAGGAGCCAGCGCTCTGATTACGGGGGAAAATATTGATATTTCTGATGTGGATACAAAAGAGGAGGATCTGAGAATTATTTTGAAGTCTCGTCCTCTGCATGGAAATCTGGAACTCCGCGGAGTCATCCTGCCTGAGGGAGGCTCGTTTAGCCTTGAAGACCTTCGAGCCTTGAAAGTCAGGTAGGAACAAACCGCCTCTTCATTACAAGATGGAATTCCCGCAATTCCCGGAATTCCCGCTAAGTATGCATGCTCCTCCAGAGTTCCTTGAGTTATGGTTAAAACAGATACCCAGAGCCTTGAGTTATGGTTGATTTGACCTCCCATTTGAAGGATGCCTACATAGTTCCAGGCCAAGGCCACTTGGCAGTACCAGTAGCAATGATCTTTTTAGCTGATTGTAAGGGTTGCATTCTAACCACCACTGTAACAGTGAGCATTCTTCCAATGGACCGCCAATGTAAGGAGCATTCTTCCCACTGGCCACCATTGTAAAGGGTATTATTCCCACTGACCCCCATTTTAAGGAGTATTCTTCCCAATGGCCCCCATTGTAAGGAGCATTCTTTCCATTGGTCACCATTTTAAGGAGCATTCTTTCCACTGGCCACCTCTGTAAGGACCTTTTTTCCCACTGGCCACCATTGTAAGGGGCATTATTTCACTGATCACCAAACGTAAGGAGTATTCTTCCCACTGACTGCCAATGTAAGGAGCATTATTCCCACTAGCCACCATTTAACCACTAGAGATCCGCGCTATAGCCGAATGACGGCTACAGCGCGGACCTGATTTGCCGGGACGACGTCTATTGACATCATCCCGTGCATGAGCGGCCTGCGCGCCCCCTGAGGTGCACGCGCGGCGCGCTCTGTGATTGGCGAGTCTGAGATTCGCCTGATCACGGATCCGAGCAAGGGGTCGATCCCGACCCCTTACCACGTGATCAGCTGTCAGCCAATGACAGCTGATCATGTGACAAAACAGAGCTGGTAAGCGGCTATTTTTCCTCCTTGCGCTGACAGCGCGAGGAGAGAAAAAAAAAGCCGATCACCGGCGGCCGTGATCGGGACATCAGTCCCGATCACGGCCAACTTATCAGTGCCCACCTGCCCCCTGCCAGTTATTAATAAAAGTGCCACCCAGCAGTGCCACCCAGCAGTGCCCATAGTGCCATACATTAGTGCCCATAGTGCCATACATTAGTGCCCACAGTGCCATACATTAGTGCCCACAGTGCCATACATCAGTGCCCACAGTGCCACCTATCAGTGCCACCTATCAGTGCCCACAATCTGCCTCAACAACAGTGCTGCACCTCAGTGCCACATATCCGTGCCCATCAGTGTCATCTATCAGTGCCGCCCATCAGTGCCACCTATCAGAGCCACCTATCAGTGCCACCTATCAGTGCCCATCAGTCCCATCTATCAGTGGTACCTATCAGTGCCCCTTAGTGCCACCCATCTGTGCCATCTTATCTGTGCCCATCTTTGCCCATCAGTGCCTCCTTATCTGTGCCCATCAGTACTGCCTTATCTGTGCCTATCGGTGCCACCTTATCTGTGCCTATTAGTGTCGCCCACCAGTGCTGCCTATCAGTGCCCACCAGTGCCGCCTATCAGTGCCCACCAGTGCCGCCGCATCAGCGCTCTTCAATGAAGGAGAAAAATGACCTGTTTGCAAAATTTTATAACAAACTATTAAACATGATTTTTTTGTTTTTTTTGCATTTTTTTGTTTGTTTAGCAAAAAATAAAACTCCCAGCTGGAATTAAATACCACCAAAAGAAAGCTCTATTTGTGGGAAAAAAATGATAAAAATTTCATTTGGGTACAGTGTTGTATGCCCGCGCAATTGTCATTCAAAGTGCATCAGCGCTGAAAGCTGAAAATTGGTCTGGGCAGGAGGGGGGTTTAAGTGCCCAGTAAGCAAGTGGTTAAAGGGCATTCTTCCATCCAGAATGACCCGTGTGCCGCTGTGCTAGGTATGATGGAACGGAAGCTTCTTCCCTTTCTGTGGGTGGCACCATTAGCAAGTATCTCACCGAAGGTAAACTCTGCAGTAAACCTAAGGATGGTGCGGGGGATTCCTGTAACTTGCTGCCAAGCTCTATACTGTTGAAAGTTTAACAAACACATATTTCTATGTTGATTTTTGTTTTTGGCAGGTATCAGCACGATGACTCAGAATCATACGAAGATGCGATTGTTTTCACTGTGACAGATGGAAATAATGAAGCGGATGGAGTGCTCGGCGTTCAGGTAATTGAATCAGGAATTATACTTCTCAAAATAAACTTACACATAATAATCACTTTTATAGTTTTTATTTTTTTACATTTCTATGTATATATTCAGCATATTCGTCAGTTACCTTCACCTGCATGCAGCTCTGTTGTGCTCATTGCAGGTCACAGTACCTTCTGGAAAGTGCCTTTGATTACATTAAACCCTCATATAACAGCTGGATCAACAAAAGGTTTCAGATACCAAAATGTAATCGTTTATTAATAAGAAAAGATATGAGAGAAATTCTTGTTCTGCAGTGACAGGTGACAAATTATTAATTTCATTTAACCGCTTAAGCCCCGGACCAATTTGCAGCCAAAGGACCAGGCCCCTTTTTGCGATTCGGGCACTGTGTCGCTTTAACTGACAATTGCGCGGTCGTGCAACGTGGCTCCCAAACAAAATTGACGTCCTTTTTTTTCCCCACATCCTTTTTTTCTTTTGGTGGTATTTGATCACCCCTGCGGTTTTTATTTTTTGCGCTATAAACAAAAATAGAGCGACAATTTTGAAAAAAATTCAATATTTTTTACTTTTCCCTATAATAAATATCCCCCAAAAATATATATAAAAAAATGTTTTCCTCAGTTTAGGCCGATACGTATTCTTCTACATATTTTTGGTAAAAAAAAAAATCGCAATTAGCAATTATTGATTGGTTTGTGCAAAAGTTATAGCTTTTACAAAATAGGGGATAGTTTTATAGCATTTTTATAAATTTATTTTTTTACTAGTAATGGCGGCGATCAGCGATTTTTATTGTGACTGTGACATTATGGCGGACACATCGGACATTTTTGGGACCATTGTCATTTATACAGCAATCAGTGCTAATTAAATGCAATGATTCCTGTGTAAATGACACTGGCAGTGAAGGAGTTAACCACTAAGGGGCAGTGTAGAGTGTTACGTATGACGTTATGTGTTTTTTTTACTGTAGGGGGGCGTGGCCTGGCATGTGACGTCACTGATCGTCTTTCCCTATAGTAGTGAACAGACGATCAGTGACAGGCTCAGTAGGAAGAACGGGGGAGAGGTTTGTTTACACAGACCTCTCCTCGTTCTTCAGCTCTGTGACCCGATCGCGGGACACCAGTGGCGATCGGGTCCGTTGGTCCCGCGGCCACGGAGCGCAGGACCGGGTCGGGAGCATGCCGCCGGCCCGCAGCTGGACACTTAAAAAGCTTACAGGTACGTGCTTGTGCCCAGCCGTGCTCATCCCTTTGTCACTCTGTTTTCTCCTCCTATCAGCATGTTCCTTGTCGGCACATGAGCTGCACGCATGTTGTGCTACTTCGTTCTCTCAGTCTCCAGCTCTACTCCTATACCTGTACAGGGATAGTCAGGAACATTTACTGCTTGCATTTAAAAATACATTGATGACTACAGAACTGCATTAATGTGTGTCTTCTATATCAGCCTGGAATTCAGCTTCATTTTTTTTGGGGGGGGGGGGGGGTGAAAAGGTGCTAAAACATTTTATTTTTTTAATTAGTCTGCATCTGTACAGCATGTAGTCTTGTGCCAAGGCATTGGTCTTGTGATCTCTCCTGATATGGAGGTTCAGTGTTAAGGCAGAGCCCCTAACTGGTCAGGTCCACCCAGAATGTCCATTCTCCAGGATCCTCTGACCAGTGCTAGACATGGGCGCCATCAAAAAAATTGTTTTGTTTTGTTCCGTTTCGTATTAAAAAGAATTTTTATTTTTCGAAATTCAATTCAGATTCGTACGAAATACGAATTTTCGTTAGATTCGTAAACTTTTCCTTTAAATAACGAAAGTTCGTTATGATGAATTTATCATTATGAGGGGGCTCCCACCATCCCTGTGCTGTGCTGACTTCCTCTGATTGGTGAACAAAACATCAGTCACGTTTCCATTGTAACGGAATTTGGACCTGAAATTCCCGAAATTCGCTAACAAAACTTCGTATTTCGTATAAAATTTGTAAGCATAGAAATTCCCATAGGGTTCCCACCATCTCTGTGCTGTGCTGACTTCCTGGGTTTTTAACTTTTAGGTTCGTTAACTTTTCGTAACAATTATGAATTTTCGTTATGAATTTGGATCCAAAATTCGTAAATGAAATTTCGTACGGAATTCGTATGCATAAAAATTAGTACTTCGGATTTGTACGAATGTACAAATTTCCAGAAATGAATCGCACATGTCTACTGACCCCCAATGTAAGGGACATTCTTCCCACTGATCACCAATGAAAGGAACATTCTTCTCACTGATCACCAATGTAAGGAACATTCTTCTCACTGACTACCAATGTAAGGAACATTCTTCCCAATTTTTCTTTATTAAAAGTCTTGCAATCATTAAGCATAAAATCACAATATATAAATATACATAAATATATACATATTTACATAAATTAAAATAAATATAGCAAAACTGCTCTCAAACCAAAAAAATACTTTACAGCAATAACATAAATCCTATTACAACTCACACCATTACACCAGACATCAAACTTGTGAGGTTAAGAAACAAACCCGCACCTATTATGCATGCAGCCCTTCTTCAAAAAGAAGATACTAACCAACAAAAGCTAAGGGAGTGAAAGAACTAGAAAAAGAAAAGAGCTCCTCACCCAGAGATGGGCAGTTCACCAAAGGCAGGTCTGATATTCCTCCACGCCCTTATCCAGACTGCCCGAGGCTCCCTGCCCTTCTCAAGACCCCGAATTTTCCCAACCTCACCCAGAATATCGTGCACCACCACCTCAACAGAGAGGACTTTCTTCCGCAGGGTAATCTGGCACCGTGCATTCCATGTGAAGTAACGGACAACTATACTAACTAAAAACAGTGTATCCAAATCAAAATCCCAGTGAGTCGGGAATGCCCCATACACCCACTCCGCATAACTCATGCGATAGAAAAAGGGGATGCCTAGAGCCCTCCCCACCCTTTTATACACCTCTATGTTAAAGGGACACTGGAGCAAAAAGTGGTCCATAGACTCCACTTTACCAACACACTCCGCTCTAGGACAATCCCGATCATCCACAGGGCGATGCTTCAAGTTCCCTCTCACATAGAGCCTTCCATGGAAGGCGAGCCAGGCTTGATCCCTAAACTTCAAGGGGATTCTTTCTAAATTGATTAAACGCAACCCCTCCCTCATTACAGAGCCTGGGCAATCCCTTAAGGCCAGTGACACACTGAAAGCAGAGGCCAAAATCCTCTTCTCCAGAAGCTTCCTGGGGAGGGACTTGATATCCTCCACTGTCACCTGCCACTGCCGAAGTATTTTCAGACACGGGGCAACATAAGCCGGGAGCTTGCCATGTCGGACTCTCAGACGTTTCACTGGCCCGCCATCTTCCCAGCATCGCAGAAAAGGCCTAAAACAAGATTGAAAAATACCCACCCATCCCGGCGGGTTCTCTGCTAGCATGTTACCAAGATTGTACTTTAAAAACAGCAGAGAAAAGAAAACTATTGGGTTGACCATTCCTAGGCCACCCTCCCGCCTAGACAGGTAAGTTACATTGCGTTTGATCAGGTTCAGCCTACTTCCCCATAACAGTTGGAAAAAGCAGCTGTACACCCTTGCATAGAGAGATACTGGCAAGATACAGACGAAGCTGACATATAAAAAAATTGGGACCAGGTACGTTTTGATCAAGTCAACCCTCTCCCTCAATGAAAGCTTCCATTTCTTCCAGCTTGCTACTTTGGCATTGGCACACACCAACCTGCTTTCCCAATTTCGATGACCATAGTCACCAGGACCAAATTTGATGCCCAACACTTTAATTTCCTGCTGGGGCTCTGGGAAGGCATCCGAAAGTTCGAAGCTTTCACCTTCCTCACCCATCCAGAAAACTTCACTCTTTTCATGGTTGACTTTAGAACCAGAAGCCTCCGTGTACTGCTCTATCATAGAGACCACCTCCTGCGCCTCCTCCGTTCCAGAGACAATAACAGACACATCATCGGCATAGGCCACGACCTTCAAAGGTGGCACACCAGCAATGCCCAAAGGCACCCCGCACAAAGATCCACTCTCTAGCCTTCTTATGAAGGGGTCGATTGCGAATACATATAACAGGGGGCTCAGAGGACATCCCTGGCGCACACCAGAGCCAACCTCAAAAGGCCGTCCAACCATTAACCAGTGGGAAGCTCTCAGCCCCTTTATATAATGTCTTCAGCCAATCTATAAACCTCCCCTGCAGGCCGTATCTACCAAGTAGCAAATACAGGTACTCGTGATTGACTCTATCAAAAGCCTTCGCCTGATCCAATGCCAGCAAGTACTTTCTCCATCCAGCAGCCCTGCATCGCTCCAAAGCCTCCCGGACAGCTAAAACCGCTGAAAAGGTACTTCTACCTTGGACCGAGCAGTGCTGATGACTGGACAACAAATCGCCTGCCACTGACGACAAGCGCCAAAAAAGAATCTTCGCCAAGATCTTTCTATCAACATTGAGAAGACTGATGGGGCGCCAGTTCTCAATCATTGAGGGGTCTTTACCTTTTGACAGAAGAATCACAGCGGATTGCCTCATGGAGGGAGGGAGCGAACCCTCTTCTAGACAGCTGTTATAAACCTCCGCTAAAAAGGGAGCCAGAATGGACTTAAAACACTTGTAGAATTCAGCTGTCAACCCATCTGGCCCAGGCGATTTTTTGGTAGCCAGCTTCTCTATAGCATGGACTACCTCATCCACTGAAATTGGTTCTGTCAAATCCATCAAAGGCAATGTACCATTTCCCAATCCTGGAGTAGAATCCAGAAAGCTTTCCATCTTGTCCCGACAAAGGTCCTTTCTTCCTAGAAGGTCTGCATAATATGATCTGAAGATTTCCAGGATCCCTGATCTGGACTTCACCAGGGAACCCGTACTATCCCTCAGGCCTATGACCGTCTTATCTGCTATGCCTTGCTTACAGTTCTGGTAAGGATCAGGCGAGTGATATTTTCCATAATCCCTCTCCAGAACCAAGGAGGCATGCCGGTCGTATTGACACTTTCTAAGAAGAAACTTCACCTCAGAGATCTCCCCTGGATCTCCTCTATACGAGACAAGACGATCAAGCTTCCTCCGCAAATGCTGGTAGGCAATGTACATACCAAGCTGCTTCTTCTTACTTATGGCCTTGAAAAGTCCAATCACCCTTTGTTTCACAAGTTCCCACCACTCTGACTTAGTGCTGCAAAAGTCCAGAATAGAAACCTGTGCCTGGAAAAAATCCTCAAAGGATTGTCTTACCTCTACGTCTTCCAGGAGAGTTGAATTCAGTTTCCAGGTACCCCTTCCCCTGGGTGGAGTGTCCGAGGCATTCAGAGTCACAGACAGCATACAGTGGTCAGAGAACTCCACCGCCCTCAACTCAGGAGCCGAGAAAGCAGAGTTCTCCTTTAAAAAAAACCTATCTATCCTACTCTGACTATTCCCTCTCTGAAATGTGAATCCCGTGCTGCCAGGGCAGTGCTTAATATGCACATCTACCAGGCCTGCTTGTCTCACCATATCTCTAAGAAAAACGCTATCGTACGCCAGCCTGTCTATGGAGCCTCTCCTGTCTTCAGGCCTAATTATGGTGTTAAAAATCACCTCCAAAGACAACCTGCTGGGACGTAAAAAGGAAGGGCTTGATCTCTGTGAGGAGGCATTTCCTGCCCCATCTTGACTGCGGTCCATAGATATTGATCAAACGCAGGTCCTGCCCCCTAACAGAGACGTCCAAGACCATGCATCTCCCAATCTCTATCTCAATTACCCGCCGGCACGTTACCATATCGGTTTTAAAAAGGACCGCAACTCCGCTGCAGGGCTCTGCCGCAAGAGACCAAAAGGAGGGACCGCATCTCCACTCCCTTTTTGCTAGATGGACATCGGCCAAAGTATTGAGCCAGGTCTCTTGCAAAAATAAAATCTCGGCATCAAACTCGCTGAGCAAAAATAAGGCAATATCACGAGCTCTTGCAGATTTCATGCTGGTGACATTAATGGTCGCCACCTTTATCGGAGTGGGAACTGCCATCAGGATGATTGGGGTAGTCGTTTCTTAACCTTTGCCCCACTCTCCTCACCAGAAACAGCTCTCTTCAAACTATGTGACTCCCCCTCATCCATGGATGATAAAGAGAAAGATAAATCAGACATCCCATCACCTGACAAAACTGAAAAAGGGTTACCAGGAGGAACCCCTCCTGGGTCCGACTCTGAGGAAGAAATTACCACCTTATTTGTCTTCCTCCTTCTTTTTCTTCCTCCTAAACGTCTCCCACCCCTCATCATCCGAATCCCCCCCAACAGAGGGTGAGACATGGGATATGGACACCCTTCCATCAGCCCCACCCCCATCCAGCACCCCCACATTCCCCTGACCACGTTTGCGCTGCCGAGGGACAGGGACTGGAGGCTGAGAAGGAAGATCCGCTAAACCTGCCCCCCCAGCAGCCTCCGCTAGTCTGGAGGATCTACGTACAGCAGGAATAGGGACCACCACATGGGGGACAGACTTAGGGACCACATCACTAGAGGGAACAGAATCTGAAGCAACAGATGGAACTGACACAGGAGGGACAGACTCAGGGACCACATTACCAGGGGAAACAGAACCTGAAACAGATGGAACTGACACAGGAGGGACAGACTCAGGGACCACATTACCAGGGGAAACAGAACCTAAAACAGATGGAACAGACACAGGAGGGACAGACTCAGGGACCACATTACCAGGGGAAACAGAACCTGAAACAGATGGAACTGACACAGGAGGGACAACAACAGTTACAGCGGCCTCATCCTCCTTATCCAGCCTCTGCAGCTCAGCCTCCAATCCTGGCAGGTTATGTAAAGCCTCTGGACACTTACTGTAAGGATGGCCAAGCTTTTGGCACAGATTGCACCGAATTTGGGTACAATCTTTTGCCAAATGGTCCAGACCCTGGCATAGCGAACACTTTTTACGGGTGCAGGTAGAGGCAAAATGGCCCTTTTCACCACATTTATTGCAGACTTTGGGCTGTCCCTGGTAGAAAATAGTCAGCCGATCTCTTCCCAGAAAAGCTGAACAGGGCAGATGTTGGACTACATTGCCCAGCACCCACAGTTTTAGTGACACCGTCCAGGCCCCTGTCCATATCCCATGTTCATCCAGGACCTTCCGCAGTGGAGTGAGGACCTCACCATATCGGCGTAGCCATACTATCAAATCAGCCTCTGGTATGGATTCGTTGCGCACCAGGATGGTCACCGATTTTATCAGGGGCTGCCTGGAAATAACCTTTGGCACCAAACCACTCCACTGCGGAAGGCCCTGGCACCTCCTATGTCGCTCCCAAAATAAGTCCAACCCCTCAGGTTTTACAAAAGATAAATCAAATTCATAACTCCCCACTGGGCAAATCAAAGCAAAAATATCCACAGCTTTAAACCCCATTTCCAAAATCAACTCAGCCACCCTCCCCCTCACTGGTGGGGTCCCCTCCCCCTCCCACTTGAACTGAACCACATTCCTCCTCCTATACCCACCACCAATCCCACCACCAAACCCCCCTATATTGTGACCACCAATATTTACAGCATTCTCCCCACCCTCCTTGGTGCGACTCCCCACAACAGACGCATAACTCCCCATATTCCTCCCAGCAGAAGAGATATTTGTGTGTTTTGAACTGTCTGAGACATCTCTAGCAGATATCGATTGTACAGATTTGGTCTGTACAATCGATGAGTCTTTCCTCTGAGCAGAGAGAGAAATTTCATTTTTGTTTTTCCCAGCAGTATTAACCCCTCCACCATCACCATCACCACCCACCACATTCATTGTTTTATCATGACTGTCATTGTTAATACTTGCTGGTATATTCACATGTCCTGCAGTCTTCCCAGCAGTGTCAGTTCCCACTGCTGTGCTGGTGGAATCTTCATCTGGCCTGTTCTCTTCCAACAGGACAGGACTTTCTGCAGAGGACAGTGCAGGCTGGACTGACACATCCATGGCTTCCATTGCACACGGTGCAGTATTCTGATCCCCTCCCCCACCAGAATCAATCAGCTCTGCTGGAACACAGAGAGGCTCAGGTGAGGCAATCACATTGCAGGTGTCAGACACAGTGTGTGAAACACATGCAGCAAAAGTGGTAGTGGAACTACAGGTCTCAGCACATGCAGGTGCAGCAACATCCATGTTCAGGGGATTTGGTGCAGGTTCATCCTCATTCCCTGGCTGATTTTTCTGAACATCCTCCGGGACCTCTGATGGATTATCAGACATTACAAGCTTGTCTCCTCTCAGGGGGGATTCCATCCGCTGGATGAAGGTCAGGGTGCCATTCTCACTCTTAACCCCCTGGCTGGTTGCCGCCGGCGACTCCAAGGCCTTACATGGGGGGAGAGGAGCAGAGGCAGATGGACCCGGGTCATCCATATGCTGAGGCTGATCCACTGAACATGCTGAGGACTGGCTGACAAACCTTCTCTCGTTTTCAAACTTTTCTTTAAATGCTCCACTTTTTTCTTTTAGTTTTTCCAACAATAAAGTTTGCTGCTTTACTTTTTCCTCTAATTCCTGTAGCTCAGGCTTCATGGCGGTGCGATTTTTACTCCAGGCCTGGAAGTATTTGGCTTTGAAGTTTTTAAGCTCCACTCTCAAAACTTTAAGTTTCTCCTCCGCTCTCCCAATCGCCCTAAAGCGATTAACAACCTTAAGGCTGAAAACGCTGGCATCCATACCAGGGCCCGGAACCTACAGACAGATCCTCCACCTCCTCCTCACTGGGCCCTGTGTCATCAGGGGGATCCATCTCAGGGCCTCCCACAGGATCAGGCATTATTCCTGGGCCGAGCTAGCAGGCAAGGCCCAGGCTTGAAAAATGGGTGGTTCTCAGAGAGCTCCTTGGGTGTGTCCTCCTCCTTCCCACTGATCACCAATGTAAGGAACATTCTTCTCACTGACCACCAATGTAAGGAGCATTCTTCCCACTGATCACCAATGTAAGGAACATTCTTCTCACTGATCACCAATGTAAGGAACATTCTTCCCACTGATCACCAATGTAAGGAACATTCTTCTCACTGATCACCAATGTAAGGAGCATTCTTCTCACTGATCACCAATGTAAGGAACATTCTTCTCACTGATCACCAATGTAAGGAGCATTCTTCTCACTGATCACCAATGTAAGGAACATTCTTCCCACTGATCACCAATGTAAGGAACATTCTTCTCACTGACCACCAATGTAAGGAACATTCTTCCCACTGATCACCAATGTAAGGAGCATTCTTCTCACTGATCACCAATGTAAGGATCATTCTTCCCACTGATCACCAATGTAAGGATCATTCTTCTCACTGATCACCAATGTAAGGAGCATTCTTCTCACTGATCACCAATGTAAGGATCATTCTTCTCACTGATCACCAATGTAAGGAGCATTCTTCCCACTGATCACCAATGTAAGGATCATTCTTCTCACTGATCACCAATGTAAGGAGCATTCTTCTCACTGACCACCAATGTAAGGAGCATTCTTCTCACTGATCACCAATGTAAGGAACATTCTTCTCACTGATCACCAATGTAAGGAACATTCTTCTCACTGATCACCAATGTAAGGAGCATTCTTCCCACTGATCACCAATGTAAGGAGCATTCTTCCCACTGATCACCAATGTAAGGATCATTCTTCTCACTGATCACCAATGTAAGGAACATTCTTCTCACTGATCACCAATGTAAGGAGCGTTCTTCCCACTGATCACCAATGTAAGGAGCATTCTTCCCACTGATCACCAATGTAAGGATCATTCTTCTCACTAATCACCAATGTAAGGAGCATTCTTCCCACTGATCACCAATGTAAGGATCATTCTTCTCACTGATCACCAATGTAAGGAACATTCTTCTCACTGATCACCAATGTAAGGAACATTCTTCCCACTGATCACCAATGTAAGGAACATTCTTCTCACTGATCACCAATGTAAGGAACATTCTTCCCACTGATCACCAATGTAAGGAGCATTCTTCCCACTGATCACCAATGTAAGGGACATTCTTCCCACTGATCACCAATGTAAGGGACATTCTTCTCCCTGATCACCAATGTAAGGAGACACTACAAATTTCACAGTCTGTTTTTCTTTTCTGGCCATTACTATTAGGCTACACTGTACACTGGGCATAAAAAAATGCTGCTATTACAGGCATTTGAGCTTTTTTTTTGTTTTGTTTTTTCCTCTGTCTCTAAATTACTCCCCATGTTAACCAGATGAGTACAGTGGTGTGAAAAAGTGTTTGCCCCCTTCCTCATTTCCTGTTCCTTTGCATGTTTGTCACACTTAAGTGTTTCGGAACATCAAACCAATTTAAACAATAGTCAAGGACAACACAAGTAAACACAAAATGCAATTTGTAAATGAAGGTGTTTATTATTAAGGCCGGGTTCACACCGCTGCGATGCGGGAACGCCGCGAATCCGCTGCGTTTTCCCGCATCGCATTACTCCCTCCGGCAGTTCACACTGCCCCATGCGGACGGCTGGGAGTGTCAATGATATGTTAATGACACCCCCAGATCCGTCCGCATATCGCAGTGCGATCTGCCGACTCGCACAGGAATCGGATCGCATGGTGTGAACCCCCATGCGATCCGATTCTGTTGCGGACCAAAAAAAGGGTCCCGTGCGAGTTTGCTGCGGGAGCGATGCGAATTCAGCCATACTATCTGTATGGCTGAACTCGCATCGCTACGGAGATCGGATGTGATTTGCGGTGCGAATCACATCCGTATCTCCCCCCGCAGCAGTGTGAACCCAGCCTAAAGGTGAAAAAAAATCCAAACCATCATGGCCCTGTGTGAAAAAGTGATTGCCCCCCTTGTTAAAACATACTATAACTGTGGTTGTCCACGCCTGAGTTCAATTTCTCTAGCCACACCCAGGCCTGATTATTGCCACACCTATTCACAATCAAGGCATCACTTAAATAGGAGCTGCTTGACACAGTAAGGGCCGGTTCACACTGCGGGCGATGCGAGGCGACACCGACTTGCCTCGCCGCGACCTGCCGCGACCTCAGCGGCGACTTGCAAATGACTTCTGTATAGAAGTCAATGCAAGTCGCCCCGAGGTCGCCCAAAAGTAGTACAGGAACCTTTTTTCTGAGTCAGAGCGACTCGAGTCGCTCCTCTCAGAACGGTTCCATTGTACAGAACGGGGGCGACTTGTCAGATCGCGGCGAGGCAAGTCGTGTCGCCTCGCATCGCCCGCAGTGTGAACCGGCCCTAAGGTCCACCAGAAGATCCTTAAAAGCTACACATCATGCCGAGACCCAAAGAAATTCAGGAACAATTGAGAAAGAAAATAATTGAGATCTATCAGTCTGGAAAGGGTTATAAAGCCATTTCCAAAGCTTTGGGAATCCAGCGAACCACAGTGAGAGCCATTATCCACAAATGGCGAAGACATGGAACAGTGGTGAACCTTCCCAGGAGTGGCCGGCCGCCCAAAATTACCCCAAGAGCGCAGCGACGACTCATCCAAGAGGTCACAAAAGACCCCACAACAACGTCCAAGGAACTGCAGGCCTCACTTGCCTCAGTTAAGGTCAGCGTTCATGCCTCCACCATCAGGAAAAGACTGGGCAAAAATGGCCTGCATGGCAGAGTTCCAAGGAGAAAACCACTGCTGAGCAAAAAGAACATCAAAGCTCGTCTCAATTTCTCCACAACACATCTTGATGATCCCCAAGACTTTTGGGACAACATTCTGTGGACCGATGAGACAAAAGTGGAACTCTTTGGAAGGTGTGTGTCCAAGTATATCTGGCGTAGAAGGAACACTGCATTTCATAAAAAGAACATTATACCAACAGTAAAATATGGTGGTGGTAGTGTGATGGTCTGGGGCTGTTTTGCTGCTTCAGGACCTGGAAGACTTGCCGTGATAAAAGGAACTATGAATTCTGCTGTCTACCAAGAGATCCTGAAGGAGAATGTCCGACCATCTGTTCGTGTACTCAAGCTAAAACGAACTTGGGTTCTGCAGCAGGACAATGATCCTAAACACACCAGCAAGTCCACCACCGAATGGCTGAAGAAAAACAAAATGAAGACTTTGGAGTGGCCTAGCCAAAGTCCTGACCTGAATCCTATTGAGATGTTGTGGTATGACCTTAAAAAGGCCGTTCATGCTCGAAAACCCTCTAATGTAACTGAATTAGGACAATTCTGCAAAGATGAGTGGGCCAAAATTCCTCCAGGACGCTGTAAAAGCCTCATTGCACGTTATCGCAAACGCTTGGTTGCAGTTGTTGCTGCTAAGGGTGGCCCAACCAGTTATTAGGTTTAGGGGGCAATCACTTTTTCACACAGGGCCATGATGGTTTGGATTTTTTTTCACCTTTAATAATAAACACCTTCATTTACAAATTGCATTTTGTGTTTACTTGTGTTGTCCTTGACTATTGTTTAAATTGGTTTGATGTTCCGAAACACTTAAGTGTGACAAACATGCAAAGGAACAGGAAATGAGGAAGGGGGCAAACACTTTTTCACACCACTGTATATAGAGGCAGAAAAAAAAAAAAAAACATCACTTGTACATTCAGGAGAGGAGACCTTGAGTATAAAAAAAAATACCTGATGCGTCTAAACGCGTGTTAATGCTAGGTGCTTTAAGCGCTTGAGCATTTTTTTTTTTTGTTTTTCATTTTATTGGCAGGATGTTAAAAGTATTCATACCCCTTGAAATATTCCACATTTTGTCGTGTTACAACTAAAAATGTAAATGTATTTTATTGGAACATAATTGTGAAGTGGAAGGAAAATGATAAATGGTTTTCAACATTTTTTTACAAATATGTGAAAAGTGTGGGGGGTACATTGGTATGGCGCCCCCCGGAGTCAATACTTTGTAGAACCGTCTTTCTCTGCCATTACATCTGCAAGTCTTTTTGGGGTGTCTCTACCAGCTTTGCACATCTAGAGAGGGACATTTTTGCCCATTCTTCTTTGCTAAATATCTCAAGCTCTCTCAGATTGGATGGAGAACGTCTGTGAACAGCAATTTTCAAGTCTTGCCACAGATTCTCAATTGGATTTAGGTCTGGACTGTGACTGGTTCATTCTAACACATGAATATGCTTTGATCTAAACCATTCCATTGTAGCTCTGGCTGTATGTTTCGGGTCGTTGTCCTGCTGGAAGGTGAACCTCCGCCCCAGTCTCAAGTGTTTTGCAGACTGCTGAAGAAAAGCATCCCCGCAACATGAAGCTGCCACCACCATGTTTCACGGTGGGGATGGTGTGTTCAGGGTGATGTACAGTGTTAGTTTTCTGCCACACATAGAGTTTTGCCTTTAGGCCAAAAAGCTCAATTTTGGTCTCATCTGACCAGAGCACCTTCTTCCACATGTTTGCTGTGTCCCCCACATGGCTTCTCACAAACTTATGTCTTTCTTTCACCAATGTCTTTCTTCTTGTCACTCTTCCATAAAGGTCAGATTTGTGGAGAGACGACTAATAGTTGTCCTGTGGACAGATTCTCCCACCTGAGCTGTGGATCTCTGCAGCTCCTCCAGAGTTACCATGGACCTCTTGGCTTCTTCTGTTATGAATGTTGTCCTTGCCCAGCCGGTCAGTTTAGGGGACGGCCATGTCTTGGTAGGTTTGCAGTTGTGATCTACCCTTTCTATTTTCAGATAATGGATTGAACAGAGCTCCGTGAGATGGGATTGGGATTTTTTTTTTTATAACTTCATGGTCAACCTATGGTCCATGGCAGCGGACCTTATTTTGTACAGTAAACGTTTATGTGCCTCATCATTGGTGTCAGTGGGGTCAAATTATGTCCTATTGCTGGTATTAGAGTTTCAAAATAGTGCCCCAAGGGCTGGATCAAAGCAAGCAATGGGCCGCATCTGGCCCCCCGGGTTGCAGTTTGGAGACCACCGGTCTATCCCATAAAAATCCCAATAAAAAAAATTTACAATTTTGGTAGTAACATGACAAAATGTGGAAAATGTCAAGGGTTTTTTTTTTTTTCAAGTCACTGTGTAGGGCAAGGGAGCATTTTAAAATAATTGGCTCTGGTTCTCAAAAATGTTAAGTTTTAACATATTCTTTCTTACAACTTTTTTTTTTTTACAACTTTCAATAGCTTACTGATTGTGATATTGCACAGTGAAATGTAGATGTAAAAAATTCAAATTGGGGTTCTTTGAGACCCAGGGGCGGACTGACCATTCGGGCACTGCCCAAGGGCCCCATGCTACTATGGGGCCCCATCAGGGTTGCCAGCCTCAGTTAAACCAGGGACAGTATGTAAAAATCTGTGTTTTTTTAAAAATCCCAAGTTTATAGTTGCCCTGCCTCTCCAGTACCTTTTCAGTGTGTATTCTGTGTGTGTATACTGTGTGTGTTTATTGTGTGTTTGTGTGTGTATACTGTATGTGTGTGTGTATACTCTGTGTGTTTATTGTGTGTTTATGTGTGTGTGTGTACTGTGTGTGTTTATTGTGTGTTTGTGTGTGTATACTGTGTGTGTGTGTGTGTGTGTATACTGTGTGACTCCATAATCTATTGCCCAGGGGCCCCATAATCTCCTATTGCCCGAGGGCCCCAGGAGTTGTCAGTCCGCCCCTGTTGAGACCTCAAAATTATTGTAATGCCGCGTACACACGACCGGACTTTTTGACAGCAAAGGTCCCACAGAACGAGTCCATCGGACAATTCGATCGTGTGTGGGCTCCATCAGACCTTTGCTTGCCAAAAATCTGGCGGACTTTAGAAATAGAACATGTTTTACATTTTTCCACCGGAACTCCGACGGACAAAAACCGACGCGAGGGCAGCTATTGGCTACTGGCTGTGAACTTCCTTATTCTAGTCCGGTCGTACGTCATCACGTTCTAATCCGTCGGACTTTGGTGTGATTGTGTGTGGCCAAGTCCGTTCATTGGGAAAGTCCGTCGGAACTCCGCCGAAAGTTCCTTTGGAAAGACCGCCGGACCTAGTCCCTCGAAAAGTCCGGTCGTGTGTACGCAGCATAAGGGTTCCTCCAGGGTAAAAAGGTTGAGAATTGGCTGTATGCAGGTTGACGCAGAGAATATCCAATTGCCTTTTTTTGGGAGCAAATGTTCCTTTTTTGGAGTAAATTTCATGTTTTTTATGAGCTCCTTTTAACTTGCTTTAGATCAGCTGCAGGTTTTGGAGATGTTTTTTTTTTTTTTTTAATGAATGGATTGCTGTCTTTTGGTTGCACTCCATGGACATGTGTCTTTTTTTACTCTCGGTCACTCTACTGACTTGGAGCCACCGAAGCCTTTGCCGGTATTTGATCACGTATACCATATGCCAGAATCCTGCGAATAAATGGAGTGAACGGCGATCCCTAAATTGTATACATTTGTTCGCTTCTCCGACAGTTTTTAGGAGCGGTTCCAGTGTAATGTAGCACAATATATAATGAAAGTATCTCTCATTACCCCAACAAATTGGCATCCTCGCCGGGCCCTCTACCATCCTGTTAAACAAGCGCCTCCATTAACCTCTGAATGGTGGGTATAATTAGGAAGGTAATGAGGCGTCCGCTTTGCCACATACACCTGCAATATCTGTGACAACGGGAACGTTTTCACAGCAGCTGCATATGGAAATATGGACAATTCAGGCGCTCGCTTTGTGTCATCCCAATTGTCAATGAAGTAGACTTAAAGAGGGATTCCACTGGAAACAAAAATATTAAAAGCCAGCAGCTATAAATACTGCAGCTGCTGACTTTTAATAAATGGACACTCACCTGTCCCGGGATCCAGCGATGTCGGCAGCCGAGGCCGATCGATCGCTCGGCTCTCGGCTGCTGCTGCCGCCATTCTAGGTGAGGGAATCAGGAAGTGAAGCGTTGCGGCTTCACTTCCCGGTTCCCTATTGCGCATGCGCGAGTCGCGCAGCGCAAAAGGAATAGTCTGCGCTGTCTCTGGGACCCGTGTGTGTCCCAGCAGACAGCGCGGCGGGACAGGAAGAGGCGTAGACTCCTGTGGGAGTCTATGCCCGGAAGTGGGTGCAAATACCTGTCTTAGACAGGTATCTGCACCCCCTCCCCCCTGAAAGGTGCCAACTGTGACACCGGAGGGGGGGGAGGGTTTCCGATGAGCGGAAGTTCCACTTTAGGGTGGAACCCCGCTTTAATAAAGAGACCCCGTCACCACTGAGCCGACGCAGAAATGTAGAACTTTGTCTGAAAACTGAACTCCAGCTTTACCTTCAGTCTTGCACAGTTGTACAGGTTCCTCTCCTGTACTGAAGCTGCGAGCTTCTCACAATGTGCATTAGAATCTACAGAAAGTAACATAGAGCCCATTCCATTTACTAGAAGATGTCCCGCATTATCTAGCCCAGGGGTGCCCAAACTTTTGAAGCGTGAGGGCCACTTAAGCGACTTGGTAACTGGTCGCGGGCCACAATCAGCGGAGCAGGCGGATGGCAGGTCCATCTGCCAATTGGATCGGACTGACCCCCTGAAAAGGGCCCATGGCTGCTTTCACAATGATGTGCTGCGGCTTACCCACACCGCGGGTGCAACGCGGTGTACCTTTCGCTTTTCTGCATTTTGCAATAGATTTCTATTATATTCTGCAGGTTTGGTGCACTTTCAGAAAGCTCACCAAACTTGCAGGTAATAACAGAAGTCTATGGCTCGGTGCAGGTAACCTGCAGGTGCATTGCTCTGCATCTGCGGATTCGTTTGAAAGCAGCCCAGTAACCACAGCAGAACAGATATGCAAATATATACACAGATTTTAGTAATAAACTGACCTTTAATAACAGTATTCTATTCTATTCCATTCCAGAGCAGGAGGTCGTGGGCCACATCACAGGGCTCCGCGGGCCACATGTGGCCCCCGGGCCACTGGTTGGGCACCCCTGATCTAGCCCTTTCCTTCATAACCTGTCTGTCTCTGGCCCTAGGGCAGTGCACATGCAAATGCTGTTTGCCTAGGAATCCTCACTCCTCCAGACTGACATCCACCTAACTCCTTCCATGAACCATCGCAATGCTTGGATCTGTTGCTCAACCAACTAAAAGCCCCTCCGATCAAATCAACGTGGTGGGATCAGCGATGGGATGAGAAATGTGAAAACCCTCTGTTTTAGAAAGGCTCTACTGTTTGTTAATGTATATCCCTATTAAGTAGGGAAAATGTTTTTACTTCTTTGTGCATGACAAGATTTAGGGGTGTGCTACGTACAGAGTGCAGAATTCAGGAGCGTGCTACGTACAGAGTGCAGAATTCAGGAGCGTGCTACGTACAGAGTGCAGAATTCAGGAGCGTGCTACATACAGAGTGCAGAATTCAGGAGCGTGCTACATACAGAGTGCAGAATTCAGGAGCGTGCTACGTACAGAGTGCAGAATTCAGGAGCGTGCTACGTACAGAGTGCAGAATTCAGGAGCGTGCTATGTACAGAGTGCAGAGTTCAAGAGCGTTCTAGGTATAGGGTGCAGGGTTCAGGAGTGTGCTACGTACAGGATTCAGGAGTTTGCTATGTACAGAGTGTAGGTTCAGGAATTTTCTATGTACACAGTACAGGGTTCAGGGGTGTGCTCTATACAGAGTGCAGGGTTTAGGGGTGCGCTATGTGCAGTGTGTAGCACAGGCTGGTCACATTGCATTTCCACCCCTCCTTCTCAGCTCTGACCACGACTCTCCCTCATTCCCCACCTCTGCACACTTCTCCCTCCACATCTCCACAGCCCTAATCCCCCCCACAACCCCAAAGTTTTCTTGCATCTCTACTCTCTCCTACTTGGCCTGGCTCTAGTACCTCCCTGTGTAGGTCTTGCAGTGAGATTGTTCTGTCTGATTCTGGAGACCTGTCCCTGCCATGAGTGCATGCAGAGATCTGATAGGTCCAGGAGCTGCTAAACACAGACGGCTTCTGACTCTACAAGTGCCAGATGGGGAGCAAAGGGTGAGAGCTGGGGGGTGGTGGTATGGAGTCCAGCAACAAAACTGGGTGCAAGGACAACCTGACAAGGTGGGATTTGGCCCGTGGGCCTTGTGTTTGATATATGTGCCCTTCTCTATAGAAACCATGATTTCATTACACCACACTGATGATGGACAAATAACTTGAAACAGTTGTATCCAGTTTGGAATAAATGCTTCTGTAGTAGTTGGATATACAGTATTGGCACCATACACCAAGGATTCTGAATGTGGATCCGGCCAGTGGGGTATAAAGCAGTGATATGCATGGAGTATCTCTGAGCTCGGAGTCTGAACGATTTTTACAAACTCTTATTAGACAGTCTAGTTTTGATAGCAGTGGTCAGAGCAGGCTGCTGTATTTATTAACGTTTGTTGCATTTTTTTTTCTTCTGCAGATTATACCGGTAAATGATGAACCCCCAGAGTTGCAACCCGGCTTGAAATCTAGTCTGGATTGCCCAGAAGGCGGCCATGTCTACATAACTGCTGAAAACCTCTATGCAACCGACCCAGACAGCGATGACGCAAAGCTGACGTACATGGTCGCCCGCCTGCCTCTGTATGGGATGATACAGAGACAAGGGGTCGTGGTGGAGAAGTTCACACAGCTTGATGTGATTCAGAGATTCATTACATACATTCACACAGGTGAGATAATATGTGCCTAAAAACAGGGGGGTTGCAGATCTGTATCTCTCTCTCTCTCTCTCTCTCTCTCTCAGAATATCTCTCTCTCTCTCTCTCTCTCTCTCTCTCTCAGAATATCTCTCTCTCTCTCTCTCTCTCTCAGAATATCTCTCTCTCTCTCTCTCTCTCTCTCTCAGAATATCTCTCTCTCTCTCTCTCTCTCTCTCTCTCTCAGAATATCTCTCTCTCTCTCTCTCTCTCTCTCTCTCAGAATATCTCTCTCTCTCTCTCTCTCTCTCTCAGAATATCTCTCTCTCTCTCTCTCTCTCTCTCAGAATATCTCTCTCTCTCTCTCTCTCTCTCTCTCAGAATATCTCTCTCTCTCTCTCTCTCTCTCTCTCTCTCTCTCTCTCTCTCTCAGAATATATCTCTCTCTCTCTCTCTCTCTCAGAATATCTCTCTCTCTCTCTCTCTCTCTCTCTCAATATCTCTCTCTCTCTCTCTCTCTCAGAATATCTCTCTCTCTCTCTCTCTCTCTCTCTCTCTCTCTCAGAATATCTCTCTCTCTCTCTCTCTCTCTCAGAATATCTCTCTCTCTCTCTCTCTCTCTCTCAGAATATCTCTCTCTCTCTCTCTCTCTCTCTCTCTCTCTCTCTCTCAGAATATCTCTCTCTCTCTCTCTCTCTCTCTCTCTCAGAATATCTCTCTCTCTCTCTCTCAGAATATCTCTCTCTCTCTCTCTCTCAGAATATCTCTCTCTCTCTCTCTCTCTCTCTCAGAATATATATATATATATATATATATATATATATATATATATATATATATATATATATATATCTCTCTAAATCTCTCTAAATCTCTCTAAATAAAATGGTGGTTGTTGCAATATTTTCTGTTGCACTGTATTTGCGCAGCGGTCTTTCAAATGCAATTGTTTTGGAAAACATTACTTTAATGAATAAAAAAAAATAAAAAAAAATTAACCAGTAAAGTTAGCCCTTTTTGGGCAATGAAAATTGCTGTTCACAGACGCTCTCCATCCAATCTGACAGAGCATGAGATATTTTGCAAAGAAAAATGGGCAAAAATGTCCCTCTCTAGATGCTATTATACTCGTAATCCAAGTACTACTGTATTAGACTTTGATCCACTGGAGCTTACACTCTAATCCCCTCTTTACAGTCATAAAACCACCCACACGCTGGCCCTCTTTCATGAACCCCAACAATGAACTTCATTTATATGTTTCCTTTGGGCCTGTTAAATATACCATTGAAAGTATTTTATTGTATCCGTTTAACCACTTCAATACCGGGCACTTTCGCCCCCTTCCTTCACAGGCCAATTTTCAGCTTTCAGCGCTCTTGCATTTTCAATAAGAATTGCGCGGTCATGCTACACTGTACCCCAATGGAAATTTTTATCATTTTGTTCACACAAATTGGGCTTTATTTTGGTGGTATTTATTGGTGGTATTTATTTACAAATAAGTTTTACATTTTTTGCGATATAAGTGAAAAAAGAGGAATAACAAAAAAAAAAAAAACAATATTTTCTACTTTCTGTTTTAAAAGAAACCTAATAAAATCAAATACTGTCATAAATTTAAGCCAAAATGTATTCTGCTACATGTCTTTGGTAAAAAAAATCCCGTTAAGTGTATAATAATTGGTTTTGTGTGATCACGGACATATGAGCGCAGATGATCACGTACAGATTAGAGCTGCACGATTCTGGCCAAAATTAGAATCACAATTTTTTTGCTTAGAATAAAAAGATCACGATTCTCGCACCGTAAAATGTTTCACATTATACAAAAAAAATTTGGGCTAACTTTACTGGTTAGGTTTTATAAATTTTTTTTTATTCATTAAAGTAATTTTTTTCCCAAAAAATGCATTTAAAAAACCTCTGCGCAAATACAGTGTGATATAAAATATTGCAACAACCACCATTTTATTCTCTAGGGTCTCTACTAAAAAAAAAAATTATATATATAATTTTATAAAATTATATAAAATATATAAAATGATTTTAACTTGAAAACAACTGTCAGAAAAAGGTTTAGTGTTTAAAGAGGAGGGCCGGTTTAAAAAAAAAAAAAATTAAAGTCAGCAGCTGCAAACACTGTAGCTGCTGACTTAATAAAAACACTTACCTGTCCAGGGCGCCCGCGATGTCGGCCACACGAGGCTGACCCGTCCCTCGGGTCCCGGCGCCGCCATTTTGGCTAAGGGAAACGGGCAGTGGAGCCTTCACTGCCCGTTTCCTACTGCGCATGCATGAGTCGCGCAGCGCTTTGTGAATGGGGTGCGCTGTGTTCTGGGACACACAGTTCCCAGAACACAGCCCGACCCATTACCCAGAAAACGCCGCACAGAGGAGAGAAGATAGAAGATCTCTGCGGAGGAGGAAGAGGCAGATTAGAATGATGTGCCTAGCAACAGGCATTTCTGGTAAGTTAAAAAAAAAAAAAATTTTTCATTTTTTTTTCTGATTTTTTTTTTTTTTTTTTTTTATGTATTTTTTTTTTTTTCAGGGTTGCCCTCCACTTTAAGTGGTTAAATGTTCCTAATTTACATACAGAAGTCTATTCCTTTGATGTAAAAGACAAATTGATACAATGTTTAGACTTAACATTCCACTGATAGACTGTTTTAAAACTTGGCAGACTGCCCAGACTTTGACTTTTGATGGCTGAGAGCAGAGAGAAAATTCTCTGCATACCAAAGATCGGGAAGATTGGGAAACCCTTTGTCAAGGGTTAATCAACCGGGAAAAAAATTGCGATAACGATTCTTGGCGATTAATCGTGCAGCTCTAGCACAGATGCGCGCAGATGATCACTGGGACATATGATTTTAATGTTACATATGTGGGGACAGGTATTTTTACTGTGTGGGGACATGTGTGTGGGGATAGTATTTTGGGGACATTGTGATTCTACATTGTGTGGGGACACTGGGCCCGTGATCAGTGTGTAAAAACAGCTCATACTCACTGATCACCGGCCGGCTGCAGCGATCCGCTCTCCTCTCCTCACTGAAAACTTCAGTGTGAGGAGAGGAGAGCCGATCGCCTAGCAACCAGCTCTTTGTTTACGTCACATGACGGCTGTGATTGGACACAGCCGTCATGCAATCAGGAGGGCCAATCACAGAGCCCTCCTGCCGATCGGATGTCCAATCACAGCCGTCAAAAACTGATTTGTGAATAAATACCACTAAAATAAAGCTCTACTTGTGTGAACAAAATGATACAAATTTAATTTGGGTACAGTGTTGCATGACTGCGCAATTCTTATTGAAAGTGCAAGAGCGCTGAACATTGGCCTGGGAAGGAAGGGGGCGAAAGAGGCCAGTATTTAAGTGGTTAACCTCTTGCCGATCAGGTCCTGTACTTATACGTCGGCAGAATGGCACGGCTATGCAAAGTAACGCACCCGTGCGTTACTTTGAATTTCCCGCTGTGCACGCGCGTGCCTGCCGCGAGCTCCGTGACCGCGCCTGCGTGCCCGATGTAAACACAGCATCTCCCCGTTCTGCCTAGTGACCGGACACCGATCGGGAGTAGCGATCAGTGTCGCGTCACTGCTAGCCCATCCCCCAGACAGTTAGAATCACTCCCCAGGACACACTTAACCCCTTCACTGCCAGTGACATTTTTACATTAATCAATGCAATTTTATAGCATTGATCTCTGTATTAATGCTAATGGTCAAAATTGTCCGATGTGTCCGCCATAATGTCGCAGTCAGGATAAAAATCGCTGATCGCCACCATTACTAGTAAAAAAAAAATATTATTATTAAAAATGGCATAAATCTATCCCCTATTTTGTAGACGCTATAACTTTTGCGCAAATCAATAAATAAACGCTTATTGCTAATTTGTTTTGTTTTTTACCAAAAATATGTCGAAGAATACGTATCGGCCTAAACTGAGGAAAACATTTTTTTTATATATTTTTTGGGGGATATTTATTATAGCAAAAAGTAAAAAATAATGCGTTTGTTTTTTTCAAAATTGTCGCTCTGTTTTTTGTTTATAGCGCACAAAAAATAAAAACCGCAGGGGTGATCAAATACCATCAAAAGAAAACTCTACTTGTAGGGAAAAAAAGGACGTCAATTTTGTTTGGGAGCCACGTCGCACGACCACTCAATTGTCAGTTAAAAGCGACGCAGTGCCGAATCGCAAAAAGTGCTCTGGTCTTTGGCCAGAAAAATGATACAGAAAAACAGATACAATAAAATACTTTCAATGGTATATTTAATAAGGCCCATGAAGTTCATTGTTGGGGTTCATGAAAGAGGGCCAGCGTGTGGGTGGTTTTATGACTGTAAAGGGGGGATTAGAGTGTAAGCTCCAGTGGCTCAAAGTCTAATACAGTAGTATCTTGGATTACGAGCATAATAGCATCTAGAGAGGGACAGTTCTGCCCATTCTTCTTTGCAAAATATCTCATGCTCTGTCAGATTGGATGGAGAGCGTCTGTGATCAGCAATTTTCAAGTCTTCAGATTCTCAATGTGATTTAGGTCTAGACTGTGACTGGGCCATTCTAACACATGAGTATGATTTGATCTAAACCAGGGATCTCAAACTGGCAGCGCTTCAACTGTTGCGAAACTACAAGTCCCATCATGCCTCTGCCTGAGCGAGCATAATTCGTTCCAGAAGCATGCTTGTAATACAAAGCACTCATATATCAAAGCGAGTTTCCCCATAGAAATCAATGGAAACCCAGATAATTAGGGTTTAAAATGTGTTTATTGTCAGTTTCACCTATATCACAGTGAACATCGTAAACCCTTGTACACACGGTCTGACATTCCGATGGACAATGTCCAATAGGACCACGTTGTCGGATAATCCGACAGTGTGTGGGCTCCATCGGACTGTTTCCGTCGGAGTATCCGACGGACCAAGTTTTCCAGCTGGGCTATAAAATTTTACGACAACATGATCCGATCATGTGTAGAGAATTCCGATCCGACAAAGTGCCACGCATGCTCAGATCAAATTCCTAGGCCAAAGCTATTGGCTACTAGCCTGAATGTAGTCCCGTCGTAATGAAATAATGTCATCACGTTACGTACGATCGGATTTTCCGACAACTTTGTCCGACCTTTTGTATGCAACAGTTTCGGACAAAATCTGTTGGACAAAATCCGTTGGACAAAATCTGACGGATTTTGTTGTCAGAATGTCCGACCGTGTGTACAAGGGCTAAGAAGTTACAATCCAGTGACAGTGCCAAGTAAACATAAGTAATGAGTAAGCCGTGGGTGATAGCCATTGGGCTGGACTCCTATTGTCGGACAGTACAGTGCTTGGGTTAGCGACTGTCGTCTGTTACAAGGAGCGATTCTGGCTGGAGAACCTTGTTGTTCATAATAAAACAATATGTGTGAGTTGTTAGAGAATAAAAAGATAACTAGGTTAGAGAAAAAAAAAAAAGATGGGGAGAAGCGACCCTTGGAAGGGCATGAATTGAAAGAGAGAGAAGTAAAGAAGAGAAAACGAGGGAGAAGGAAGAGAAAGTCATAGGGCTGCTAAGGAGACATTCGTAGAGAGAAGTAATTATTTGGACAGAGGGTGGAGGACCAGTGAGTAGATGCCTTAATCCATCCCATGGTTAAGCTGCGTGTTGTAAAGACCTTGTCGGGGGCGGACAGTATATTTGTGAGGGCATCTGAGGCAGAGAAGCGGAACCAGATGGACCACAGCACCTTCTACTTAACAAGGGTGTCGTTGTCAAGAGCCAACATCTCCCATTATGGTGGGATGAGTTGTCTCGTCCAATAGGATCGCCCCAGAACTGTCAGCCAGTTGGGTGACGGGTACAAGACCTGCTTCCCGATTGGCCGGGAGGAGGATCAGTGTTGCAACAGCGAATATTCATTTGCTGTTGCAACACGCCTGGGTGGGCTCAAGGACGCAATTGCTCTGTGCCCCGAGCCCACGCTATTTTGAAGCCTATTAGAGCATTATCAGGTGATTCAAGAAAAAAAAAAACCCTAGCCGCTCCAATTCATATGCCTCGGTGCCCCTGAAAGGGGCTGGACACATGAATAGGGGGCGGCGGCTGTGGATAACCCGCTTTATATAGGGGGCGGAGAGGAGAGAGGGGGCCGGCCCCCAGGCGCCTCTAATGGACGGAAAGAGGAAAAAAAAAACCCTATCTGCTCCAATTCATATGTCTTAGTGTCCCGAAAGGGGCTGGGCACATGAATAGGGGGCGGCGGCTGTGGATAATCCTATGTATATAGGGAGTGGAGAGGAGAGAGGGGGCGGCGCCCGGGCGCCTCCAATGGACGGGCCGCCACCGACTGTAACTGACTCTATGAATTCTTTCAGTTATTTTCCCTACCGAGTTGTACCGCAGAAGAAGTCAGCCCGAAAACGGGCGAGCAGTCTTCAATATTCTCATCAGAGATCTCACTGTTTCTTTTTCCATTTTTTTTTTTTGTGACAACTGGCAATACCGCACAACCTGCCAAGGCAAATCAACAGGCTTTAATGAATTCCGCTGATATTAATCACCTTTTTAAAATTCTAATTTGCTGACACGACAGGCTGACGTCTTCCCTGCCGAGGCACCTGTCAAAATCCGACTTTTTCCAAAATGTTCTTCCTAAAATAAATATTTTCTGCTTGAAAAACAATCTTCCTTCCCCGGACGAAAACGGCACAACAGATGCTCCAAACACTCAACTTTGTGTAATAAAAAAAATAAATTAAAAAAAAGATTGTTTGTAGTTTTGGAATAATTAAATACAATATTAGCGGCTGAGGATCGGAGTTATACGACAGCGACTGCAGAATCTGAAATTCAAACTTGACCACCAATGCTTAGAATGTGTCACTAAGTGCAAAATTAATACAAAAGTATCAAGGGGCTCTTAGCATGGGGGGAGGGGGAGATATTGCTAAAAGGGGCTTCCAGATTCCAATAAGCCCCCTGCCTATAGACCCCTAAAATCATTGGGTCGGGGGTTGTAGGGAAGAGGCCCTTGTCCCCTAATATCCGCCGCTGGTCCTGACAACACACGGCGACGTCAAAGTGCCCGCCATATTTCAGGGCAGGGCGAGGTGGGCCAGGGTACTGGCTGTAAAGAATCTTGCTCCCAGTGGTGGCTGGTGGTATATTTTTTGGGTTGGGGGGAGGGAGCGGGGTGGCAAATAGACATGTGCAATTCGTTTTGTTCTGAATATCCGAATTAACGCAAACCCGTTTAACAAATTTTTCCAAATATATGTAAATGAGAAAATTTGTAAATGAGAAAATTCAAAAATTCATAAATTCAAAAATCCGAACTTTCTGAAATCTGAAAATCTGAAAATAACAAAAATCCAAAAGAACGAAAATTCAAAAACCCTGAAAATCTGAAATAATAACTAATAATAATAACTTACCTATACTTTAATAGTTATGCCGCGTACACACGAGCGGACTTTTCAACATCCAAAGTCCGACGGACTGATTCCGTCAGACTATTCGATCGTGTGTGGGCTGCAACGGACTTTTGATTCGCAAAAGTCTGACGGACTTTAGAAATGGAACATGCTTCAAATTTTTCCGACGGAACTCCGCCGGACCCGGTCCCTTCGAAAAATTCGCTCGTGTGTATGCTATTCCGACGGACTAAAACCGACGCTAGGGCAGCTATTGGCTACTGGCTATGAACTTCCTTATTCGAGTCCAGTCGTACGTCATCACGTTCGAATCCGTCGGAGTTTGGTGTGATTGTGTGTGGCCAAGTCCGCTCAGTCGAAAAGTCCGTCAGAACTCTGTCGGAACTCCAGCAGAACTCCGGCAGGACTCCTTCGGAAGTCTGTCGGACATAAGTCCTCTCGGGTGTACGGGGCTTTAGTAATAGTTATTGGAATTTCCTTTCAAATTTGGCCGTTAGAGAATGTAACGAATACGAATTTATCCGAAGTTCCGAATTATCCGAAATAAGGAATGCCAGATCTAAACGAATGGAACGTAACAAATGAATAATAATTAATAATAAAAATAATAATAATAATAAAAATGTTTTATTATTAATTCATTCAGTTACATTTGTTTAGATGCAGCATTCGTTATTTCGGATAATTCGCTACAAATTAATAATACAAAACTTTTTTTTATTGTTATTATTATTATTATTATTATTATTAATAGTAATAATTCATTCCGTTCCATTTGTTTAGATGCAGCATTCATTGTTTCAGATAATTCATAACAAATTAATAACAATAAATAATAGGGCTGTTACTGATTAAAATTTTCGTGTTCGATTAATAAATTTTTAAAAAAATCAATTAATCGACTAATTTGGATTAATTATAACGCACATACAGATCCAACTACTTTTAGCTGATCTCCTTGCATTGCAACTCTGCATTAGTCAGTGGTAAATGTGGTATACACTGTATACAATCACCTGACACTAGTTTGTTTCCACAATCCATGACTTAACTTCACAGTTCACACAAATACATTTTAAATTCAAACTGTAGCACTGACGTAAGTCTTTTTTTTTCCACAGTAGCGTGACAATCCCTCCACCTCCGGTCTAACTCATCACTCTCACCTTATGGCATGGACCCCTGTGCAAACAGGTGGTCATACAAGCAGGGATCAAAAGGGTTAACACGGACCATAAACTTCTCTCATGTCCCCTTAGATCTCAGCAAGGACGCCAGGTCATGGGTAGAAAGAAAAGATCTAAGTGCTCACCGCTTAAGTATAAGATTTAATTTTTGTGTTCAAAACACAAACTACTCACATAAAGATGATAAAGACACAGCATGTAAAGCCGACAATTGCATTAGTTCCGCAGGGCAGCAGCGGGTGACGTCATGCGTAGCTCCTCCCCCATATATACGTTACGTTCAATCAGAACTTCAACATCACCAGACTCCTCCCCCCTTCCCTTCGTTAGCAGACGGAGGCACTTGGGGAAGGGGGAGGAGTCCAGTGATGGTGAGTACCGATCAAAAAAATTAACGATTAATCGAGGAATTAATCTTTAATTTCCACAGCCCTGATAAATAATAATAAAAATGTTTTATTATTATTATTATTATTATTATTATTATTATTAATAATTAATTCTGTTCCATTTGTTTAGATGCGGCATTCGTTATTTTGGATAACTTGTAACTTCGGACAAATTTGTATTTGTAACGTTCACTAACAGCCAAATTTGAAAGGAAATTCCAATACCTATAATTTATTAGTTAGTTATTATTTCAAATTTTCCGATTCTCCTTATTTTCGAAATTTTCTGAATTTTCAAATTTACAAATTGACTAATTTCTTAATTTACAAATTTTCAAATTTTACGAATTTCTATCATAACGAATGACCCGAAAAACGTTCAGTCACCAGCCCCGCACTTGCCCCATCTATCGGGCAGCGCTTCCTCCGAAACGACAGGTGGCCGCTTCCCCTGCGTCTTCTCCTCCGCATCTCGCTGGCTACCGCCGTGCGTCTCGTTCTCCTAGGATGATAGGATATGTTCTCCTTTTGGACAATAAGTTGACAGGTCACGACCCGCTTCCTGAGAAACAGGAAGACAATATGGAATATTCATTCGCCATTGTTACACAACTGGGTAGGCTCGCCCCGAGCCCACCCTTTTTAAAAGCCATTTGGAGCCTCAGGCTCTAATCATATCCTTAAAAAAAATCGAATAAACCCCATTGGAATCCATGTGTCCGGCGCCCCGCATGTACATTAGGGGGTCAGCAGCATGGCTATGGGGGCGGTGCCCTGCATTACGAGCCACCACTGCTTACTCCTTTAAATCATCACCTAGAAAAAGCAAGCAGTAAATTCTGCATCGGGGGGGGGGGGGGGGGGGGGGGGGCAAAAGGTTTATCATCAACTGGCCTCCTAGAGTTCCATATTAAATGAAGCAAATTTTACTCTTTTACATCATCCCCTAAACATAACTAGTAATATATTCAGCGTCGGCTTGGTGGTGGGGGGGGGGGGGGGGGGGTTGGGGGCGCAACTTTTGAAGGAATTGGGTGTTCACAGTTCTGCATTAAATTGTTATACCTATAATAGCAAAGTATATACTAACTTACGAAATATCTATATTTAACTATCAAATGAGAAAAGGGGTTTTGGGACTTAATGAAGCAAGAAACAATGGGGTACCTGGCCCCATCCCTATCAGTAGTTTATAAAGGGAGAGGGAGAATTGGGACTTTATATTAAAGCACACAGCAGAAAATAAAGAAGTCAAGTGACTGGGAGGTTCTGTTTATTTATATTGCATAAGCTCTTATAAGCCCTTGTACACACGGTCGGAGATTCCGACAACCAAATCCGTCGGAGTAATTCCGACAGATTAATTCCGGAAGAGGTCCGGAAGTGATGTTGCACACACATGGTTGGACTAAGTTGTTGGAAAATCCGATTGTACATAATGTGATGACGTTATTTCGTTACGACGGGGCTACGTTCAGGCTAGTAGCCAATAGCTTTGGTCTAGGAATTTGATCTGAGCATGCGTGGCACTTTGTCCGACGGAGTAGGCTACACACGATCGGAGTATGTCCGATCGGAGCATTTTGTCGGAAAATTTTACCGGCAAGTTGGAAAAGTTGGTCCATCGGATATTCCGACGGAAACAGTCCGATGGAGAGCACACACAGTCGGAATATCCGACAAAACGGTCCGATAGGACACATTCCAACCGTGTGTACAAGGGCTTAGACATTTTGGGCAGGCGCAGTGAGTCAGTGATGCCATGACGCTGCTTGGTGCCATGTTTTAATTAATGGCAGAACAGCAGCATGGCAGTGGGGCACACCTCCGGAGTCCCGACACGGAGACTGGATCCTGGCCTGGCACCATCCATCCATGGCTGCGAATGCGCAGTTCCAAAGTAGTCACGTAACCATATTTTTCACGGATGATTGGCAACTCGGGTGTCACTCCTCTGGTTGGTGTCACCCAGGTGCGGTCCACCCACCCCGCACCCTCATAGCGCCGCTCACTGTGCTCATGTCTTCAAGATACCAAAAATAAGCTGGGGTGTACAGTGCATGGTGCATGTACTATACATACACACAGGTAAATAGTACTATGCAAATTTTTACATATTTACCAATAGAGACTTTGCATGCCACTTTTTCCCAAAAAGTGTAGCCCTTTCAGCTATTGAGCTTGGCACTTTATTTCTCCTTTAGTACTGAATATCCCGATTTTTTTACATCATCCCGGTCTTGGTTGGATTTCTTTAACACATGTTTTGCTCTAGGTGGCGTTCAGACCACATACTAATTTCTAGTCATGCACAAGACTCTTCTTTTTTTTTTTAGATTTTTTTTCTTGTTTTTTTTTTTTGTTTTTGTTTTTGAACCTTGGCCTAATATTTTGATACTTAACATGTTTTTCTGCACCTTAAGGAGGCGAGATTGGACCCCGTCCCCAGGCAGATACAGTTACGCTCATAGTCTCAGATGGAGAATCCTCTACAGCCGACACCTGTTGCTTCAATGGCCCTCTTCCCCCACCGATCCCTCTTCACGCCAGCCTCCCCGTCTACGATCTGAACATCACTCTAACGCCTGTCAATAATCAGCAACCTATCATGCACATTGGTGAGTACGATGTGACTAACGAGGTCACAGTTCCGCTCTGGAGCCGTTGGAGTGGAAGGTAATTAAGCATCCATCCAAAGCATCTCGACGAAGAGCGCGACTTACCATATGTTATAGCCAGAGCGTAGGTGGCTAAAAATATCCCTTATGAATAAAGACGGCACGCCAGACAGCGCGGAAAATGGTTCACCTCTGCTTTTTGAAATTGTGCTTTTCCCCTGACGACTGGATCTATATAAGTGGCTGTACGTACCACTGGGGATTCATAGTCTGAAGAAATCAGAACAGAGCAAGGAAAAATGTTCTAATATCAATGCTCTAAAAATGTCCAAATACAGCGCTGGCCCCCTAATCCTTCAGTACAAAAACTGACTACCACCAACCAAGTAACTAATAGGTACAGTATATAAATATACAGCTGACTTCATTAAACTCGTGGGGACTAATAGTGACTGAAAACAAAGTAACCGAATGATCTGAACTAATGGGGACCAAATTGGGGGACAGAGTAACAAAATGATTGTGAACTAATGAGGACCGAGAATAGAGTGACAACATAACCAAATGATCCTCACTAATGGGGAACCAAAATAGGGGGACGAAGTTGCGAAATTCTCCTGAACTAACAGGAACCAAAAATGGATGGATCAAAGTCATTAAATGATCCTGAATTAATAGGGACCAAAAATTAGGAGAAAAAGTAACTCAATGATCCTGCTAATGGGAACCAAATGTGGGGGAACAAAATAACCAAACCATCCTGCGCTAACAAGGACCCAAAATGGGGAGACAGAGTAACGAAATGATCCCAAACTAATAGGGACCAAAAATGGTGGTGGTGTGGGGTATTGGGGCAAAGTAATCAAATGATCCTGAACTAATTAGGACTAAAAATGGGGGGACAGTGTAACCAAATTATCCTAAACTAATGGGGACCAGATATAATGGGGCAAAGTAACCAAATTATCCTGAACTAATGGGGACCAAAGATTGTGGGATGGCATAACCAAATAATCCTAAAATAATGGGGATCAGATATGAAGGGGCAAAGTAACTACATTTTCCTGAACTAATGGGGACCAGATATGACAGGGCAAAGTAACTAAATTATCCTGAACTAATGGGGACCAAATATTGTGGGATGGCGTAACCAAATAATCCTAAACTAATTTGGATTGGATATGAAGGGGCAAAGTAACCAAATTATCCTGAACTAATGGGGATCAAAAATTGGGGTATGGTATAACCAAATAATCCTAAACTAATGGGGATCAGATATGAAGGGGCAAAGTAGCCAAATGATCCTGAACTAATGGGGACCAGATATGAAAGAACAAAGTAACCAAATGATCCTGAACTAATGGAGACAAAAAATGGGGGGGGACAAAGAAACCAAATGATGCTGAACTAATGGAGACAAAAAATGGGGGGGGACAAAGAAACCAAATGATCCTGAACTAATGGAGACAAAAAATGGGGGGGGACAAAGAAACCAAATGATGCTGAACTAATGGGGACCAAAAATTGGGGGACAGTGTAACCAAATAATCCTAAACGAATGGGGATCAGATATGAAGGGGCAAAGTAACCAAGTGATTCTGAACCAATGAGGACCCAAAATGGGGGGACAGAGTAACCAAAGGATCGTGAACTAACAGGGAACAAAAATAGGGGGACAAAGTAGCCAAATGATTCTGAATGGGGGGCAGAAATGTGGGGGCAATGGAACCAAATGATCCTGAGCTAAAGGGGAATTTAAAAATGGAGGAGAAAAGTAACCAAATGCTCTTTAATTAGTGGGGACCAACATGGGGGACCAAAGTAACCAAATGATTTGGAACTAATAGGGACCAAAAATGGAGGGACAAAGTAAATAAATGAACCTAAACCAATGGGCGCCAAAAATAGGAGGGCAAGGTAACCAAATGATTGTGGACTAATAGGGACCAGAAATAAGGGGTACAAACAAAGTAGAATGATCCTGAATGGAGACCAGGAATGAGGGGGCGTCCTTTAGAATAATGCCCTATCGAAAAATGCATCCACCGTACTGCACATGCGCAGAACAAGGGCACAGTAGCCAAATGATGCTGCACTAATGGTGGCTGAAAAATGGGGGGGTAACCAAATGATCCAAAACTTATGGGGGCGACAAATAGTGCAAAAAATAAGCAAATGATCCTCAACTAATGAGGACCAAATACAAGGGGACAAAGTAAACCAAATGATCCTCAGCTGATGGGCACCAAATTGAGGGGAAAAATAGTGAAACAATCCTGAACCAAAAATGGTCCCTGATTGGCCGCAGCCGCTGATCATCAGAAGTTTTCCAACATTCCGTTTCACAAAGATCTAAAGATTAACATCTGCCAAATAATGACGGCCACACATGGACTGAAATGCAGCTGGTCCCTGCTGAGCCAGTCGAATTTTGGTCCATGTATGGCCAGTTTAAGACGGCATTCAAATGTTTGCATGCACATTGTAGCGCAGTTGCACATGAGTTTTGTGCCCGTCAATGTGGCCAAAAAAAAAAAAAGTATCTGATCATATTGCAATAAAAATAAAACACACATGTGCACTGGAAAAAAGAAAATAAGTCAGCCATTGTAGGTAGATATGTGTACCTGTATATACTGCAAATATACAGTGTATATGTTTATGTGTATTTAGTTTTTTTTTTTTTTTTGTGAATTCATATTTTTTATGCAGGCCCCTTTCTTGTAAATGTATGTGTGTGTCTATATACCGTACTGTATATTGTGTGTGTGTATATATATATATATATATATATATATATATATATATATATATATATATATATATATATATAATTAATAAATAGTTAATATTAATAAATAATAATATATTAATATTAATAAATTAATAATAATATATTAATATTAATAAATTAATAATAATATATTAATATTAATAATAATAAATAAATATACACTATAGATATAGATATAGATATAGATATATATATATATATATACATAATATATATGTATGTGTGTGCATATATATTTTTTTTGTGTCAAAATATATTTTTTTTTTATTATAATGATTTACATTTTGTTTATTTAACACTAAATATGTCTACGATTAGCCCTGATGGAGTGAACGCCGATCACCAAAATGCATTGCATCTTTAAACAATTCCAGCAAAGATTGCCGTAGTATATAACATTCTTTTGGACTGAGTTACTGTCTGTCCTGATGGAATGGAGGGCATTCCTGTTTCACCTTATTCATTTTTAATGGCAGCGCAATACACATTTAAAACCAAAATTTGCAAGTATCATTGAGTAATACAGTGTAACAATTAATTGGTACATTGTATTTACAATATCATTCATCTGTAGATCAAAGGTGTAACCTTTATCATCAGTTAAAAAAACTTACTAGTAAAAAAAAAAAAGCAAATGTATTCTGATTTAAACACAAAAATACTTGATTAGGGTTAACTAAGGATTTAACTCCTTCTATCCCTTCTCCCCAGAGCTATTATTTTGTTGCAAATTTTTTTTTAATTCCTATTTTTTTTTTTATGATTAGGGTTTTATGTAAGATTTTCTTTTCATCTTAGTGTCATTTTAAACAGGACAAATTATAAAATTAAATGTATACTTTTTTTTTTTTTATAGTTAAACATTTTTTTTAAACTTACAATAAAATATATAAAAGTTTTTTTTTTTTTTGTTTTTTGTTTGTTTATTTTATATCTGTAGATTACATAGACAATAATATGTATATGTCAGTATTGCCAAAAGAAAACCTACTTTGATTTGAAAAAAAACAAAAACATGCTTTACTTTTTTATCACAAAGCGGAGTTCCAGCTATTTTTGGGTTTTTTAAAAGTCAGCAGCTACAAAAAGTGTATCTGCCGACACACATTCACCTGTCCCAGGATCCAGCAATGTGGCCGCCCAAACCCTCGGTTCCCTCCCTTGCTTCTTCCCGGTACCAGCATTACAAGTGTGGGCATCCCGCTGTGGCAGCTGGTGGCTTCACAGCCAGGTGCGCACTGCGCATGCGCGAGCCGCGCTATGCCTCCTCAATGGCCGGGCAATCTTCTGGGACCTGAGACGTGTCTCAGAAGTTTGCAGGGAGTGGGAGACGAGTTTGAGTCATCTAGGCAGCCCGAGTGGAAATGGGAGCTGGGTACCTGTCAAAACTAGGTACCCACTCCCCCCCCCCCCCCCCAAAGAAGTGACATGCCAATTGTGGCATGTCAGGGGGTAAGGAGTGCTTAAAGCAGAACTTCCACTTTTGGGTGGAACTTCGGTTTAAATGACTAAATATTTATACCCCAATAAACAGGCCAATCATGGAAATGCAAAAATTGCTCTGGTCTATCAAAGGTATAAAGATAAGAGACCTGGGGTTGTTAAGGATGTTCTGAGTGAACACATAATGAGGCTAAAGCCGAGTACACACTACAGTTTCTGACAGCTCCAGTTGGAGCCGCTGTACTAAAAATGCAAGGTTAGTTCAGCAATCTCCCCCGAGCTGTTCCGCCGTCTGCCATTGGCTGAGAGCAGGGCTGCTGATAGGGGGGACCATCAGCCCTCCTGTAGGGCGCCCTGGGCACACAGGGGGGCCCGAACAGCAAGAATCAATTGGTGTGCTCGGGCGGAGGGGCAATTACAAAAACATGCCCCGTGCGGCTCTCTGCAGCTGCCGAACGCTAGTTTCTCTCCCTTCTGCTGGCTTTCAGCTGCTGCAGAGAGAGACACAGACACAGGGCATTGTAATTGCTTCCCCTGCACCAATCACCTTCCCTGTTCTGCCTACTTCTGATACCCACCCCCTGTGTGCCCACTGTCACTGTGCCACGCCTCCCCCACCCCCATGACACTGCTGGATTCCCTGTCTCATAAAAAAATTTATTGTAAAAAAATATATATTTATAAACATTGTAAAATAAAATAAATGTAAAAATGTAAACTTTTTTTTATTATTACACTTTTTTTTTTAAAAAAGTTAAAAAAATCTAATAAAAAAAAAGGCTACGTTCACAGTTTTATGATATGTTTGTGTCCACTAATAATGATTTTAGTGCATTTTTAGTGTAAATATTGTTTTGTTATATTGGATTGGGTCCTGTCAGGTAGGCTGTACAGGGCCCTGGCTGAGAGCGCTGACCGGGAGTCTGCTGGTTTTCGGCTGCTGTTTTTCAAGCATGCATGTCTGACAGACTCCGACCGGACAAACCGACATACACCCGGGCAGAACGTCGCCCGGCCTTTTTTTTTTTTTTTTTTGTACTGACAAATGATTACCGACATTCGCACTGAACCACATTGATCAACAATTAAGCACGCCATGCGCCTGCTAAAAGGGCAGCGCGTTTCTCTACGTGTCTGGAAAGCGTGCGATTTTTTTTTTACGTGCGTTCCCAACACACACAAGATGTGAAGCTAACCTAAGTGTGAATATTTTTAATCTCTTCTTTTGCATATTTACAGGTGATATATTTGTGGTGGATGAAGGATCTTCATCTGTCGTCACCCCAGCCCACCTGAATGCGTCTGACGCGGACACCCTGGCTGACAATTTAATATTCTTTATGGAGACGCAGCCACAATTCGGACATCTGAAGAACACGCTGCCCGTGCCTGGCTCAGAAAAGTCCGCCTCTGAGATAAAAATAAGTATGTTATATTCCCGGTTATATTCCTGGCTTTGTCTGTCTTTCTTTGCTTTACTCTATGACATATGAAGTCAGAAGTCAGCAAGTCTGAAGACATGCAAATCAGGGCAGATTTGATTTAAATCACTAGTAAAAAGGCTTGATTTAAATCATAATTTTTAAAGAGCAACTGTCATCTCTGTCCCGCAGCGGCTCCTCCTCTGACCCGCTGTTGGCTCCTCCTCTGCCCCGCTGTTGGCTCCTCCTCTGACCCGCTGTTGGCTCCTCCTCTGACCCGCTGTTGGCTCCTCCTCTGACCCTCTGTTGGCTCCTCCTCTGACCCGCTGTTGGCTCCTCCTCTGACCAGCTGTCAGCTCCTCCTCTGACCCTCTGTTGGCTCCTCCTCTGACCAGCTGTCAGCTCCTCCTCTGACCCGCTGTTGGCTTACCGACAGTCCCATTCACTTTAATGGGACGGGTGGTGTTGTGGCAGTGACACAACAAGGTGAGGGACGTGGTGGCAGCAGGTGAGTGGATGCCCACTAACAGGCGCCTGCCATGATGGATATGAAATGACAGGTGCTCTTTAAATGTAAGGCCTCATTCTTGCTGGTAGTTAGAATTTGTTATATTTGCAAACAAAATGAAGGTTTCCTATTTAGAATAAGAAGCTGTCAGGTTACAAAACAGCGATATCAGAACCGATTCAATCATACAGTTTGTAGTGTACATAGATTTGCAAAACAATGGGATAAAGGAATATTTCTATATTTTATATATTATATATATATAAAATCTTAATAAGATAGCTATATCTATCGATATGTACACACACACAGTATATATATCTATAACTAGATCTATCTATCTATCTATCTATCTATCTATCTATCTATCTATCTATCTATCTATCTATCTATCTCTATCTATCTATATATCTATATCTATATATCTATATATATACTGTAGATAGATAGATAGACAGACAGATAGACAGATAGACAGATAGATAGATAGATTGATCTATTTATAGATATACAGTGGTGTGAAAAAGTGTTTGCCCCCTTCCTCATTTCCTGTTCCTTTGCATGTTTGTCACACTTAAGTGTTTCGGAACATCAAACCAATTTAAACAATAGTCAAGGACAACACAAGTAAACACAAAATGCAATTTGTAAATGAAGGTGTTTATTATTAAAGGTGAAAAAAAATCCAAACCATCATGGCCCTGTGTGAAAAAGTGATTGCCCCCCTTGTTAAAACATACTATAACTGTGGTTGTCCACACCTGAGTTCAATTTCTCTAGCCACACCCAGGCCTGATTATTGCCACACCTGTTCACAATCAAGGCATCACTTAAATAGGAGCTGCTTGACACAGTAAGGTCCACCAGAAGATCCTTAAGGCTGGGTTCACACTGCTGCGGGGGGAGATCCGGATGTGATTCGCACCGCAAATCACATCCGATCTCCGTAGCGATGCGAGTTCAGCCATACAGATAGTATGGCTGAATTCGCATCGCTCCCGCAGCAAACTCGCACGGGACCCTTTTTTTGGTCCGCAACAGAATCGGATCGCATGGGGGTTCACACCATGCGATCCGATTCCTGTGCAAGTCGGCAGATCGCACTGCGATATGCGGACGGATCTGGGGGTGTCATTAACATATCATTGACACTCCCAGCCGTCCGCATAGGGCAGTGTGAACTGCCGGCGGGAGGTGTGCGATGCGGGAAAACGCCGCGGATTTGCGGCATTCCCGCATCGCTGTGGTGTGAACCCGGCCTAAAAGCTACACATCATGCCGAGACCCAAAGAAATTCAGGAACAATTGAGAAAGAAAGTAATTGAGATCTATCAGTCTGGAAAGGGTTATAAAGCCATTTCCAAGCTTTGGGAATCCAGCAAACCACAGTGAGAGCCATTATCCACAAATGGCGAAGACATGGAACAGTGGTGAACCTTCCCAGGAGTGGCCGGCCGCCCAAAATTACCCCAAGAGCGCAGCGACGACTCATCCAAGAGGTCACAAAAGACCCCACAACAACGTCCAAGGAACTGCAGGCCTCACTTGCCTCAGTTAAGGTCAGCGTTCATGCCTCCACCATCAGGAAAAGACTGGGCAAAAATGGCCTGCATGGCAGAGTTCCAAGGAGAAAACCACTGCTGAGCAAAAAGAACATCAAAGCTCGTCTCAATTTCTCCACAACACATCTTGATGATCCCCAAGACTTTTGGGACAACATTTTGTGGACCGATGAGACAAAAGTGGAACTCTTTGGAAGGTGTGTGTCCAAGTATATCTGGCGTAGAAGGAACACTGCATTTCATAAAAAGAACATTATACCAACAGTAAAATATGGTGGTGGTAGTGTGATGGTCTGGGGCTGTTTTGCTGCTTCAGGACCTGGAAGACTTGCCGTGATAAAAGGAACTATGAATTCTGCTGTCTACCAAGAGATCCTGAAGGAGAATGTCCGACCATCTGTTCGTGTACTCAAGCTGAAACGAACTTGGGTTCTGCAGCAGGACAATGATCCTAAACACACCAGCAAGTCCACCACCGAATGGCTGAAGAAAAACAAAATGAAGACTTTGGAGTGGCCTAGCCAAAGTCCTGACCTGAATCCTATTGAGATGTTGTGGTATGACCTTAAAAAGGCCGTTCATGCTCGAAAACCCTCTAATGTAACTGAATTAGGACAATTCTGCAAAGATGAGTGGGCCAAAATTCCTCCAGGACGCTGTAAAAGCCTCATTGCACGTTATCGCAAACGCTTGGTTGCAGTTGTTGCTGCTAAGGGTGGCCCAACCAGTTATTAGGTTTAGGGGGCAATCACTTTTTCACACAGGGCCATGATGGTTTGGATTTTTTTTCACCTTTAATAATAAACACCTTCATTTACAAATTGCATTTTGTGTTTACTTGTGTTGTCCTTGACTATTGTTTAAATTGGTTTGATGTTCCGAAACACTTAAGTGTGACAAACATGCAAAGGAACAGGAAATGAGGAAGGGGGCAAACACTTTTTCACACCACTGTATATACTGTGTGTGTGTATATATATAGATAGATATAGCTATCTATCTTAAGATAAATATATATATAGATAGATATACTGTAGATAGATATATACTGTGTATACAATATATACTGTGTATACAATATATATATATATATATATATATATATATATATATATATATATATGTTGTACATTCAATTTTAGGCACTGTGCATATATCAGATTTGCAAACATGAGAATCAAATTGTACTTTTCTTTACACAGATCTGTAAAATAAAACCTAGAGGAGGGGAAGTTGTGAAGGAGAGGTGGATTTGGGTCTGGGACATAGGTGTGCGCAGGGGGTGGGCAGGGTGTGCCTGGGCACACCCTAATTACTCTGTGTGATGCCAATTTCCCTTACTGCGCATCTTTCCCCTGTGCTATGCCCCACCACCGCAGTGCTACTGGTCCCCCCCCCCCCCTCCCGGCTTCTGAGGGGGATGTTTCAGGATGGAGAGTGGGGGAAGGGGGTAATCAATTTGCCATTTACCAGCCCCTTCTTTTTCTAAATGAATACAGTGAGCACACTCACTCACTCTGTTCAATCGTAACGGAAGCATAGCAAACGGTTGTTTACTATGCTTCAGTTTGTGAATGAACAGGAAGTTCGCTCAGCACGGAGGACTTCCCATTCATTCACTGTCCAGGGCAGCCGAGGCTGCAGAGGAAATCTTGTGTGTTTGAGCTTTGGGGTGCGCACCCTAATGCAATAGGCTGCACACACACCTATAGTCCAGGAAATGGAGATTTAGGAACGGTGACACATTTTGAATGGAGACAGACTTAGACTTTGTATTTTTTTTTTTAAGGTTCTTTTAGCTTGCAGCAAGTCACCTCCGGGTCTATCGAGTACGTCCAGTCTCATCATCGCGGCATAGAACCCACAGGGGACTTCTTCATGATCTCGGTTAGCGATTCCCTCTACAAGTCTATGAGCGTTCCATTCTACATTGTCATCCAACCCACTAACGATGAGCAACCTCAGCTGCATGTCAAGAACCTTACGGTAAGCTCAGCTTTTTGTGTCCTGGATTTTGGTATTTACCTGACAGGTGAGAGTCTAATCATAGCCAGTGTATGCTTCCCTGGAGACCTTTAGACTCAGCGAGAATTCACAAAGCTTTCAGAAAGTTTCCAGCAGCTTTTTCCAAATCTGTAACCACCATTTTTACACAGCAGCTGGTAGATAGGGGTTTTAAACACACTTGAATTTGTAGATCAGGCGATGAGCTTCAATGTGAAAGTGGACACGGCCCCTTTCACAGCCTTTCCAAACCAATTAGCTGCGCTGAAAAATCATTGCTTAACATGATTTGCCACAAAAATTAAATACACATAGTTTCATAGTTAGTAAGGTTGAATAAAGACACCAGTCCATCCAGTTCAACCTGAGTGAGTGTCTACCCCTAGATAGCCCACAATCTAAGGTCCCCATTCATATACTAAGGCCAATTTTGGACAGAAGCCAATTAACCTATCTGCATGTCTTTGGAGTGTGGGAGGAAACCGGAGTACCTGGAGGAAACCCACGCAGGCACAGGGAGAACATGCAAACTCCAGGCAGGTAGTGTCGTGGTTGGGATTCGAACCAGCGACCCTTTTTACTGCTAGGTGAGAGTGCTACCCACTACACCACTGTGCCGCCCTAATAGAAAAAGTTTTTTTAACTATTCGTGAAGTGACACAGTCCTCAAAATGCACAATTAACCACTTACAGACCGGACCATTTTGCTGGTCAAAGACCAGACCACTTTTTGCGATTTGGCACTGCGTCGCTTTAACTGACAATTGCGCGGTCGTGCGACGTGGCTCCTAAACAAAATTGACGTCCTTTTTTTTCCCACAAATAGAGCTTTCTTTTGGTGGTATTTGATCACCCCTGCGGTTTTTATTTTTTGTGCTATAAACAAAAATAGAGCGACAATTTTGAAAAAAACACATTATTTTTTACTTTTTGTTATAATAAATATCCCCCAAAAATATATAAAAAAAAATTTTTTCCCTCAGTTTAGGCCGATACGTATTCTTCTACATATTTTTGGTAAAAAAAATCGCAATAAGCGATTATTGATTGGTTTGCGCAAAAGTTATAGCATTTACAAAATAGGGATAGTTTTATAGCATTTTTATAAATTTTTTTTTTTTTTTACTAGTAATGGCGGCGATCAGCGATTATTTTTTTATCGTGACTGCGACATTGTGGGGGACCCATCGGACATTTTTTAAACATTTTTGGGACCATTGTCATTTATACAGTAATCACTGCTATATAAATGCACTGATTCCTGTGTAAATGACACTGGCAGTGAAGGGGTTAACCAGTGGGTGGCAGTGTAGGGGTTAAGTGTTCCTAGGGGTGTGTTACTAACTGTGGGGGGGGGTTGGGCTTTCATTTAGTGAACACTGATCTCTGCTCCAATCACATGGAGCAGAGATCAGTGTCACTAGTTGCTAGGCAGAATGGGGAAATGCTGTTTACACTGCATTTCCTCCATTCAGCCGTCCCGTGAGACGATTGCGGGTATGCCCGCGGCGATCGAGTCCGCGGGTCCCGCGACCGGACTCACGGGGGTCCCGACCAGCGGCGCGCTCCCGATGGCAGGGCGGCATTGAAGATTGGACGTACTTGTACGCCAATATGCCTGCCCGTGCCATTCTGTCGACGTACATCGTCGTGCGCTGGTCGGGAACCGGTTAATAAATTGAAAAAATAGTGAATTTCCCGACATCCGGTCAAATAAATTATATAGCAAAGTCCTCCAAATGTGCTTATATCCTTAATAGTCTATTCCTCGTGACATCACATAGCAAATAAACACCCGAAAAGTGATGATAAACTCCAAGAGAGATCCTCCACCTCTATTCACACTGTCTCCTACCAGATTTTAAGATCTCTTTTTAGGGAGATCTGCTCAAGCATGTAATCCTTTCGCAGACAGGGGTTCACTTTAAGGATCAGGAGGATGGCTCCCACAATAACGTCCCAGATGGTACCAAGGTTTTCTAGGCAATATTCCTCTCCCATGTGGAAAACAAGAATGCCTCCATAGTGTAATTCGTACACACAGTCATTATTAAAATAAAGAATTGCACTTACAAACGTATTCTTTCTCATAAGCGCTCTGTTAAAATCAACAAGCCGGCCGGCTCTTTAGACGCTGCCCGTGTCTTCCGGGTCCAGCGCAGTACACGGTGACATCAGCACGTCGCTCCTCCCTACGCCGTTTCGTCACAACTGACGCCTTCCAGGGGCACTTTCACAGCCTGCCAAAGGTACCATCTTGCCTATCAGACCACCTCCACCATTTATCTACGGCTCCGGTGTTCTCCCTGCGGACTTGGGGACAGGCATGGCAGTTAATATGTGCAATTCGTTTAGTTCCAAATTCGTTTTTTAATGAATTTAGACACATTCATTAATTCCGAATTTCCGACATTTCCGAATTTTTCAATTTATGAAATTTCAGAATTTCCAAATTTCAAAATTTGCGAAATTAAGAAATTACCGAAATTTCAGAATTTCCAAAATTCAGAATTTCCGAAATTCTGAATTTCATATTTTTGGATTTCCGAATTTCTCATTTTTGGATTTCCGAGTTTCCAATTTTCGGATTTCCGAATTTCCGAATTTTTCAATTTCCGATTTTCGGATTTCCAAATTTTTTGATTTCCGAATTTCAATTTTCAAATTTTGGATTTTCGGAATTCCGGATTTTCGGAATTCCGAATTTTCGGAAATTCGAAAATCAGAAAAAAAAGAAAGAAAATCTGTTTAATTCTAAATAATAACTAACTATTAAATTATAGGTATTCTAATTCCCTTTCAAATTTGTCTGTTAGTGAACGTAATGAGTATCAATTTATCCGAACTTACGAATTATCTGAAATAACAAATGCTACATCTAAACAAATGGAACGTAACAATCTAATAATAATAAAACTTTTTTATTATTATTAATTATTTATTATTAATTATTTGTTATTAATTTGTTCCCTTCCATTTGTTTAGATGCGGCATTTGTTATTTCAGATAATTCATAACTTCGGATAAATTTGTGCTCGTTAATTTAATAGTTTTAATAATTTTTTTCAGATTTTCAAATTTTTTAGACTTTCAAATCTTTGAATTCCCGAATTCCAAAAATCCAAAATTCGGAAATCCGAAATTCGGAAAATCAAAAATTCGTAAATTCGAAAATAAGAAAACTGAAAATTTGGAAATTCGGAGTTGCGAAATTCGGAAAATCTAAAATTCGGAAATTCAGAAATCCAAAAAATCAAAATGTGAAAATTCCCAAAATTTCTGAATTCCGAATTTTCGATTTTCCGAATTTACGAATTTCTGAAAAAATCAAACAAACTAATAAAACGTAAACAAAAATGAACACATTTTTTGTCAGTGCACATGTCTACATGGCGGTGCCGGTGGGCGCAACAGAGGGAAACCAGGGAACGACCATTTGCTAATCTCCCTTAAATGACCATGGAAGTCAAATGTATTACATCACTTCCAGGGTCAGATGTCTCTTCCTTAGCTGATGTGGTGGACGAAGAAGCTAATGGAGAACAATCTGTGCCACATTAGCTTCAATGAAAGGCAAGGGAGACAACAGTCTAAAAGGCCACCTCACATCTTAGTAAAAAGAACCTGTCACAGCAAAAAGCTATCACGTTTGGGGCTATTGTCCCCTCATGTTATAGTAATAAAGGTAAATGTAAAGAAAATTAAAGTGTTACTAAACCGAGGACCAGTGGCGGTCCATCTATACAGGGCGCAGGGGCGCCGCCCCCGTGAACTCATGCGCCCGGCCCCTAATCTACATGCAGGGCGCCGGACACATGGATTTCAATGTTTATTTGTATTTTTTTTTGAACCACATGATTAGAGCAGGAGGCTCTAATTGGTTTCAAAAAAGGGTGGGCTCAGTGCTCTGCGCCCTGAGCCCACCCAGTTGTGTGACAATAGCAAATTAATATTTCCTGTTGTCTTCCTGATTCCCCTCCCAGCCAATAAGGAAGTGGATCCTGAGACCCGATTGACCGGGCCAATGGGGTCTCAGGACCCACTTCCCAATAGCATAGCAGGTTTTTGTCTTTGAACATTCGGGATGGTGAAATGCCATAGGTGACCAGGAACAAACCAGAAAAAAAAGCACAGCTCCAAGGATGCAGTAGGAACAGCTTCTCCTCTTCTCTACTGTACATCTTTACTCTGATAATTTGATGCCAAGTCACACATTCAGCCATGTAACTTGGATAGTGAGCACCTGCCCCAGACTTCTTGGCACTTGATTACGTGACTAGAACAAGGTGGCATCACAAACTTTTACACCTCCTGCCAGGACCGGGACAAGGGGTGGGCAGGAGAGGCAGCTGCCCTGGGCGCTGTGGTATCTTGTGAGATGGGGGGGGGAACCACAACAAGGTTGGGGGGAAGGGATCTTGTGTTGGGAAGGGGAATTTGGGGGGCGCCAGGGGATAAGAATTGTTCTAGGAGAGGACATTTGGGGCGGTGTGCTAGGAGTGGTGATTCGAGAGAATTTGTTTTCGCAGAGGAAGAGGACTCTGGTGACAATCTGTGAAGCTCTGGTGAACTCCATGCCCAAGAGGGTGAAGGCAGTGCTGGAAAATAATGGTGGCCACCCAAAATATTGAAACTTTGGGTCCAATTTGGACATTTTCACTTAGGGGTGTACTCATTTTTGCTGCCGGCGGTTTAGACATTAATGGCTGTGTGTTGAGTTATTTTGAGGGGACAGAAAATTTACACTGTTATACAAGCTGTACACTCACTACTTTACATTGTAGACAAGTGTCATTTTTTTCAGTGTTGTCACATGAAAAGATGGAATAAAATATTTACAAAATTTAGATAAAGTTTAGTTTTTTTTCACTGGTGGTAAATTAGTTTTTCTGCAAGCTGTCCTGTTGGCAGGACCAGAGATGGATTCCTATTTGATCATGTCAAGTCCCCAATGAATGAAGCAGGCTGCAAAGTGTAAACCGAAAATAGAACATATCTGATGCCAGAGTTCCATGGCAGGGGATAAAGGAGGGGTAATTCATAAAAAATTTTAAAAAATCGCTGTGCGAATGTGAGAGCATTTTCACAATTGTCACAAATAATCCCTATATTTTGCGCAATACTTTTTTTGCTATGATCATTAGCTCCATCGACTGGCCATAATGAAGTATTTTCCTGATTATGGTATTTTAAGAAAATAATGCATTATGGCCACTAGATGGAGCTGATCATGGAAAATAAACATATTAGGTAAATACAGTGGAAATTTGCAATGGCTGGGCAAATGCTTGTGCCTAACATGCTTGACATTAATCCAGCATTTTTTTAAACTTTTTTTTAATTAATAAATTCCATAGTTCTGAAAACGTGTGCATATATATATATATATATAGATGTAGATACTATATATATATATATATATATATATATATATATATATATATATATATATATATATATAGATGTAGATGTAGATATATGTATGTGTATATATATATATATAGATGTAGATATATGTATTTATTTATTTAAAAAAAAACATGTTTTCGGAAAGTGGCAAAGGTCTTCTTCACTTTCCTCCTTGCCAGAGGAGTGCCACGAATTTAGCGATGTCTTTGACAAAGGTCAAGCTGGTCGTTTTCCTCCACAACGGTCGTAGGATTGCTCAATTGACCTTCAACCATGGTGTCTTGCTCCCTCGTGGCCTGGTATACCCTTTATCTGTCTCAGAGGATAAAGCCATGGAGGACTATGTTGCCGACGCATTCTCGAGGGTTCATCCGCAAATCTTCATCTCCTGCTGGTGCTGGCTTCTTCTTTGTGAAAAAGAAGAGTGGTGAACTGAGACCTGCACAAATGCCCGGTCTGCCTTATGGCCAGTCCGGGCCTGGCTATTTCTCAACAATTCTGGTGGCCTAGTCTCCGTGCTGATGTGACCGCCTTCATAACCGCTTGTTCCATGTGTGCTCAGAGTAAGACACCACGACAACTTCCAGTGGGCCTCCTACAGCTTATACCCAATGGAGAGAGGGCTTGGACCCGCCTGCCCATGGATTTTATTTTGGAGTTACCCAACTCCCAGGGCAACACAGTTATTCTTATGGTGGTTGATCGATTCTCGAAAATGTCAAATTGTATTCCACTAAAGAAATTGCACACATCCAAGGAACTGGCATCTATTTTTGCTTGGGAGATCTTTCAGTTACATACCAAGGCTACCCAAGGTTATCATCTCCGATAAGGGTAGTCAGTTTTCTCCAGGTCCTGGCGAGCTTTTTGTACACAATTGGGAATTCAGCTTTCCTTCTCCTCTGCGTATCACCCACAGTCCAATGGGGCCGCAGAACGAGCCAACCAAGCCTTGGAGCAGTTGCTACGTTGCTATATTTTGGACCACCATAACAACTGATCAGACCTCTTACCTTGGGCAGAGTTTTCTCACAATAGTGCCATCAATACTCCTTCCCGATGGTCTCAGTTTATGGCGAATTATAGTTTTCAACCATTTATGTTGCCTGACTCATTTGTTCCTCAAAGCATTCCTTCATTAGAGGAGCATCTCCGTGATTTTCGTTCCACTTGGGTGCAGGTGCAAGAGTCCTTGCGACGTGCCAGTGATAGGTACAGACTCCATGCTGTCCGCAGAAGCCTATCTGCGCCTACCAGGTTGGGGAGAGGGTCTGGCTGTGATCTCGTAACCTCCGACTCCGTATTTCCTCGCTAAAACTGGAATCAGGGTTTATTGGGCCTTTCCGTGTTCCCTGTAGGATCAACCCAGTGGCTTACGTATTAGACCTTCCTTCTAACACGTGTATTTCAAATATATTTCATGTCTCCTTATTAAAACCCTTGGTGTGCAACTGCTTCACCACCTCGGAACCGCATCCTCGCCCGGTTCAGGTGGAAAACCAGGAAGACTATAAGATACAATCGATCATTGGTTGCATGGGCGCATACAATATCTGGTTCATTGGAAAAGGTCCGGTCTGGAGGAATACTCTTGGGTCTCACCCTCGGACGTACATGCTCCTGTCCTCCTCCATGCTTTCCATAGACATTTTCCCCTCAAACCTGGTGGTCCTCCGAGAGGGAGGGGTCATTAAGGAGGGGTTACTGTCAGGGCTGGGCTCTCTGCCCTCCCTTTTCAGCTCTCAGGTTACGCAGCTGTCTGTTAATTGCCGGTACTCATCGTTCCACTGTGGCTCACCTGGTAATCATTTTCTGCCCATCACTCCAGCCTACAGCCAGCCCCTTCTGGCTATATAAACTGCCTGGTTTGTTTCTCCTGTGCCTTTGCCTCGGTGCAACATATCAATAGACTCTCTGCTGTGTTCCTGTTGAAGACTTTCCTGGCTGACGTCCTTCTTCTGGTTCCTGATCTTATCTGCTGCTTCCAACTACGCTGATCTCTGGCTTCCTGATTTACTGGCTTGTTCTGACTATCCGCTGACTACCCTGTTTCAACTACGTTTTCTATTTGTACCATTTTTTTTTTTTACCATTAAATTAAAAAAGGTGTGATTTTAACTGCATTTTCTGTCTCCATCTGATTCATGGTTCCTGACAATTTGCTATGATCATTGGCTCCATCTAGGGGCCATAATGTGGTATTTTCCTGATTTGGGTATTTTAAGGGAAATAATGCATTATGGCCACTTGATGGAGCTGATCATGCAAAATAAAGCGATAAAATACGCTGAGAATTAGCGCTGTCTGGATAAATGCTTGTGACATTCGTCCAACAAATAGTTTTTTTAATAAATAAACCCCAAATTTCTGCAAGTGTGTGTACATGCATTATTTTTTACGTGTATATTTTGCATTAAAAAAAAATAAAAAAATAGTTTTATCTAAAAATGTATTTACTTTTAAATGTGTTAGATCTAGATATATTTTAAATATATACACAGTGTGTATATATTATATATATATATATATATATATATATATATATATATATATATATATTAATAAAAAAATAAAAATGTATGTATGTATGTATATATATATATATATATATATATTTCCTGGGTGTTAAAGGGTTTTCCCTTTAAGTCCGGGGGGGTGATGAGGATTAGCGAGGAGCTGTCCTTTTGGCAGGTCCAGAGATGGGGCTCGTATTTGATCATCTCAAGTCCCCCGTGAACGGAGCAGACCGCAAAGTGTAAACAGAACGCATGAAAATAGAACATATCTGATGCCAGAGGTCCATGGCAGAGGATAAAGGAACATTAAATCCCGGCTTCCATGTGTGCTTGTCAGCTGGTGTAAATCCCAGAATGGCTTGCAAATGAAGGAGCCCGTGCCACACACATAGAGCCTAAATTTAGTCCGCCGCGTGTTTACAGAGTAACAGAACGTTTTCGCCGCAAAAAAACAGAGAATCCGGGAAGGAGCAGAGCCCTCTCTAACATATCCTGTTTTTCTTTCCATGAGTAATGTCGGGCCCTCGTTTTTGAGAGAATTATTGTTTTGTTTCGGCGGGGTTGGTAATCAAGGCGTATTTTCTATGAGCCGCATGTTACCGTATTACCAATCTGCCGTGTCTCCAATCCTGGCTGCTAGTTCTCGTTTTCAGCCCAGAATCCCGTCTTTTGTTCCAGCAACACCGCGGCATGATCCGGGGGCCGCCAGGCCGTCCAGAATCTGGGGTTCAACGGAAGGTCACGCCACCGTGCCGCTCAACTTTCCTAGACGGGAAAAAGCGCCACCGATCGGCACTATGATATTAAAGGAGTTGTAAACCCTCGTCGTTTTTCTATGCATTAAGGTTAAAGACCTTCTGTGCAGCTGCCCCCCATAGCCCCTTTTTTACTTACCTGAACCCTATTGTTTCAGAGACAGGGAGGAGCACAGCAGCTCCAGCCACTGTCTCGGGTCCTCGTTGGATAGATTGACAGCAGCGGGAGCCATTGGCTCCCGCTGCTGTCAATCAAATCCAGTGACACGGGAGCCGGGTCTGAGTCCTGCTGTCTGGGTCAATGGACGCAGCAGCGGGAATCGGAGCATACCTGCATGGGTGCCCCCATTGAATGTGGCTCTCCGTGGGGGCACCCGAGAAGAGGAGGAGCCGGGAGCACCTCCAGGGGACCCCAGAAAAGGAGGATCGGGGCCGTTCTATGCAAAACCCTTGCACAGAGGATGTAAGTATAACATGTTTGGTATTTAAAAGAGACAAAAAATAAACCTTTACTATAACTTAGATAGATTTCAAAGCTTGAAGTTCAGTCTGCTAATATTTTGCCATCCCTGGTTCCTTCTAACCTGTCCCAACCATACACTAATACAATGTTTAAATAAAACCCCCATTTTCATTACATATCTTATTTTAAAATCATCACTGGGTCTCTGTGCTTCTATATGCAATGGAAAGAGATTGTGGGTGGGAGCGGCCTGCAGGGTGCTGTACATTGCTTTCAGTAGACCTCAGCCCTCATACAAGCAGTGGGATTTTGATATGATATAGAAGATGGTCAGGGACTGCAGACATGGTACAGGAGATGGTCAGAGACTGCAGACATGTTACAAGAGATGGTCAGAGACTGCAGACATGGTACCGAAGATGTTCAGAGACTGCAGAGGAGATACAAGAGATTGTTAGAGACTGCAGACATAGTACAGGAGATGGCCAGAGAATGCAGACATGGTACAAGAGATGGTCAGAGACTGCAGACATGATACAGGGGATGGTCAGAGATTGCAGAAGTGACACAAGAGATGGTCAGAGACTGCAGACATGATACAGGGGATGGTCAGAGACTACAGACATGGTACAGAAGATATTCAGAGACTGCAGAGGTGATACAAGAGATGGTCAGAGACTGCAGACATGATACAGGAGAGGGTCAGAGACTGCAGACATGTTAAAAGAGATGGTCAGAGACTGCAGACATGGTACAAGAGATGGTCAGAGACTGCAGACATGATACAGGAGAGGGTCAGAGACTGCAGACATGTTAAAAGAGATGGTCAGAGACTGCAGACATGGTACAAGAGATGGTCAGAGACTGCAGACATGATACAGGAGATGGTCAGAGACTGCAGAGGAGATACAAGAGATTGTTAGAGACTGCAGACATAGTACAGGAGATGGCCAGAGAATGCAGACTTGGTACAAGAGATGGTCAGATACTGCAGAAGTGATACAAGAGATGGTCAGAGACTGCAGACATACTACAGGAGATGGTCAGAGACTGCAGACATGATACAAGAGATGGTCAGAGACTGCAGACATGATACAGGAGATGGTCAAAGACTGCAGACATACTACAGGAGATGGTCAGAGACTGCAGACATGATACAAGAGATGGTCAGAGACTGCAGACATGATACAAGAGATGGTCAGAGACTGCAGAGGAGATACAAGAGATTGTTAGAGACTGCAGACATAGTACAGGAGATGGCCAGAGAATGCAGACTTGGTACAAGAGATGGTCAGAGACTGCAGAAGTGATACAAGAGATGGTCAGAGACTGCAGACATACTACAGGAGATGGTCAGAGACAGCAGACATGATACAAGAGATGGTCAGAGACTGCAGACATGATACAGGAGATGGTCAAAGACTGCAGACATGATACAGGAGATGGTCAAAGACTGCAGACATACTACAGGAGATGGTCAGAGACTGCAGACATGATACAAGAGATGGTCAGAGACTGCAGACATACTACAAGAGATGGTCAGAGACTGCAGACATACTACAGGAGATGGTCAGAGACTGCAGACATGATACAAGAGATGGTCAGAGACTGCAGACATGATACAGGAGATGGTCAAAGACTGCAGACATGATACAGGAGATGGTCAAAGACTGCAGACATGGTACAAGAGATGGTCAGAGACTGCAGACATGGTACAAGAGATGGTCAGAGACTGCAGACATGATACAGGAGATGGTCAAAGACTGCAGACATGGTGCAGTAAGTACCGCTGATAAGGCAGTACAGCCAGCCCCTCCTGTACTGGGCCGAGGCCAATCAGCCAGAAAGGGGGGCCCGGGCACCTGCTGTTGTACTACCTTACTGCAGACACTAGTCTTTTTCTGCCTTCCTCTGCAGCTCTTCCTCTCCCTCCCTCTAGCTGTGCTGCAGGAGATTAGTTCTAACATTCGCGCCTCCGTCCTTCTACTTTCTGACCGCCCCATGCACCCCTTTTCCCCACACCTTGATCGGCTTCCCCCCTTTACTGCCGGAAGCTGCTGCTGGCACTCAAGGGGATGTTTCAGGATAGGGTGCTAGGGAGGGGGGTAAACATGTCATACAATAATGATTTTAGTGTATTTTTAGCTAAAATATAAGTTGATATTTTCCTGGGGGGAAAAAGCAGGGCCCTCTCAGGTAGGCAGTATGGGGCCCTGTCCTTTCTGTCATCATCCCTGGGTACAGGAGATGGTCAGAGACTGTAAACATGCTATAAGACTATAAGAGTTATTGGAGACTGAGGACATTCTTTGGGAGTCATTAACTGGAGATGCAGTGCATCCGGAATGTATTCACAGTTCGACATTTTACGTTACAGCCTTATTCCAAAATTGATTAAATTCATTATTTTTCTCAAAATTCTACAAACAATACCCCATAATGACAACGTGAAAGAAGTTTGTTTGCAATATTTACTAATTTATTTAAAAAAAAAAAAGGAAAAAAAAAAAAACATGTACAGAAGTATTCACAGCCTTTGTTCAATTCTTTGGTGAAGCACCTTTGGCACCAATTACAGCCTCAAGTCTTTTTGAGTATGATGCCACAAGCTCGGCACACCTATTTCTGGGCAGTTTCTCAAATTCTTCTTTGCAGGCCAAAGAGTTCAATCTTAGTTTCATCAGACCAGAGAATTTTGATTCTCATAGTCTGAGAGTCCTTTAGACTCCAGGTGAGCTGTCATGTGCCTTTTACTGAGGAGTGGCTTCCGTCTGGCCGCTCTACCATACAGTCCTGATTGGTGGAGAGCTGCAGAGATGGTTGTTCTTCTGGAAGGTTCTCCTCTCTCCACAGAGAAACGCTGGAGCTCTGTCAGAGTCACCATCAGGTTCTTGGTCACCTCCCTGACTAAGGTCCTTCTCCCCCAATAGCTCAGTTTGGCCGGGTGGCCCCCTCTAGGAAGAGTCTTGGTGGTTCCAAACTTCTTCCATTTTTGGATGATGGAGACCACTGTACTCATTGGGATCGTCAACATGGCAGAAATGTTTCTGTACTCTTCCCCAGATCTGTGCCACCATACAATCCTGTCTCGGAGGTCTACAGACAATTCCTTGGACTTCATGGCTTGGTTTGTGCTCTGACATGCACTGTTACCTGTGGGACCTTCTATAGACAGGTGTGTGCCTTTCCAAATCATGTCCAATCAACCGAATTTACCACAGGTGACTCCAATCAAGTTGTAGAAACATCTCAAGGATGATCAGTGGAAACAGGAGGAACCTGAGCTCTATTTTGAGTGTCATGGCAAAGGCTGTGAATACTTATGTACATGGGATTTTCTTGTTTTTTTCTTTATTTGTAAACTGCAAAGACTTCCAACAAATTTCTTTCACATTGTCACTATGGAGCATTGTTTGTAGGATTTTGAGGAAAATAATTCATTTAATCCATTTTGGAACAAGGCTGTAACTAGAGCTGCACCAATAATCGTTTAAACAATCGAAATCACAATTCTACCCCCCTTTCCAATCTTTAAAACAGCATTTCCCCCATTCTATGTAACAAGTGCAGAGTCCTCTGCTCACTTCTGACAGCTGACAAAAAAAAATTACAAATCCAGGCAGCCTGCCAAGTTGATCACAACATTGGACATAACTATTAACAAAGTAACATTTCGTTCTTAGATCAAAGGAATGAACTTCGGTTTGTAAATGAGGGCAGTTTAACCACTTAAAGCGGAGTTCCGCCAAATTATTATTTTTTTAAAAAGTCAGCAGCTGCTGACTTTTAATATATGGGCCCTTACCGGTCCAATGTTGGCACCCGAAGCCGATCTGTCCCTCGGCTCTCGGGTGGAGGCGCCTCCATCTTCGGTAAGGGAATCGGGAAGTAAAGCTTTTCGGCTTCAAAGCCTGGTTTCCTACTGCGCATGCGTGAGTCACGCTGTGCGATTCCACTGGTCCCTGCTGTCTTCTGCAACCTTTGTGTCTCCCAGAATACAGCGAGGGGGGGGGGGGGGGCGGAGGAGGCGACGGATATAGCATAGATATCCACGGGTATTATGGCTATCTATGCCTGGAAGTGGGAGCGAATACCTGGATTATACAGGTATTTGCTCCCCCCTGAAAGGTGCCAAATGTGACACCGGAGGGGGGGAGGGGGGATTCCAAAAAGCGGAAGTTCCATTTGTGGGTGGAACTCCGCTTTAAAGACTAAACCTTTTTCTGACAGTTGTTGCTTACAAGTTAAAATCAGTATTTTTTGCTAGAAAATGACTTAAACCCCCCCCCCCAAATATTATTCATATTTTTTTTTTTAGCAGAGACCCTAGAGAATAAAATGGTGGTTATTGCAATATTTTATGTTTTTTTTGGAGAAAATACACTCTATTGAATTAAAAAAAAAAACTGGACAAGTTAGCCCAATTTTTCTGTTTAATGTGAAAGATGATGTTACGCCACGAGAATTGCGATCTTTATTCTAAGCAGAAAAATCGTGATTCTCATTTTAGCCAGAATCGCGCATCTCTATCTGTATCTGACAGCTAGAAATCACGGCTATAACAGGGCAATAGGGGGAAACCCAGATTAGTGTTTTCAGGGGCCACCGAGGGCCGAACAAAAAGTGCCAAAGGCCGCATGCTAGAGGCTAGACAACGCTTCATCCAGAACTAGGAAAACCATTGTGGTTGGGTTCTCAGGTTGGACCTTCTCATGGAATTGATCATTATGTTTTTCATCTTTTCTATTCCATCCAGATAATTGAAGGGGGAAGCTGCGAGATCGGGCCGGCCACATTGAACGCGGAAGACCTGGACGCCCCACCGGACACGCTGCGATTCACGGTTATAACCCCCCCCGCACACGGCTCCTTATTAAACGGCGCATATGGTAAGGATATCAGTCCGGACAGATATGGGAGTTTCGGAGAACGGGGGAAGGGCTCAGCCATTGACAGCTTCACCTTGGATGAACTGAAGCAAGGTTTGTATCACAATTTTATGGCTTCCATGACTCCGCGTACATATGGACCCCCCCCCCTCCCGCGCGCGCCTTCGTTCTATGGATCCCCATGTCTCTACGGCGTCTTAATCTGTATACGACGCTGCGAGACCCCAGATCTGTACAAGCTTACTATATCCTGTTGGGCTTTTGGGGGGAACTGTGTTTTGATTTTGCTTCTTTCTTTCTCCTCATTTTTTTTTGCTTTGCACCAGATGAGACTTTTGGCCGCTGCGGGGATCTGTTTTGTGTTTTTGAATGCCTTGTAATTCCGACTTGTCCAAGATCCAGTGGAAGAGCGCTGGGGGGCTGGTGGGGGATTGGCAGTCTGTGGATGCCCTCTGCTGGAGATTCAGGCGACTGCAATCTGACGGCTCCAAACAATCTGGAGATTAACTCCTTCCATGACCCAAGGGGGGGAAGTTGGGATGCAAGGTTTTAAAAAAACATAAAAAATTGCCATCACCTGCAAGGTGTTTCGGGCTTTAGAACTGTTAACAAAAGAATAAATTTTATTATGAAGTAGTGTGTAGGTATCGATTTTTGGCAGGAAATACAAAATGCGCTGGTTTCCCCCAGGGGTTTTGTTTTTTAAGCGTTTCGACTTTAAACAGTCATAGTTTCCTTCAGGGGAGACATGTCAGAGAGACATATCAAAAAGATATCCATATATTTAGTGCATCATAATTTACAGACATCTATGAATATCTTGTATCATAATAAAAAAAAAACCTGGGGAAACCAGACCATTTTTTTGTTCCTAACTCTGTTAATTGATTTTTGGCAGGTTATCTGACCAATGACAGCGGTCAAAGGAATACCATTGGACCCCCCCCCCCCCCCTACGCACATGCATCTACGCACTTTTATGGTGGTTGTAGCAAAAGTAGAAATACAAAGAATACATTTATGTCCCATCAGTGTGGCCCCTTACATAAATTGTCTCCATCACAGTTCCCCTTACATCAGGTGCCCCCATTATAGTGCCCCCTTACATGAATTGTCCTCATCAGAGTGCCCCCTTACATCACATGTCCCCATCAGAGTGCTTCCTTGCATAAAATGTCTCATCAGAGGGCCCCCTTACATCAGATGTCTCATCTGAGTACCCCCTTACATCAGATGTCTCATCAGAGTGCCCCCTTTACATCAGATGTCTCATCAGAGTGCCCTTTTAGATCAGATGTCTCATCAGAGTGCCCTTTTAGATCAGATGTCTCATCAGGGTGCCCCCTTTACATCAGATGTCTCATCAGAGTGCCCCCTTTACATCAGATGTCTCATCAGAGTGCCCCCTTTAAATCAGATGTCTCATCAGAGTGCCCCTTTACATCAGATGTCTCATCAGAGTGCCCCTTTACATCAGATGTCTCATCAGAGTGCCCCCTTACATCAGATGTCTCATCAGAGTGCCCCCCTTACATCAGATGTCTCATCAGAGTGTCCCTTTACATCAGATGTCTCATCAGAGTGCCCCCCTTACATCAGATATCTCATCAGAGTGCCTCCTTACATCAGATGTCTCATCAGAGTGCCACCCTTACATCAGATGTCGCATCAGAGTGTCCCCTTACATCAGATGTCCCATCAGAGTGCCCCCCTTACATCAGATGTCCGATCAGAGTGCCCCCCCTTACATCAGATGTCCCATCAGAGTGCCCCCCTTACATCAGATGTCTCATCAGAGTGCCCCCCTACATCAGATGTCTCATCAGAATGCCCCTTACATCAGATGTCTCATCAGAGTGTCCCTCCTTACATCAGATCAGAGTGCCCCCCCCCTTACATCAGATGTCTCATCAGAGTGCCCCTTACATCAGATGTCTCATCAGAGTGCCCCCTTACATCAGATGTCTCATCAGAGTGCCCCCTTACATCAGATGTCTCATCAGAGTGCCCCCTTACATCAGATGTCTCATCAGAGTGCCCCCTTACATCAGATGTCTCATCAGAGTGCCCCCTTACATCAGATGTCTCATCAGAGTGCCCCCTTACATCAGATGTCTCATCAGAGTGCCCCCTTACATCAGATGTCTCATCAGAATGCCCCCTTACATCAGATGTCTCATCAGAGTGCCCCTTACATCAGATGTCTCATCAGAGTGCCCCCCCCCCCTTACATCAGATCAGAGTGCCCCCAACCCTTACATCAGATGTCTCATCAGAGTGCCCCCTTACATCAAATTTCTCATCAGAATGCTCCCTTACATCAGATGTCTCATCCAAGTACCCCCTTACATCAGATGTCTCATCAGAGTGCCACCCCTTACAGCTGATCATAGTGCCCCCTTAAATCAGATGCCTCATCCAAGAACCCCCTTACATCAGATGTCTCAGAGTACCCCCTTACTTTAGATGTCTTATCAGAGTGCCCCCTTACATTGTCTGCCTGCAAATTCTGCATGTAGAGTTAAAATTGCTGGAAAGCAATATGTATGAAGCCAAGTGACACCAAGGGGGTGATTTACTAAGAAGAAAGCACCAGTTCATACATTAATTGGTGCTCCGGAAAAGTCATCAATTGAACTTGCGAACCGACGCACATTGAAGCGCAAGCAACAATAATAAATAAGAATAAAAACCTAAAAAATACAGCGCTGTTCCTATGTAAACTTAATGTGAAGTAATGAAACAAAAAAAAACAAAAAAAAAAATTGTGAATTATAAACGCAGCAGCAGCTTTAACCGTGAGATACCCACAATTCAAATAATTATTCCCAAATAAGCTGCGCTATACTGATCCGATAAATGCTATGTGAAGCAAATGAGTGAATAAATAAAGCATGAAATCAAAAAATATTAACAAAGTGCAGACAGGGAAATGCATATACTAATGTTCAAATATTAGTCCATCATCCCATCAACAAAAAACGTTTTGCTTGTAATCTCCAACGTGTTTTAAACACACCACACCGATATAGGAAAAGTGTCATCAGAGTTTGCAGGAAAAAAGAGGACTTCCACCACCAACACTACTGCCGCTGGGAGGAGCGACGTACTGACGTCACCGCGATCTACGCTGGACCCGGAAGCGACGGGCAGCGTTACTAAGCCGGCCGGCGAATTTGTTTGTTTTACAAAGCAAAGTTTTTTCTACTTGATGTAAGTGCAATCTTTTTTATTATATTAAATTTCGTGACTATATCACACTATGGCGATTCCTTTCGTTATTATATGTGCTGGGCAATGAGCGGTGTGGCCGTAGGATTTTTCTAACCATTGGAATAAGCGGTGTGGCCGTAGGATTCTTCTAACCATTTGAACCAAGCGCTTAAAGAGGATACACCCTCCATGCAGCCCTGACTCAGAGGAAGCGTTTTTGATTTGGCGATATCTGGTCTCTGAGATGGGATCAGTGTAGCTGGTAAGCGGCAGTAGTGTTGGTGGTGGAAGTCCTCTTTTTTCCTGCAAACTCTGATGACACTTTTCCTATATCGGTGTGGTGTGTTTAAAACACGTTGGAGATTACAAGCAATACGTTTTTTGTTGATGGGATGATGGACTAATATTTGAACATTAGTATATGCATTTCCCTGTCTGCACTTTGTTAATATTTTTTGATTTCATGCTTTATTTATTCACTCATTTGCTTCACATAGCATTTATCGGATCAGTATAGTGCAGCTTATTTGGGAATAACAATAATAAATAGCCGCATATGTAAACTGCAACTGTCGCTAGGGTAACTGCGGTTTTCTCATTGATAATAGCGCACGCCCAATACAATTGGTTAATTTCATCTCATCGGATGTGTCTTGTTAGGCAATTAGTAGGTGTTGTCAGTTAATTAACCCTTTTGATGCAAATCTCATTCCTATCAATTCTAATTTGTTTTTGTTTTTTTGTTTTTTTACCCAAATCTTTTAATACATTACAAAGAACAGAAAAGTGTTTCTAAATCCAATAAATTAATATTTGATCTGGATCTTTAAAGGTGACCATACACTGCAATCAGTTAGATCTTAAATAAATTAGATTTACCGTATATACTCGAGTATAAGCCGAGATTTTCAGCCTCTTTTTTGAGGCTGAAAGTGCCCCCCTCGGCTTATACTCGAGTCATCGCTGTCTGTCTGCCCGATCAGCGTGTCGAGCAGACAGACAGCGGCCATTCTAGGATTCAAAGGCCGCGCCTCCGTCGGTGATAGGCGGAACACTGAATTTCCCAGCAGTCTGTGTTCCGCCTATCACGGACATCCTCTCATCCTCGTCCGTAGTATGAAGATGAGCGGACGTCCATGATAGGCGGACCACTGACTGCTGGGAAATTGAGTGTTCCGCCTATCACGGACATCCGATAGGCGGAACACTCAATTTCCCAGCAGTCAGTGGGAAATTGAGTGTTCCGCCTATCACCGACGGAGGCGCGGCTTTTGAATCCTAGAATGGCCGCCGACGAAGAGCTGAAGGACGGAGGCTCGGCTCGGGACGCAGGCTGGACGGGACGCAGGCTGGACGGGACGCAGGCTGGACGGGACGCAGGCTGGATGGGACGCAGGCTGGACGGACACAGGCAGGCTGGACACAGGTAGGCTGCACGGACACACACACACACACACACACACACACACACACACACACACACACACACACACGGATGCATGGACACACACAGGGATGGATGGACCCACAGGGATGGACGGACACACAGGGATGGACAGGCATGTCTCACCCTCGGCTTATACACGAGTCAATAATTTTTTCCAGTTTTTTGGGGGTAAATTGGGGGCCTCGGCTTATATTCGGGTCGGCCTATACTCGAGTATATACGGTAGTGCAAGAGCCTGTTTGATTTTCTATAATGTGAATTAAATTGTTCAAGTGCGTCTTCCTATTACCTATTTTGCCTAAATATCGAGTTGTACAGAGATTGGCCAATCAGATTGTATAGTGCTTGACCATCTTAAGTGCCAAACTTGGAATGTAGATGTGCCATGACCCACTTGTATTTTCCAAACGATATGTCTTGGGCATTATACAAGGCACATGAAAAACCACCTTTTTTTAAGAGATGATAGAGCGATCAGGAATCTTCTGCAACAGTTGGAGAGCCGTAGTTTAAACTACACATCCCATGAGGCATTGGAAAACTCTGACATTCACAGACATGACTGGGCATGATGGGAATTGTAGTTCCTGAACAACTGGAGGGCCGTAGTTTGAAGACCCCTGTGCTAGACAATTATTGTGCTTCCAGAATTGGGAGTGTGGCATCTACCCAACTTCTCTGCTGGTGGACACAAGAATCTACATATAGATATAGATATATATATATATACAGGGCTTTTTTTCAGCAGGAACGCATGGGGACGCAGTTCCGGCACCTCCAGCTCTGAATGTATGTAATGGCAAGGGGTGCTGGGGTTTACTGGAGGGTCTATTGATGCTGGCTGCTGGGGGATCTATTGTTGCTGGAGGGGATCTATTTTTACAGGGGGAGAGTCTATTGTTGCTGGGGAGGTCAGTTGTCGCTGGTGGGGGATCTATTGTTGCTGGGGGACTCTACTGGGAGACAATAGTTTCTGGGAGACAACTACTGTTGAGGGAGATGTCTAATTGTTGCTAGCTGTTCAGAGTCTATTGTTGCTGGGGGTGCTCCATTGTTGCTGGATAGAGGGGATCTGTTTTACTTCCTATCATTAACAAATTACATACAAATTACTTAGCACCACAAATTGATACTTGGTTCTGTATCCATTACTGAGAGGTGGGTAGGGGGTGGAACCAAGGAACGGTGCTCAGAGGTGGGTAGAGAGTGGAACCAAAGAATGGTGCTCTGAGGTGGGTAGGGGGTGGAACCAAGGAATGGTGCTCAGAGGTGGGTAGAGAGTGGAACCAAGGAATGGTGCTCTGATGTGGGTAGGGGGTGGAACCAAGGAATGGTGCTCAGAGGTGGGTAGGGAGTGGAACCAAAGAACGGCGCTCAGAGGTTTGTAGGGGTGGAACCAAGGGATGGTGCTCAGAGGTTTGTAGGGGATAGAACCAAGGAATGGTGCTCAGAGGTGGGTAGAGAGTGGAACCAAAGAATGGTGCTCTGAGGTGGGTATGGAGTGGAACCAAGGAACGGTGCTCAGAGGTTTGTAGGGGTGGAACCAAGGAACGGTGCTCAGAGGTTTGTAGGGGTGGAACCAAGGAATGGTGCTCAGAGGTTTGTAGGGGTGGAACCAAGGAATGGTGCTCAGAGGTTTGTAGGGGTGGAACCAAGGAATGGTGCTCAGAGGTTTGTAGGGGATAGAACCAAGGAATGGTGCTCGGAGGTGGGTAGGGGGTGGAACCAAGGAATGGTGCTCCGAGGTGGGTAGAGAGTGGAACCAAGGAATGGTGCTCGGAGGTGGGTAGCGGGTGGAACCAAAGAATGGTGCTCGGGGGTGGTAGGGGGTGGAACCAAGGAATGGTGCTCAGAGGTGGGTAGGGGGGTGGAACCAAAGAATGGTGCTCGGGGGTGGTAGGGGGTGGAACCAAGGAATGGTGCTCGGAGGTGGGTAGGGGTGGAACCAAGGAACGGTGCTCGGAGGTGGGTAGGGTGTGGAACCAAGGAACGGTCTTCGGAGGTGGGTAGGGAGTGGAACCAAGGAACAGTGCTCGAAGGTGGGTAGGCAGTGGAACCAAGGAACAGTGCTCGAAGGTGGGTAGGCAGTGGAACCAAGGAATGGTGCTCAGAGGTGAGTAGGGAGTGGAACCAAGGAATGGTGCTCGGAGGTGGGTAGGGAGTGAAACCAAGGAACGTTGCTCGGAGGTGGGTAGGGAGCGGAACCAAGGAACGGTGCTCGGAGGTGGGTAGGGAGTGGAACCAAGGAGTGGTGGTCGGAGGTGGGTAAGAGGTGGAACCAAGGAATGTTGCTTGGAGGCGACCACAAGAGGTGACTTGGAAGGAGGGAGTTCCTGCACCTATTCTCTGAGAAAAAAAGCCCTGGATATATATATATATATATATATATATATATATATATATATATATATATATATATATATATATATATATATATATATATATATATATATATATATATATATATATATATATATATATATATATAATTTACACGCACACACTGAAGCAGGAAGCAATATACATTGGCCAGGAAGTGAATCTGTGCATAGGAAGTAGGTGTGTGTTTTGAGGCCAAATCATTTAGACATACACACGACCCACACAAACACCACCCCATGTAAAAATATATAAAAAATAATGTTAATTTGCAAATAAGGATCATCTCTTCCTCAGAGAACAGCGAGAGCTGGTTCACACAGGGGCGACTCGTCAGGTGACTTAGCCGCCTGACAAGTCGCATCCCATTCTGTACAATGGAACCGTTCTAATATGAGTGACACAAGTCGCTCCGACTTAGAAAAAAGTTCCTGTACTACTTTTGGGGCGACTTGCATTTACTTTTATACAGAAGTAATTTTGCAAGCCGCTGCTGAAGTCGGATGCAGGTCACCTGAGGCAGTCGCGCTGCAAGCCATGCTGCCTCAGTGTGAATCGGCTCTGAGCGGGGCATGGTGGTGGGAAGAAATTAGCGGCAGAACAAGCAACTTCATGTAGGGGCGTGATGTCATTCCAGTGTGCTGTCCACCGCTTCTGGGAACCAGATATGCGCCACGGGTACATACCTCCGCGCACACAGCAGTTGCGCATCTCACATACACAGCGGTCGCGCGTTTAGCTGCAGGAACCCAATTTTTATGGAATTTAATAGTAAAGCAGATGCAGATTTCCAGGACTGGACTAACAAATGTTTCTAGTGAAGGGCAACTGGTGTTTCTATTAAACAAGGTCTAAATGGACCATTGACGTGCATCCAGGGGCGGACTGACCATTCGGGCACTCGGGCACTGCCCGAGGGCCCCATGCCCCTAAGGGGCCCCATCAGGGTTGCCAGCCTCAATAAAACCAGGGGCAGTATGTAAAAATCTGTGTTTTAAAAATCCCAAGATTATATCTGCCCCGCCTCTCCAGTACCTTTTCAGTGTGTGTATGTGTATTCTGTGTGTGTATTCTGCGTGTGTATACTGTGTGTATATTGCGTGTGTGTGTGTGTATACTGTGTGTATATTGCGTGTCTGTGTGTGTGTGTGTGTATACTGTGTGTATATTGCGTGTCTGTGTGTGTGTATACTGTGTGTATATTGCGTGTCTGTGTGTGTGTATACTGCGTGTATATTGCGTGTCTGTGTGTGTGTGTGTGTGTATATTGCGTGTCTGTGTGTGTGTGTGTATACTGTGTGTATATTGCGTGTCTGTGTGTGTGTGTGTATATACTGTGTGTATATTGCGTGTCTGTGTGTGTGTGTGTGTGTATATTGCGTGTCTGTGTGTGTGTGTGTATACTGTGTGGCCCATAATCTATTGCTTGGGGGCCCCATAATCTCCTATTGCCCGGGGGCCCCATGAGTTGTCAGTCCGCCCCTGCGTGCATCTTAGTTGAACTCAGGAATGTGTCTTTGCAAAGTTAAGCTAAATTAAATCCTCTGTTATTTTTGCTTGAGGCTAGAGAGTGCAGGGGGATTAGAAGTCTTGTCAGTTTTTGGGGATGTCTGCACCCCTGCTAGGGTGAAGACATCTCCCAAATGTTGCCAGTTTCTCCTTCAAATGTATTCACTTCCTGTCACATGGCCAAACAGGAAGTAAGGGTAAAACCCTACCAATGTCTTTCCTTGGGGACACACAGGTCAAGCTAAATAGTTTCCCCATTAGGTAAATTGCACTCCAGCATTTTGCTCTGTACACCCCAAATTATTAGATGTCTTGGACTGGGATTTATTTACTAAAAGCAAATCCACACTGCACTACAAGTGTGCTTGGAAGTGCAGTTGCTGGAGATCTGAGGTGGCCGTGCTTTTACATGATTGGATGATGAAATCACCAGCGCTTCCCCTCAGATTTACAGCGAGTACACTTGTATTGCAACGTGAATTTGCCTTTAGTAAACCCCAAAAATACCTAATAATTTGGGGTGTACACAACAAAGCACTAGAGTGCAATTTGCCTAATCGAGACACCATTTAGACTGACCCGTGTGTCCCCAAGGAAAGACATTGCTAGGGTTTTATCCTCACATCCTGTTTGGCTATGTGACAGGAAGTGACGCCAATTTTCAGAAAAGGGACACAAAGCCCAAACTAAAAAAGACAAGCAGGGGTTCTAACACTCACTTGGTTTCCCTCAAATGCCCCCAATTAGAATAAGATTGTCTTGAGCTAGATTTTAGCTCAGTGCTCTAAATCAGTGCTTCTCAGCCATGTACCTCCAACAGGTCATGTTTGCAGGTTTTCCTTCATCTTGCACGGGTGCTTTAAATCAGAGTCAATGGCTTGGTATTTTGAACAGCTATTTTAGCTAAGATAAATTCCCAAAACACGTCCTGTCGAAGGTACCCGAGGACTGAGGCGGAGAACCACTGTGCTAAAATGGAAAATTGAATACTTACCTCTGTAATTTTCCTTTCCTGGTGCCTATCAATGGCAGTATACGCACAATCCATGCATATGCTACCATGAAGGCACCAGGAAAGTAGCTTTTAGCCCTTGTACACACGGTCAGAGATTCCGACAACCAAATCCGTCGGAGTAATTCGGACGGATTAATTCCGGAAGAGGTCCGGAAGTGATGTTGCATACACACGGTCGGACTAAGTTGTCGGAAAATCCGATTGTACATAACGTGATGACGTTATTTCATTACGACGGGACTACATTCAGGCTAGTAGCCAATAGCTTTGGTCTAGGAATTTGATCTGAGCATGCGTGGCACTTTGTCCGTCGGAGTAGGCTACACATGTCCGATAGGAGCATTTTGTCGGAAAATTTTACCGGCAAGTTGGAAAAATTGGTCCGTCGGATATTCCGACGGAAACAGTCCGATGCAGACCACACACAGTCGGAATATCCGACAAAACGGTCCGATAGGAAATGTTCCGACGGAATCTCCGACAGTGTGTACAAGGGCTTAGACAAATCACACCTTTTTTTGTTTTGCCATGCCAATCAGCCTAGTTAAACTGCAGGGGGGAGTGTAAAATACATTCATTGGATTGAGCATTGCATCTGAAAAACATATAAAACATAAAATTTGCTACAAATTTTATTGGTCAACAAAACAGGAAAAAAACATGTACGTTAATTTGAGACACTAACAGAATATGGTTTTGAGGTCTGACCATTTTGCAGAGGAAATGAACAGTTATGAGTTAAAAGGACTGCGCCAACAAACGGACAGTCTCGTAAGGATTTAAACATTTTAGTCACAACATCTTGAGGAAGATTTTGCAATATAATGCAGCACAGACAATTAAGTCAAAGTGAAACTAACAACCTACAAACAACAAACATTGACAACATAAAAAAAATGTCAGTGTCAAAAAGTGTCAATGTCAAAAAAAAAAGAAACAGGTAAAAAATAATCAATAATAATGTCGCCAATTTGGACAACCCCAAAAAAACAAGAAGAAAAAAATGCTTAAAAGCTGGGGGGGGGGGGGGTACTCTGCCTCTAAAGCAGTGTATCTGTAGCATGTATCCAAAATGATGCTTCAGAGATGTACGGCTTTAGAGAAAACTTACAAATCTACATTACAGCTGCAAGATTTTAAAACCAGAAAAAAATATCCTGCCCCCCTAATACATACAAGGTAATTTGGGTCTGTTAGGGCTTAAAATGAGAACCCCCCCATGTGAACAATACCACCCCAAATGAAAAAAACATATTGTGCCCCTCCTACACACTAACAAACCCCTAGTCAAACACACAGCAAGCCAGCTCATGAAAGCGGGGGGTGGATGCTTGGGGGCAGGAGAGGCTCGGGCACACCAAAAGTCAACCACCTTGTTCCCCTATTCAGGGGGACAAGGGCCTCTTCCACACAACCCGAGGCTGGGGTTGTGGGGGGCTGCAGACAGGGGGCTTTACAGAATGTGGAAAGCCCCTTTGAACTAGTGGGTACAAGGTGCTTTGTGGTTGGTATTGGGCTGAGCCCAACATGCCCCAAAGGCAGCCACCTATGTTGGGTGGATGTGGCCTTGTATGGTTTAGGTGGGGGTAGAGGCGATCGCTCTTCTCGCCCCTTTCCTAGCTGGCCCTGTTGTAAGCTCAGAAAAAGGACGTGGTTTGGATTGGTGAAGGCAGCTCACAGCCTTTTGAGAATGGAGTGGAGTGTGGAGTTCTATGAAGCTATCCCATGGAAATCCAGGGGGTTAGAGCGAGGAGACAAGAGCATTGGAGAATGGAGTGTGGAGTTCCCCTTTAAAAGCAAAAGCTAGCCCAAGGAAATCATATGAATTAGAGGGGAAAGGTTAAATACCCTTTTAGGGAGGAGCTAGAGAAGTGAGAGTCTTTTTACATAATTTTAACAAGGTGCATGTCACATGTTAGCAACGTAACATGCTAACATGACCTGTGTGCAAATCTCCTTAAAAAAAATACATAAAGGTGAACCAGCATAAAAAATGTCAAGTTTAGAGGTGCGCCCGTTCAACCCACGCAATTGCATGTACGTTGCTTAACATTCTCTAAGATTTTTGGCCACGCAGTGAACAAACTCATGTGAACGAGCGCAACAGCCGCTTGCGCATGCGCCGTGCTTATGCTGATCTCGCGCAGTTCTAAACGTACTTTCGGGCCACAGCCGGCTTTATCTGAAAAAGTTACTTTCTCATTCTACTTTGGCCATATTTGTTACTTGGGCAGTTGTCACTAAACGTCCTGACATCATCCCCATAAATATTGGCACCTCCATCTTCTGTCAATATTGAATTGGAGATGCCGTGCGCCATGTCCATAGTGGGGCACAGATAGCATTTTCCTGTGCGCTGAGATCACTGTAGTAAATGGGGGGATTCACGCACCATTTCGTAAATATGAAAATACGCGTTGCTCCTCGCCTTGGGTTTTGGAAATCACCCCCCCCCCATGTCCACTTGTAGGTGAGCAGTAAAAACACCTGTTTTTACTGCCCCCTGGCTGCTTGGGGTCTTCAGTGTAGACCTCAGAATTTCCACTTCCTCTTCAGCCAGTACTCTAGCCCTGTGCTGACACTCCAGATGAGGTGACAGGGCCAAAACACCTCTAAGGTGACATGGTCTAAACAACCAACACCTTTTGGGGCTCAGACACTCCAACATCAAGGTAACATGGCCAAAACAGCCAACACGTTTGGGAGGCTTAGATACTCCCCCACTAGGATGATATAGCCAAAACAGATAACCCCCCACACTAGGGTGACTTAGCCAAAATAAACATGGCTCAGACACTCCCCCCACTGGGGTGAATTGATTGGACTTGATTAATATAAATGATGGGATTGCTGACATTTATTCAGAATAATAGTGTGATAAGAACTGGCATTGTGAGGAGTTAATAATAAATAAGGATAAAAGCAGTTTCTTTTTAATTGTACTAACCCCTTTAAACTGGAAATGGGACTTTCCAGTTTAAAGGTCCTAAATCCAGTGTGTGTCTGGGTGTTGGGGTGTCTGGGTATGGGTGTCGGGATGTGTGGGTGTCGAGTTGTGTGGGTGTCTGGGTCTCTGGGTGTCGGGGTGTGGGTGTCAGGGTGTGTGGTTGTTAGGGTGTCTGAGTGTGTGTGTCATGGTGTGTGGGTGCGCAAGTGTTGGGGTGTCAGGGTGTGTGGGCGTTGGGTTGTGTGGGTGTCGGGGTGTGTAGATGTCAGGTGTGCAGGTGTCGGGGTGTGCAGGTGTCGGGGTGTGTGGTTGTCGGGGTATCAGGGTGTCGGGGTGTGTGGGTGTCGGGGTGTGTGGGTGTGTAGGTGTTGGGGTGTGTAGGTGTTGGGGTGTGTAGGTGTCGGGATGTGTGGGTGTCAGGGTGTATAGGTGTTGGGATGTGTAGGTGTCAGGGTGTGTGGGTGTCGGAGTGTGTGGGTGTTGGAGTGTGTGGGTATCGGGGTGTTGGAGTGTGTGGGTATCGGGGTGTGTGGGTATGGGGGTGTATGGGCATGAACAGAGTGGATGAATTAATGGTTTGTGTCCCTGTAGGACTGGCCTTCGTATATACACACGATGACACAGACACTGCACAGGACAGCTTCACCATCCAGCTGACAGATGGCAGACACACGGCCCAACACACATTGTATGTGCACATCGTGCCAGTCAATGATGAGAAGCCCGGCCTGATCAGGTGATGTATACGGCACAATGGAAGACCATGCGTCCCCAACCAGGCCCCCTATAGGGGGCGTCTTCTCTTGATGGCCATACACGTAATGATCCAATCCAACGTCTGATCTGTGAATTGGTGAAAAGACGCACACAATTTTAGCAAAAGCAATCGGTTTAAGCAGCATTATTTCAATTGGTCTGGATATAAATAAATTAGGATTGCAGGAAAGTTGATAATCCTATAACAGGGGTCTCCAAACTTTCTTAACAAAGGGCCAGTTTACTGTCCTTCAGACCCGGGGCTAGACTATGGCCAGTGGGAGGAATAGTTTCCTTTGTATCAGTGGAAGGAATAGTGCCCCATTGTTTTTGTCAGTGGGAAGAATAGTGCCCCATCATTGGTGTCAGTGGGAGGAATAGTGCCCCATCATTGGTGTCAGTGGGAGGAATAGTGCCCAATCATTGGTGTCAGTGGGAGGAATAGTGTCTCATCATTGATGTCAGTGGGAGGAATAGTGTCCCATCGTTAATGTCAGTGGGAGGAATAGTGCCCCATCATTGGTGTCAGTGGGAGGAATAGTAACCCATCATTGGTGTCAGTGAAGTAGCAGTGCCCCATTGTTGGTGTCAGTGGAAGGAATAGTGCCCCATTGTTTGTGTCAGTGAGAGAAATTGTGCCCCATTGTTGGTGTCACTGGGAGGAATAGTGCCCCATCATTGGTATCAGTGGGAGGAATAGTGTCCCATTATTGTTGTCAGTGAGAGGAATAGGGCCCCATCATTGGTGTCAGTGAAGAAACAGTGCCCCATTGTTGGTTTCAGTGGAAGGAATAGTGCCCCATTACTGGTGTCAGTGGGAGGAATAGTGCCCCATCATTGGTGTCAGTGGGAGAAACAGTGCCCCATTGTTGGTTTCAGTGGAAGGAATAGTGCCCCATCATTGGTGTCAGTGAAGAAACAGTGCCCTATTGTTGGCTTCAGTGGGAGGAATAGTGCCGCATCATTGGCATCAGTGGGAGCAATAGTTTCCCATCATTGGTATCATTGGGAGGAAAAGTGCCCCATCATTGGTGTCAGGGGAAGGAATAGTGCCCCATTGTTGATGTCAGTGAGGTGAATAGTGCCCCCAGAGCCAGATAAAGGCAAGCAAAGGGTTGCATCCAGCACGTGGGCTGCAGTTTGGAGACCCCTGACCTATATGATATCCTTAAGTGTATGGTGCATTGAACACTCTTTATTGTCTTCTGATCATATTTCTGACGGACATATTTCTGGACGGTAATTCCATCAATAATTCAATAATATATCAAATTGTTCTGTTTTTGGCCACCATTGGATTGGTTTAAATTTATCCTTTTGATCGAACCCCACACAGATCAGATAAGAAAAATTGAAGCGTGTATGGCCACATTAGATGAATATTGCTTATGAATGTTTTTTTCCTTGAAACCTCATGAATACTTTTCAGATTTTCCCAACACTTTGGGGTCTGTTTAAAAAAAAAAGGGTCCATGTATGTTTTTTGCAACACATTATCGCCTGTTATGTCATGCATTATCATTCATTATATTAAAGTATAATTAGGGGATGCAGCCTGTGTCCCACCAAATGCAGCCTGTGTCCCACCAAATGCAGCCTGTGTCCCAAATGCAGCCTGTGTCCCACCAAATGCATCACTGGTGTCAGTGAAGTAACAGTGCCCCACCAAATGCAGCCTGTGTCCCACCAAATGCAGCCTGTGTCCCATAAAATGCAGCCTGTGTCCCATCAAATGCAGCCTGTAGCCTGTGTCCAATCAAATGCAGCCTGTGTCCAATCAAATGCAGCCTGTGTCCAATCAAATGCAGCCTGTGTCCCACCAAATGCAGCCTGTGTCCCACCAAATGCAGCCTGTGTCCCACCAAATGCAGCCTGTGTCCTATTAAATGCAGCCTGTGTCCCACCAAATGCAGCCTGTGTCCTATTAAATGCAGCCTGTGTCCCACCAAATGCAGCCTGTGTCATATAAAATGCAGCCTGTGTCACTTCAACCCCCCCCCCTGTTCTCCGGGGGAGCACAGCGGTACTTACCTTGCTGTTGCCCTCTCCTGTGGTGTCTCCTTCAACAGACAGCGGCGATGGAGGGGTCTGCTCTTCATACTTCCGGTTTTCTCTCTCCTGGGCGTAATGGGAGAGAGAAAACAGGAAGTGACATCTAACTGAGATGTCAATCAAACCGCGTGGCCTTAGTAATAGATACTACGAGCGCTGGGTGGAAGCTACTCGGCGCTTTGGAAAGCGCCGCAAGGCAGGACAAGAGTCCGCAAATGAAGTGCCACGTCTGCATTCTCCTGATTGCATAGACGTGGCGCTTCCCATAAGTGCACTGTGTCCGGCGTCCAAACACAGTACGGAAATCCCGATCGTCTGTAGCAATTCTGCCACGCAAAATTCCTATGCATGCTCGGAAACAATTTGACGCATGCTCGGAAGCATTGAACTTCATTTTCTCGGCTTGTCGTAGTGTTGTTCGTCACCGCGTTCTTGGCGGTTGTAATTTCGGCAAACTTTTGTGTGACCGTGTGTATGCAAGGTAAGCTTGAGCGGAATTCCGTCGGAAAAAAAACGTAATAGCTTTTTCCGACGAGAATTCCGATCGTGTATACGCGGCATTACTGTTACCCCTAACCCTAACAAAAAAAAAAAATTGAATAAATAAGAATAATAATAATAATAATAATAATAATAATAATAAAAAAAGTGGCAGTTGTTTATAATACAGTTTTTGTTTTACCAAAAGTAAACTTTCAATCAGATTTTGCAACTCCTATAGCATAATTAATTAATAATACATAAAATAAATTAATAAACCCCCCCCCAACTCTAGCCCCAAAATGCTATTCCCTAAACCTGACAAAAAAATGAATAAATAACTAGGTAAATAAATAAAAAAATAGCACATACGATATGTATATTACGCTCTAATTCTTACCCCTGACCCTAAACCCTAACAAAAACAAAAATGTAATAAATAAATAATAATAATAATAAAAAAGTGGCAGTTGTTTATAATACAATTTTTGTTTTTACCAAAGTAAGTAAGTATCAGATTTTGCAACTCCTACAATGCTATTTAATTGAATGGCACCTTTCCTGGCTATTAATAAATACATCCTATATTTATTCGATGTATTATTTAATAATTAATCCCTAACCCTAAAAAAATAAAAAATAAAATACATAATAATAAAAAAAAGTGTCTGTTGTTTATAATACAGTTTTTATTTTAAACTCTCAATCAGATTTGTCAACTCCTATAATGCTATTTAATTGAATGGCACATTTCCTGGCTATTAATAGATACATAATTTATCTATTTGATGCATTATTTAATAATTAATCCCTAACCCTAAACAAAAAAGAATAAAAAAAATTTAAAAAATACATAATAATAATAAAAAAAGTGGCAGTTGTTTATAATAGTTTTTATTTACCAAAGTAAGCTCTCAATCAGATTTTGCAACTCCTATATTGCTATTTAATTGAATGGCACCTTTCCTGGCTATTAATAGATACATAATTTATCTATTTGATGCATTATTTAATAATTAATCCCTAACCCTAAACAAAAAAAAATTTAAAAAATACACAATAATGATAAAAAAAAGTGGCAGTTGTTTATAATAGTTTTTATTTCACCAAAGTAAACACTCAATCAGATTTTGCAACGTCTATAATGCTATTTAATTGAATGGCACGTTTTCTGGCTATTATAAAATACATAATTAATAAATAATATATCAAATAAATTATTGAACCCCCAACTCTAACCCCAAACACTAATCCCCAACCCTAACAAAAAGAAAAAAAAAAGTAAATAAATAAAAAATAAATAAATAACATATAAAATAAATAAATTGCCCTCTAACTCTTACTCCTAACCCTAAACCCTAACAAAAAAATAAATAAATAAAATGTAAGAAATAAATAATAATAATAATAAAAGTGGCAGTTGTTTTTAATACAGTTTCTATTTCACCAAAGTAAACTTTTCAATTCAGATTTTGCAACTCCTAGAACACTATTTAATTGAATGGCACCTTTCCTGGCTATTATTAAATACATAATTAATAAATAATGCATCAAATAAATGAATTAATCCCAAACTCTTTTTCTCTAATTCTTAACCCTAACAAAAAATAAATAAAAAAATGTAAAAAATACATAATAATAATATTTAAAAAAAGTGTCAGTTGTTTATAATACTGTTTTTATTTTAACAAAGTAAACTCTCAAACAGATTTTGCAACTCCTCTAGCGCTATTTAATTGAATAGCGCCTTTCCTGGCAGCGTGTGAAGGTGATGAATTACAACGTTGATATTAATTTGGGATTTTGCAGATTAATCCTTTTATTGGCTGAACAATATTCTCCCGGCCAATCCCGGCAGACAATAGAATATTTTGTAGGAGACAATCAATGTGAAGGTGGAGATAAGGCTGCAGACAATCCGGCCCGACCCCGGGGGAGCGATTGCCCTTAAGGCTGGTGAGATGGAAATGATTTGGACCACCGCAGGAGGGGACTTGTCTGCCATAGATGCCGGTGCCGCGATGCCCACACCTGCCACCTAATCTCACGGGGTGGGGGAGGAGGGGGCTGTCAATGGCTCTGCTACATAAACTGGGAACCAGTTCAAAAAATCAAAATGGAGTGGGTTAGGTTTGCTTCCCATGAGGCTTTGCACCAGCTGAGGCCTTTCATTGTAGGGCAAGGAGAACCAACTAGGCAGGATGTCTGCGGCAGGATAATTTAACCGGTTCTGCCCCTTGTAAGGGGTATCTAAGGCCCCCCTCCCCTCCCCCGTTCACAGCTGAGCGGTGGGAATCTCAGGAGGAGAAAAAAATCCAATTCTTCTCTGTGGAGATGGTTCACATCTCCACTCTAAGTCACCTGAGGCCCAACACCCGAAGTTTTGGAGCTTCTTTGGTAGCTCGATTTAAGCAGATCGGTGTGTTTTATTTTAACCTTTCCCCCCCCCCCCCCCCCATAAAAATGCATTGAAATGTACACTTTAAACATTTTTCCATGTTTTTTAGTACATTTTTCTGCTCAAATGCAATAATTAAATGAAAAAAAATTAAAAAAACTATCAAAAATAATAAACAAATATAATAAAAATAAATATAAATAAAATAAATATGTTTACTCCTAACCCGAAAAAAAAAACAGTGAATAATTAATAAATTATAATATTAATAAATAAATAATACATAAAATGTATAATCCAACTAACATAAATATATAAATAAATAAATATAAATAAATAATATCACCAAAAATGGATAAATGGACCCTTAATTCTAAATATAATAAATAATAATAATAACAATATTAACAATAAAAAATAAAATAAATTAGCCCCTAAGACAGAAAAATAAATAAATGAATAAGCAAGTCAATAAATGAATAATAATAAAGAATACTGTACATAAAACAATTAAATAGATTATCCCCTAACTCTAACCCATAATCTTAAATCATAACCCCTTAAATCTAAAAAAAATAAAAATAAAAACTATCAAAAATAATAAACAAATATAATAAAAATAATAAATATAAATAAAATAAATGAGCTTACTCCTAAAAAAAAAAAAAGAGTGAATAATTAATAAATGATAATATTAATAAATAAAGAATACATACAATTAATAATCCAACTAACATAAATATAAAATAAATAACGCCAAAAATGAATGAATGGACCCCTAACTCTAAATATAATAATAATAATATTAACAATAAAAAATAAAATAAATGAGCCCCTAAGAGAGAAAAATAAATAAATGAATAAGCAAGTCAATAAATGAATAATAATAAAGAATACTGTACATAAAACAAATAAATATATTATCCCCTAACTCTAACCCATAATCCCAAACTATAACCCCTTAAATCTAAAAAAAATTATGTATGTATATATATATATATATATATATATATATATATATATATATATATAAGCAGATAAAAAAGCTGAAAAACAAATTATGAAACAGGTGACTTTTTTCCTCCTATTGGTTAAAAAAAAAGATGCTAAAGCTCAAAAACACTTTAAAAATGCTGTACAAAAAAAAACAGGAAAAAAAAAGGCTAAAAAGTATGATGTGAAAGCAGCCTAAAGGCAAAACTTTTGCGCTTTTTTTTTCCTATGAAATCCGATTTGAATTAGAATTGCAGTCTAATCTTTTTTTGGTAGTTCGGATTTTGTTAAATTCATTACTATTCTAGTTTAGAAATTCAGATACACCCACATTTCTGAATAATAAAAAAATTGTCTGAATTTCTAATCGGGAATGAAATGAATGGCACATGTCTAGTAGCCTCCATTGTAAGCCCATGTGACAGGGTGACAACACCGGAGCACAGGCGGGAGACGGGGACAGAGCGTTGTCACCCTATAACAGGAAGTGACTGAACAAGGACCCCTGTGGCAGGATTTTTGTTCTTATTTTCGGATTTTCACATTTTTGGGATTTTTGGATTTTCAGATATTCGAATTTCCAAAGTTTGCAATTTTTAGAATTTTCACAAAGTTACAAATTTATTTGAAATAACAAATATATTATTTTTTATTTTCGTATTTTCAACTCTTATTTTCGGATTTTCTTTCTTTCGAATTTTTGTTCTTATTTTCAGATTTTCATTCTTTTCAAAATTTCAGATTTTCGTTCTTATTTTTGGATTTTCAAATTTTTTGGATTTTCGGATTATCAGATATTCGAATTTCCGAATTTTCACACTTTCCAATTTTTTTTAATTTTTGCGAAGTTACGAATTTATTTGAAATAACAAATATATAATATTTTGGATTTTCGTATTTTCAACTCTTATTTTCGGATTTTCTTTCTTTCGAATTTTCGTTCTTATTTTCAGATTTTAGTTTTTTTTCAAATTTTCAGATTTTCGTTCTTATTTTCGGATTTTAGAATTTTTGGATTAGGGACCCATTGAAGTGAAACCCCTAATTTAATAATTAGTTATTATTTCGGATTTTCAAATTTTCATAATTTAAACTCTTATTTTCGTATTTGCTTTCTTTCCAATTTTCATTCTTTTCAAATTTTCAGATTTTCAGCATCTTTTACCACCCTGACTGCACCGTTCCAGTTTTTGAATTTTGTTGTAGCAATTAATTTGTTTCTTTGTATTTCCTTGGTAGAAATGGCGGATTAGAGGTTGAGGCTGCAGATAATAAAGTCATCTCCAGCGTTGCTCTGGATGCTGAAGATGGAGATTCCAGAAAGCGATCCATTTATTACATCATCAACAACGCCCCGACCTACGGAGAGCTGAAGATGAAGGTTGGTTCCTGGATTTCCTTCCCATCCAATGAGAATGTTGGGGCTCTAAGGCTGAACTCCAGCCAGGGGGAAACAACACAAATGAGCGCAACTTTGTATTTTTTCATTCAATATATATATATTAACCCTTTCGCTGTCAGAGCTGTCGTAACTTCAGATAAATTCATATTCACTATGTTCACTAACAGCCAAATTTGAAAGGAAATTCCAATACCTATAATTTAATAGTTAGTAATATTTATTATTAATTAGTTATTATTTCGGGTTTTCGGATTTACGTTCTTATTTTCAGATTTTCGTTCTTTCGAATTTTTGGAATGTTTGTTTTCGTATCATTTTTTTTTTTGTTGTTGTTTTGAGGGGTTATTCGTTATTTCAAATTAATTCAAAACTTTGTGAAAATTAGAAAAATTCGGAAATTTGAATATCCGAAAATCCAAAAATCCGAAAATTTGAAAATGTGAAAATCCAAAATAATAACCAACTAACTAATAATGACTAACTATTAAATTATAGGTAATGGAATATCCTTTCAAATTTGGCTGTTAGTGAACGTAACAAATACGAATTTATTGGAAGTTACAAATTTTCAGAAATATCGAATGCCGCATCTAAACAAATGTAACGTAACAAATGAATAATAATAAATTATAATAATAATAACAAGTTTTTATTATTAGTATTAACAATATAATAATAATAATAATATTAATTTGTTACGTTCCATTAATTTAGATGCAGCATTTGTTATTTTCAGATAATTTGTAACTTCAGATAAATTCATATTCGTTATGGTCACTAACAGCCAAATTTGAAAATCCAAAATAATAACTAACTAACTAATAATGACTGACTATTAAATTATAGGTATTGGAATATCCTTTCAAATGTGACTGTTAGTGAACGCAATGAATAAAATTTTATCAGAATTTCCAAATTTTCCTAAATAGCGAATCTAAACAAATGGAATGTAAAAAATATATAATAATAAAAAGTTTTTATTAGTAGTATTAATAATATCAATAATAATTAATAATAATATTATTAATTTGTTACGTTCCATTCATTTAGATGCAACATTTTGTTATTTTCGGATAATTGGTAACTTCAGATAAATTTGTATTCATTATGTTCATTAACAGCCAAATTTGAAAATCCAAAATAATAACTAACTAACAAATATAAATTTATCAGAATTTATGAATTTTCCTGAATAAATAATAATGGGAACGTAACAAATTAATAATAGTAAATTATAATAATAATAATAAAACGTCTTTTTTATTATTATTATTATTATTATTATTATTATTAATTGGTTACATTCCATTAATTTAGATGCAGCATTTGTTATTTTTGGATAATTCGTAACTTCAGATAAATACGTATTCATTGTGTTCATTTGTTATCATTACGTTCATTAACAGCCAAATTTGAAAATCCAAAATTATAACTAACTAACTAATAATGACTAACTATTAAATTATAGGTATTGGAATATCCTTTCAAATTTGACTGTTAGTGAACGTAACAAATACAAATTTATCTGAATTTATGAATTTTCCTGAATAAATAATAATGGGAATGTAACAAATGAATAATAAATTATAATAATAATAAAACGTCTTTTTTGTTATTATTTTTATTATTATTATTATTAATTGGTTACATTCCATTAATTTAGATGTAGCATTTGTTATTTTTGGATAATTTGTAACTTCAGATAAATATGTATTCATTGTGTTCACTAACAGCCAAATTTGAAAGGAAATTCCAATACCTATAATTTAATATTTAGTAATATTTATTATTAATTCGTTATTTCGGGTTTTCTGATTTACGTTCTTATTTTCAGATTTTCGTTCTTTCGAATTTTCGTTTTCAGACTGGGAAAGGGGAAAGCAGCACAAGGAGCCAATCGGTTGCATATACCGTATATACTCGAGTATAGGCCGACCCGAATATAAGCCGAGGCCCTCAATTTACCCCCAAAAAAACTGGCAAACTTATTGACTCGTGTATAAGCCGAGGGTGAGACATGCCTGTCCATCCCTGTGTGTGTGTCCGTCCATCCCTGTGTGTCCGTCCATCCCTGTGTGTCCGTCCATCCATCCCTGTGTGTGTGTGTGTCCATCCATCCATCCATCCCTGTGTGTGTGTGTCTCCATCCATCCATCCATCCATCCCTGTGTGTGTGTGTCTCCATCCATCCATCCATCCATCCCTGTGTGTGTGTGTCTCCATCCATCCATCCATCCATCCCTGTGTGTGTGTGTCTCCATCCATCCATCCATCCATCCCTGTGTGTGTGTGTGTGTCTCCATCCATCCATCCATCCATCCGTGTGTGTGTGTCTCCATCCGTGTGTGTGTGTGTGTGTGTGTGTCCAGCCTACCTGTGTCCCGAGCCTTTGTCCCGAGCCTCCGTCCCGTGTCGTGCCTTGCCTTCGTCCCGTCCCGTCCCGTCCCGTCCCGTGCCGTGCCGTGCCGTGCCTTGCCTTGCCTCCGTCCCGTGCCCTCTTCGTCGGCGGCCATTGTAAAATTCAAAAGCCGCGCCTCCTCCTTCGCCTGTGATAGGCGGAACACTGAATTTCCCAGCAGCCTGTGTTCCGCCTATCACGGGCGTCGTCTCATCCTCGTACTATGGACGAGGATGATACGACGTCCGTGATAGGCGGAACACAGGCTGCTGGGAAATTCAGTGTTCCGCCTATCACAGGCGAAGGCGGAGCCGGAGGCGCGGCTTTTGAATCATAGAATGGCCGCTGTCTGTCTGCTCGACACGCTGATCGAGCGGGCAGACAGCGATGACTCGAGTATAAGCCGAGGGGGGCACTTTCAGCCTCAAAAAAGAGGCTGAAAATCTCGGCTTATACTCGAGTATATACGGTACTCATATGCTCATACGTTTATCAACAATTTGCTAGATATCGATCCAACCTTGAGGATTTCCATTTTGCGTTCTGCAAACTAAAAAACAGGGAGAATTTGGGTGAATGGCCCGAGGTTGTTTCTTGTAACAATTCAGACTCTGGGTTGCCCATTGTGTCCACTCAGAGTTTATTTTAATTGTAACCTTTTCTTGAAACATGACAGATGAAATCTGATTGGCTCCGGGTCACACCTCTAAATCCACAGAGGAAATACATATATGGGGCCTGTTTAGCTGCCAAAGGAATTGTATTTCCTGACAGAGGTTCTAACCCCTCCCCCTGTGTATCCGAAAAAATATTTTTGGCCTAAATAACTTGGACTCTCCCCGTTTCTCTAGGCCGGTCCCCTCTGGGTCACCCTGTATGCCGGAATGAATTTTACGCAGGAAGACGTTGACCTGAATCATATCTGGTATTTTCACACCACAATCCTCGGCTGCAAAGGACACGACAGTTTCCGGTTTTACCTAACTGATGGAGAACACAGCTCACCCCCCGACACCTTCTACATCTCCATTCTAAACCTGGCCAAAGGTAGGATTGTTTTTTCTTACACCAGCCTATCTCAGCCTGAATTCTGTGGAATCCAAGGGATCCTTGGGCAATGACCAATTTCAGACCCTCAGATAGGTAATCACCGATATCCATGATCTTTTAAGCTATCTGTAAGAGGAGCATTCTTCCTTCCCACTGACCACCAATGTAAGGTGCATTCTTGCTACTGACCAGCAGGGTAATGGGGCCCTTCTCCCACCATGATTACCTGTGTAAAGGGCTTCCATTGACCATCTATCTAAGGAAGCCTGTCTCCACTGACCCCCAATGTAAGGAGCATTCTTCCCACAGACCACCAATATAAGGGGCCTTCTTCCCACTGACCACCAATGTAAGGAACATTCTTCCCACTGACCCCTAATGTAAGGAGCATTCTTCCCACAGACCACCAATGTAAGGAGCATTCTTCCCACAGACCACCAATGTAAGGGGCATTCTTCCCACTGACCCCCAATGAAAGGAGCATTCTTCCCACTGACCCCCAGTGCAAGGAGCATTCTTCCCACTGATCACCAATGTAAGGGGCCTTCTTCCCACTGACCCCCAATGCAAGGAGCATTCTTCCCACTGACCACCAATGTAAGGAGCATTCTTCCCACTGACCCCCAATGTGAGGAGCATTCTTCCGAAAGACCACCAATGCAAGGAGCATTCTTCCCACTGACCATCAATGCAATGGGCCTTCTTCCCACTGACTCCCAATGCAAGGAGTATTCTTCCCACTGACCACCAATGTGAGGAGCATTCTTCCCACTGACCACCAATGTGAGGAGCATTCTTCCCACTCATCACCAATGCAAGGAGCATTCTTCCTACTGACCAACACTGTAAGGAACATTCTTCCCACTGACCACCAATGTAAGGGGCATTATTTCCACTGACCAGCAGGGTAATGAGGCCCTTCTCCCACCATGATTACCTTCGTAAAGGGCTTCCATTGACCATCTATCTAAGGGAGCCTGTCTCCACTGACCACCAATGTAAGGGGCATTCTTCCCACTGACCATCAATGCAAGGGGCCTTCTTCCCACTGACCACCACTGTAAGGAACATTCTTCCCACTGACCACCAATGTAAGGGGCATTCTTTCCATTGACCAGCAGGGTAATGGGGCTCTTCTGTCACCATGATTACCCATGTGAGAGGCTTCCACTGACCGCCTATCTAAGAGAGCCTGTCTCCACTGACCCCCAATGTAATGATCATTTTTCCACCACAATAGACCATCTATCTAAGTGAGCATTTACTTCACCACCAAAATAAGAGGACACACCTCAACTGACCATCAACCTAAGCGGGCGTTCCTCACCGACCACCAATGTGAGGGAACACAGCAATTTCCACCATCTGCATTCCATTTCTCCCCATGATTTTTGTTTTATCTTATTATTATTATTATCAATGAAAATAGTTTGTCACAAAAAGCAGCACTTCATATTAAATAATCTAAGAACGGGACATTCAGGGATTCATCTAAAGGTTTCTTTATTTCAGCTGGCGGTTGATGGTGACGCACGATGAGGTGCAGACACCGTCATTATTGATGGGGCTTCTCTGAGACCCGACAGTTATTTCCAGGGTTCCTCCGCGTTCAATTAGTCGAGAGAGGCTGTTCTACTGTATTCAACAATCAAAGACTACTAGAATGCTTCATTATGTGCAAAATAAAATAAAATAATAATAATCTAACGACTTTAAAATTCCTAAAAGAAGCAAAAAAAACAAAAACATTGCAGACGTAAATAGACAATGCCGCCATTATTCGCTTCGGAGAATCTAGGAACAATGTTTACAAGCTTGCAGATAATCAACTGTCTGTTTCCAGTGACCATTCCGATGGGCCATCTGCAGACGTGTTATCGTCATGGTGACCAGTCAGTCTGTCCAACCTTTTTAACGATCACACGCCGTTTTCCCATGTGTGGCATTGCCGTTATCCCTGATGCCTATCTATTTGCTGTTTATTCTTTAAAGTAAAAAAAAAAATGCAAGTGGAAAATAGCGACGTTTCGGGCCATTTATCCTGTGAATGCTTTTAATTGATCATTTTGTCAGTTAAAACTTTTCTTTTTTTTTTTTTTTTTTTTTTTTTTTATGCTCACCAAAATAAAATATATTTTGAATCATACTCATTTAATACTATTTTTAAATATTTTATCTTATTTATTTACTTACTTATTATATGTATCTATTTGGAATATATCGAGCCTGCAGTTTTCCCTTCTAATATTTCAAGGGCCACTTTTGAAATATCCTTTTTTAATATCCAAAATGATCTATTATTATTATTATTATTATTATTATTATTATTATTATTATTATTATTAATAATATACAGGATTTATATATCTAGTGATTTGTTATGGGTTGGATGAAGCACCAAAAGGAATTAACGTTGTATCTATGAATCATTTTGACATTTGAGTGGGATACTATAGATTATCTTCTACCATATAGGGGCCGGGGTCTCCAAAATTTTCAGTATTAGGGCCACATTGTACATTAAGGCCCCCATTAAATTCCTGTTTACATCAGAGACCCCATATGGAGACCCCTTTACATCAGAATACTCATCAGAGTCCCTCTTACATCAAGGTCAGCATTAGAATCCCCTCTAACATCAGAGGTCCCCATCATAGCTTTTGATCAGGGTGCCCATCTGAATCCTTCTTACATCAAATTCCCCACCCCCCTTACATCAAGGTCCCCGTCAAAGTCCCCCCTAACACTAGGGTCCCCATCTGACTCCCCCTTTCTTTAAGGTCCCCTTCTGAATCCCACTTACATCAAAATCCCCATTAGGGTCCCCTTTACACCAGTGTGCCCATCAGAGTCCCACCTTATATCAGGGTCCCCATCTGAAGCCCCCTTACATCAGGGTTCCCATCTGAATCCCCCTAACATCAAAGTCCCACCTTATATCAGGGTCCCCATCAGAAGTAGCCCCTTTACATAACATTCTCCATCAGAGTCCCACCTTATATCAGGGTCCTCGTCTGAATCCCCCTTACATCAGGGTACCCATCACAGTCCCTTTCACATCAGGATCCCATTCAGAACCCCCCTTACATCAGGGTCCCCATTTGAATCTCCCTCACATCAGAATCCCCATTAGGGTTCCCCTTACATCAGGCTACCTATCAGCACCCCCCCCCCTTACATCAGGGTCCCCATCAGAAGTAGTCCCTTTACATCAGAGTCCCACCTTCTATCAAGGCTCCCAGCTAAATCCTCCTTGCATCAGGGTCCCCATCTGAATACCCCTTACATCAGGGTCCCAATCTGAATACCCCTTACATCAGGGTCCCCATCTGAATACCCCTTACATCAAGGTCCCCATCTGAATCCCCCTTACATCATGGTCCCCGTCATAGTCCCCTTTACAACAGGGTCCCTGTCAGAGTCCCCCCTTACATCAGTGTCCACATCTGAATCCCCCTTACATCAGGGTCCCCATCTGAATACCCCTTACATCAGGATCCCCATCTGAATCCCCCTTAAATCAAGTTCCCCATCATAGTCCCCCTTACATCAAGTTCCCCATCATAGTCCCCCTTACATCAAGGTCCCCATCTGAATCTCCCTTACTTCAGGGTCCCCATCGGAATCCCCCTTACATCAAGGTCCCCATCATAGCCCCCCTTACATCAGGGTCCCCATCTGGGATCCCCCTTACATCATGGTCCCCATCATAGTCCCCTTTACATCAGAGTCCCCATCTGAATCCCCCTTACATCAGGGTCCCCAGCTGAATCCCCCTTACGTCAAGGACCCCATCATGGTCCCCCTTACATCAAGTTCCCCATCGTAGTCCCCCTTACATCAGGGTCCCCATCATAGTCCCCTTTACATCAAGGTCCCCATCTGAATCCCCCTTACATCAGGGTTCCCATCGGAATCCCCCTTACATCATGGTCCCCATCATAGTCCTCTTTACATCAGGGTCCCCATCTGAATCCCCCTTACATCAGTTTTCCCATCTGAATCCCCCTTACATCAGTTTTCCCATCTGAATCCCCCTTACGCCAAGGACCCCATCATAGTCCCCCTTACATCAAGTTCCCCATCGTAGTCCCCCTTACATCAGGGTCCCCATCATAGTCCCCCTTACATCAAGGTCCCCATCTGAATCCCCCTTACATCAGGGTTCCCATCGGAATCCCCCTTACATCAAGGTCCCCATCATAGTCCCCCTTACATCAGGGTCCCCATCTGGAATCCCCCTTACATCAGAATCCCCAATAGCGTTCCCCTTACATCAGGGTACCCTTCCGAGTCCCCCCCCTTACATCAAGGCCCCTAGCAGAATTCTCCTTACGTCAGATGTCCCCATCATAGGGTCCTCATCAGAGTCCACCCGTACAGGGGCTGGGTGCAGGTTGGGGGGACTGAAGTGGAGACCATAAGGCAACCTCTGCCAACCCGACTCCTCATTGAGGACCCATCACTGACTGTGCCTGCAGGTCAGATAAGATAATATCTTGTAACAGACTGGATGAGGCCCCTGGGCCATGGTTTGGAGAACCCTGATTTAGATCATAGGCTTGGGTCCATGTACGGGTGATGAAAATTGAGTGAGTGCTGCCAGGTTCTCACCACACTTTAACTTCTTAACTTGCATTTTATGGTTAGATAATCTTAAAACATATAGTCCAAACATTAATATAGAGGGGGCGCTGGGTACAAATTTTTGGTAAATTGGTGAGATTCTAACAGGGCATAGTGGCTGCTCTCCACAAATCGGGAGCACCCCTTAAAAAAAAGGGACTCAGAACTGAGAGTCCATGTACTGTATATAAAATCCAATAAGATAGCCAAACAATGGCCCAAGAGTCCAAATCTTTTATTATTAATACTAGTTTACAGCAGAATAACATAAACCAACCAACACGTTTCAGGGACCCAACAACCTCCCCGCCCAAAGGGCTACTAAACAGACATGAAAATTATTTTTATGATTTAAATATTTTAAATTAGTTAAATTCTTTCTAAGAATGATTGGACCAAAGTAGGATTTAATATTTTATATATTCCATACCTATGTAGCATTATTTTCATGTCCACTTTGTGCCTCTGAAGAAGGGGGAGTTTGTTGGGCTGCAGAACGCGTTGGCTGTTTTATGTTGTCTTGTTGCGAACTTACGTCATTATAAAAAAATATTTGGACTCTTGGCTCTTTTGTTTGGTTCCCTAATTAGACAGTATATACCAGAGGCGGCCCATCCATTAGGGGCTCCCGTGGCGGCGCCCCCCTGGCCTCGCCACCCCCATGAAGAACCAATCTGCTTACCTTCTATGAGAAAGTGAGCTGCCATCTAGATAAAGGAAGGTCCGTAGATGTGGTGTATCTGGATTTTGCAAAAGCATTTGACACATTTCCCCATAAAACGTTTACTGTACAAAGTAAGGTTCGTTGGCATGGACCATAGGGTGAGCACATGGATTGAAAACTGGGTACAAGGGCGAGTTCGGAGGGTGGTGATAAATGGGGAGTACTCGGAATGGTCGGGGGTGGGTAGTGGGGTCCCAATCCTATTTAATTTGTTCTTAAACGACCTGGAGGATGGGGATGGGGCAAACAGTTCAATCTCTGCATTTTCTGATGATACTAAGCTAAGCAGGGCAATAACTTCTCCGCAGGATGTGAAAACCTTGCAAGAAAATCTGAACAAATTATTGGGGTGGGCAACTACATGACAAATGAGGTTTAATATGCATTTGAGTGGCAAAAAACTGAATGCAATCTATACACTGGGGGGAGAACCTCTGGAGGGATCTCAGATGGAAAAGAACCTGGGGGTCCTAGTAGATGATAGGCTCAGCAATGGCATGCAATGCCAAGCTGCTGCTAATAAAGAAAACAGAATATTGGCAATAAAAAGGGGATCAACTCCAGAGATAAAATGATCATTCTCCCGCTCTACAAGACTCTGGTCCGGCCGCACCTGGAGTATGCTGTCCAGTTCTGGGCACCAGTCCTCAGGAAGGATGTACTGGAAATGGAGCGACTACAAAGAAGGGCAACAAAGCTAATAAAGTGTCTGGAGGATATTGGTTATGAGGAAAGTTTGGGAGCACTGAACTTATTCTCTCTGGAGAAGAGACGCTTGAGAGAGAATGTGATTTCAATATACAAATACCGTACTGGTGACCCCACAATAGGGAGAAAACTTTTTGCAGAAGGAAGTTTTACAAGACACGTGGCCACAAATTAGAAGAAAAGAGGTTTAACCTTAAACTACGTAGAGGGTTCTTTACGGTAAGAGCGGCAAGGATGTGGAATTACCTTCCACAGGCGGTGGTCTCAGCGGGGGGCATCGATAGTTTCAAGAAACTATTAGATAATCACCTGAACGACAGCAACATACAGGGATATACAATGTAATACTGACATATAATCACACACATAGGTTGGACTTAATGGTCTTTTTTCAACCTCACCTACTATAATTCTAGAGCCATATAGTTAAACCTGAACTGACGACCTGGAAAAAAAGGATTTTAAAGCATCACCTTTAATCCTACTTTACTTTTCACATTTTTAGGGCAGCACACAATTTTCAGACTTGACATGTTTGGTATCTTTTTAATTGACGCAATCACATGTTTTGTTGTTTTATTTTATTATTTTATTTAATTTATTTATTTTTTATATTTTACCAATAATAGGGTATTATATTGGGGTGGATTTACTAAAGGCAAATAGACTTTTGTTCAGTTTTGTGCAGTTGCTCCAGAGCTTAGTAACTGAGCAGAAGCTCTGATGACTTCCATCGTCCAATCATGTGCAAGCAAAGATGCACGGGTTATTTTTGTGTTATTTTTTTTCCTTGTATGTGATTGGGCATTCTTTGCAAATGGAAGCTTTACCTCATTTACTAAACTCTTGAGCAACTGCACTTTGAAAAATGCACAGCCTACTTGCCTTTAATAAATCAACCCCATTGTGTTTGTTTGTGCTTAAATCCACTTTAGGGTATTTGTCTTGAAAATATGGGTTTGATAATCAGGATTTTAGAGCATCACCTATGGAGAATTTTACTGTACCCTAATTTTTCTCAGTTTCAGGGGTGCACACGATGTTCAGGCTTGACATGTTTGGTATCAATTTATTCTATTTATCTCCCTTCTGCTTCTAGAGGATTCTAGAAGGAAGGAGGGGAAGAGAGGCGGAGCTGTCTGAGGTGTACTAAGGAGCCCTGACCAATCACCAACCTAGATTGGCAGGGGTCAGGCCTCCTTAAATACCTAGAGTCAGCCTAGCTGGGGAGGAGTTGTTTAGGTGGAAGAACTAAAGATGGAGTATTAGGCTGTCGGAGCCTTTGAGGGAGCGCCCCAATCTAAGGGGGGGGGGGGGTTACCTTGGGCCAGGGGCTCAGAGCTGAACAGGAACCTCACACAACTAGGGTTGCCACCTGTCCAGGATTTACCTGGACAGTTCAGGTTTGGAATCATGTGTCCGGGTTTCGAAATAATGTGTCTGAAACCCGGACACATTATTTAGACTGGACTATGGCTTCTCAGCAGGGTTGCTGGCTGCAGTTGTCTCAGCTGAGTGTGTCTGTTACACTCTCTTTCACGCTGCCCAAAGCCAGCACTAAAAATCCCCCCCCAACACAGATGGGAGAGGAGAGAGGACTCGATCTGCACCTCTTCTCCCCCTTACCCCTCAGTGTCTGCCCACACTCCAATCCTCAGCGCTGCGTCACAGAAAAGTAAAGTGGGGGGCGGAAATTTGAAGTCCAACAGCCTCAGATCCATCTGGATGAGAGTTGCTGATGCCAAGGGGTGAGGGAGCTCACCATCCATCCATCTGTTTATGAATTAAGTCTCCCCCTTGCCTCTGAGTGAGTACACTAAGGTAAATCAGGGTTCTCAGAGCACCCCTTACATCAGAGTTCCCCTTTACACCAGAGGCCACAGGGTCTGCCAGGGTCTGCAAAGGGCTGACTGGGATTATTAGTCCACCAAAGAGGGCGCCTAACACCAGAAATGTATTTTGCTACACTATACAGTCCCTGCCTGTAATAACTTTTGCTAAGTCCTGGCTGAAACCAGTGTCAGCCCTAATCATGTGCTATCTGCGCCTGAAGAATTGTGCAGGAGGGAGAAGGAGAGATAGTCTGCAGCAAGTGTTGTGCAGGAGGAGAATATCTAAATTGTCCCAAACCAGGCGAGAATATTTTTGTCCAGGCCATCCCATGAATTCCTTATCCCCATCCAAGTTCTAATCCCTGAACAAAAATACAAAAAACAAAGCTGACGGACGTGTTTATTGTCTTGGAGTGTCTGGAAGTGAATGCCAGGCTGGGCAGGGTGACAGGTGGGCCACATCACTCAGCAGCGCCTACGGGGGGAACCACTACATTTATTTTATTTTATTTAACCACCTGGCATCCGCGCTATGGCCGATTGACGGCCACAGCGCGGACGTGAATTCCCGGGAGGCCGTCATATGACCGGCTCCCCTGTGCACGCTCCCCTGTGCACGCTCCCCTGTGCACGCTCCCCTGTGCACACTCCCCTGTGCACACTCCCCTGCGTGCGCTGTGATCATCGAGTCACTGAGGCTCGGGTGATCACCGATCTGAGTAAGGGGCCGGTTCTGGCCCCTTACCATGTGATCAGCTGTCAGCCAATGACAGCTGATCACATGATTAAAACAAAAGCTCTGTGATCACCGGTTCACCTTAAGGCTGGGTTCACACTGCTGCGGCATACAGATAGTATGGCTGAATTCGTATCGCATCCGGCCCAAACTCGCACAGGACCCTTTTTTTGGTCCGCAGCAGAATCGGATCACATGGGTGTTCACACCATGCGATCCGATTCCTGTCCGAGTTTGCAGATCGCACTGCGATTTGCAAACTGATCTGGGGGTGTCATTAACATTTCACTGACACTCCCAGCAGTTTGCATAGGGCAGTGTGAACTGCCGCCGGGAGGCATGCGATGCGGGAACCCGCAGCGGATTCGCAGCGTTCCCACATCGCAGCAGTGGGAACCCAGCTTAAATGGACAACGGTCCCGAAAAGGAAGAGGCAATTATGCCTTATAATTGCCACCTATCAATGCCCCCAAGTGCTACCTATCTATGCCCCCAAGTGCTACCTATCTATGCCCCCAAGTGCCACCTATCTATGCCCCCAAGTGCCACCTATCTATGCCCCCAAGTGCTACCTATCTATGCCCAAAAGTGCCACCTATCTATGCCCCCAAGTGCCACCTATCTATGCCCCCAAGTGCCACCTATCTATGCCCCCAAGTGCCACCTATCTATGCCCCCAAGTGCCACCTATCTATGCCCCCAAGTGCCACCTATCAATGCCCACCAGTGGTGCCAATTAGTGCCACATCGAAGTGCTGCCTAGCAGTGTAACTGATCAGTGCTCATCATTGCCACCCATCAGTGGCCCATCACTGTCACCTATCGTGCCCATCACTTCCGCCTCATCAGCGTACATCAATGACGAACAAAAATGACCCGTTTTAAAATTTTATAACAAAGTAAAAAAAAACAAACTTATTTTTTTTAAATTCGGTCTTTTAATTTTTTTTTAACAAAAAATAAAAATCTCACAGGTGGTCAAATACCACCAAAAGAAAGCTCTATTTGAGGGGAAAAAAATGATAAAAATTTTATTTGGTTACAGTGTTGACCGCTCAATTGTTATTCAAAGTGCATCAGCGCCGAAAGCTGAAAATTGGTCTGTGGGGGGGGGGGGGATAAGTGCCCAGTAAGCAAGTGGTTAATTTAATTTTAATTTATTTTGATATTTTACCAATAGTAAGGTACTATATTGCGTTTGCTTGAATTCAATTTAGCTTATTTGTCTTGAAAATATGGGCTTGACAATCAGCTGCACAAATATTGTGCAACTTGAGAAAAATTACAACGGCCGCCATGTTTTTTTTTTTCCCCCCTGCTTTCAGAAAATATATAATTGTTGTGTGGTTTAGGTTCATTTCCAGCAAAAAGATGCAGATGTGAACAAGTATGGGAAAAATAAATAAATAAAATAAAAACTATTACCGTATTAGCGTTACGTTGCGTGGCATTAATGCGCATTACCGTAACAAACACCACCGTAAAAGAGTCAATAAAATGAATATGAAAGCGACTTGCGCAGAATCTATGCTTTGCAAGAAAATAAAGCCCCATACACACTATCAGATTGTCTGCTGAGTTTTTCCTTCAGATTTACCAAAACCATATAATATGAGGTCAAACCTTAGGAGTTTCAATGTGTATGCAATCAGGCCGGCCCTTCTACTACATGGTTTTGATGAATCTGAAGGAAAAACTCAGCAGACAATCTAATAGTGTGTACGGGGCTTAAGAATACTGCAAGTATGATCAGCTTGGCATGACAGGTAGACTGCCAAGGTTGCCGGGTACACAAAACCGAAAACAAACCAACAACGTGCGGGTGAGTATGTGCAGCAAGCGTTCGATGTCTGTGCAAACACGCCAAGAGCTGGTGATTTATTGAACATGTGCTTGTGGAAGGATGCTGCCAGTAAGAGATTGGCACAAGAGAGCCAGACACTGCTAATTCCCAGAGGGTGGGGGAAGGGACGGTTGGCGGAGAGAGGGGGGGGACCTTGGCATAGTAAAAAAAAAAAAATCCCCCTCCTCCCTCGTTCCTCGCTAATGCTACTTGTCCACAAAACTAGTGAGAAACCAGAAGTGCCATCTGCAAACTGCGATTCATAAACACTTTGTCAGCGTGCCATGCTCCCTGACATCATAAAAAAAAAAAAATACAAGAGGCGACATTGTAATAAAGAGAGGTGCCCGCTCAGCCTACCAATTAAACGCATCTAATTTATTTTTCTTACAGCTGAGGCTTTATTTATTAGTAAACAGGTGCATTTGTTGATTTTTGTGTGTTTTTTTTTTTTTTGTTGGTTTTGTTTTGACCAGATGATAGCCAAATGGTGCACGAGATAATCCATTAATTCAGAGCAATCATCGGCCGCCTTTCTGCATGGTGGGAAATGGTGGAGAGAAAAAAAAAGGGGGTTACCCGTATTATAATGCAAGAATAAACAAGGAAAAAATAAAGGCGTGCAGTTGGCTTTTAATGCAAATTAGGGGTTAAGATGCTCTTCAGATCTGGGGGGGGGGGGGTTATGCGATCAGTGCCGTAGCTACGTGCGGGATATTTTTCCCACGATCCGAAAATGTCAAGTCTGGGGCTGGATGTATATGGAGGGGATTGCTTGATTGCGTCATGTGGGGGGGCTTGAGTTAAAACTTTGTGGTTAGCTCTGTTTTACTTGACCCTCCTAAAGATAAGTTTTTGGTATGGCAATTTTTACATAGTTACAATATTGCAGCTTAGACCAGCAGTCTCCAAACTGCGGCCCACGGGCCAAATATGGCCGTTTTTCTTGCTTTTTTGACAGCCCTTGAGACACTATTTCTCACACTGATACGGGGCCCTATTCCTCCCATTGACATCAATAACGAGGAGCTAAACCTCCCACTGACACCATTGATGGGGCGTTATTCTTCTCACTGACACCATTGATGGGGCGTTATTCTTCTCACTGACACCATTGATGGGGCGCTATTCTTTCCGCTGATTCCATTTTCTACTCCCACTAGCCACGGTTGGACCCCCTAAAGTCTAAGCCCCTGTACACACGGTCGGAGATTTCCACAACCAAATCCGTCGGATTTTGCCCGTCGGATTTTGTCCGAAACTGTTGCATACACACGGTCGGACAAAGTTGGCAAAAAATCCGATCTTTCAGAACGTGATGACGTAATTTCGTTATGATGGGACTACATTCAGGCTAGTAGCCAATAGCTTTGATGTAGGAATTTGATCTGAGCATGCGTGGCACTTGGTCCGATCAAAATTCTCTACACATGATCGGATTAGGTCCGACCGGCCCAGTTGGTCGGGAAATATTTCCAACATGTTGGAAAATTGGGTCCGACGGATATTCCGACTGAATCAGTCCGATGCATACCACACACAGTCGGATTATCCAACGACACGGTTCGATAGGACACATTCCGACGGATTCTCCGACTGTGTGTACAGGGGCTAAAGGGTAGTTAACTGGCACTTTGTTTAGAAAGTTTGGAGACCCTGTGGTTAGACCAATATAAGTATGCATGTTCCATACCTGTGGGATTCCTCTAGACAGTAGGTAACTCACTCGGCTTGGTCCGCTGCAGATCACAATGACAAATAGAAACCTAGGTCTTGATTTTCATTAGCTGTCCATGGACATCGGATAACAGCCAGGGTAACATTATTCCTCCCACTAACACCATTGATGGGGCACTATTCTTCCCACTGACACCAATGATGGGGCACTATTCCTCTCACTGACACCAGTGTTGGGTCACTATTCTTCCCACTGACACAAATGATGGGGCACTATTCCTCCCACTGACACCAATGATGGGGCACTATTCCTCCCACTGACACCAATGATGGGGCACTATTCCTCCCACTGACACCAATGATGGGACACTATTCTTCCACCTAACACCATTGATAGGGCACTATTCCTCCCACTGAAACCATTGATGGGGCACTATACTTCCCACTGACACAAATGATGGGACACTGTTCTTCCCACTGACACAAATGACGGGGCACTATTCTTCCCACTGACACCAAAGATGGGACACTATTCTTCCACCTAACGCCATTGATGAGGCACTATTCTTCCACCTAACACCATTGATGGGGCACTATTCTTCCCACTGACACCAAAGATGGGACACTATTCTCCCCACTGATACCAATAATGGAGCACTTTTCCTTCCACTGATACTAACAATGGGGCACAATATACACATTACAGAATTTCCATTGATTGGTGGGCAGCAGAGACCTACTTTGCTCTGCTTACCAGTCCAGGCATCCCATTGAATGTAAGTACCGTGTCCAGCATCCAGCCAGTGGCCACACCAGAGTCTCCTTTCCTATGTAACCACTGACAACATTGATCTTCCTTGAACAGTCTACTGACTACCAATGCAAAGGCCTTTATGTCCACACTGGCTGACCCCCCTTTGTAAGGGGGCCTTTCCCTTTCAAGTGGTCACCAATTTAAGTGGGCTCTTCCACTGTCAGGGACCTGGACCTGAACTCAAGACTTCTGCTGTGTCTGGTAGCAAGCCTTCTCGCTCAGCCACCTAAGATGGTGGACACCTCCCTACCTGATTGCTTAGACAACCTTGCCTTAAGCCTTGTTTTTCTATACCTCAATGCTTATATTGTAAATGGTATTCTAATTAACGTATGTTTTTCTAACTAAAAACATTGAAGCTCCTGAAGAAGCAACATTTCAGGTGGCGAAACATGTAGAGCGAGCAATTTTTTTAAATCTATAAGGACTTTGGGAACACTCACGAGGAGTACATACATCTCAGTGTGGGCATTTTCTTGACACATCTAGCATTGCCCCACAGGAAGTATCATATTTAGTATTTCCTCCAGGAAAAACCACAAGTGTCTCATATTTCGTATTACAAATCATGTGTTGTATATGAATGTACTTTATGTGATCTATTAAAAATGTGTTATTTTTATATGTGCTTACAAAGTAAATCTTTCCCAATTACAATATTGCAATATTATGTAGGATTTGGCACATTTATATTTAGGGTGTTTGATTGCCACCTTAGGACATTGCAATCAACTAAATTTTGTTTTTGATGAACCTTGAACTCTTTGCTCCTCCCAATAACCTCCTGATTTAAGCACTTCCTGTTTAGTGATGGACGAACTTCCGACGGGACGTTTCGCGAACGCGAAACGCGAACGGGCACAAACGTTCGCGAAAACGACCGTTCGCCGCGGGCTCCATTGACTTCAATGGGAGGCGAATTTCGCAAACCTTTAGGTCGAATTTGCGGCCACGGGGTAATTATTAGGGGGTAGCACGTAGTCCCACCACCTGGACAATAGCATAATACATGTATGAGGTGAATTTGGGATCGATAACTACAAGCATTTTTTTTTTATTTGGGAAATTGTTCTGACAATTCAGGACTATGGAGCTAATGAAGGCAATGGAGGAGAGGGAAGGTCAGGGACCAGGGTAGGCAAACAAGAGGGTGCAGGAGATACAGAGCACTGACAGCAGCACCGTAATACAGAGCACTGACATCAGCACCGTGACATACAGCGCTGACAGCAGCTCCGTGACATACAGCGCTGACAGCAGCTCCGTGACATACAGCGCTGACAGCAGCTCCGTGACATACAGCGCTGACAGCAGCTCCGTGACATACAGCACTGACAGCAGCTCCGTGACATACAGCGCTGACAGCAGCTCCGTGACATACAGCGCTGACAGCAGCACCGTGACATACAGCGCTGACAGCAGCTCCGTGACATACAGCGCTGACAGCAGCTCCGTGACATACAGCGCTGACAGCAGCTCCGTGACATACAGCGCTGACAGCAGCTCCGTGACATACAGCGCTGACAGCAGCTCCGTGACATACAGCGCTGACAGCAGCTCCGTGACATACAGCGCTGACAGCAGCTCCGTGACATACAGCGCTGACAGCAGCTCCGTGACATACAGCGCTGACAGCAGCTCCGTGACATACAGCGCTGACAGCAGCTCCGTGACATACAGCGCTGACAGCAGCTCCGTGACATACAGCGCTGACAGCAGCTCCGTGACATACAGCGCTGACAGCAGCTCCGTGACATACAGCGCTGACAGCAGCACCGTAAGCAGCCCCAGGAGGAAGTCAGCACAGCACAGGGATGGTGTGATCCCCTCATAATAAGAACCCCCAGGAGGAAGTCAGCACAGCACAGGGATGGTGTGATCCCCTCATAATAAGAACACCCAGGAGGAAGTCAGCACAGCACAGGGATGGTGGGAACCCCTCATAATAAGCAGCCCCAGTAGAAATATGACACCGCTCAACCTCTTCAAAGAGGAGGGTAGGGGCATATAGTACGGTGTGCTTTTTTGGGTCAGGGAAGTGAGCCAAATGAATTAAGAAGGTCTGTGTGCTTGATTCCAAAAATTGTTTATAGACATATACATGGTCTACTGATCACATGTGTTGAATTCCTCCGAGATCCATGCCTCATTCATTTTTAGAAATGTGAGGTAGTTAACACTGTGGTGAGCTAGGCGAGTACGCTTATCGGTCACAATCCCCCCTGCTGCGCTGAACGTCCTTTCGGACAGGACACTGGATGAGGGGCAAGCCAACAGTTCGATTGCAAATTGGGCAAGCTCTGGCCAGAGGTCAAGCCTGCCCACCCAGTAGTCTAGGGGTTCATCACTCCTCAGAGCGTCCACATCGGCCGTTAACCCAATGTAGTCGGACACCTGACGGTCTAGGCGTTCCCTGATGCTGGATCCGGATGACACCTGTCGATGGGTCGGCTGAAAGAATGACCTCATATCCGAAGTCACCAACACATCTTCAAACCGGCCTCTTCTTGCAGGCGCTGTTGGATTGGTACCCGCAAATCCTTCTCTGGGAGTGGGAATTGCTCCTCTGCCAGCGCACGCAAAAGCAGAATGCAGCATTTCTCGAAGCAAGGCCTGGAAGTGCTGCATTCTGACAGCCCTCTGCGACGGCGGTAACATTTCCGCCATTTTGTGTTTGTACCGGGGGTCTAAGTACGTTGCCACCCAGTACTGGTCCTTGACCCTCATGCTTTTTATACGGGGGTCCCTATTAAAACACTGGAGCATGAAGGCCCCCATTTGCACTAAAGTGGAAGCGGTGTGGTGGCCTGGCTCCTGCTCATCATCCAGGATAATGTCGTCCTCTTCATTCTCCTCTCCCCATCCTCGCACAACAGGGATCCCAGAAAGGTTTAAAGCATGCTCTTCTTGCTCCTGCTCATCCGCCCCGGCACCATCCTCCTCTGACTCCTCATCAGACTCCTGTTGTTGACTTGTCTCAGATAGAGTAGCCCCCCCTGGGAATTCATCCAGCATTGCGACTTCCTCATCTTCCCGCTCCTGCTCCTCCACAGCCTGATCAATGACACGACGCAATGCACGCTCCAGAAAGAAGGCATAAGGTACCATGTCACTGATGGCGCCATGGCTGCGACTGACCAGTTTGGTGATCTCCTCAAATGGCCGCAGAAGTCTGCATGTGTCGCGCATGAGCAGCCACTGGCGCGGTGAAAAAAAACCCAGCTCCCCAGAACCGTTTCTTTCGCAGAGTTCATACAGGTAGACGTTAACTGCACGTTTCTGCTGGAGCAGCCTATCAAGCATATAGAAGGTTGAGTTCCATCGCGTCGGGCAATCGCAAATAAGACGTCTGACCGGCAGATGGTGTCGCCGCTGAATGTCAGCAAGGCGAGCCATGGCCGTGTAAGATCTTCTGAAATGGGCCGAGATTTTCCTTGCCTGCCGCAAGATGTCCTGGACCCCAGGGTATTTGACAAGGAATCGCTGCACGACCAAGTTTAAGACGTGTGCCATGCACGGCACGTGCGTGATTTTGCCCTGTTTCAATGCGCTAAGCAGATTGGCACCGTTGTCACACACCACTTTACCAACTGTCAAATTGAGCGGTGTTAGCCACTCATCTGCCTGTGAACGCAAAGCTGAAAGGAGTGCCGGGCCAGTGTGGCTCTTTGCTTCCAGGCACAACAGACGCAGCACGGCATGGCAACGTCTCACCTGGCATGTGGAATAGGTTCTGGGGAGCTTGGGCGGTGCAGTGGAAGAGACGCTAGCAGCGGAAAAGGAGGAGGCAGCTGAGGAGGAGAGGGAGGAGGATGGAGTAGGAGGAGGAGAAGAAGAGTCAGGCCTGCATGCAATCCGTGGCGGTAAAACCAAATCTACACGGGTGCCACGGGTTACATGCTTGACGGCCGTCAGAAGGTTCACCCAGTGGGCAGTAAAACTGATATACCTTCCCTGCCCGTGTTTGCTAGACCACGTGTCTGTGGTCAGATGTATCTTGGCACCGACACTGTGTGCCAGAGATACATTCACTTGCCGCTGAACATGGCCATATAGCTCTGGGATGCCCTTCTCTGAGAAATACTTCCTTCCTGGGACCTTCCATTGTGGTGTTCCAATGGCCACAAATTTGCGAAAGGCCTCCGAGTCCACCAGTTTATATGGCAGTAGTTGGCGGGCTATGAGTTCTGACAAGCCAGCCGCCAACCGTTGGGCAAGAGGGTTATCCGGCGTCATCATTTTTTTACGCTCAAACATTAGGCCCACGGAAGCCTGCCTTTTTGCAGAAAAATGTGAGCTTGGCGTGATGGAAGGTGGAGTGGAGGACAATTGTGAGGAGAGAGGAGAAGGAGAAGTAGAAGACGAGGCTGGACGGTGAGAGCCTGCAGTGTGGCTTTGTGTGTTCCGTTGCTCCCACTGGGCTCGGTGATGGCTGCTCATGTGCCTTCTTAAGGCGGTCGTCCCTAGGTGAGTATTGGGCTTACCGCGACTAACGCGTTGACTGCAAAGATTGCAGATGGCAACGCTATTGTCAGCAGCGGACACGTTAAAAAAAGCCCACACTGCGGAGCCATGTGCCGGTGTCCTGGGAGCGCCAGATGTGACCGTACATGGTCGATGACTCGCTCCTGATACATTTGCAGTCTGCTTTGTCCCTGCTGTGCAATGTAAGTCATTGCTGCTTCTCCTCCCTATCTGCTGGTCCATATCTCCCTCTGAACTCCCCTCCTCTTCCTCTCTTGTGGGCACCCACGTGACATCACTAGACACGTCATCATCAACGTCACCTTCCCCACCGCTATAAGTAGAGTAGGCAGCAACACCGGGGACCAACCTCCTCCTTGGGCTGATCTGGGTACTGGCGTCAGACTGCTGAGTAGCGCTTGTTGCTACCTCCTCTTCCTGATCCAATACCAAGAGTGGCTGCGCATCAGAAATGTCCTCTTGATATGGATCGGAAAATAATTCCAGTGACTCAAGCGGAAGGTATGTGGTGGTGGTGGTGGTGGTCGTGTTGTTGGTGGTAGTGTCTTTGGGGGTGCACATAGCAGAGAGTGAAGAAGAGGGTGCAGATCGAGAGGATGAGGAGGGTGCAGAAGAGTAAGGCTGAGCGAGCCACTCAACCAAGTCTGGTGCATCCTTTAAAGTAATTGAACGCACCTTCTGCAACTTCCCACTTTGGCTCAAGCCTGTTGCTCCTGCCCTACCCCTACCACCCCTGCGGAAGGGCCTGCCTCTTCCTCTGCATGTCATTTTTTAAATGACCCTGTGACAAAACTCTTAGTCCCTATACCGCTGAAGGACTGCTGCAGTATAGGTGAGCGGTCAGCAGTGGTGCACGTCAACCCTATCTATTGTGGACCTATAGCGGTCCTTACAGAACAGCAGACTGTACCGCACTCAAGCCTATGTACCGTAGCACCCTATACCAAGTTACCAGTCCTTATAAGAACTTTTGTGGACCAAGCAGGTTGTGTGTTAGTGATTAGCAGACTGTACGTCAGTCCCTATACCAATGAAGGACTGCTGCAGTATAGGGCAGCGGTCAGCAGTAGTGCACGGCAACCCTATGTATTGTGGACCGATAGCGGTCCTTACAGAACAGCAGACTGTACCGCACTCAAGCCTATGTACCGTAGCACCCTATACCAAGTTACCAGTCCTTATAAGAACTTTTGTGGACCAAGCAGGTTGTGTATTAGTGTTTAGCAGACTGTACGTCAGTCCCTATACCGCTGAAGGACTGCTGCAGTATAGGGCAGCGGTCAGCAGTAGTGCACGGCAACCCTATGTATTGTGGACCGATAGCGGTCCTTACAGAACAGCAGACTGTAACGCACTCAGGCCTATGTACCGTAGCACCCTATACCAAGTTACCAGTCCTTATAAAAACTTTTGTGGACCAAGCAGGTTGTGTATTAGTGTTTAGCAGACTGTACGTCAGTCCCTATACCGCTGAAGGACTGCTGCAGTATAGGGCAGCGGTCAGCAGTAGTGCACGGCAACCCTATGTATTGTGGACCGATAGCGGTCCTTACAGAACAGCAGACTGTAACGCACTCAGGCCTATGTACCGTAGCACCCTATACCAAGTTACCAGTCCTTATAAGAACTTTTGTGGACCAAGCAGGTTGTGTGTTAGTGATTAGCAGACTGTACGTCAGTCCCTATACCAATGAAGGACTGCTGCAGTATAGGGCAGCGGTCAGCAGTAGTGCACGGCAACCCTATGTATTGTGGACCGATAGCGGTCCTTACAGAACAGCAGACTGTACTGCACTCAGGCCTATGTACCGTAGCACCCTATACCAAGTTACCAGTCCTTATAAAAACTTTTGTGGACCAAGCAGGTTGTGTATTAGTGTTTAGCAGACTGTACGTCAGTCCCTATACCGCTGAAGGACTGCTGCAGTATAGGGCAGCGGTCAGCAGTAGTGCACGGCAACCCTATGTATTGTGGACCGATAGCGGTCCTTACAGAACAGCAGACTGTAACGCACTCAGGCCTATGTACCGTAGCACCCTATACCAAGTTACCAGTCCTTATAAGAACTTTTGTGGACCAAGCAGGTTGTGTGTTAGTGATTAGCAGACTGTACGTCAGTCCCTATACCAATGAAGGACTGCTGCAGTATAGGGCAGCGGTCAGCAGTAGTGCACGGCAACCCTATGTATTGTGGACCGATAGCGGTCCTTACAGAACAGCAGACTGTACTGCACTCAGGCCTATGTACCGTAGCACCCTATACCAAGTTACCAGTCCTTATAAGAACTTTTGTGGAACAAGCAGGTTGTGTGTTAGTGATTAGCAGACTGTACGTCAGTCCCTATACCGCTGAAGGACTGCTGCAGTATAGGTGAGCGGTCAGCAGTGGTGCACGTCAACCCTATCTATTGTGGACCGATAGCGGTCCTTACAGAACAGCAGACTGTAACGCACTCAGGCCTATGTACCGTAGCACCCTATACCAAGTTACCAGTCCTTATAAGAACTTTTGTGGACCAAGCAGGTTGTGTGTTAGTGATTAGCAGACTGTACGTCAGTCCCTATACCAATGAAGGACTGCTGCAGTATAGGGCAGCGGTCAGCAGTAGTGCACGGCAACCCTATGTATTGTGGACCGATAGCGGTCCTTACAGAACAGCAGACTGTACTGCACTCAGGCCTATGTACCGTAGCACCCTATACCAAGTTACCAGTCCTTATAAGAACTTTTGTGGAACAAGCAGGTTGTGTGTTAGTGATTAGCAGACTGTACGTCAGTCCCTATACCGCTGAAGGACTGCTGCAGTATAGGTGAGCGGTCAGCAGTGGTGCACGTCAACCCTATCTATTGTGGACCGATAGCGGTCCTTACAGAACAGCAGACTGTAACGCACTCAGGCCTATGTACCGTAGCACCCTATACCAAGTTACCAGTCCTTATAAGAACTTTTGTGGACCAAGCAGGTTGTGTGTTAGTGATTAGCAGACTGTACGTCAGTCCCTATACCAATGAAGGACTGCTGCAGTATAGGGCAGCGGTCAGCAGTAGTGCACGGCAACCCTATGTATTGTGGACCGATAGCGGTCCTTACAGAACAGCAGACTGTACTGCACTCAGGCCTATGTACCGTAGCACCCTATACCAAGTTACCAGTCCTTATAAGAACTTTTGTGGACCAAGCAGGTTGTGTGTTAGTGATTAGCAGACTGTACGTCAGTCCCTATACCAATGAAGGACTGCTGCAGTATAGGGCAGCGGTCAGCAGTAGTGCACGGCAACCCTATGTATTGTGGACCGATAGCGGTCCTTACAGAACAGCAGACTGTACTGCACTCAGGCCTATGTACCGTAGCACCCTATACCAAGTTACCAGTCCTTATAAGAACTTTTGTGGACCAAGCAGGTTGTGTGTTAGTGATTAGCAGACTGTACGTCAGTCCCTATACCAATGAAGGACTGCTGCAGTATAGGGCAGCGGTCAGCAGTAGTGCACGGCAACCCTATGTATTGTGGACCGATAGCGGTCCTTACAGAACAGCAGACTGTAACGCACTCAGGCCTATGTACCGTAGCACCCTATACCAAGTTACCAGTCCTTATAAGAACTTTTGTGGACCAAGCAGGTTGTGTGTTAGTGATTAGCAGACTGTACGTCAGTCCCTATACCAATGAAGGACTGCTGCAGTATAGGGCAGCGGTCAGCAGTAGTGCACGGCAACCCTATGTATTGTGGACCGATAGCGGTCCTTACAGAACAGCAGACTGTAACGCACTCAGGCCTATGTACCGTAGCACCCTATACCAAGTTACCAGTCCTTATAAGAACTTTTGTGGACCAAGCAGGTTGTGTGTTAGTGATTAGCAGACTGTACGTCAGTCCCTATACCAATGAAGGACTGCTGCAGTATAGGGCAGCGGTCAGCAGTAGTGCACGGCAACCCTATGTATTGTGGACCGATAGCGGTCCTTACAGAACAGCAGACTGTACTGCACTCAGGCCTATGTACCGTAGCACCCTATACCAAGTTACCAGTCCTTATAAGAACTTTTGTGGACCAAGCAGGTTGTGTATTAGTGTTTAGCAGACTGTGCGTCAGTCCCTATACCGCTGAAGGACTGCTGCAGTATAGGGCAGCGGTCAGCAGTAGTGCACGGCAACCCTATGTATTGTGGACCGATAGCGGTCCTTACAGAACAGCAGACTGTACCGCACCCAAGCCTATGTACCGTAGCACCCTAGACAGACCAAGTTACCAGTCCTGATAAAGAGCTTTGTGGAACAAGTGAGTTGTGAATGATTAGCAGACTGCAGCAGAAGGGCAGCAGTCAAGTATAATATTCTTTCTATATTTGGAAGAAAGAATATTATACGTGTACAAGCCTATTACCGTACCACTGATACCAGTCCTGAAAAGAACCTTTGTGGAACTAATAGTAACAGCAAGTCTTTAAAATTATCCTCACTGCCTGACACACTGCTTCCTGCCTGTCCCTATACAAATTGGCAAAAAAGAGTAGGCTGGAACGATTAGCTGGAACAGCTCTTTTGTGGACCTGATAGTAACAGCTAATGATGATGATGATGATGATGATGAAGAAAGACTAATCTGGCTGAGCTGTCCCTAAAATAGCAGCATACAGCGCTCTGTCCCTTTATCTAAACTGACAAAAGAAACTCAGGCTGCTGACCTAACACCTATACCAGTCCTGAAAAGAACTTTTGTGTACCAAATAGCTAGCGTTTTCTCTGTCCCTACTCCACACAGGATCCTTTCCCTACAGTGACAGAAGAAAGAATGTAAAATGGCCACCGGATCGGGTGTATTTATAGGTTAGGGGGAATGTCCAAGTGTCCATGAGCTGTCATGTCTCAATTGGTTGTCCTGTAACACATGATAAACGTGTCACGAAAGGTTAAAGTTCTTGTATACATTAAACACGTAAGTCCGCCGGGGCGAACGACGGAAAAAGGCGTTCGAACCCGCGGACGGCGAAAGTCGGAAATTCGCCGCGAAACGACCGCCGGGCGAACCGTTCGGCCATCACTATTCCTGTTTGCCAGATTATTGTGCTTTCTCCAGGCAATATCTTGTTCTTGTCGCTCCTGCTCCCGTCTGCATCTTTGCTACCACTTGTTACCGACTTTGGCTTGTTCCTTGACTACATGCCCCTATCTGCTATATCTGCTCCTGGACCCTCCTGGTGAGGTCATCCTGAGGAACGTGACCTAGAATTAACATGCAGAAAAACCCATCTCCACTGTCAGTAGCTCTGGTAAACACCGGTTAGTAGTTAAACCAAGCACCTCGGGTGAGCCTGCGTCCCCCATCAGGGTGACCTGCTTTTATACCTATACTGATGGTCAGTGGAAGGCTCTCTACTGCTTTAGCTACTGGTCGCTGAGGCTGACCCCTGATCATGACACCCAACTGACCACCAATTGAACAGGCCCCCCTCTCCTACCAGCCACCCATGTAAAAGGACTCTTCTTCCATTACTTGCCATTGTAAGGGGCATCTTCTTCAGCCATCATCAGTGGCATGTGTTCTCCAACCCCCAATTTAACAAAGGCATTTACACCGACAATGTAAAGGGGCAATTCTTGTCAGACTATCGATGTGATTGGGAACTTTACCACTTACCACCAATGTCAAGACACCCTTCTTCACAGATCATTGATGTAATAAAACGCTTCTCCACTGGCCAGTTATAAAAAGGGGGCACTATACAGCCACTGGTCACTAAATGGGACCTTTTCTCTCCCACTGGCCACCTATGTAAGGGACCATTTTCACCTGCTGACCACCAATATAAGGGGGGGTCCTTCTTGTCTCTGAACATATCTCCGGTGACCTCTCTTCACTCAATGTACATTATTCTAAAGAGGATCTCCGTCAATTTAAGGGGGCACATCCCTATGAACCACCAATGTGACATGGGCATTTACACCTGCCATTTAAGGAGACACTACACAGACCACCATTATATAGGGAGAGATTTACAATGACCATAAAGCATTGAGGGCCTGTCATTTGTCATTAAGCTTCTGTATCTAAATACAGCTGTATATGTATTACTATGGATATCTCTGTTGTTGATCAGCTCAGGGAAACTGTACATGCATACTTCTGAGTGGTATTGCTCTTTCATTTAGGTGTTTATTTATTTAAAAAAATCTTGTTTATGAATGTCTCACCATTTACATCCAAAATGATCTCCGTAATGTGTCTAATATGTTTATTTCCTATGATCGTCGGCTCCAACTAGTGGCCATAATGCGGCATTTTACTAAAATCCACTAATTTACAGCATTATGGCCACTAGATGGAGCCGACGATCATAGAAAATACACATATTAGACATGTTACAGGGATTATTCGGGATGGCTGTGTGAAAGCAATGAATTTTTAAAACTAGTCCCCCCTAATGCCACCTATATTTCAATTTTCCGTTTGTGTAATTTCTTTTATTACCACAAGCAAAACAAGATCATAAACCGGCATTCCTTTACTGCATGTCTGAGTTCAGTTTAATTACTGTTTGCGTTAGTGCTCTGAAGTCGGCTTCTTAAAACTTCTTCTTTTTTTCTTTTGCTTTTAATTGGCAATCGAGTCAAACGGGATTCTGTCGTCTGTTTATTTTAAACATGGTGGCGACTTGAGGTTTTAC